>NC_139247.1:0-670649 GCF_977018435.1 Lepisma saccharinum | reverse complement strand
TGCTCAGCTCTGTGTCAACATATGTTGAAACGTTTATATAGAAACAATAGGCATTGATTGCCACTTTTCAGACAAGTTTTAAATTCCCGGGAATCTCAGAAACTAATCCATCAGGCAATAAAACTGCTAATAAAACTGCAGGAGCTGCTAATAAGAATTGCTGAAGGCAATAGAACAACTCGAGTATTGATCTTACAGAACTGGGTCAGTTGAGAATCAATATATTGATTCCCCCGACACTAGGGAAAGTTGAGAACTCTTGTATTAATATGAGCTTTGGAACAAAGCGTGGAGCTATGGGATGGATCAGCACCGAGGCGGGATCAATATTTGGGGCAGTTCCTCAGATTCCTGAGGCGTAGAGCTGTGAGCAGGTAGGAATCAACACTTGGGGCAGTTCTATTGCCTCGAGCAATTCTTATTAGCAGCTCCTGCAGTTTTATTAGCAGTTCTATTGCCTGATGGATTAGTTTCTGAGATTCCCGGGAATTTAAAACTTGTCTGAAAAGTGGCAATCAATGCCTATTGTTTCTATATAAACGTTTCAACATATGTTGACACAGAGCTGAGCATGGAACTGTTATGGAATTGTTAGATGAGATTTGTTTGTGAAGAATGAAATAATTTTTAAATTTATACTTAATATCCCTATCTCTAACAGTTTTGCTCTACATAGACACAGAGCTGAGCATGGAACTGTTATGGAATTGTGAAGAATTGAACTAACAGAGCTGTGTTGTTTTGATGTTATTAGGTACAAATCCCCACACAGACACAGAGCTGAGCATGGAATTGTTAGATGAGATTTGTTTGTGAAGAATAAAATAATTTCTAGATGTTTCAATACTCAATATCCCTATCTCTAACAGAGCTGTGCTTGCCTCACACAGACACAGAGCTGTTATGAAGAAATAAATGAAATAATATTTATACCTATTTGCTCTGTCTCTAACAGAGCAGCTGTGCTGTACTGATGTTATTAGGTACAAATCCTTGCACAAACACAGAGCTGAGCATGGAATTGTTAGATGAGATTTGTTTGTGAAGAATAATTTCTAGATGTTTCAATAATAATATAATTAAATCATCCTTATCTCTAACAGAGCTGCTGTGCTGTACTGATGTTATTATACAAATCCTCCTCGCTCAGACACAGAGCTGAGCATGGAATTGTTAGATGAGATTTGTTTGTGAAGAATAAGCCTTGTTGATATTTCCTCAAGACAGGAAATTTGTGACAATATTTGTATCACCGACAGGAATAATTATTACAAGATTACAGATCACAGAACATGTGGCAAATATTATTATAGTGATGGCCCATATGTTGCAGAGTATGTATACAGGGAAGTGTTTGTAACAGCAGAGCTTGAAAAATACAGAAACACATCCAAATTATATTTTATTAGGGCTTTTGCTGAGATTCAGATCCCACCCAGTAAGGTTTCAAAACAATGTGCATATCTCAAGCCGGGAGGCACAGATCCTATGTGATTGCCAGATTTGTACCTACCTATACCGGGAACAGGCCTCAAACACAGACACAGGGCCATGCTGAGATTTTTTGCTATGCTCAATTATACAATTGGAAAGAATAAAATTTATTAACAGAGCTGTGCTTGCCTCACACAGACACAGAGCTGAACATGGAACTGTTATGGAATTGTTAGATGAGATTTGTTTGTGAAGAATGAAATAATTTTTAAATTTATTTAATATCCCTATCTGCTAGCTGAGCATGGAACTGTTATGGAATTGTGAAGAATTGAACTAGTTAGAATTGAACAATGTTTTTATCACCGACAGGAATAATTATTACAAGATCACAGAACATGTGGCAAATATTATTATAGTGATAGCCCAGTATGTATACAGGGAAGTGTTTGTAACAGCAGAGCTTGAAAGTTATCATATCTTATAGGGGGGTTTGTTCTGAATACAATTATATCCTATCAATTATGATCCCTGACACAGCGGAGCTGTTATTAGGGCTTTTGCTGAGATTCAGATCCCACCTCAAAACAATATGCATAGTCCCTTTCTTCTCAAGCCGGGAGGCACAGATCCTATTTCAAATCTACCTATACCGGGAACAGGCCTCAAATCTCACACAGACACAGGGCCATGCTGAGATTTTTTTTTGGCAAAAAACACAATTTCATGCCACACATTGGGAGATGTGAAGAATTGGACAAGCTTTAAATCCCACACAAATACAGAGTTGAAACTGTCATGGCATAGGGATGAAATAACATCTAGACACTCAATAGATAGGAGGAATTGTTATAGTTGTTAGATGTGAAGAATTAATTATACCCTAACTGTTAGTCCCTATCTCAGAGCTGTGCTCTGTACAAATCCCACACAGGAACTGTTATGAAACTACACAGAGCCTTGCTGAGCATGAAACTGTTATGGGAATTGTTAGATGTGAAGATCTATTATAAACACAGAGCTGTTATGGATATGGAGGTGAAGAATTGAATAATACCCATCTACTCTGTCTCTAATGTTGCTGTACAAATCCCACACAGATACAAGCTGAGCATGGAACTGCTATGGAATTGTTAGAAGAGATTTGTTTGTGAAGAATAAAATAATTTTTAAATTTATATAATATCCCTATCTGCTCTACATAGACACAGAGCTGAGCATGGAACTGTTATGGAATTACACAGAGATGTTATGGATATGGATGCGAAGAATTGAACTAACAGAGCTGTGTTGTTTTTGATGTTATTAGGCACAAATCCCCACACAGACAGAGCTGAGCATGGAACTGTTAGTTGTGAAGAATGAAATAATTTTTAATCCCTATCTCTAACAGAGCTGTGCTTGCCTCACACAGACACAGAGCTGAGCATGGAACTGTTAGATGAGATTTGTTTGTGAGCTGATTATGGAACTATTATGGAATTACACAGAGATGTTATAGATATGGAGGTGAAGAATTGAATAAAATAATATTTATACCTAATAACAAAAATATTGAGTATCTTCATGGTAATCACCTATCCATAATTTGAATCCTGTTCTCAATAATTATATCACTGGTATCTTTACTCTAAGCTCAGCATTGTGCGAAGATTTGAAGCTTGTTCCCAATAATTATATCACCGCACAGTTTTGTTCATGGCATAGTTCTAAGTTTAGCAATTTGAATCCTGTTCCAATAACAGCATCACTGCACAGCTCTGTCAGGTATTGAGTATAGATTTATGGAAAACACAGCTCTGTTAAAATTGTTCCCAATAACAGCATCACTGCACAGCTCTGTCAGGTATAGTGATATTATTTCATGGCAATCACCTATCCATAATAGTTCTAAGCCCAGCAAAAATCTGTTTCTGTGTGGGATTTGAATCTTGTTCCCAAAAACAGCATCACCGCACAGCTGAGTATAGATTTATAGAAACCACAGTTCTGTATGCATTATTATTGAATTTTGTACCTAATAACAGCAGAAATCTTCCATGACAATCACCTATTAAGCTCAGCAAGAATCTGTATCTGTGTAGGATTCCCAATAACAGCATTATTGCACAGGGATCTAGATATAATTTCATGGCAATCACTCCTATCCATAAATCTGTGTAGGATTTGAATCCTGTTCCCAATAACAACATCACTGCACAGCTCTGTTAGGTTTAGGGACTAGATATTCATCATTACAACATGCAGCAGAGCTGTTCATAATTGTACTCAGAACAAACCTCTATACCAACAAATATTATAAACACATCACCTCTTGCTCAAATATATCATGCAGAAGCTGAGATAGACCCGCTTGTAGAATGGCTTCACTTTCATGAACTTCCAGACAGTTTAGATTCTGTTTCAAATTTAAGAAACCTGAAACACATAAGCTTTGGGAGTTTTGTTTGCAACCCGTACAATTCCTACATTTATAGACAATATATTGCACAGTCCCGAATTGTTGAAGCTCCAATTGCAGTATGTATGATATGGAATCGTGGAATCCATGCCATCGCTTGGAATTATGATTTTATGCGGTGCGTGCCTTGTGATATTAATTGTATTAGAATGGGTGTGACAGAATCCATGGAATTAACTTATAATCTGGTGGAGGTTCCATCTACAAAAAAAAATATTTTGTGTAAAAACTCGAATTATTTAAGTCCACCTTGTATTGAATGAGCCAGAATTGATATTGTTTTTAAGCAGGTACATAATCAACTCATTAAAATATAAACCAGAATTTACATCCAATTTTCCTGCCTCATCAAGTATGGAAATTGTTGTGTCCCATGTTATGTCATCAACAGGCCCCCTGCTGTTTGTATAAATTCTATGATCATGGAAAAATTTGTAAAACCTAAATTTTTCTAAACTTGAAGTACTTTTTGTAAAAAAAGCAACATATTTTCCCCAAGAACAATGCAACAGGTATGCATCAATTCTATGCCAGTATGTATTGGATTCAAAATCATCATATTCAGAACCCAATTCTATGCTCACATACCCAAACCCAACATCACTGTCAAGTACCCATCTTGCCTCTGTTTCATTTTGCACTTTAAAAAAATCATACTCTGATAGATTTTCAAATTTTTCCCTAAAACAATCCAACAGGTGGTCTGATTTTATATATCTTGCAATGTTTCTTCTTTCAAAATATGTTTGCATGTTCAGGTATCTATATTTCCTGGAAGATATTATTCTGATTGTTTTTTTAACGTTGAAACGTTTGGTAAATATTTACTGCTGTTGAAATAGCCCAGCCTAACATGTAATGTTGTTTGCAGGTTGATTCAAGATGCAAAAATATTTCCAGATACATCAAATCCAAATCTCTTGTTCTTGAATTTAAATTGAGATTCTCAAAATTGTAAAATATTTCCTGGGGTCCAATTCAAAATTCTATGCTGGATAAAAATATCAGTTGGGTTCAGCACTGTGCTTTGTGTGTATATATATGTATATATGTGTGTATGTGTGTTAATATTTCTGGCTTTGGTATTTATATAAAATTTCCTGGGTTTTAAATCAAATCTTTATGCTTATCTTATGACAGGTTGTAAAGCCAATAGCCCACAAGTGGAATATTCATTCACACTGACCTAGCGCAAATACCTGCACGAACATGCATATCTTGAATGGCAATGACCCAGCACTGAGTGTTATGTATTGATTTTTATATAACAAGCTGGGGCAAATATAAGCCTGACCCTAAATAAGAGTGGATTACAACAAACAAACTAAATGTAATAAATATCAGGCAACAATATATATTTAATTAAATCAAACAAGCCTGTAAGTATGAGGAGCACTATAAAAACACATCTGTTCTCCTCAGCCACTCTCACAATATTAGCTGATGCAATATTGCATCAAAGCTGCAACACTCGGGAATTTCTGTAAATAGTGGCGCTGGGGAGAATAATGCAAAATCAATACTACCGTCTCGGGAATTGCACACACTGACACAGAGGGGAATTACTTGACATATGATGTAAGAACTGAGAGGGTCACGGAGCAATTCTAGAGAGTCTCTGCATATTGCATTGTTTTAATATTAGATTGAAGCTGGTATCCAATTAAACTTAAATTGGAAGTAAATATGTGTGTATATGGGTGTGTATGTGCGTGTGTATTGGCTTAATTTCTGGTATGGCCAATTTTGACAAGTTTATGGACAACAATCTCACAGAAGTGCCTTTTGTAAGTATAAACACATCAATCTGAGGGGGCTCTTCCTTTCTCATGGAATCCATGAGGGCTTTTTTACAAAAATCTTGGATTAGAGGGGGTTCCACACTTGAGCAAAAAGCTCATATGGGCATGTTGAGCTAGTTTTAAGTGTAAGCAAATCTGCTTGAGAGGAGCTCTTCCTTTCCGGTCCTGGTTATAGCATAAAATATACTACTTTCATATCATGGTGGTAATCGCCAGAAAACTTTCCAGATTTGAACGTTAAAAGTGCACCTGGAACAAAACCCTCTTCGCCGCCAGCATGTACAACAATTACAAGTTGCCCTTTAGACACCGGTGCTTTGACGCCAGCCGCGGTTCCATCCACCCAAGCTTCTTTCTTTGTTGTCGAGCTGTGAAAATAAGTCTCGTCAACGTAAACAATGGGTCGCCCTTGTCGACGAAAGATTTTTATGGCTTTGAGGTGCGATGAACGTAAACTTCTTATTTCGTCCTCTTCTATAAGCAGTTGTCTATTATTTTCTGCTTTTTCCCACTTAAACCCTAGGTCACAGTGACGTGCGGTGACGTCGACACTTGGGGTAGCAATGAGTGGCGTGCCCAACGGGTCATAATCCCCTCCCCATTTTAGGGCCCAGTATTCCTAAAAGAAGAACGTCAAATACAGGAAAAATTGCAAAGTTAGGAATGACTACAAAAAATTGTACACAACTTCCACCCACTTTCGAAAATCAAAAACGATTTGATTTGCCTACTGAGCCAGAGATGCCGGGTTTGAATCTCGGCTTGGCAATGGGTGATCTTTGTATGTCCCTTGCCCTTCATCAATGTTATCATATCGTCTTTGCGATTAGCCAAATATGGCGGAAAGCGAAGTAAAATAAACCAAATCAAACAATCAATCAATGAATGATTTGATTTGATTCGCTTTATTATACATTTGGTTAATCGCGAAGATGATACGACAAAATTAATGAAGGGACAAACACAAAGAACACCCATGTCCAGGTAGGGGCTCGAACCAGGAACTCCTGGTGTTGTAGAGCGCTGTGGTAACCACTCCCCCACGGTTGGTTGATTTGATGGTTGATTTGACGTTTTAAGTCCACTTTATACACAGAAAGGCTAATCGGGACTAGACCTATAGTTTAATGTGGGATCCGAACCACTATATGCCTCCATCGGGTACAGATCCGGGACCACTTACACTCCCCCACGGAGGTCGGCCGACAACAAACATGTGAGGAAGGCGCTAACCATTCGGATACGTGTGTATCGGTAAAGCAAACTGCATTTTTCCTGAGTAGTAATTTTCAATTGAATTTTTGAAATACCATCTTTATATATGATTAACGTTTTTCCAAAAATTTTGCATTGCTTGATTTCCATAATTTCCCCATCTCACGATCTCGTTACTGAAGGATCCGGGCTCGAGCCCTGGCCTTTGCATGAGTGTTTATTTGCAACCACTCTTCACCCGTTTAATTTAATCAACGTTCATCGTCATGGCAGAAATTAGGTAAAGCGATGGAAGAGAGAGGAAATAAACAAATAATTTCCTCCCAGTGCATCTGCAGGGCACTGTGAAATCAGGAGCCTAGAATTCTCTATTTATGATTGTCCCTCACGACTTTCCAAGCTCTTAGTTACATGGGTAACAAAACACACCTTTAAACAAACCTTTTTTCTACTTTCTTTAATGATATTCATTTGGCTTTTTGAGTTCTGGGATACATTTTTCATTTCTAATTTTCTCATTATTATGGTACAACACATAAGAACAAGAATGAACGCTCGTCACGAATCCCGGCCTGAATTGTTCTTTGCGAGGACCCTTCATGAATGTCATTATATCATCGCTCATCCTCATTTTCGCGATAACCAAATGTGGCAGAAAAGCGAAGTAAAATAAGCCAAACCAACAACAAGAATTAGAACGCGCGTTCACTTGCCCAAATAAATACATCCGTATTTATGATTGTTTAGCTTATCCATTTTTTTTATTGGAGGCCAAGAGATTAGTATATTTAAATAAAACACTACTAAAACGAGAGCAAGAGAGAGCGTGAGCAAATATTTGTTATTTAATCATTATATATTCCATATTTTTAAAAAAGCATAAAATTTTTGTCTGCACATAAGACGTTCCAATTGCATAAATAATAAAAGTACATCCCATATTATACATACATATTGTACAACGTGTAAAAAGTAGTGTAAATACAGAAGACAGAAGTACTGCAGAAAAATTTCCCCTTAGTTCTTTAGAGGATTTACAAAGGAAGCGAAGGGAATCCAATCCCCTATCTGTCCTATAGGAGATAGACTGGAGGACCTGAAAACACGGGCTTCCAACCATGGGAGCGGGGGCGAGGAGGCAAGGGAGGTAGAAGCAGAAATCTTCCCTTTCCCTTCGAAAACCCGTTTCCACCTGGAACTGTGAGGCGGAGAAAGAGCGAGCTAGGCCGCTGAACGCACCGAGGGACGAGAAGCGCGTGAAAAAAAGCGTTGCATATGAACTGTGGCTTCAACAAAACAATAAATATTGTGATTTGAAAATAATTAGAGATTTGAGATTGATTGATCTATCTCTGCTAGACTAGCTACTCCTCAGTACACGTCACTGCTAGGTCACGTATTATCTTGCACACACACCAGACACTGCCTTGGAACTCTATTCTTTGTTTCAAAACCCTTCGGATACCTTCTAAGGTTGGCCTTTCCCCGTCCGTAAGGTGAAATTCGTGCACAACACGCCTAGCAACACACTTATCGAACTCATCTAAATCACTCTTGATTTTTCGGCGAGGTCGTGTTTTATGGGGCGTACGAAAGTGCTTCTTCAACGTAGTGCAGCATGCTTTACTTTCTATTACAATTCTTCTCACACTGCTGAAAGAAACACCACATGCGCGAGCCACCCTCCTTTGCAACTGTTTTTCGGACAGACGAACTTCCACCTCGTCTTTCATAAATGCATTGACATTATATACAATTTCTCGCCCTTGGCTGTGGATTACTTTCCGTCTCCCGAGTTTAGTTGCTATCTCTGAACTGCAAGCTTCCATGATAGCAAGTACACTGCACACAAAACAAACACACTTTAAATTAAGACAAGGAAGTCGATCACGTTGTTTCTTCGTTCTCGCACAGCATTTATGACGTTCGGCAACCCTGCCTGTGTACACGATAAGGGGAAGTTTGCGCATGCGCTAGCCGCGTTTCCGACCCAGCACACCGGTGGGAGAGTTTCTTGTCTCACCTTTTGTATTGTAAGACGTATGTATCCCCCTCTCTCTCACACTCCCGATTTTCCTCTTACTTCTTTTCCCTTTCCTTTTCTTGTTTTCCTCTTTATTCTTTTCTAATCTATTGTCGCATCTTGTTCCATTTCCTTTCGTTTTTTCTCTGATGGACACAATTATTTCAAGGAAGTGTTTACACATGCGCAGCCATACATTCTAATCACATTCTTTCATGCATGTTAATACAGTGAAATAAATGTGAAGTAGGTTTAAGCTTGTTTTGCAAATACAAGGCACATACTTGATTTTATGTATTCGGCGACAATGATAGAAAGTGCGATGGTAGACAATCGTAAAGTTTCTCGTAATTTAAATGCATGTTCCTGAGCATAGTATTTTCATCGTTTAAGTTTTTGACTGAAAGAGTTATCTTACTCCTTGGGGGTTACTTTTCTTAGCTTACAAGGTTTGTACAACTGACAAATCTATCTGAATGTTTGTAGTAGCAGCGATTGGGTGCCAGCATTTGAGGGGCAAGGGCCATATACGCAGGGGTGTCCATCCCCCCAAGGTCAATGGCGCATCCCCCCAAAAATCATGTCCATGTCATCCGCCCCAAATCATATCCCCCCCAAATCATATCATTTGCGCCCTGAAACTATATCGTAATCCCTACACCGAAAGTAACTTTATCCTTAGATTTTTGTTACAAATGATGCACCTGCTTTAAAATAAGCAGTATACCAACACTAAGCACTCTATTTTAAGAAGTGAGGTTACTCATGAATATGGAGAATATCGCTCATGTCTTGTAATGCAGCTATAGCATAAAAATTCACATCCACCTCAGTAAAGCGCCAAACACGCATTGTTGTAACAAACACATTATTGCGAGCGAAGCAAGCAAGAACATTTTTACATTCATTTCTTTTCAGGCTTTCAAGAATATTAATTTAACGGGATGTCAATACTTTCTTAGGATCCCGGGATATTTAGTCTTTTCCAACTTCTGTTTTGGCACGTTCGGGGTCGAAAACGTGTGGATACCATATCGCTAAATACAGTCTCCAAAATTTAATATTCAAACTCTCTCTTCGCTACAGAAATCCCTTGACAATCTAAGATTTAACACTTTATCAAAAGCTTCCTATCTCCCCCTTTAAATTTAATACTCAATCCTACCACAAAAATGTCCATGCCAATTTTAGACTTACTGTTGATATTGAAGACTGGATATTGCCTCCTCCAAAAAATTAATTCTCAGTCTCCACACCAGAATTTCTGCAACATTCTAAGACAATAGTAATACACAAGAATTGGATACCTTAATGCTCAATGCCCCTCTAACTAAAATACCCGCCATAATCTAAGACTTACAGTTGAATACTGTCCCCGCCAACGTTTAATTCAGAATTCCCCCCAGAACCCACGTGTCAATTAAGGCCTAATATATAAGAGTTGGATATTTACCTCCCGTTCCTCGCACCTTCAATAATGACCTTAAACGTTTTCTTTTCTTCATCTAATGGATTAAATATGGTGAATTTAAGGTGTAAAAGTTTTACCTGTATTTTGGAAAAATATATAAATGTTCAATTTTACATTATTAGAAGGGAAAAAATCTCCCAAAGTATCTCGATGGCGCAGCCTGCGCCATAATCCCCCCTGTGGGCACCCCTGAATATACGTTTTCCTGGTAGAAAAGGCTTAGCATAAAGAGGCCATAGTGCGGGGGAAAAAGTGGTAAAATGTGGCTGGGGAACTTCATCCCCCACTTCCCGCTCCTCCTAATCGCCGCCACTGAATATTTGGATTAAAATGAACGTCTTATTAGGAATGATTTAAAACACACACGGGAAACAAATTATTTGTTCATTGTCCATTAAGTATCCCTAGTCTAATGAAAGGCTATTTTGACAAAATATCACTCGTCATAAGTAATAAACAAGTAAGATCGAGAAATCTGTTCAGAATTTAAGAGATTATTAGCTAAGTTGCTTTTCGTTCTCTGAAGAACTGTCATATTACTAATGCGGGAGAAGCAATACACGTATGGTTACATGAACATATTTTTTGAGGTAACAAAATGATTTAGGACACAAGAACTTCATCGAAGTTGACCATCGTACCAGTAATACTTCATCTATTTTTCATTGGATTGTATGGCGTGACCATTTCGAACACACTAGAATGTCAACCTCTATCCTCTGCAGCATACCCTGCAAACTTTATTCTTTCAGGGCAACGAATCCCTGGCGCCTGGGACCACTGTCAAAGTAATAATATATGAGGGTTTGTATTTTGAGTGTCAGCGTGTGTTTGTTTTCGCCCCTTCGTTACTTTCATCTAATCACCATTGAACCTTATAACGTCGTCATTATTAAAATTAGCAGAAAAATGACTTACAATAAAACAAATCAACCAGAACTTACTCTTCAAAAAATGGAGTTTCATTAGTTTATACCTCTTAGAAAGTTGAGGTGGTAATTTCAATCGCACAGCGTTTCATTAGTGGATCAAGGCAGCTAATTCCGTGAACAATGACGTTGTTTTCCGAAAGTCTCAAATATTTGTCTCAGGCAATCACCCTCTTAAAATAGACGCATCTTCTGTGGTGATAAAATGCCACGTTTGGTGCGAGTTCTTTCTGTATATTTTTCACCAATGGCATAACGCTGTCGCATTATAATGAAGAGGTTCTGTGTTTGACTCCCCCCTCCTCTGGTGGATACACGTTAAACTGTAGGTTTAGTTCCGATTAGCCTATCTGAGTATGAAAGTGGGTTTAGAAACAAACTAACAAAATCTCTTCTGGATACTTCGTGACATAACTTGTTTTTCTTTACTTCAGCTGTATCTACAGATTCTGTTGACTTTTTGGGCTGATTCATGTGGCAAAATGTATGTGTGGAACGAGGATTTCTAAATAGGATAAGCCACTCATTAGCAATTGAACAATTCTGTAGCTTTTTCCATATATAACTGATTTATTAAAATTTATTCACATCGGTATTGTAGTGATTGTTGTGATTCCTTCTTATTAGTAGAACGAATATAAAGTTGATATTTCGTATACCATATTGATATTTGAAGATGACAGGTATATAAAAATTATAATGAAAACAAGGGACACTTCTGGAATTTCAATGCATAGCTAATTAAAATTATATTATACTCTATAGCAGGCATGTCCAACTTCAATCAAGCAGTGATCTACTTTTTTATTTTCACAACAGGCAGTGAGCTACTATTAATCTTTTATCTTTGCAAAAATTTGTACCTACTCAGCCACTATACATTATAGAATTTGAATTCAAATAACGTATATTCGTATAACTACAATAGATAACTGCGATCGACCAACAAACGACCCGCGATCGACCGGTCAATCGCGATGGACGCGTTGGACATGCCTGCTCTATAGTATACTTAAACCCGAAGGTTTTTGGCTGCAGCAACACAAGCCTTCCATCTGTTCCTATCCTGGGCAAGATCAATCCAATCTTTCCCATCCTTACAGATTTATTTTAGGTCCATCTCAACGTTATCCCTCTATCCTTGTCTTAGCCTTCCTACTGGTCCCTTACCATCAGGTTTCCCAACAAGAATCCTGTAAACTATTATTTCCTCTGCCGTTCGTGTCACATGGCCTGCCCATCTAACTAAGTCTTTTTGAATAAATTATTCTAATATTAATTAAAAAGTCGAAATAATTTATTGTGTTGCTGGTGGAAGTAACGCTAAGATGATGTTTAGATTTGTTTATTTGGAGATTATTTTAACCATAGCAGGCCGGAATATATATACGTAGTGGAGGCCCGGAGCTGCAGCCCTCAAGTTCATACCCTGCATAATTTTGAGTCTCCTAAGCCTACTAGCTGCTTTTAAACATAGAAGTATTCATTTGATCACAGTTTTTGTTTCAACAATGACAAAAGTGGCTTTTTATGGGTTGATAATATGTGAACATTTCCATAGATAATAATCACAAGTAAAATATACATGCTATGAACACCAGGTTACACTTAAATATTTAATAATTCATATATCCCCGAGTATATGTAATTATTGAATTTGATTGGGTGGGCAATCGGGTGGGCACACGAATTTTTGGGTGGGCGCTTGCCCACCCCTGTCGCCGTCCCTGCAGCAAAAACCTCTGAATCAAATATGCAAATAGGCACCCAAAGGATAAAAATGCATTTCTCTGTTTTCTGGCCTGATCGTGGCGACGATGATGAATGATGATTAAATGAAATTAGGATAACGTTATTTTATATTAAGGAAATAAATTTAAGCGTACCTATTACTGTCAAGAGGGCTCCCGCGAAGTCTACTGGTTAGCGCTCTAGATTTTGGTGCGAGTGGTCCCGGGTTCGATTCCCAGTACGAACTCTCAAAATTTCGGTGTAACCAGCATCGTGAGAACAATTAAGGAGCTACTTAAAAAGAAGCAGTAGCGGGCTCCAGTCTCGAAAGCCAGAAAATAGCGGCGATGGGATTCGATGCGCTCACCACGGGTCACCCAAAGAAAAGCTGATTGGCTGGCTGTGCCCCTAAGACGGCTCTTGCGACACGGAGTTGCTTGTAGCAGCATTACTGTGAAGAATTTCCAGATTAAAGATAAGTTCAGTTCGTTTGCTTCACTCATATCATCCCATTTTTTAATTCCTACTATTCAAATATCTAATTCTCAAGAAATGCACTCGCTCGAATCCTGACGTGGGCTTGGATGTTCCTTTGTGAGTGTCCCGTCTTCAATTCTATATATGCGTCATTCGTGCTCATCGTTACGATTTAACTGAGGCAGAAAAGTGGCGTAAAATAGAAAAGTAGCAATAAATAGTTTGATTTGCTTTATTTTACTTCGCCTTTTGTGCCTCTTTTGGCTAATTTGCGAAGATTTGGATGAGAGATGATATGACGAAATTGATGAATAAACACTCACAAACATCCATGTCCAGGCCAGGATTCGAAGCCGGGACCCCTAGCGTCATAGCGCGATGTGCTAACCACTCCGCCACAGGGGCCGGCAATCAATATTTTGTCTGTGTGTTCGCGATATAGTCCAAGTCGTATGTATCAGTGGCGGCTGTAGCTCGTCTGTGAACCAGATGCCAAACTACTTGTACCCGAGGGGGGTGGGGAGGGTATGCTTCATGTCATCTTCTGAGCCAGGTGACAGATCGCCTCTGCTTTTAGATCCAGGTGAGTGAACTTCAGTTTTAAGCATGTCCGAATTTGATTCAGATTACCCAATTATTGGTGATAATTTACACTTTTCACCTGGACATTATAAGCGTGTTATGCAAAATGGGGAAACGGTCGACAGAAGGGTTGGTGTACTCGAAGAGGAAAGATAAAATTTTCTCTCCTTTTTGTTGTAAGCTGTTTGGGGAGAAGGGTGGGGGCATGCTGGCAAATGAAGGCTGCGATGATTGAAGGCATTTAAGCTATCGACAACAAAACCATGAAATATCAGAAAGCCAAATTCAATGCCTTAAAAAATGGACCGAATGTGAATTTAGAATGCAGAAAAACATAACTATTGATGAGCAACAGGGGCTGTTGATTTCACAGGAAAAGCAGGACTAGTGTGAGATCTTCAAACGAATACTGTATGTCCTTAAGTATTTGGAAGAACATAATCTTGCATTACGGGGCCTGGGGCATAAAATATTTGCGGGAAGTATAATTATTATTATTATTATTATTATTTTTCAATATTTGTTCCTTAGTCTGAAGTACAGATGTTGTCCTACAAAATCATAATGTAAACACTATTACATGTTCATTTCGTTTTCATTCTGATGTATGTCGTTGCCTTATAACCAAGGGGTCCCGGGTTTGATACCAGGTAGAGGCAAATGGCATAGTGAATAGGATCCCACCACTTTAAACTGTAGGTCCAGTCTCGATTAGCCTATCTGGGCATAAAGTGAACTTAAAACAACAAATCGATCACTCAATCAATCTCATGTACCCCTAGTACATATTTAATTGCAAAACCGGGAAAGCTCAATATCATATTGTTACTTTAACTAAAAAAGTAGCAATATTTATTCATATCCAATCACATAATTGTTTTCTTTACTCTTCATTGTATTCTGACACTAGTGAATTTGCATTGTTTGCGTAAAATAATACTTTCATATATTTAATTCTATAAGTAAACAAACAATATATGTTATGTATTTTTGATACAAACATTGGAACACTATCTTTATGTAGTAGCTACTTTGTTTATGATTTTTTTTCTAGGGCATGTATCGCTAAAACAAGGTCTCAATCAGCAGTCATTAAGAAAAGCTGGTTGCCAAATTTTAAATTTTATTACTGCTAAAAGGCGATACTGCGAACGGTAATAACCAGGTTGGCGCTAGAAAAGAATTTTACGAGAAACTGTTGTTATCGATATTTTAACATTACATAACACAAAGGCCTCGCGGATATAGTTCGCACAGGGCCTCGCGTTCCCTAATGGCGGCATAGGCGTGCGCACAGGCGGCAATTGCACCCCCCCCCTAATCATGGACGTCCGCAGATTTTTTTTTTTCCATGGAGACAAGCAGGGTAATTTTCCATGGGGGCATATTACCCCGATAATAGTGTTGCCCCTCAAAAGACACTACTTGAATTTGAAGCTATCGCATTAATGTATGTAAATTACTGTGACTGAAATCAAATTATACGTGTGAAATATATCCTTTTTAGGTTGACATTCGTTTTCTAAGGGGGAGGTGTGGCCATCCTTGCCCCCCCCCCCTTCCAGACATCCATGTTTCTACATTATTATACTTTCACCTAGAAATTTGCAATTTCCCACACCCATACAAAATCCGCAGAAATGGCTCCCCTGCGAAGAATGTGTAGCTCGCATAATGAATGGTTAGAGAGGGGCGTACTCTTGGACATATTTGCTAAATTTTCTGAGTATAAACGCTATTTAATGGACAACACTCTTACTTAATTTTATCTTTTCTGTGTTCTTTCTTTACCTGCTTTATGTGAATGTAATTGTGTAAGATTTGATTCATTTTTTATCCACGGTAATGTATAAGAATGATATATGTAACCTCTATATGTATTTTTTTTATATCTGAAAATGTGTATAAATATTATTTTAAGTGTATAAATCCTCAAATGTACTGTGCACTGTAAAAGGGCAGATGCCTTTGTGCACAGGATAATAATAAATAAATAAATAATGTAGAGGAATCTTCTCGCGTTTATTAAACAATATTATACTCTTAAAGAAAATGAAGTATTTTCAAGCCGATTAAAGTTTAAAGCAACAACGGGGGGAAGGGGTGCAATGGCGCAACGAGCATTGCCCCTCCCCAACCTTGGATGGAATTAAATTCTAGAGGGGCAAGGGTGGGGGGGGGGCAAACATTGAGGTAAAAGTAAGCAAGACTATATACGACTAGTGTTGCCCACGAGACGAGACTTTGGCCTGTCTCGTCTCGTGGAAATGCTGTCTCGTCTCGAAAATATTCGTTTGTCTTATGACACATGGTCAATCTCGTCTCGTCTCGAATTTTTAAAAGCCTGTCCCGTCTCGTCCCGTGGGCAACACTATATACGACGCACGGTTTTAGAAGCGAAATCGGGCGGAGCCACGCAGAGGGTGTGCGTGGCGACCAGCCAATGGCAGGAGTGCAACGTTGTACAGTTAGGAAACTGCGGCGCGCGAGTAAACGCCGTGTTCTGTATTTTTCTTGCGCGCAAGAAGTTTTCATAAAACTCGCCACTTTAAGGTTCATCATAAGATGGGGCACGACATTTTGAACATGACCGTCCAAGTCCCATGAATTTCTGTCGCCTACAGCCGGAGTTATCGTTTCTCGAAGAAACACGGGAAACAACACGTCTCTACACACACACACACAATGACCCTTTCGTTTTCCTTCCGTGTTCCGTCTGTTTCTTTTTCTTTGCCACCGTGTTAACCCCGATGAGTTGTTGTGTCTTGGTAAAGCTATGGGTGTCAAATTCGGCTGAATATGCACAATGACCTTTCATTGTCTTGTGTGTTCACAAACATTGCGAGTCTGGGTCAGTTTTGAGTTCAGCGTTTTCATAACAAGGGCGATGTAAGATAATTTCACTCGTACGGCATGAAGAACAGTTGTGAGAGAATTCAATACAGCTCTTATTGATTGATTTATTTTACTTCGCTTTTTCTGCCACTTTTGGCTAATTTACGAAGATGGGGATGAGTGATGATATGATGAATGGACACTCACAAATATCCATGCCCAGGTCTGAATTCGAACCCGGGACCCCTAGCGTCGTAGCGCGATGTGAAATACAGCCCTTATGCTCGATAGTTGTGCAATAGCGTGTGTGTGGCGTGAGTGTTACTTACTAATGTCGCGCCGGCGCCATTGTGGAGTGGTTAGCATATCACTCTAAGACGCCAGGAGTCCCGGGTTCGAATCCTGGCCTGGACATGGATGTTTATGAACGTCCCTTCATCAATTTCATTACATCATCACTCATTCCCATCTTCGCAATTAGCCAAAAGTGACAGAAAAGCAAAGTAAAATAAAGCAAATCAAATCAAATTAATAATGTCGCTCTCGAAACCTAGTACGTACCAGTAGTACAGGCACCAAGGTAAAATATTACGTTCACAAGACAGAAATCTTAGTTTTAAAGCTTATTCTTACTTCTAGGAATTGGCGTTCGCAAGACGTGCGTGCTGAAACAGTGTTTTCTCAGAGTCGAGAACTTACGGCTAAAGCGTGTGGTGTATGTGTGCATACTGTGTTGCGCATTATAATACAGGGTAAAGTATCTGCCACAGAAATCGGCGAACCCCTATTCAAATCTCCTGGGAAACATGCCAGAAAACAGAAACGAGAGCGATGATGATGACCTTGCAGTTCCCCTACAATAAATACGTACCTTCAAACTTCTTTCAGGCACGAGTTTCTCTTATATGCTGCAGTGATATGATATAATCCTGCGTAGAATTCTTCACTATATATTTCATTGTACTCAAATATCACGTGCATGCATTATACCCATAAAAAGCTGAATATTGGACACAGAGAATTATCTGTGTTTCCCTTCCGCTAGCAGTTGGTTTGGCAACAGCGCGACAGCACTGGCTGCGTATTGGCTGAACTCATGTTCCTTCTAAAAGCGTACGCCGTATAGTAGAATCTAAGAGTAGCAGAACAAAAGAATACTCAAGATGGAATTAGTTTTCACGTTTTTCTTGCATTATTTCTTCCAGACAGCCAAGAGCACCTGCAGGGGGCAATTGTCCCCCTCGATATAAAATGTTATACAAATAAAAATAGATTTCGTAAAATTTTCTTGCTCGCTTCGCTCGCAATGTCTTCTTTACTTGCAGTCTTGTCAAGTTCAGAGTCGTAGCTAGGGGGCGGCGGGAGTTGGCCTTGGGCGACGAACGATCGAAATGAAAAAAAAATTAAAAAAGAATGCCATGGCGCCCCATGATATTTGTTGTGCCATGTTAAATCAATATTGTTTTTAGTTTGCAAAAATTTGGATCTAAATTTCTTTTTCCTCGCTTTGCTAGCAATTTTATTGTTTTCTATAATTCATTGTAAATTACCAAAGAGGGAAGTTTACCTCAGACTCTTGCTACTAAACAGTTTTGTGTTAAATGCATGAAAACAATTGTTTGGAGGAAAATGAGCGCGGCACATTTCAGGGACAATTTATTTATTCGTTACGGTGCGCCTATGTTGCTGCATATATATATATATATATATATATATATATATCGATGCAATGCAACTAATAACAGTGAGATAAAGTGAGGGTTTTTTTTCCGACTGAACTTTTGTCAAACCTTTTGGCCCCCCTAATCAGAGGGTCTATGCACGCCTATGGTGTGTGTGTATTTTAAAATAGAAGATAATTACAAAACGGTTTTGATAAATTGGTGTTATTTTACTTCGATTTTCTGCCACTTCGAGCTAAGCGAGATGATGCTGAATGTGCTCCTCAGGGGGGCAATGCCCCCAACCTTAGACGGAAGTCAATTATTGGGGAGGTCAAACACCGACTTCCAAGGGCACCTGCAGAGGAGCAATCGCCCCTTTGATCTCAAATCTTATGCAAGTTAAAAAAAAACCTCGTAAAATTTTCTTGTTTGCTTCGTTCGCAATACCTGCTTTTCTTGACCTGATAAAGTTCAGACTGTAGTTAGGATGGCGACGGGAGTCGGCTCTTGACGGTGAACGATCTAAATGAAAAAATTGTAAAAAAGAGAATGCGATGGTGTCCCGTGAAATTATTTGCGCTCTATTAAATCAGTATTGTTTCCTGTTTACTAAAAATTGGATCTAAAAATTTTTTTGATCGCTTCGCTCGCAGTGTCATTGTTTTCTGTAATGCATTTTAAGTTACCAGAGAGAGAAGCAACATTTATCTCCATTGATTTTCTCTTAAATGCATGAATAATTATTTTGAGGAAAGGGAGCATGCACATTTCAGAGACAATTTATGTAATTTTTGCTGTTGGTTTATTGTGAAATGGATGAATTGGTTGTGTAATGTATTTAAATAATATATGTTGAATATAATATGTGTTAAATAAACTTTGAATACATACACGATTTTATGTCCACTTCGCTCCATGTTGCATATGTGTGAAACATATATCGTCCATGAAAGTTAGATGTTAATGTAAAAAAGAATAATATTTGGAATGCATTTATCAAGCATTTTGTGTATTTCAAAAAGAGTTTGTGTGCTTGTTTTCTACTACTACTACTACTACTACTAATAATAATAATGTTGATCCTGGGTTCGAATCCCGGCTTGGGCATGGATGTTTGTGAGTGTCCATCAATTTCATCATATCATCACTCCTTCCCATCTTCGCAAATTAGCCAAAGTGGTACAAAAGCAAAGTAAAATATAGCAAATCAATAATTACATTATTAAAATTATTATTATTGGTACGTTTATCCTGATACTTGCCCCCCAGACAAAAAATCGTGGCCTCTGCACACACACACACACACACACACTCTCCTATTTCCACTTTGCTCCTGCACTGTGGCCTCTTAATGCTATGCCTTGTCTACCCAGACCCGGTGGAGGCATATAATAGTTCGGATACCACTTTAAACTGTAGGTCCAGTCCCAATTAGTCTATCTGTGCATAAAAGTGGACCTAGAACAAAAGCTCAAACTTGTCTAATAAGAGAACGTAAATTTTCCTTGCTCCCTAGTTTTAGCACCCAATCGCAGTTACTGGCTACCAGGTGAAAATGTTTTATTTTTTTATTTTTAACCTCACTACGATTCTTTGTAGCGAGGTTAAGCAATTGTAATAATAATTGCTAATGCGTATGATTTAATTAACTTGGCTATTCAATGGTTCTGGTTTAAGAAAATTTGAAAACATTTTTAATTTGTGGAACTCTGAATTATCTAAATAATTCTGATCAGTAGGTATCGGCGATTAGGTGTCAAAACTGGGGAAGGGGGACAAGGACAGTTATTTCACGGTGGCAAAAGAGTAGGGGCAACTGCCTCCAGGTGCCTAGAAGGGACTTTAGTGTCACATTGCCTTGATGGGAATATACAGGGTGATTCAAAAGTCCCAGGACACCCTTTTTCTTCTGAAACGGATGCGGTAATGGCAAATCTAACTTCACCTGGGTACATCAGGGTAAGGGACCCATGTGAGGATGCTTCCAGGACATGGGCGCCATCTCTAAGTCGGCCATATTGGATCGAGGTCAATTTTTTTCAAATGGCAAGGGGAGCATGTTGGGAATTAAAATACATTAGAATTTTCCAAGGAATGCAATGCTGTAATTAGTTTTGTGATAACTGTAAAGGTACAAGAGTTATTGACACTGAAAGCTAACAACCACATGCTGCGGTACCCATCGGTATGTTCTAGAGGATGTGCTCAATGTGGTTTTCATTGTGCCGAACACAATCTTTCAGGCGTGAGATCCACTCTGCATGGATCCACATGAGCATCTGTGGAGGTATTTGATAACAGGCCCGCATGATAAGGTAGTGAAGGTGGTGTGCATCACGGATTTTCTTGGCATACTCAAGCTGTTTCAAAGTAACCCCATACAAAAAAAGTCTAGGGGTGTGTGTTCGTCACAATGGAAACCACATTGAGCACATCCTCTTCAACATACCGGTGGGTATCACAGCACTCGGTTGCAATTTTACAGTGTCTATAACTTCTGTACCGTTACAGCTATCACAAAACTAATTACAGCATTGCATTCCTTGGAAAATTCTAATGTGTTTTGATAATCCACATAATAATTTTGATAATGCCATTTGAAAAATTTGACTTCGATCCAATATGGCGGTCGTCCCAATAGTACCCTCACACATGGGCCCCTTACTTCAATGTACCCAGGTGAAGTTGAATTTGCCATTACTGCATCCGTTTGAGAGAAAAATGGGTGTCCTCGGACTTAAGATGTGCACATTATACTCCCAGTGTTATGCCTGCCCCACCCGGAAAAAAAATCTACATCCACCTGTGCAAAATGGTACCTAGTACCCTACCACTTTTTCCACTTGTTTCCAAATTCAATATTGCAGACTGAAAACATAATTTTATAAATAAATACTTTGCAGTTTCTTAATATTTAATATTCTCTTCTTTACCAGAAACACATATAATTAAATCTGACTGGTTACACATTAAATAACCCAGAAAAAAATTGAAAATGCTACCACCGATTCAGATTTTCATGAAACTTTGTGCATTTTTAATACTACCAAGGCATAAACACATGCAAACTTTTTCTTCTCTACACCTCATAGTTACGGAGTAACAGGAGGCTAAAGTTTCAGAATTTTGCACAGTTCGATCATTGTTGAGGCCATGGCAGTGCCCTGCAGTGCTTAACAGAAAAAGTTAATCTGTGTGAGAAATCGATATATCACTTCGTATTTTATTCTAAATTTCATAGATATATGTATCTACCATAAAACTTGTCACCAAGATTCCCTTGCACTGAGAGTCAGAAAAAGTTTTGTATTGTAAACAAAGTTGATTTTTTTGTATCAACATCTGGCATTATTAAAATTGCATTATCACTAACAGGCACTGCAGTTATCACGCCAATTTTTTTTTTTTCAAATTGAAGCTTCAAGTATGTTCTAAAAGGCTATAAAATAAAATTAGTGGCTTTTTCACTGCTTATATTAATAAATCTTCATTAAAACAAATTTTATGTACATTCATATGGGTTATTCCATGCCAAATTAGTACACAAAAAAATGAATTAACACTTACTATATTAATGTACCCTGGATTTCATTTGGCAGACTAGAGGCTCTGACATCTGAACTCGCAGCCAGTATAATTATATGTGGAGCTCGTGTTGTCGTCCCCATCTTTTTGCGCAAGTAATATATAGAAAAATAAGTACACCAGGGTACCCATGTGAACTTGAAATGTATTTTTCCGGAGTTTTCCAGAATCTTCAATTCTTTTCCAGAGTAGTCAATACACAGTATAGTATTATTTTCTTTTTTTTTACAATAGCCTCCATTTCCCCTTATAGCCATATCATCACCACCTTGTTCTTCTTATTATTATTAGAGACGAGTTGGACTAGCTGATTCATTGACTTCAAATTTTTGGGTGCATGGCATAGTGCTATATACAAAGGACAGGGTGCTATATACCTTTACCTATTATGAAACCCTATACTATTATTAATCAATCAGTCATTGTGATAGGAAAAAATTCTTGACCACAAGCATAATTTCTTGACTTTTTATTGACTTTCATGAATGGTAAGTTAATGTCTGGGCCCTTTTCCCTTCTTTATTAGTTCTAGGTCCTTTATAGAAAACTTAAAACTATAAAATAAGTTAATACTTAGAAGTTGTTGACAGTTTTTAGGTTTAGGACCTTTACATAAAATTAAAAACATAAAGTAAGTTGATAATTAGTAGTTGTTGATAGTTTCCTGATTACATGGCTTTTGTTACCTACTGAGAAAAAAAGTTCATGATGAATAGTTGATAATCTTCTCTTCTGCAGCAACAGCCTCCTCTTCCTATATCTTGTGTAGTTATTGGAGACTCAGAGGTGAAGTATGTGTCCCAGGTGTTGGTTTCCTGGATACAAGTTACAAGATCTGGAAGAAGTATTTGTGGAGTTAACTCCATTATTTTATGTTGTTGTCTCAACATGGGGACCAACAACATACCCTGCTATTCCTTGAGGAGAATTCTCAGGGACGTAGCTAAGTTGATCAGTTTGCGGGGGCCCAAACGTAAGATTTTTTTCTATCAAAGTATTATAAATTAACAAACTATTTATACCCCATATAGGCCTATGCTGTATACATACATTATATATAGTCTTGAAAAGAAAAGGATCAAGGGCCTCCTCAGTGGCGCATGGTAGCATCGTCGCCTTGTAATCAAGGGGTTCCAGGTTTGATACCTGGTGGATGCTCATAGTGGTTCGGATCCCACTTTACACTGTAGAACCAGTCCCGATTAGCCTTACTGAGTATAAAGTGGACTTAAAAGACCAACTCAATCAATCAATAAATTGGAAAGGAATTCTTCTGTAGTCCCCAACAGTCTATGGTTATACTCTCGCGAAATACACAACCATTATTCGGGAAACTAAATGCAGAATGAACTCATAAGCCTAATGGCTTATACACCAAGAACAATATTATTAGTCTTTAGGTTTGTAAATTTACTGGAAAAAATTGAGAAGTAGATAAAACCCTTTTCCGTGGTTTTAGATATAAAGTGCTGGAACCAGGTTTACAAGTATTGGCAACAGTGCAAATATGAAATGTGTGCATAATGAGTTCAAGCTAGGCATCTGATGTATACAGTTCATACCGGAATCGAATCCGGTATCTCTTAGTTCAAGGGCGGGCCCGAGTCTTCTATGCCATCTGATTGTTCACTTGGGAAACGATGACAATAAGAAATTATATGCACACGTCTAATTTCTTAAAATTAATGTTATTTGTGTGTGGAAAACTGAATATATGATGGCACTAGATAAAAAAAAGTTCCCACACGCTGAAATAATTACGCTATAGTGTTTGGTTCGGCAGGTTCAACAACGATTCCCGATGGAGGCATATAGTTGTTCGGATCTCACTTTAAACTGTAGGTCCAGTCCCGATTAGCCTTACTGTGCATAAAATGAACTTAAAACACGAGTTTAATTAATCAATCAATCAATCGAAAGGTTCAAGGTTCGATCGCTGGTGGTCAGGCCGGAAGCCAGAATTGGATTTCGGAAGAGGCTTATCCCTTATCGGCAGCTGCCATCTAAAAACGAAAAGGTTGGGGGAGGAGTAAATACGCTGAAGATGAATTTCTTGGTATATTGCAACTTACCATATACAAGATGTTTAATCCTGTTAATGAAGTAAATTTAATTACTACTACACATTATTAAAATCAGATATTTGTAGGATTTCGGGAAAGGACTGCAGCCCCCGATCCCCTTCCCTGGGCATGTGCCTGCTTGTATTAGTTCCAAAATTTCTGTGCTGTTCCAACATCATGAGGACAATCTGGGAAGTAATTGAAAGCGATATGGAAGCAAATTCTGCTCTCGAAACTATGGGACTCGATGTGATAACCACGTGCAACCGAATGAAAGAACTCTTCGCAGGCCTTGTCCCTCAATATTAATTTTACTGACTAATTGTAAGTTTTTCTCGCCCTCCTCGATGACGCAGCGGTAGCGTCTCCGCCTTGCAATCAAGGGGTCCCGGGTTCGATACCGGATTAGCCTTACTGTGCATACAGTGGACTTAAAACACGAACTCGATAATTGGAAGGTTTTAGAAGAACTAAACATGACTTTTTATGCATCGTACAGTGTCTCTCAAAAGTTTTAGGACAACGACATTTTAAACTAGGCAACCCAATTTACACAAGACGTTGGTGGGTTGCGTGTAGAGTTAGGCTCAATTTCAGGGTTGCCACATGCACAATAAATATTTATAAAATACGCGAAAGAAATAAAAACAAGTATTAGTGTATAAAAAGTATTAAAAATATCAATATTATATCGCAAGTGACAAAATTCTTTCTGAAAGAAAAATAATAGGTTTTCTAGCATTTCATCGCTGATGAGTCTGCAGAAAGGAGAAGAGGTGAGAGAAAACGAGAGGTGACAAAGGACAGAAGAAAGAGAAAGCGAGAGGAGAAGAGTAATGTAATTTTAATATTTATAAGAATTATCCAATTTTTGTCCAATTCTCGGTTCGTTGAAATGGAGATTTTGTATTTTAATATTTCCCCTCCCCCCATCGTCAATTCCAAATTGAATCATTCCGTTTCACACGGGGTGAACAATGAACACAATGGGATAGGTCTGAAACTTACGAAAATTTTCTGCCACCGGAAGGGTTTGAACCTACGACCATCAGATTGACAGTCCTGAACGTTAAACACTACACTACAAGCTTTCGCTCCTGAAAGTAAGTAGATGGAGCTGACCAATGTGAAATGTAGATGCAACTCTCCTCCTACATGTAATGTGCAAACAATACTTGTTTGTAACAAAGAAAACAAAGGTAGTACGACTCGGAGAAAACATTTAATGGAGAATTGCACATGATGAGAACTTTTCATTCGATATTTGCGGAGGTATCCTTGCATTGAACTCGAGTGGGAAAAGGGGTAAAATTAGTATGTCCTGAATTGCCACAAATATAAATAGTTATTTCATTAATATTTGTCAATGTCTTTGAAGCAGTACACAATTATCGTTAAAGTATTATAATTCACGATCTTATACATGAAAATATCCCTTTGAACGTGTGTCAATTCATTTATTTGTTTAATTTTTTATAAATTCCATTTGCAGAACAATGTAGCTACTATATACTGCTTTACAATTAATGTTACCATGCTCTTGTTTGTAATAAAAGGAGAATTAAAAAAAGAACACCTCCTAAGGAGGATCGAACCTGGGACCACAATCAATGCTTTCAAGAACTCTAACCAATACACTACGCCCTTTGCTTCCCTTGGAGAAACAGTTCTTAATTATTCTGTCGCGTCAATATTGTAAACGTTATCCTGCAAAAAGAAGTTCAATACTCTGATATAGCTCTGTACTTCTAGAATTACTCTATATACATGCATTTGAAAATTAACTCTGAATTGATTTCTTCGTTGTTAGTATATCTAATCTTGTGAATATACTTTATTTGTAACTTTATAACGGTTACATGAACATCTAGGAAATAGTTCCTTATAATAACCTCAGGTTGACCAAGTTGCCAATACAAACAAATGGAATACAGATTGTCTTCGAGCTTACATTGTTAAAAAGGAGCGGGTACGCGTATTACTATCCCAATACTTATTCAATAAGGTTTCTTGGTTTTCAGAAATTATCACTTAAACTATTGCATGTTGAGCTAGTGCCCACCTAGCCGCCTCTGATGAAATCTATCATTCTTCAGATTCTCTTTAAAATTCGACTCTGGTCACTCGTAACTTGCTGGGTGCATCGACGGACAATGTTTTGCGATAAGAAGCGGCCTTGAATAGCATGAGTGAGTCACTTTGAACGCGAGCAAGCTACGCTACCAAGGTTGTCTGCCTTTGAAAACCAAGTCATTTTTTTTTCACCGTTTCCGAACGCGATTGCTATTGTAGAAGTATATATTCTCACAAAAGAGCACGAAAGAAAATTAGACCAATGTTCTCCCGTCGTTTAAAACCAAATATTATCTATAAATGAAAAGTTCACGATTGTCAATAAACCTATCTCAGCATTAGGTGGATGTAAATAATAAATTTAATACAAAGATTCTCCAAAATTTCTCTCCCATTGTCTACGTCACTAACGTCAGGCCAGTATCCAGGGGGGCATGGGGGCCATGCCCCCCTCGAACCCTGAAATATTTAAATGTGAACCTATCAATAACTACGAAAATAACATCGTCGATTTTAGAAATGTGTAAACATTTCAATTTTGTTCTTTCATAAATGAATCTGTTTCTTGCGCAAAAGTCTTCAGGCTGCATATTGGATGGTTTTAGTTTTATAATGCAAGGCTAGCAGACGTCCGATTCACCGATTTAGTCAGGACAGTGCGCTACTTTCAATCCCTGACCCGACTTTTTCGAACTGCAATCGTGATGCGAGAATGTCTCTTTGTTATTGTTGTTTTCTTAACTCACAATTAGACATGTTCTTTATTGTAATAATAATTCCTAGTACGCAACATTTAATTTATAAATATATTATTTTCTAAACATAGACTTTTGAATCGCGATCGCACTATTTGAACTATTTTGTAATATCTGTCTCTCTCTCATATATATATAATAACCCATAGCGCGACAGCCCTTGAAGAGCCTTGGCTTACCTGACGACTGCTGGTCTCCCTCCCACACTGTTCCTAGGTCACCTATTAGGCGTGGAGATCTTAGACCAGTATTGGGGTGACAGGTGATCAGCCCGACGAACCCCCAGCCGTTGTTGTAGGTCTTCTTGACCGGGTTACGCTCACTCACACGGAGCTTCCCAATTTCCTCACGATGGTGGGTTGCCACCGGCCCTATACGTAGGCCGAATAAATTCCGAACCTACGCCGTCCCGCAGCGAACGATCTCAAGACGAGTGAACGCCTTAACCCGCTCGACTACGGAGGATGACAATACTGTCAAGTGTGAAGAATAAAATTTTCCGCCTGTTTACGTCTAACGTTGCGCAGATTTGGTAGTTCGCAAACGGTGTAATTATTTCGTGTTACCTTACGCAACAGAAAATACATTGATACGCACCCACTTATTGTATCATTTTAGGTGTTTAATATGTTTAAAATGTTAATTGTCTATTATGACGTAATTTGTTTTGTTCAATTGGGTAGTCTTTTATGGTTATGAACTAACCTTAAAACATTTGATTGTGGATTGTAAGGTGAGAGATATTATGGATGTTTCTGGAATAATGGAAGTGATTTTGGAAATGTGAATGTTTTAATTTGTGTAGTGGAGAAGTATTATGATCTAAATACACTTTTGTTTGTAATAAGAAGTTTAATTGTGAGTTCTAGTGTAATATATTAACATTAGCATATCCTTATCTGATTTCCCACAACCTGAGGGCTTCATAGTAGGCTGATAAGTCTCAGGCTCGCCGTTGAGGAATAAACGTAAATTGATCCTTAGAGTATAATCTGGGGAACGTAACAACATTTCATAAGACTGTTCTGAACACCAGACTTGCGTCAGTAAACAAGCATTTCGTCTGTTGCAGTATCACAGGAAAAGAACATCGTCCTGCAATGTTCAAGCCTCTAGATATTTTTCATTAATAATGTCTAATCACAATAATAAGTTAGAAGAAATAACTCTCATTTTCAGAACTAACAATATTCTCGTTTTTCTTCATCACTTCGAAAATTATTTCTCGAAGATATCTGCTATACTACAAGAAAGCAATCCAAAATTAAAGTAAAAGTTCAACCACATGTACACCCAACTTCATTTACAATATTGGAGAGACAGAATACTTAAACATTGTTGTTTCAATCGAAAGTAAGGGCGTGGTGTAGTGGTTAGAGTTCTTGAAAGCATTGATTGTGGTCCCAGGTTCGATCCTCCTTAGGAGGTGTTCTTTTTTTAATTCTCCTTTTATTACAAACAAGAGCATGGTAACATTAATTGTAAAGCAGTGTATAGTAGCTACATTGTTCTGCAAATGGAATTTATAAAAAAATAAACAAATAAATGAATTGACACACGTTCAAAGGGATATTTTCATGTATAAGATCGTGAATTATAATACTTTAACGATAATTGTGTACTGCTTCAAAGACATTGACAAATATTAATGAAATAACTATTTATATTTGTGGCAATTCAGGACATACTAATTTTACCCCTTTTCCCACTCGAGTTCAATGCAAGGATACCTCCGCAAATATCGAATGAAAAGTTCTCATCATGTGCAATTCTCCATTAAATGTTTTCTCCGAGTCGTACTACCTTTGTTTTCTTTGTTACAAACAAGTATTGTTTGCACATTACATGTAGGAGGAGAGTTGCATCTACATTTCACATTGGTCAGCTCCATCTACTTACTTTCAGGAGCGAAAGCTTGTAGTGTAGTGTTTAACGTTCAGGACTGTCAATCTGATGGTCGTAGGTTCAAACCCTTCCGGTGGCAGAAAATTTTCGTAAGTTTCAGACCTATCCCATTGTGTTCATTGTTCACCCCGTGTGAAACGGAATGATTCAATTTGGAATTGACGATGGGGGGAGGGGAAATATTAAAATACAAAATCTCCATTTCAACGAACCGAGAATTGGACAAAAATTGGATAATTCTTATAAATATTAAAATTACATTCATGTTTTTAGTGGTATAATCGTAGGTAAAATCAAAGATCTTACATGGAAGATTTTACCTTGCTCTGAACTAAGCCAAAAGGCATTTCGCAATGATTTAATACATTCTCCAATACATTTCAAAATGTTATTGAATGTTTCTTGTCGATAATTTGACCAATGCATCAATTCTTGACGCTGAGACGATATTTTCTGCAACTACCTCTTCTCTTCAGTCCCTTCTGTTCTTCTCTTCTCCTTCTCCTTCTTCTCTCCCCTCCTTCTGCTCTGCTTTTATCTCATATCGCCTTCCCTACTTTTCTCGCATCTTATCTCCATCCCACTCATTTCCACTCCTCGTCTCTCCTTTCCTGTCTTAGCTTTCCGACTCCACGCACTTTTCTCCTCTTCTTTTCGTTCTTCTCTTTTTCTCTCCTTTACTCTACCCTCCACTCTTCTCTCATCTCGTTTTCCTTCTCTTTTCTCTTCTTTGCTCCATTTTCCTCATCTCTCCTAAAATATTTTTCCATTCTCCTCACTACATCTCCTCTCCTCGTCTATTCTCTCTTTCTTCTCTCCTCTACTTTTCCTCTTCTCCTCTCGCTTTCTCTTTCTTCTGTCCTTTGTCACCTCTTCTCCTTTCTGCAGACTCATCAGCGATGAAATGCTAGAAAACCTATTATTTTTCTTTCAGAAAGAATTTTGTCACTTGCGATATAATATTGATATTTTTAATACTTTTTATACACTAATACAGTAGAGCGTCGATTAACCGAAGTAATTGGGGGACATGGGTGTTCGGAAAACTGGTTTGTTCGGATAATCGAACTGTACATGTTTATTGGCCAAAAAGAAGTACTGTACAGTAAATTTATTCATAAAAACAGGCATCTCTTTAAGTATGTATTACAAAGTAACGTACAAAGGCAACTTTAGTAGGAATATATAGTATGTGGTACAGTTTATTAAACAAAAATATGTACATATTACATACGCATTTTGCATGAACAATACACACAGTACACAAAATTAACGTTTAAAAAAATCCTTTATTTTGGTCTGTCCAGAGGCGTGGCGTGCATGTAGCCGCTGTTACCGCAGGTAACACTAAAATATAAAGAATTGAAGAACCTGTCTTAAAATATTATTACGTACATAAACTGGTAATATTGTCGTAAAGTAAACATTGCAGACTGACATTTTTTCTGACACCGGCAAAAGCGAAGAGGAGGACTGATCCGGTACGCTCCACAGGCAACATGAGGGAAGGGCCCTGAGCCCACCAAAGGAAGACTTGGCGTAGCGGTAAAGACTGTTATGGCGGGAGGAGGAGGCGGGCTGTTTAGCTGGCGCAGTTGCCGGTGATCCTTACAGGAAACATACCAGTGTTGCCATATTCAATTGACAGAAAAGAGCTAAGTCGCCTAATCGGGTCTATCTTACTCTGAAGGTGTCCAGTCACACTGGGGAACGATGGCGCAGTGTTAGTAGCGTTGCCGCCTTATAATCAAGGGATTCCGGGTTCGATACCCGGTGGAGGCACAAGTGGTTCGGATCCAACTTTAAACTGTCCCGATTAGCATTACTGTTCATGAAGTGGACTTAAATCGCCACTGATTCCGTTTGTGACCCATGGTTTACACTCAGTGGATATGATAACTTGTTTAGGTGGAAAACATTCATTGTGTAACAAGATAATTTTGTTCAGAAAGAGATTAAATTTTTTGTTTGTGGAAGGTAAATTATAAATATCTTCCCAATTTTCGCTGTTTAGTTTTCCAATAAACATGAGTATAGAACCTTCATCATATTTACGTTTCTGCATTTTTAGTGGCTTTCTATGATATTCAGTAGAGACATGTGAGACATAAAAATTGTGCTTCATGGTTGGAGAAGTGGACTGATATGTTTTCACATTGAAACTCTTTTGAGTGTACACTTATTAACATGTGGTCTTTGAGGGAGAGTGTGTCTTTCGTTATGCGCATGGGTGTAGTTACAATTTGCTTTAGGCCAAAAGTGTTTATTGTGGCTTCAAAGTGCAGTTTCCGTCCTGTATTTTTTAGAAAATCAATGTTTAGGTCCCCACATACCACAATTTCACATGTATAACTTTTTAATTCATCTAACAATACTGACAGATTTTCTTATGAATATTGTATAGTCTGCATCAGGTGTTCTGTAGCAACATACTATTATTAAATTATACTGTGCAAGACGTACAACACTAACTTCAAAATGTTTTTCTATAGGTTTTACAGTTTTGGGGACAATTTGTTTGGCAATTATATCATTTTTTGTAAATATGCCTGTTCCCCCTTGTTTTATTAGAGACCTTGATGAGAAACTAGCTAGGTGGAAATTTGGAATTTGATGGTAAGTAATTTCATCTTTGGACAGCCAGTGCTCAGTAACACACAGTACATGTGCATCTAAACATTCATCGGTTAGGAGCATTTCTAAATCTAACACTTTGCCTGTAATGCCTTGAATGTTTAGATGCACAATATTTCATTGTATAACTCTCTTCTTCATTTGAGAGAAACTATTGGGTGTAAGACCCTGTTCCTTAGGTTTAACATTTACAATATTTGTTGCATTTTTACATTTTACAATAAAAAATCATCTTTAAATTTGCCCAGAACACTCCTTATTCTATCGGATGTTCGTGCAGATGGTTCTTTTTGTTTTACATTACCTCTTTTGTCATTTTCCACTTCCTTGTCTTTTTCATCTTTTCTCACTTCACTGTAATGTTCATTTTCTTCACTACCTTTTTCATCACTTACCATTTTACTGCATTTTTCACCATTCATCACAAGACAGACTTTTCCGCTATTTACCACAGCACTATATTTCTTTCCATTTACCACTTCACTTGCCTGATTATTTATGGGGTGCCATTTCAGTTCAATAGGATTGCACTTTCTTCTTTGGTTTAAAATGTATTCAGTTATCACCGTACCTATTGCTTTTGACACCTTTTCTTTTCCAGATCGGTTCAAATGCATGCCGTGATTTGTGAAATTGTTTCTCTCTAGCCTGCTTACATCAACAATATCTACATTACTAAAGTTTTTACACAGGTGTCTGATATTCTTGTTTGTCTCTTTTATGGCCACATTAACCCAAAATTCTGGTATGAGATCGTATCTCGTTGGTATATTAACTACGATCACTTTAGAATTTCTTATTTCAGGTAGTTTCTTTTCCAATGTATATATCACATCGTGACCTTCATTGCATGCTACGTTGTTTGCACCTGCCATTAGTACTATACAGCTGCTGATTTCTTTGTTTTGAGGTTTTAGGCTACTTACAATCTGCCCAATTTTTGCACCTGGCTTGACAATACCTAACACTGAAACATCGCCTAGCTGACTCTTCACTTTTTTACGATCAGCATAGATGAGCACTTCTGGTTGACTAACACTCGATTTTTCTATTTTCGAGATGTTTGTGGTTGTGTTTTTTGACTTCACATTTCTTCTGTACATTCTTGAATTAGTTTCTGGGTGTATTTCTTCAGTCTGGAAATCTTGTAGTGTAGAAAAAATGTTTTTACTCTCGAAATTTATGCTATCGATGTGATGTTTTTTCTTTGTTGATTTCCTAACCACTTGAGTTCATGAGGATGTAGTATTTGTTATTTCCTTTGCCTTTTCTATAGTTTCTAGTCTGTTTTTCAGGGCTTGATTTTCATTTTTTAACTCCTTTATATCACTTTGCAGTAGATTCACTGCCAGCGAAAGATTCGCGACTTCCTCATTTTCAACACTTTTTCCTCCGTTTTCACGTTGCGGACAGAACCATTCACTGTTTTGGTCGATTTCTTCATCAGCATTCAAGTTCCCGCACTTAAAGTGTAACCATTCATCACACATGTCGCACAGAATTCCATTTTTTGCAGATCTTTTACACTTTGCACATTTATCATCATATTTTGTCTTCAATTTGAGAGGAGCTGATAAAAGTATGTCTTCGCTCGTTGGCGCCATCATGGTGGTTATTGTCCATCACAATGGATGAAGTTCCCAATGATACAAGCAGAGCAGCTGGATGTTAAAAGGAGGTAGGATAGTGTATGTTATTTTTGTTTCATTATAATAACACCTATTGACATCCATCATGTGGTGGGTTTGACTTTCTTTCCATTCTCATGTGAAAGTTTTGCACAAAAATTAAATTTCTCTGGAACATTGTATTTATAAATATTTTTTCCAGTAAGTAACTAGCTTATAAATATTGTTAAGCCTATTCTTACACAAACAGTGCAGTTTAGACAGCTTCTACAATAAAATGTAATAAAAAATAAATACAGAAATGGGTGGCTGACTGGTATGTAGGTAGATATAGTGTGCGAGTGAACATGTTGGTTTATTTTCAATACTATCCATATAGTTCTGGATTAGCAAACAAAATTGTATCACCTTTTATCTCGTATTTCTATTTGCATGGACAAAACAATAGAATTATCATTGTTAAGACAAACCAAATCAAAGGTGCTCATAGCAATAACAGTTCCAGATATTCTGTTAATATTTTATTATTTTTTATTGGAACACAGTAAAAGGTGAATTTGTGTGTTTTTCAAAACAGTTGTTATTTTCAAATACATAAATCAGAAGTAAACAACTGAGTAATGTGTAACATCAGATGGTAATTCTCATTCAGAATAACATATATATATATATATATATATATATATATATATATATATATATATATATATATATATTTTAATTTTTTCATTAAGTTTGTGGAATTTCAACATCAGATACTTTTGTCAATATAAGAGTAAGGCAGGTACAAGGAACACTTGGCTGTTAGGTACAAAATGTGCATTATCAGTAAATTTTAAATTTAAACATTTCTGAGTTCTTCAAATGTTATCAAAACGTTTTACTCTTAGATACAAGTAGTAGTAATAATAATAATAAGAAGAAGAAGAAACCCTACCAGTATACAAGAAGACAATGCTAGGGACAATTTCATGTGGAAGCATTTTTATTAATAGAAATGTTACGTGAATGTTTCATAAAATCATATAACTATTTTTATTCCAGACAATACTTTACATGGAAGCCTTCGCATAACATTCACAGTTAGCATAGTCTATAATATTTGCCACACAATGAGCATTTTATTAAATATGATACATGTTTAATTTGAATATGAATAACAAGATTGTTGAAATGAACAGTTGAAATGTAATAGAATTTTGTAGAATGTAAAGCAAGAATGATAAATCTAACCTCATTTGTTGTAGGCAAGTTCAAAAAACACCTAGGAGTCATAACACTTTACTTGCTCATTTGTGCAACATGCCATTTGCTATGGAAATAGAGCTTTTGTGAAACACTTGCGTATTTTTAGAAGTCTAACATTGACATTGCGATTTGAACTAAAGTACTCCAAATTTCTATCACTGTGGCACTTTGGAGGATTGCCAAATTTAACATACAGTTTCTTCATAAGGACTGGGGGAACCGTCACCGGATATGTGCACTTTAGATGTTTTGAAGTAAAGGCATAGATTATAGAAGTGCTCATAAGTTAATACTTGAATTCCTGCTGATCCTTTAAAATCTTATAAGTGTAGTTACTTTCAATTGATATTGGGATATTTATTATCTACAGTAGAAACTCAGGACAGGTCTTTTTTTTTATCTTTGCAGGTAACAGTGGGTATCCAGAGGACCATAGGTCTTGACACCAATAGATAGTGCTGGTGAAAACACTCCTGAGGTGCATAGCTGTGTGTCTTTTAACCCGCGATCGCTCGCGCCTTCATGTGTCACGCGATAACTCGCGTGTTAGATTTTTCTAACAACTTGTTTTGTTTTTTTCAGTTATCACTTAATATTTGCAAAATATATTTTATCAAACATGTTTTATTAAACATTGAAATCATTTTACATTGTTACAGCATTCTTCTTTTTGAATATTTAAAACATTAATGTAAATAAGCACATTAAAATACAATTTATTATTGATATAAATTCAAATTCAAAATGTTTTATAATTGAGGATGTTTCTAATCAGATTCAGAGTCAACTTCTTTTGCAGCACATTCACGGCAAACATAAACAGTTGTTTCTGTATGTTCTTTACATATTGGGGAGGAACATTTACTACATGAATGATATGTGAATCGATTCTTTCTTTTGGGACAATAGGCACATTGGGACTTTTCCTCTGATTCAAGAGTTCTCTCAGTTTTCGGCAGACTTTCAATGCTTGCAATACTTTTTATTTTCTCCTTCAGACGAAGTGATACATTTGGAACTGACATCCATCTCATCATATGTGGTTTTGTAAGCATCATACTAAGTTGTGTAACAAATTTTCTACGAGCCAACAAGTCGCCTGTATTTGTTTTGTAAATTATCTGAGCATTTATTGCTCCAATGTTGAGAAGGCTGAAAAATATTGTGAGAGGCAAGCGATTGCTTATTCTTGAAACAGAATATTCAGATTTCAGACGATCTACAACATCCACTCCTCCTTTTGTGAGATTGTAGAAAGTAATCACTTCTGGCTTTTTTGCCTCTCCAGAGTCAGGATCAATGCCGTCGTCATTATGCATGGTGGAAATCATCATAACATTTTTTTTTTTCTGTTTCTTCTTTGGCACATAAGAGCAGAGGAGACAATTATTAGATGGTTTCTCTCCAAACGCAAACATGCTGCTGTTTCCAAGTCTTTCCTTGACAGATAAAAATTCCGGTGGAATTTCTCTTTTATTCAATCGAAGAGTTCCTACTAGTGTCAACCTGTGGTTGGTGTACAGTTCATTAGCTAGAGGTATGGAGGTAAAATAATTGTCCATGGTCACATTCCTTCCGCTGTTGTCAATTGGACGTATTAATCGCAAGACCACGTTTTGTGCATCATTGGGAACTTGGTAAGGCCCAGATGGTTGTTTTCCTGCATAAATTTCCATATTTAGAGTGTAGAATGTTCTAGCATCACAGAGTGCATATATTTTTATGCCATATTTTGCAGGTTTATTTGCAATGTATTGTCTGAACTTGCATCGTCCTTTGAATGCTTCTAACATCTCATCAATGGTAGTGTAAGCACTTGACCTGTAACTATTCATGCAGACACTAACAAAGTCATCGAATATTTCTCTAATTGGAGATAGGTTGACTTCTTGCTTCCTTTGTGCTCATGTAGTGATATCGTCAAACCTAACAGCTTGGAGAAGAGTGTGAAATCTTCGTTTGCTCATTGACGCGATGAAAAAGTCTGGTGCAGTTCCATCTGTGGCCCACAACTCATCTGTATTTAGGTGTTGTGACTTCTTTACTCCAGCAAGATATAGTACTCCTAGGAATGCTGAAATTTCTTCAAAATCAGTTAGAGGGCAGTCCCGTGTATTACGTGAGTAGTAGTAGTATCCTTGAGCTTTATGTTTGTGTATTGGACAATACGTGTGATTAGAGAATCCGGAAAGAACAGTTTCCAACAGTCTAGAATTGACTTCAAATTCTTGGCCCCACCTATCACACCTGGTAACTGTGTGACAATATTCTGTCTGGCGATTTTACTTGGTGGGGCTTTTTGCTTGAACCATATTGTTGAACCATCTTTGCCTCGATACGTATCACGATTCACATGTCTTGAAACTGTCACAGAATCATCAGAATCACTAACTGACTGTTCTGTCTCGGTATGCACTTCCTCATGTTCTGATGGACCGTCTGTATCGGTTTCCCAACCTGTGTCTTGAGGTCCAATGTCCACTTCATCTGTGTCTTCTTCTTCCAGCCACATCATGTACTGTTTAGTTTGTTTGTCAGACATTTTACTGCTATTCTCTTCAATAACACAATGCCAAAAACAACAATCATCAGATTGGAAGAACCAATGCACCTTTCCACTACACTGTACACAGACGGAATAAAAATTAAAGCGGTACTTCCCAAAGGAAAACTGTTGTACAATCATTCGCTGGAAATGTGACGCGATAACTCGCATGTTAGAAAAAATCTAACAATGCACTCGGCTAGGATCAAAGCCGCTAGTATAAGGTTTCGCTTTCAATTTCAATAACATTTGCTACAGTGTTGACAAGTAGAGACATGGAAGGAGGCATTTTAGCCTTAACGCATTGTTACTTCCAGTAACCATCTAGAAATAACAAAAGTTTTGCGATTGTTAGATTTTATCTAATAGCACGAGTGATCGCGGGTTAAAGGACACGGTGCTTCACTATCGCCCTCCTATGGCAACAAAAATCATAGATGTGTGCTGCACTGCACGATACTGAATTGAACCTTTGTAATAAAAAAAATGATGCCTTCATTAAAACACTTGGAGGGATGGAAGAAAACTCAGTTTTCCCATCCACTGTCAACTCTCCATGTGTGTGTGTGTGTGAATCTTCAGATGTGCTGTTAAATTGCAGTGTGAAATAGGTTTTCTGTTACATTCTTTTTGAAATATAACATTGTGACGGTACACCAGAACTTTATTTCAATATTGTTAGCAGTGGCAATTCCTTACGTCTTTCATTTAATTATGGAATGCTTTAAATGGTTCACTTATTTATTTTTACTACCTGCTGGAAATTTTTTTGAAGATTGGGTCTCAACCAACAAAAAACTAAATATATGCTTGAGCCAGAATTTTCAGATAATTTTTCAGTAAAATGCACATCAGCCATTTCATATGGCTTGGATGGCTGTTACCTTAAAATATATTTATTTAAAGAAAGGAGATTTATATTTTCATGACTCACATTCATATGCAAGATGAAACATGAAAAGGTTAATTTTATTCTGTTTAAAGCTTCCCTTTGCAACAGTTTTTAATCCTTCTATGTCGTTATTTAATATCAATGTACTTCATTGCCTTAGTTACTCTTGCCATATAGTAGTGTGGTGTTGTAGAAGATTGTTATTGCAAGAGCTGTAATAGAACACACTAAAGGGATTTCCTAAAGTTTAAAAGAGCTAAAAAAGCAACTTATTTTTATTACATGCAAAGTTCCCATGTAGTCAGATTTTTTTAACTATGCCTTTTCTGTGTACAAAAGGTCTGCATCAATGTGTATCTGATTTCATGAATACATGTTTTTTATAATGTACACAATCACCTCCCACTTGATTTAGAAAAGTTGCATTGCGAATATATTTTTCAGTGCTGTTCTATCTGAAATTGGTTTACTTTACTCATTTGCTCACTGACAGTTCAAGCCTCTTCATTGGTGTATTGGAAATGTTGCCATCTTGTAATCAAGGGATTCCAGGTTCAATACTCAGCAGAGGCACTTGATGGTTCAGATCCCACTTTAAACTGTAGCTTCTCTGTGTGTAAAGACGACCTCATGTCATATATTCTCGTGTGAGAACCAGAGGAACGTAACTCTAAAAAAGCTGTGTTTGGAGCAAGACTCACCCATGTCCAGCATTTCTCATTAGAGGTAAAGAGGATTTAAGTATCTTCAAATTACTGACTTTTTTAGATTCAGACATAATCACTCGTGAAAATTACATAAATTTAAGTTAGGTCCATCTGGTTCTCTTACAAAAATATAGCAATAGTCGTTAATGGGAGGACTTCTTAGAACAGTCTCCCCATTAATATATTAGTCAAACCTTAATTACCTCAACATCAAGGGAACTCCGGATTTCATTTTCAGTCTCTTGAGAGACTTTTTATTATTATTATTATTTTACCTTTTGATGCTATATTTCCATTTGCATACGGCATCTACAATAATTTTTGTTACATCATCTACTTCAATGCTTCCCCGATGGCTTAGTTGTAACATATTTGCTTTGCAATCAAGGGGCTCCAAGTTTGAGAACCGGTGAGACATAGTGGTTCGGATCCTACTTTAAACTGTAGGTCCAGTCCCAATTAGCCTATCTGTGTACAAAAGTGGACTTAAAACTCCACTCCACTCAAAGAGTAAGGAAAATCCTACACTAAGATTGTCATTATAATTCATAAATCTTTTCACATCACTGTCTCGATACTATAACAATGAAAATTACACTTCACTGAATAAATAGTTTTGTACCAATCAGTAAGTAGCATCTAGGAATGCAAAATTTACATATTATAGACATTATAATTTACTGAAAATTTATGAAATGAAAAACATGTGTTTGGTATTATTAATAAGTTACAGCATACAATTTGTCATGCAATTACTGTGTTCTTCCTGCAATGGAGGTGCCATCTAGTTGAGCATATTCACAACTTGCCATAAGCTATTGCATATAACTAGCTAAGGATATTCTCACCTCCAGAAATGTTAACTTGAATGGTAAGTAGATAGGTTGAGGTACACAATGAAGATTGTGTGGCTCTGTCATAAACTTCCAGAAGTAACAATTTTCATTTTTGATAAAGCACCTTTACGAAATCAGTAAGTATCTTTTCAGATTTTTTCCTCTTACAGGCCTCAGATTTTTGTCATGTTTTTATCCTAGCTTGTTTCTCCACACCAAATTAAATTTCCTATCTTCTGTGAACGCTATGATGATGTTGTTATTTGTCATGTAAATGCATACAAAACCTAAGGAATATTTTTAGCAAATTCATTGTATGACAGCATATTTTTGTCATTTTTGAGGTATTTTTTCTGTACATTTCACTAGATAGTCTGAGCAAAATCACACTTGTATTGGTAATGAAAAGGAATTCTGTATACTTCCATCTTCATTCAATAAATTATGAATTAGTGAAGGGAGGAGCCTGGATTTACTAGGAATGTGCCATAAAAGAATTACATCAAAAGGTTGCTTTTGCACTTTAATGGTCAACAATGGATAACTCCTGTATTTCCTAATATTTGATGTGTTCGTTTGATTTTTCAATTTTTTTTCGTAAATAAAGTTTGGAAAATTTAGGGTACAATGCATACATATTGCTAAAACACTCATAGAAAATCAGCATATCCCACATTACCCACCGAAAATCAATATTCTGCCATTAATAGAGAAGTTGTCAACCGTTCCGAATGTTGAATGATTATCTTTTCTTTTTTTCTTTCTTTTTCATTTTTGCAAATTTTATAGATGTACTAGAAAGTAGTTTGGAATACTGGAAACAATATGTGAAGGTAAGTTTGAAGCTTGGAGAAATTAATTAGCACTGTTAAATTCTACACAAATTATTATTTACCTGAGATACTTCGATTTTTAAAGGAGCTTACATGACCTCAAAGGGAGTTTTGTGCTTGAGACTGGATGTTTTGTTCACTTAGAGATATTGTTATAATGCTAAGAACCCTAAACCTGACTGACCCAACCTTACAACGAAAGTATTTAAGAATGTTTTATTAATTCTAAGAGCCTTAAATCTAACCTGCTTAACCTAACAACGTAAAACACCAATCAGCTTTTTGTATCAAAACATTCATTTTAGGAATATGTATGCATTTTTGCCCTTAAAATTTCTAAAATATTATTTACCAAGAAAAACTGAATATACAACCTTCAATATGTTACAATATATGAGGTTTGGCTAGAGAAAAACCGGACTGATGATATGAAATCTTTTATTCGGCATTTCGTACAACAGGAACTTTATCTCCTTCAAAGTACTCCCCTGCACGATCTATCCACCGCTCCATACGAATTTTCCATTGCTGGAAGCAGTGTTGCCAGTCATTTTCGGAGATCATGTTCATTACATCCGTCGCTTTTCTTTACACAGCTTCTACTTTCTCAAATTTGGTTCTCAACATCAATCCAGTTTTTTTCTAGCCAAACCTCGTATATACTCCCAAACAATCATGTAGGTACGTATGGAAGGGAAAAATCGTTGGTAGCATGAACGTAGCTTGCTTCCTCCCAAAAATTGTAACTTTCCTGCCTAAATTTAATTTTTTATTCAATATTAAAAAAAACGTTGAAATTCGGCATCATTCTTCACACGAGATGCAGCAAGAAATCACTAAAACTATGAAGCATGTGTTAATACAGATAAAAAATCGAGCCGTGTAAAAAATACCTTTGCACCATTAATTTTGAATTAAACAATCGGAACTTGGACCGAAAATGTTTGAAACACCTCTTTTTCATAATAGATGAAAATAAAAAGAAACAACCCTCCCTCTCCCTGACTTGTATGCAGTTAAGGAAACTACCATTACATCTTAAAAAAAATATCGGGCTGGCCATTCATAAGATTGTACAACTTTTTTCTTTCTTTTTTTAAGTCTTGACGTTATTAGCTAATTTGGTAAGTGCATAGATTTGTTTTATTTTTTCCTCCGAAAAATCCTCATGGAGTGCCACTCACATACACAAATATTATCTATTCGAATAAACTTGCTATTTATTTTTCCATGCAGTTTTAAATTTATGATTAATTTTGCCATTTGGGCAACTTCATAAGTCATAACAATGGTCATAAGGCAGTAAAGAAACCACAATCGATTTTTAGGAAGATCGATCGAATCTTCGTGACTCTCGATTTTAATTCTCTCAATCTGATTGGTTCTTTGGGTGTAGCCTCTATGACAAACTTGTTTTGAGTCCATCACAGACTATATTCTCAGTCGTTAGCGAGAACTTGTAAGCCATTGAAGTCGGCACTCGTTAACGACCAGTCAGGACTACTATTTTCTCGCCGATCACGAGTTGGGGTGATAACGAAATGGCCGTTTCCGTGCTCACGTATTGAGAGTCGGGACTAAGCACCCAGGTACTTTCTTAGTGCTGTTTTGTACCACTCTAAAAGCGTCTGTGTATTACATTGAAAGTGACACTGACAGTAATGACCACAAGAGGATTAACTCTGAATAAAATTCACGAGCTGCTAGAAGAAGACGATGATGGTGTTGCCAGTTACACGGACAGCTTTGACTAAGAGGATGGTGTTACAGAAGCGGAAGAGGTTCCGAAAGAGAGCAGTGATGTTGAAACAGACATAAGCAGTGAAGACCATGAAGAGGATGATGCCACAGATGACCAAGAACCTTTCGGCATGATCTCAAACAATGGAATTCAGTGAAAAAGCAAGCCGTCAAGCTCTTATCAGACTGCTGCACACAACATCATACGAGAACCATCAGGTCTGCCACGGTCTGTAGTCTTGACGTCACCAAAAGAAATCTTCGACTTGTTCATTTCCTCAAACATTTTGGAGGAAATTGTACAGTGCACGAATTTAGAAGGAAGAAGAGTCGCAGTGAAATCTGGTAAAAAGTGGACTGATCTAACATTGGAAGAGCTACATGGCTTTCATTGGCATCCTCCTTATCACAGGGACTGAGAGAAGTTGGGATGTTCCTGTTCATGAGCTTGTACTCACGCTGCACGTCTGGAGACTGATCACATGGCTGCATTTCGATACATCTGGACACTTTTTATTGAAAACTGTTGCAGAATCATGGTACCCGGCGCCTTTCTTACAATTGATGAACAGTTTGTACCTTAACCGTGGGAGATGTAAGTTCGTGCAATACATGCCAAGTAAGCTGGCCAAATACGCATCAAGATCTTCTGGTTGTGCGATGCTGATAACTTTTACGCCATTGACGGTCTAATCTACTTGGGACAACAGCCAGGAGAGCCAGTTCAAAAGAACCTCGCCAGCAACGTCGTGAAGAAACTGTGCTACACACTGCGGAACTCTGGAAGAAATATATCAACTGACCAATTTTTCACAAGTCGTGACTTGGTTAACGATCTTCTGTTACAAAATGTAACCATTGTTGGAACAGTAAAGAAAAACAAATGTGAAATCCCACCTGCACTTGTAAATAGGTCCACAACACCGGTCCCCGGAATGAAATATCTTTCATACTCCGGTACGGGACCAGACGTCATTATAGGCATGGGAAACCGGTCGAGTCATCTTACTTATGGTCCAGGTTTTTTTAGTTCGGTACTGAGACGATCGTTTATTGTCATACTAGTGCGAGGTGGGGATCAATACCTTGAAATGTTACACTTTTTGGTTTACCTTAGATATGTAGACTCGAACAATAATAATACACTAATAGCATTATACCACATACCTGAAAAACATCAAATGATAACACTGATGAACAGTAAAAATATGAATATACTGTATCAACAAACAGTTTACATCGCCCCCTCGCTCATTCTCTCTCTCTCTCTCTCTCTCTCTCTCTCTCTCTCTCTCATGCTCACTTCTGGAGAATTTTTACATGGGAATATACATACAAATCATGGATCTAATCAACATACCATTTCCTTATTGTTTGAACCTTTACGTGAATTTAGGTCATTAGTCTGCCCGCTCCTGTGCTCTTTTAAATCAAATATATGCCATCCGTCGGAAAGAAATTATCTAAAACAATTCGGTCAGCGTAGTTAAACCTTGTTCGAATGAATGTATGCATCACGTCGTAAGCACAACATTTACCAAGTTTCTCAGATGGGGGTAATACACATAAGCCTCTCTCGTCCATTGAGAACAATTACACCATACATAGTGATGCAAAACTTAATTGGCTCCAGCTGCCGGAATACACAAATCAATAGTTGGCGCGAGCAAAAATTACAACAAAAACCACTATGTAATAAAAAATACTACACTCGCCGAACCTTGCAATATAAAATATGCTTTCCACAAATTAAAAAGACTAATTGGTCAACTATTGACAAGCTAATTGACGTGACGGGGCGGTCGGTTACACAAAAATGGAGCACACTTTGACAATTTACACGAAAAATTAACATAATGGAATGGAGCTTCTAACTCTGAATGCAGACAATCAAATTATTACATATGAACATGAAATTACATTTTATATAACATTACTCAAAAATATCAGACCCAAAGTTAGGTTCGGGGTTCCTGAGTCACTTTGCAAATCAGTGAGACTTCGGCATTTACGGTACGGCGTTGATACAAACAATACATGCTTACATGGACATAGACCATCTGAAGAATACTCTACCGGACTCTGCTACATCGTGTGATTGTTCATCTTTCCTGGATCAAACGTCGTCCTGGAATCATCTCTCTCCCTCTCTCATTGGGCTTCTATCGGGCATTGATCAGGAATCATCCTTCTCTCTCTCTCTCTCTCTGGTACCGGGCTTCTGTTGGATGTCGAACTGGAACCATCCTTCTGGGTGTAAGGCAATGGTTGGCTTCGTGGTGGTGCACATCGGTCGTCGATCTTGGCGCTGGCTGGCTTCACCGGATGGTGGTGGTGCATCGTTGCGGACGTCGGGGAGAACACAGCCTCGCCTCCTTTCTCTATCTTTTTAGCCGGCCATCTTTATGGTAGTCCACGCTTGGTAAAAAACAAACCACCGCAAAATGCTTCACAGAATAAAGCACACGCTGGTAAACTCACTATCGTTAACTTGCTCACGGTATGCATAAAGAACAAAGTCCACAGAGACAAAACAGTAGTCACACGAGAGTGTAGCACGGAGATCCTCTCTCTACAAAATCAGGATAAAACTGCGTGGTGAACTCGAAGACCTGCAGATTTATATCAGATTTAAAATTGTGCATTGGAGAAACGTTAGGATGGCTTGGCTTGGGTTTCCGAAGAAATGGAAATGACCCCAGCCCCTTGTCTTGAAACGCGGTCACAAGGCGTGTCTTCGGTTCTTTCTAGCTTGGGCTCCAGCTGATTATCCTGGTCATCCGTGAAAAGTAGCTTATCCCCCCCCTTACGGCGAATACTCTGTTGGTCCTGATGAAGATAAGTCCATCCTTTCTCCGTGAGGACCCGCTTTGGTGCAAATATCTCATGTATTTTGCCGTATTGACAGTTCGGCTGTCACTCAGAAAAACCCGTCTCCCTGACGCCTGGCTCGGATACCAATTTTTGCCACATTACAAACCAAACCTCACACTTTACATTTAAACATAATATGAATTAATAAACAAAAATAATTAATATCAAACGGTAATTTTTTGACATGTCACTGGATACCATGACACACTTACCAATATCAAAACAAGACAACCTTGCACATCACAATTCGCCTTCCATGAAAATGAGACCCTGGTAAGCTACGTGCTGAAGAAAAACAAGAATGTCATTCTACTCAGCACCATGCATCATGACATACACATTAATGATGATGATTCTAAGAAGAAGCCAGAAATCATAAAGTTTTACAACCAAACAAAGAGTGGAGTGGATGCCATGGACAAACTGGTTCAAACATACACCTGCAGAAGACAGACAAGTCGATGGCCAATGGCCCCTTTCTATAATGTAATCAATGTAGGCGTTCTCAATGCATACACATGCTACTTGTCACAGCATTCTGATTACCATTCAGGCGTCAGTCACAGACGCCATATGTTCCTTACATTCCTTGATTCTTCCTCACATGCGGGGGAGGTGCCAAAGCTTGAACCTGAAGAAACCAGTAACCGAGGCAATGAAACATTGCGACTTAGTAAGGCAGGTACAGAGACTGGAGGATAGATCTTCAAAGAAAAGAGTAAGATGCCAGGTCTGCACAAGATAAGAGGACAGGAAGATGACGGAACATTGCAGAAGATGTGGGAAACCTGTGTGCAAGGTCCACAGCAGTGTGATTGTGGTGTGCTCAGAATGCGAGGTGTATTTAATTGCCATGAGAGGCCGGCACATTCTTCTTTTTATTTCTTTTGTATTTTTATTTTTTTTTAAATTTATTTGTTCTAGAAAAAATAATATTAAGTGCTGTGTTGTGTTATCTCTAAAATACTGTTTCTCAGGTCAACTGAAGTTCTGATAATTGCGCGAAGTGTAACTACCATTAATATGTAGAACAGGGAATTGTCAATACATTGTTAATTTTTTGGGGGGGTTAAATAATAATAATAAAAGGGTAAATGTTTCCTATGTCATATTCAGAGAAATTATTGATCAATAAACCATATTAGCTGAACTATTTACTCTGTTGTACTTATTTCAATGCATAATTGCATTGAGGTCACATTGACCCCACATATGTAAAGTTGTAAAAAAAAGTAACATGCATCCCAGGGTTAAAGAAAACAAGAATTGTGTACAAATATTTTAAAAAAATATTTACTCTTCGAAAGTTATATGATGACGTCACATTTGGGTCATTAACATAATGATGTTTTAAGGCAAACAAACCAAACAAAACTTACAGTAATATGGTATGTGACCAAAAGAAATCTTACATTAATATGGTATGTGACCACCCCGGGCCTTCCATGCTTTCGATGAGGTGATCAACTATCACAGATGCAAGCAATGGCCATTCCTTCATTAGGGCAGTTTCCAACTCTCTGAGATTTGCTGGAGGAGGTAAACATGCAGAAACAGCACACCCGAGCGCATCCGAAAGGTTTTCAATGGAATGAATGTTGGGGGAATATGCCGGCCACTCCATACGAGAAATGCCCTTACTTTCCAGGTACTTGTCAATGATGTTGGCTCCATGGGACGGGCATTATCGTCCATAAGGGGGAAATCAGCACCAACTCCTGCAGTGTAGAGTCTCACAATAGGGACTAGGATTTCATCCCGATACCACACAGCAGTCACAGAAACACCTTTACAGATGTGCAGATCTGTGCGATATCCCATTGAATTTCCAGCCCACACCATGATGTTGCCACCTCTGAATGTGTGATGCTCGATGATGTTCTTAGCCTGATTGCCTGTGCCTCATTCTCTCCAGACCCTTACATGCTTAACATCTGATTCCAGGGCAAATCTAGACTCATCCGTGAACAGAACATTGCACCATCCGAGACAGTCCAAATGACATTTTGACTACACCACTTTAATCTTGCCTCTCTGTCTTGGATGGTTAGTGCAACACAAACACGAGGCACTCTGGCATTCAATCCCTTCATGTGGAGCCTTTGGCGAACAATACTGACAGATATTGTCTTACCAAGTGCCACTGCAACCATGGATGTAACAGTTGTGGAGGTCGCTCATTGATTCTGCTTGGCTACTATAGTAATATATCGATCATCAGAGGGGTGTGTTAAACCTTGGACGATGGGGCATAGGTCTCCAGACAACTGTTTGACTTGTTTGGAATTGTTTCCATAATCGAGAATTTTCCGAATGATCAACACCAAAGAAAACAGCGACATCTTTGATTGACTGTCCTGCTTCAATGCAATGCATCCGAGAGCACGCCAGCACTCACTATCTGTCATTCGTCTTCTTTCAGCCGTAGAAACAAGAATATTATCAAAAATAATCCTACAAAAGTTATAATCACTTAATATCAGCTTTTAAATGCACCTCAAATCCTTCAGAATGCTGGTGTCTTCAACAAAAGTGTGATGATTCTTGCACAAAATCCTTGTATTTATGCTATTTCAAGAGCACAGATGAAGCACCTAAACCTCACGTCACGTTAAGTTTGCAGCAGGTTTTTGCATATGTATATCCAAACATGCGTGCAGAATATAGTTCCGCTGAGATGGGTTCCATTCCCCACACAATTGCACACTTGCAACAAAACATAATTTAATGTGTAAGGCCAGCCGCACACCGGATCCTACGCGACGACTCATTTTGTTGCAAACTGACTCGATGGAACGTTTAACATGGGGCTCTTATGAGCTGCCACACACCGGACGAAACATTTGACTCAAGTCAAACAAATAAGAACCTAAATTCCTGAAATGTCAGATGTCATAGATCTTGTGTTTATACATTTATTTTAGATGCAATAATAATAAAAATCAATGTTTTTTCAGGCGGTATGCAACAGCATGCCATACCGGTAACCTTTATATGTGAGAATGAAAGTAAAAGAATCTTATTTTAATGAAAGAAGTGTGTGTTTGTGTGTGTGTGTGTGTGAGTACATGTATGCATGATCATTAGACCTCAGATTTTTAGGTTCCTAAAATGTACTTTAAGGTTCCTAAAATAGGTTCCAAATATCCTGAAATAGGTTCTAAAAATTTTAAAATAGCTTCTAAAAATCCTAAAGTAGATTTCAAAAATATTAAATTAGACTAAAAAAACCTGAAGTAGGTTCCAAAAAACTTAAAATTGTTCATAGTTCCTGAAAAATACTAATTAGATACAATTGTTAAAAACAAAATTTCAAATGGACCATGAGAAATTGTAATAGATAATTATATAACCATCAAAAATATTAATTTTCTAACCAAATGTTTATTTCTATGCATCATTTTCAAAATGATCCACTAATTGTTGTAAAACTAATACTTGTATCATTAGCAATTTTGCTCTCTAGAGTATGTGTCAAACAAGTTAGTCATTGAATTTTTTTCATTACGAAACGGAACAAATACCTCTGTGTGATGTAACAATAATATAAAACCTTAACAATATACAAAAACCTAACAAAAGGTTTGATTTGGGCACAAAAACCTAAAATAGGTTCTAACAAGCAAATAAGGTTATTTTAGGCACTATAAATCTTTATCAGTTTTTGTATCTTTTAATGAAACTCAGATGTAACTTTTTATTTCTCATTTACCTGCAAAGGTAAAATTGGTTAAATGCCTAAAATCTGAGGTCTAATGATCATTTAATATACCACAATATTTAGAGCAGTTCTTATGATAAACACAATAACATATAATAACAACAAACTAACTTGTACCGAATACATTCTTTACAGAAAAAAACACTAATAAGAATAATTAATATTTGTTTCATTTTGTCGGAAGCAAAGTCACTCGTCGTATCGCTTTGTGTCCCGTCATGTTGCATATCATCGCGTTGTGACTCGTCGTGTTGCGTTGCATCGTTTCAGATCCAGTGTGTGGTTGGCCTAATACACAGACAAAATGATACACCCATTAGCAGGCATGGACTTGATTGGTTGCATTCACTGTGCAGATGAACTTGAATCTGCAGATTCGTCAACTGGCCTGTCCGGTAGCACTGAAGGAATACAAAAGCTCAAGAGCGAGTCGAGTGAGACTGAATATGTTGCAAAGCACGTGGAATCAGTGATATCAGTGTTGCACATCCCACTATTTTAACCCTATTTTTATCGTGATTCGTTGCTATTTGTACTGTACAGTGGCGAGAATGGCTGAATTGAGGTCTCCTGTTCAGTGTCCGACTTTGCCCGAGTGTTATTTTGAGCATCATCTGAAGGAGAAAGCTCTTCAAAGTTAAACAATTGTTTTAAATACATATTCCTCCTTCCAGCAACAAGACCAAAATAAAACTGGGTGTGAGGTGATTTGCTGTCAATGAGTGCACAAACTGTCTCGGATGTTGAATGATTTACGGTTGAGTTTAGGAGTAGACAACGATTGTTTGTTGTTTGAAGACAAAAGAATCTCCGCGATATTAAAAGATATCTGCTGTGAAAAAAAAATGGACGAGGCATGCGTCAACCTGGGTCGTACATTGATTCAACTGTGTGAGCATGCAAAACCACTGCCAGGGCTGAAGCAACCAATGATGTGGGAGGGGGAGGCTTATTGTTTCATGCACTGGCGGCAATGAAGGCTTTGTTGGAGACCCATGTTTACTGTTCCGTGCAAAGAAAGGGAAGGGTGATTATCACTAAGAAATGGACAGACCAACATTTGGCTCCTAGTTTAGTGAAGTGATTCATAAATTAAAACCAAACAGAGAAATAGTAGCAGACAATTCACTACATTGTATATATCACCAATAACAAATCATGCTTTTTTGGTAGTATAAACTTGAAGGGCGTGTATCTTATAGTAACGTATGTATTGCGTACGAAGCAACCAAGATTTTCATAAATTTCTTTCTTTCGAAACGAACAATAACTCATTAAATTCAAAAGGGGCCTGTCATTTACTTTTACCTTTGCTTTTTCCTTTTCATGTGCTCGACACATACACAGATGCCCTCGAAGATATTTCACGCAGTGTATATACAGTATCAGAAACAGATAACTGTATATTTACACATATTTTTTTATTTGTTTTTATCAAACTGTTCAAATATGTTACAGGGCCAGAAGATGCTTTTCTATAAAAAAAACATATATTTATGTGTATGGTGCCATAAACCATACAAGCAATTTTAAGTTGTTTTTTTAAGTAGATATAAAAAATAATCAAAAATTATTTTTTTAAATAAAATTTATGATTTTATCCACCCTGATTTTATCTAGCATGCATTTCATACCTGTATCAATTTACTACACATATTGCAGTACTATTTTATTTTGCGCTGAAATAATGCTGCAAAGATGTCAAAACTGTGTACATTTAATTCTTACAAAGTACATGGAACAATGTAATCATCATTAAAGAGGAAAATAGCACCAAGTCTTCAATTTATTAGGTATCTCATGCAAACGATTCACAATACACTGTGTACATAATTCCCATACACAATTATCCCAATTGTCCTTACTAATGTGTTCAAACACAGTAATATTAACATCTACTAACATAATGTATTTATGGAGCTTTTATGTTGTCAGTACATCCTGCTTTTAATTAACTTGGTAGGTGCCCCTCCTGTGACTAGTTTCCAGTCATTTTCTTTTGCACCTCCATTACCTTACACATTAATGAAAGAGTGAAGACTACATTTAGTGGCATTCATTGGCCTTTATTATGAAGTTTGTAAGAAGTTAAAGACTGCACAGATCAAAACTTAGGTCCCAGCTACAACTCACTCTCCAAAGGAGTTTCAGAATATGTGGATTTCCATATCCAGCCTCTTGGGAACGATCTGCCTCCTATCTTTATGACACCAGCCATTAACTCCAGAAAAATCAACATCCTTACACCATTGCCCCCAAAAATAACCCTTGCTACCATCGATGTAACTTTCCTGTACACCAACATATCTCTTTCCCTCGTACTCTGGCTGCCCTCCATGGTGGAGTATTTAGCACATTGTGCCATGACACCAAGTGTTCTGGGTTTGAATCCAAGCCTGGGCATGGATGTTGTTTGTGAGTGTCTCTTCATAAATTTCAACATATCATTCATTGTCAGGATTAGCCAAAGTGACAGAAAATGAATTAAAATAAACCAAATGAATCAAATCCCTCAACTGCCTCAGCAGCAGACCAAACCCCCACAACCCCAACACTAACTTCTTCATCCATCTAGCCCACCTTGTCTTCAAGTGCAACAGCTCCACCTTTGAAGACCAACATGACCTATAGATCTTAGGCACAGCCATAGGTACTACAAAGGCTCGATCTTGTGCCAACCGCTTCATAGTCAAACTCAAACAAGAGTTTGACCCAACCCCTAAAACCGGCTCATATGGCTCCATTTTATAGACAACATCTTAATGCTCTGGACACATGCAGAACCATCCCTATCCACTTTCCTGGACCAACTCAACCACTTCTGCTCCATCAAGTTCACCAGGGCCCACTGCACCATCCAAATTGCCTTCCTGTATTGGGAAGGTGATTTGTAAACACCCATACATGCCAAACCCACTAAACATCTGTAACACCTACACTTCTCCAGCTCCCACCCATTCCACACCAAGAAAGCCATCCCATTCTATCTGTCCCTCAGGAGACAACACCTGAACACACAACCAATCTCCTGACAGGACTACAACTTCTGCCTTCATGAAACCTGGTCAACATTGGATATCCTTTACCTTCCACCCCAAAGGGACCTACCACACCTCAAACCTTCTCTATGTCCTCACCTGGAACATGTGTGGTGTCTTTTTCCTGGGGGAATCATTTACAACATTCAAACATCAGGATCAACAACTGTCACTCCACCCACAACCTGGACTTAACCTTTGCCATCCATACCTACCATTACAATATGCCTTTCAATTATTGCTTCCGGGTAGCGATCATCCTCTCCTTATCCCAATCTGCCAACACGTCAGTATGAAAAGGATGAGAGGGACTACACATCAGCCATGAGTGCAACCACACCCAATTGCCTGCGGAAAAAGAAAGTCTTTCCCAACCCTTCCTAACCATCAAGTTAACAAAACTTAATTTTTTTTTTCCTACCACTGAAGATGTCACTCCCAACTGCGAACATTTGAATTTTTCCAGTTTCTGGTGCGTGTTTCCACTTTCCTTTTTTACTTGTTGCACACACACATCCATGCATACATATTTATGTATGTATTGTATATTGTCTTCAATTAGAACACCATGTGATGTTTGTGTGTAAAATATATTTTAAGATAGCAAGTGCCTTATCTTCATCAGCACTAATGGAGTTTCCAGATCTCTCTTTGTCCAACCTACTGAAGGTAGAACCTGACATCATGAGTTGTTCAATCAAGAGTGAACCAAATGAAGAGTCAACCGAAAACACTTGGCAGCCAGCATCATCATCATCAGTTATTCAATCTGAACCAGAGAAGGGACAAATGAAAGTCGAAGAGCCAAATGATTTTGCTCGTAGCTCCTTTCACATTTACTTGAACTCTTGTGCCGGGATGAATGCATTTTTGCAGAAGGATAGTAAAGATTTGGATACCAGTGATGACATTGCAAAGTTTCGTGCTGTTAGATGCAAAAGTGATGAGAGTGACAATGTTAATGCAGAGCATGAAGATGTGAAGAGTGAACTCACAATTGAACATGAAGGTCCATCAGCAGAGACAGAAAGGTGAGTGCCTGAAGTATTTTCAAATTAATGAAAAGTACCACAATACTTGAATCATAATAATAAAATAATGTAACATGTGGCTCCACAGCCCTGGAAGGGCCTTGGCATTTATCCTGACTGCCAGTCTCCCTCCCACAATCATACCTACAGGTGTGGTTATCTTTAACCGGTAATGGGGTGACGTGTGGTCAGCACATTGAACCCTCAGCCGTTAAAGGCGATATTTGGGACTTGGTTATGCTACTCACTCGTAGCTCCCCAATTTCGTCACGATGGTGGCTTGCCACCGGTCCCTGTACACAAACCGAGAACCCAGGCAGACTTCAACCCATGCTGTCCCGCAGTTGGAGTCCAAAGCACAGCACCTTAGACTGAATTGCCACGGAGGCCATACTTCCTCCTCAAATTTCCTCAACTTAAATATTTTGTAAATTTCAGAATTGCTTCTTGTATATGGACAGAGTTATGAATTCTTACATGTAGGACTTAAACAATGAAGCATGGATTCCAAGTCCCCCGGTTTCCAATTTTCAAGATCAAAATATGGTTGGTTTATGAATATTTTGTTCCATATGAACTCTTTCTGTTGTTTTTCATTGATTGATTTGGTATATTACATCACTTTTCTTCCACATTTGGCTAATTGTGAACACCCATTCCCAGTCAGGAATTTGAACCCAGGACCTAACTAACCACTTTGCCACGGAGGTCTGCCTCTGTTGTTTTAGTTCACGGAGGGGTGTTGTAGCAAAGTAACAAGTGTTATACTATTTATCATGTCATGACATCATTGCCAACTCCTTGTGATATGTTCTGCGTGTGGACTATTAATAATTATACACTGTGTTTCAAAATTATTTGAACGATTTCAGCTCATTATATTTTGTTCATAAATTTTCAAAATAAGATGCCATTTCACACAAGTGTTATGTAACTGTCCAAGTTAAGTGCCAATGGTTATTGCGAAGTTACCTTACAAATACTCAATGTGTGCATGAGCACCCTTCATTATTCTGCACACGTCAATATGGTAATCTAACTCCATCCAGACAGGTTTCAGGATGTTCTATTCAATGGTTTGCACCTCAGCACTAATACAATAGAGTTCTTAGATGTAGGATCTTAATGAAAGTGTGTATGAAACTGATGTTGCGCACTCATGACGAACATAATCTTGCAAGATGCTTTTTCCACACCACGGGCAACAATTTTACAACTGGTCAGCCTGTAAGTTGTAGGCAGAATTCAGAATTTAGAACTGCTGAGGCCATTAAAAAAATACTTAAGGATGTGCTTCATGTATTTCTCAGGATATTCAATTGGTTATTATATTGCATTGCACATGGAACATGTTTTTATAGTTCAAATCATTTTGAAACATGCTGTAGGTGGTAATTTGGATTATTGTTCTTGCATCAGTAAGCTTGATTTCAAAGGAATTTATTTGTGCAGGCAAATTCTTTGTATTAGAGTGATTGCAGTGCTGATAGTACTTTCATGTTATTTACAAATGTTAGTATAATTCTGTAAGGAGTTCCGCATGCACACTGGCACATATTCTTAAATATCCTTCAGCGTGTCACTGAAAGATACTTTTCTAACAGATAATTGTTTTTCTCTTCTTAGGGAGTGTTAGATTAAAAAGTGTTAACACATTCATGTTGTTATGTTCAATGCCAATCATAATTTTACTTTATATTAGGTTAGGTGTGTTAGGTTTGATTAATTTTATATTTTTTTTTTAGGATTCTAATATTTGGTTTTGTGCCATTTGCATTTACAATACTTTTCACTTTTGAGTGTGTATAGAACCAGGTTTCGAGATTTAAAAAAATGGTGAAAATATTCTGGAATACATTTTTCCTATGTGGATCACATTTTGGAACAAATGTCTCTGCTAATTGTGTTTTGTGTACCTTGAAGTGAATATTAGGTTAACAAACACATCTAAGTTCCCTGATTTAGAAGTATTCATCACTATATTCTTGGACACGTGTTCCCAAACTTTTTCATTCATGGCACCCTTACGGTTTGAAGATTTTCCCATGGTACCCAAATCAGAATGTATGACTATCTAATACTTGCAACGCTCAGTTATTATGGTTAGGTTGCTTGCCTTAAGTTCAGAAATAGACACATATTTACAATTCAAAAACCTTTTATGTGTAAAAAGTACAAAATAAGCACATATTTGAAAACATCACATCATTGATTGAATATATTGGAACATTTTGTGGTGCCCTGTAAGCCAGCCAAGTTGCCCCAGGGCACCGAGGTACACACTTTGGAAACCACTGTTCTAGGAGAAACAATCGATCACTGGCCCCTAAGTTGTATCTCAATATTGTAAGATTAAACTGCTACTAAAATATAGCAAATAGAAAAAAAATTGTGCAGATGCATCACAAGATTCAGCATTCCATTTTAGCTTCTACTGCAAACATCTCAATTTTGCCAACAACAACCTTGCAAATGATACTTTTATTAGCTTGTAAGCTAATGTTCTGTAGCTACAACTCAAGATTAGTGTTGGCAAAACTTTACTTTTGTTCCAAAGAAAGAGCAATGTTATTTATATTGTAAACATGTTAAACAATTTTTTAATCAACAGCAAACATGTTTTGAATTAATACAACACAAGAAAACTTATTTCATGAACAGATTGTTTCAGGAGGAATCTTGTTATATGCCACCAATTTCTTTAAACTTGGGAGTTGATTTTTTTCCATGCTTTGTGCAATATCATTTGATATATATATATATATATATATATATGTCCTGACTAGTTGCTGTAGAATTGTGGAAACACATTGTGGATGTCATCAAATAAATCAAAACCAGTCTGTCAGTCCCTTTGCTGTGTGTTACCTATTTCACAAATATAAAATAAGTGGCACAAGAATTTGTGCAGTTTGAAACACTGAACAGGTTGTCTTCCACCTGGATATAATTGTTGGTACATTTGAATGCAATGAGACAAATTTCGTACAATTTTAGGTGAGATATCAGTAAAGATATCTTGCACAATACAATACAATCTTGCATCATGGTTTCAAGTCCTGCCCTCTCCTGTTTCTTTTTTTTCTTATTTTCTGAGTGCAAAGTGTTGTAATAATGTAATGTAAGATTATGTTATATCTGTAAGTATTTACACATTCCCCAAGAAATGCTTCTGCTCAGCTTGCCTGATTTTTCTCTGGTGCAGTACTCATCACAAGTTTAATGACTATTCAGTGATTTGAAGGATTTTAGGCTAGACCCTTTTTTTAATTCAGCTGTCATAAATTACATTCATATACATTAAGAATTTATGACATAGGTATCTGTTGTTAGAGTCGTTGACTTGTAATCAAGGGATCCCAGGTTCGATGCCCGGTGGAGGCACAAGTGGTTTGAATCCCACTTTGAACTGTAGGTCCAGTCCCGATTAACCTTTCAGTGCATAAAGTGGACTTAATACAACAAATCAATCAATCAATATATGTTGTTAGGAGCCATTATTTTGAAATTCGAACTAAGTGAGATAGTTGCATTTTTTTGTTTGGCTTCATTTCCTTACATGTTGAAGAAGTAGGTAATGATAAAATAATATTGTGCAAATTTGAACCCCTGAAATAATTTTCCCTCCCCTGCAGAAATTGTTGATGTTCAAGGTCACACCCTCCATTTTTCATGAAAAGTGAAACATGGAGTGCTGTATATTTGGTGAGCAACACCATTCCAAACTTTTATTTTGCTATACTGTTAATATAAGACTGCTTATATACATTCAATTGTTTTGATGGGACATTGTGGCTTTCCATTGTTATGCAGCAACAAAGAGGGTCCAAAATGCAATTTTTTCCTGTTTTTGGCTCTTAGTATCTTAAGCAACAGTACCCCAAAGAATTGTTTACTGGACATTGAAGCTCACTATGAGAACAGGTACCTGGTATAGCACATTACTTGGATATTGATGCTGTTAGCAGATATAACCCTTTAAATACTAAAAAATTGTGAAATCCTCAACTACAGAATTAGGCATATCTCAAAACAACATAAAGCAAAAAATAAACTAAGTATGCCATCTTGTAGCTGAATAATTGTACTGATACATGGAAATGAAAAAAAACATAGTTTTTTTAAAAGAAAACATTGAGGCCTCTTTCCATTCCCGAGAAAAAAATAAATATTTAGAAATATCAATGTAAATTATCACACTTCCTCCCCTATCAGAATGTGGGACAGCCCCTTCTCCTCCCTTTCTTTGTTCCCAGTGGAGAAATCCATGTTTCCAGTAAAGTAGTCCATGCCTTGAGAAGTTGTGGAACATTTTTCGTTTTTCTTCCTTTGATGGATAGCACAGTGGTAATGTCGCCTCCTTATAATCAAAGTATCCTGGGTTTGATGCAAGGTTGAGGTATGAAATGTTCAGATCCCACTTTAAACTGCAAGTCCCCAGTCGCAATTAGCCTTAATGTGCATAAAGTGGGCTTAGAAAATAGCTCTACCAAGCTCTATACAGAGTGGCATACCAAAGATTTTCGAAGGGAGGAGGGGGACTATACATTTTTTTTTAGTAGCCAGCCATTTCTTTGCAGTTTTTTCCTGCCTTTTAAATTCTTATTTCTTGGCAAAAGGGGGGTTATGATCCCCACCAGGCACCCCTCTTTGGACACGCCAATGTCTGTATTGCGATAAGAGTACGTTTGTAAAAGATTCTGTATTATTGTACCAAATAAAACATAACTTTATTGTAAAAAGTCTGTACTTGGCACTATTCTGTGTGTACGAGTTTCCCAAAATATACCAATTTCAATTCAGGTAGGCCTAATTGTGAACCTTTCGTGGTGCACTTGTTACCACAGCATTCCACAGTGGCAGGAGTCCCGAGTTTTTTAGTCCTGGGCTGGAGATGATTGTTCTTCGTGAGTGTTGCTTGAGCAATTTCATAATATCATCACTCATCCTCATTGTTGTGATTTGCCAAAATTGGCAGAAAGGCAACATAGAATAACTTAGTATTAAGCAATCAGTCTCAAATAGACCTAGGGAAAGCAGGTTTAGAATATTTCCATCATCTTTAATTTTGTTACTGCAAAGAACCAACGTGCTTTCATTATCATCATGGCAATTGTTTTAAGACATTTTAAAACATCAAATGCAAATTTATATTTTAGGGTGCTTCAACTTGCAAGCATAATGGGGTACTCCAGATATGGAATGCCTTATACAATGTGTTTAAATAGTTGCACAACCCAAATTTTGACTGACTCTACAATGAAAACCATAAGAGAGATAGATATATACTGTACTTGAAGGTATTGTTAGTGTTATACAAACAGTATTTTTATTTTCAAAAAAAATTTCATTCTTCATCATTTGTATCATTTTCAAATGTCGAATAATTGTGTTATACTTACTAATTGGTAATTTTCATTGTGGAATTGGCATAAGAAAGTTTAAAACCATGTGAAGTAGTAGCACACATTTTCTCAAATATCCTGTCATAAATTGTCTTGAACCCTTAAGCAGGTGTGTGTATCTCATCTTTTGAGAGTAAATTTGACCCCCAAACATAAAACATTATGTTGGGTGTAAGGGGTGCTCCTTCCAAGTAGTGCACCCAATAGCCAACCACACTTCCACGTAGTACATCCTGGAGTGCAGACTAGCGAGGCTCTGGCGACTGGTCCCCTGTTCAGTATAATTTTGTTTGTGATGTCCTGTGTTTTGTCCTTATTTGTGCTGAGTGCTCCTTTACAGCCTCAGCTTTTAATGACAGTCAGAAGATTTTAATATTTTGTGATTTTAGTTCTGCAACGTTAGAGTTGTTATGTGTAACGATAAGGGGCTGGACCCCGTATAATGCGACGGGTGCAAAATTTTAAAATCCAATTCAAATTCAAATAAAATATTATGTGTAATAAAGTAAAATTCATTCGGATAATAGAGAATCTTTATGTGATTAAATTTACTATTTTTAACAACTTAAAGTAGTTTTCAAATGTAAATAAGAGTGGCAATTAGTTTCATAATATAACATAAACAGATATTGTGTTTTCACCAGTACATAATCTTCCATTGCAATAGTGAAATCAAACTCTATTAATGAGGCAAGTATATAATAGTAAATGCAAAAAAAAAATGATCATACACATCAAATATTAAATATTTTAGCAATGTTCAAATTTAAAAAGAAAATTCACATCTTTAATTAGAATATTCTTCATTGAAAAAACTGAGGGTCTAGTGCATATAGATTTTCACAATCATTTTTTTTTAAACAAATAACTAAATGTGTCCATTGTATTATTTTCCTACATCATACAGTGTGGCGCATGAAATGATTCCCCATTTTGTTCTGAGATAACAACTATATTATAAAGAAGCTTTCAATGAAACATACATCACAAGAAGGTTACATTTTGGAAAAATATACTACTGCAATACATGTTCAATATAACTACCTTTGTTATTGGTAACCTCAGTCAAGAAAACACCAATGTTACCAATTACCTTATGACACATGAGTTCCATAATTCCACTGCAAGCTTGAACCATAAGTCTTCTCAGTTCCATTAAATATTATTTTCCTGTAGTTTACAGTTATTACAAGAATAAGAAAACAGTTTTTCGTTGTGACGTTTCAGGAGAACACACACTCCTTTGATCAGACATTTATTTTCATTTTGACTAAAGATACAGTTATAACAATGGTTAGCAATTTTTTAAACAAAAATAATCCGTTATATAATGGATGTTGTCAATGTTACATTGTAAATATATATATATATATATATATATATATATATATATATATATATATATATATATATATATAATGGATAAAAGCAAGGAGGGCCAAAAGGGCTAAGTAAAAATCAAATAAGGTAAAAGGAAACACTCACCGGACAGTAGGAAAATTCAAAATTTTCGCTAATTTATAGCATCATCGGTGTGAGAAGAAACAGAAGACGGAACCGGAAGTTGGGGTCCTGCAGAGTTGCCAGGTCCCCATTGAAGAAGAAGCGGTGCGTAGAACGAAAAAAAACACTGTTTCGTCACCAGGCTCGTCGTAAACTGTGAGTGGGTAGGATGAGTTGGGAGGGAGGGCGGGAGGGTGGGTGAGGGTTGGGCATTACTGGGTGGCCTTGTTCAGGCCAGGTGGAGTGGTTGCACTCATGGCCGATATATAGGCCCTCTCCCATCTTTTGTGAACAGAGGTGTTGGCTGGTTGGGGTAGGAGGTGGATGATCGCTACCCGGAAGCAGTCGTTGAAACTGATGTTGTGGTGGTTGGTGTGGACGGCGACAGTGAAGTCCAGGTTGTGGGTGGAGGAGCGGTGGTTATTGATGCGGAGGTTGAGGGCCGTTGATGTTTCCCCCAGGTAAAAATCACCACAGATGTTGCAGGTGAGGATGTAGATAAGGTTTGAGGCATGGCAGGTCCCTTTGGGATGGAGGGTAAATTCGCCAGTGGCCGTGTGCACCTGGAAGGTGTGAGAAGTGATGAGGATGGGACAGGTCTTGCACCTGGGTCGGTTGCATTTATGGGCAGGGGGGTGTTGGATGTGTGGTGAAGGAGTGTTGTGGACCAGGATGTTTTGGAGGTTAGGGGGGCGTTTGAAAACCACCCTGGGTTTGTCAGGAAATATGTTTTTGGTTTCGGGATCACTGTGGAGGATTGGGAGAAGAGAGTGCAGTGTGTGCCTGATTTTGTTGAGGTGGGGATGATATTGGGTGATGAGTGCAGGTGGGTTGGTGGCAGCAGGTTTCTTGGTGGTAGTGGTATGTGAGGCAGCTCGTGATATTTGCTTGGTGACCAGGATGGAGGGATATCCACGGTTAACCAGGGCCTGGTGTAGGCGGAGGTTATAATTCTGGCGGGAGGTGGGTGAAGTGTTCAGGCGCTGTCCCCTGAGGGCCAGAGAGAATGGAATTGCTTTTTTGGTGTGGAACGGGTGGGAGCTGGAGAAGTGTAGGTATTGCATGTGGTTGGTGGGTTTTATGTGGATGGAGGTAGTCAGGTGTCCTCCCTCGATGTGCACGTCCACATCCAGGAAGGTGATCTGGTTGGGGGAGTGTGTCCAGGTGAATTTTAGGGAACGGAAGTGGTTAAGTTGGTCCAGGAAGGCTGACAAGGATGGTTCTCCATGTGTCCAGAGCATGAAGATGTCGTCGATGAAGCGGAGCCAGAGGAGGGGTTGGAGGGGTTGGGTAGCCAAAAACTCTTGCTCTAGTTGACCCATGAAGAGGTTTGCATAGGATGGGGCCATTCTGGTACCCATGGCTGTACCTCGGATCTGTAGGAAATTTTGGTTTTCAAAGGTGAAGTTGTTACAAGTGAGGACAAGGTGGGCTAGGTGGGTCAGGAAGTTGGTGCTGGGGTTGTGAGGTTTGGGTCTGCTATTGAGATAGAATTCTATGGAGCGGAGGCCATGGGAGTGAGGTATGTTGGTGTAGAGGGAGGTGACAGCAATGGTGGCTAGGATAGGTATTTGGGGGCAATGGTGGGAGGGTGCTGATTTTCTGGAGGAAGTGGTTGGTGTCACAGAGGTAGGAGGGCAGAGCTTTCACAAGAGGCTGGAAATCGGAGTCAACAAAGGCTGAGATTCGTTCTGTAGGTGAGTTATAGCTGGACACAATGGGTCTGCCAGGGTTGCCAGGTTTGTGGATTTTGGGCAATAGATAGAAGGTGGGGGTGCGGGGATTGTCGGGTATTAACATGGCGGTGGTACGAGCTGTTAGGCCTTCAGGTGGGCCGCGGGTGTGGATGAAGTCCCGGATTTTGGTGAGGTGTTCGGCGGATAGGTCAACTGTGGTGGGTTTGTAGGTGGAGGGGTCAGCCAGCTGGCGGTTGGCTTCCGCCAGGTAGTCTTGAGAGTTCAAGACCACCGTGGTGGACCCCTTGTCAGCTGGGAGGATTTTGATGTTGTGGTTGTTGCGGAGGTCTCTGAGAGCTTTCTGTTGGGGGGGATTGAGGTTAGGTTGGTTGTGAAAGTTATTTAAGAATGAGCTGTCAGAGGTGGTGGAAATGACGGCAGTGATGTATCTTTCCAAGGGGTGGTTGGTGGGCAGGGGGGGTGGATCTTGGGAGGATGGGGGGCTAAATTGAAGGAGGCTCGGGTGGGTTTCACTGGTAGTAGTTTGGAGTGAGGGATTTTTGGCCCAGAAATGTTGCCATCGGAGGCTGCGAGCAAATGTGTGTATGTCAAAAAGTAGGCGGAATTGGTTGGGGGGAGTTGTGGGGGAGAAGGTGAGGCCTTTGGATAAAACAGCTATTTCATCAGTGCTCAGTTTATGGCTGGATAAATTGAGTACAGTCTGGTTGTTTTTGAGTGGGTTAGGTTCATTGGTGGTCATGGATCTGGTAGGGGTGGGTTTGTCCGTGGACTGGTTGTTTCCCAAGGTGCGATGTATGGGAGTGCAGTTTTGGTTTTCAGGGGGGGTCTGTGGTGGTGTGGGAGGGGTGGGCAATGGTAGAGGGGGTCGGGTAATAGCGGGCATGTTGGTGTGGGACTGAAATTGGGCGGCAGTGGAAGGGGAAGGGTGCAGCCAGTCTGAAAAGCTTGACGGCAGAGATTGGAGAGTTTTTGGAGGTGTTTAGTGTTAAGATCACTTTCAAAGAAATGGGCGGTGTGCCAGAAGGAGTCTATTTTGTGATGGTGGTTACCTGGGGTCAGCAACAGGATTTTGGTAAGGGATTGAATAGAAATGGACAGTTCTCGGGCGCGATTTAGCTGGGATCGGTACATGGCGTGGGTCAGTTCAATAGCGAAATTTCTCGCTAGTGGAAAAATCGTGGGTTTTATGCTTGGGGGCATGGCGGAAAACGGCAGTTTGGGTGTGAGGCTTTTGGGTGTTAGGCCTAATATCAAACATGAGTGCAGGAAGCGTGCATGGGACGTAGCTTTGGTGTAGGAAACAATAAGAGATCGCAGGCGGTTCAGTTGATAGGAGTTATACGTGAAAGGATTCATACCAAAAGTGGATAATAATGGATAAAAGCAAGGAGGGCCAAAAGGGCTAAGTAAAAATCAAATAAGGTAAAAGGAAACACTCACCGGACAGTAGGAAAATTCAAAATTTTCGCTAATTTATAGCATCATCGGTGTGAGAAGAAACAGAAGACGGAACCGGAAGTTGGGGTCCTACAGAGTTGCCAGGTCCCCATTGAAGAAGAAGCGGTGCGTAGAACGAAAAAAAACACTGTTTCGTCACCAGGCTCGTCGTAAACTGTGAGTGGGTAGGATGAGTTGGGAGGGAGGGCGGGAGGGTGGGTGAGGGTTGGGCATTACTGGGTGGCCTTGTTCAGGCCAGGTGGAGTGGTTGCACTCATGGCCGATATATAGGCCCTCTCCCATCTTTTGCGAACAGAGGTGTTGGCTGGTTGGGGTAGGAGGTGGATGATCGCTACCCGGAAGCAGTCGTTGAAACTGATGTTGTGGTGGTTGGTGTGGACGGCGACAGTGAAGTCCAGGTTTTGGGTGGAGGAGCGGTGGTTATTGATGCGGAGGTTGAGGGCCGTTGATGTTTCCCCCAGGTAAAAATCACCACAGATGTTGCAGGTGAGGATGTAGATAAGGTTTGAGGCATGGCAGGTCCCTTTGGGATGGAGGGTAAATTTGCCAGTGGCCGTGTGCACCTGGAGGGTGTGAGAAGTGATGAGGATGGGACAGGTCTTGCACCTGGGTCGGTTGCATTTATGGGCAGGGGGGTGTTGGATGTGTGGTGAAGGAGTGTTGTGGACCAGGATGTTTTGGAGGTTAGGGGGGCGTTTGAAAACCACCCTGGGTTTGTCAGGAAATATGTTTTTGGTTTCGGGATCACTGTGGAGGATTGGGAGAAGAGAGTGCAGTGTGTGCCTGATTTTGTTGAGGTGGGGATGATATTGGGTGATGAGTGCAGGTGGGTTGGTGGCAGCAGGTTTCTTGGTGGTAGTGGTATGTGAGGCAGCTCGTGATATTTGCTTGGTGACCAGGATGGAGGGATATCCACGGTTAACCAGGGCCTGGTGTAGGCGGAGGTTATAATTCTGGCGGGAGGTGGGTGAAGTGTTCAGGCGCTGTCCCCTGAGGGCATAGAGGAGTTAAGGAGTAGAGGATTACCCCACATTTAAACCTCGCTGCGCTTTGAAATTGCATATCCATCGGTGGCCAGTAGATGGCGCGGCCGTCTTCTTTTGCTGTTTCCAGCACAAATTGGGGGGAGAGCTCTTTCGGTGACAGTCACGTGGGTTTCAAACGTCCTTATTGGTCAGATCTCTTGTATCCCAGCAAGGCTGTTACCAATGGCAAGGGCTTTCTTTTTCGCTGGTTCCCTTCCAAGCACCGCTGTTAGGGGTGGAGTGAAGAGATGGGATGGGTGATGCATGCCTTTCCGCCACCGCAAAGTTCTTCGGAATCTTTTACTCGAAAGTAAGGTTGCCTTTCCTATGCAATTGTTAACAGATTCTTTGAGTGTTTATTTGAAGGCGAAATTGGGAATGTAAAATGTAGACATTTTCAACTGGCGCCTGAATTTTCAAATTCAGTTCTCAAAAAATATATCATTTTCGCTTGTTGGAATAACGAGTACAGTGTGTGTTTTTTCTATATGGTGTATCATTAAATCAGAATAACAAGCATACCAATAAATTCTTCAGATTTACTTGAAAGAGGCCTCCCCGATGGCGCAGTGGTAACGTCGCCTTGTAATCAAGGTGTTCGGGGTTCGATACCCGGTGGAGGCACATAGTGGTTCGGATCCCACTTTAAACTGTAGGTCCTGTCCCGATTAGCCTTACAGTGCATAAAATGGACTTAAAACACCAAATCAATCAATTAATTTAAAGTAAGACTTCGACCATATCGCTAACACTAAACCCCATGGTTTCAAGTGCCGGACCCAGTGGCCGAGTGGTTGCCAGACCCTGTGGCCGAGTTGTTGTCGGACCCTGTGGCCGAGTGGTTGGGCGGCCCCTGTGGCGGAGTGGTTAGCACATCGCGCTACGACGCCAGGGGTCCCGGGTTCGATTCCCGGCTCGGCCATGGATGTTTGTGATTGTCTGTCCTGAAAAGTCTTGAAATTGAAATATGAATGAAATGATATGAGTGAATGAAGTGTGATGGGGGAAGCTTCCGCATAGGGGCTTTCCTTTTTAAGAAAAAAAAAAAGTGGTTAGCAGAGCGCGCTGCAACACCAGGGGTTCCGGGTTCGAGTCCCGGGTAAGGCATGGGTATTTGTGTCCGTCCAGATAATAAGAAATGAAAATTGAGCTAAAATGAGAAATGAAACACAGTGAATAAAAGTGAAAAACAGCGAAAACTACCGCTTAGGGATATTCCTTCAAAAAAAAAAAAAGTGGTTATCTCATCGCGCTGCAATGCTAGGGGTCCCGAGTTCGAATCCCGCTCAGGTTTGGATGTTTGTGTTTGTCCGAATAATGAGAACCAATGTGAATACAGTGAAACTTGACATGTGTAAAAGATTGTGAAAAATGTGTGAATGACGGGGGATACTGCCGATTAGGGGCATTCCTTTTTTTAAAAAAAAGAAAATGAATAGCACATCGCGCTGCGACGCCAAGGGTCCCGCGTCCGAATCCCGCTCGGGCATGGTTGTTTGTAAATGTCCATTCATCAATTTCATAATTTTATCCCTCATCCCCATCTTCGTAAATTAGCCAAGAGGCACAAAACGCGAAGTAAAATTTAAAAAAAAAAAAATGAATCAAATCAACCATGGTTTAAAGTGCATCGCCATTATTTTAATTTATCAGTCGTGGCGAAGTCTGAAACGTTATTAAAGGTAGTAACAGTTTTTTGAAGACACCCTTCTGACTTTTTAAAACATATATATTTTTTTCCTTTTCTTCTAGCCTTTCGGAATCCCGATTCAAATTTACGAAATGTCCTTCGTTCCCTAGATATTTAATTTCTTCACATAATTCCGATTCTACGCATTCGCACACACTACTGTCTCAAACAAGAATGACTCGAAAATTGTTGGCACTCTGGCATAGTTGTAAAATGTGGCAAAATGCCCCTTCCCCGTCTGCGGGAAACTTCATTCTCCTAACCAAGTAATTTGCACTGGAATTCCAAATGATGAAGGCCCTCAGCAGCACTGAACAAAAGGAAAAAATGACGATAACTCATAACTGAAGTACAAACTGGTGGCGGCCACCTCTTTCACCGGCGGAACAATCATTTATTGACTGCAACAATCTTTACTCGCCTCCGCCGCACAAGAAATGAAAATGAAAAGAATAACGTGATTCACATAATTTTTGTCTCACTTTGCTCGAAATAAAATTATTTCTTTAAGATAGGGTGACCATTCGTCTCGTTTTGACCGGGACAGTCCCGTTTCATAGGCGTGTCCCAGTTGTCCCGTCCATAAAAAAAAAAAAACACTATTTATCCCGTTTTATAAAAGTCAAGGAGTTAGCTTGAAAACCAAGTTCCTGTGTCTTGACAGAAATTCAAAAGACAAATCCCGCGTTTCGTGTTAGATATTGATAAGTGATGCAACTTTTTCAGGGAGTTCTGCAAATACTTCTGGCACTCGTCTACTTCAGCGTAGGACTAACATCAAAGGTTGATCAGAAGAGTCCAGAAACACTATGTAGTCAAACCGGGATTATAAAAATTAATAGCTCTAGACAACGAGAGATCATATTTTACATATATATTGTTCATGATGTATCATTTATGTGATACATACTATAATAAATAATAAAAAAGGTAAAGTGCTCCCCTGTGCTTTGCACCATGCCATGAATGCGTATAGGGGGTGTGGAATTAGGGCCCCACACTTTCTTGATCTCGGCCGAAGCTTGGAGTGATGTGATCAGCACCACACCCCTGGCCGCCTTTACCCCCCAGAGTTTCCTCCAGGTTTCCACTCTATACAACGCTGGGTGATCGCCGGAGCCTCATGAACAGGTGGAAAAAGTCCCGGTTATCCCCCACCGGGGATCGACCCCGGGCCTCTCGCATGGTAGTCAGACGCCATGCGGACTTTTTTATACGCGTATATAATAAAGGAATACCCCTATTCGGTAGTCTCCCTCGTCATTCACACACTTTTTCTCAACATTCATACATATCAGTTTTTCCCTTAATTCTCGGACTCTCGGTTTCTCTCAAACATGCAAGTCCTAGCCGGGATTCGAACCTGGGACCCATGGCTTCGTAGCGTGCTATGCTAACCACTCCGCGAATACCGACTGAGCTACCGCGGCTACTATAATAAATTATAATTATAATGATACGCTAATGACAATTAATGACCATAATTTTATAATTAGTCCTAACCAATTTTTCAGGAGGGGGTAAAGTGACCGCCTTGGAATGTCTCGTTCTTGGGTCAAAATATTACGGTAACCCTACTTTAAGAGCAACATCAAAACGTAGTTGACCATGTTTTTATGTTTAAATTTTTGCAGCTTTTAAAAATTACGATATACCTACTATTGATAAAATCCTATGAGCAATACTTGTAGTTTCCTCGACCACTATAAATTTTTAATTCACCATACTCCTAAAAACTTGTAAAATTATTGCTTTTTTATTTTATGTTATTTATTTTATTTTCTTGAAGAGTGTCAATTGTCAATTCAACCTGTATGTGGAGTGAGTTGACTATATGTTCAGGGTCGGTTGACAATACTTGTCAACTTACCTTTGAAATGCCTTAAAATTACAGATTGCAAAAATGTGATCTAATGAACAGCATAAATGTTCCAAACCAGGGTTCGAAATCCGGGAGGACGGGGGGAGGGGAATTTCCCCCACCAAAGATCTTGTCCTGAAATTTCCCCCAATTAGTTTGAGATTCGAATATACATGACTGGAATAATATCGAGAACATACAAAAAGAACTGACAACAAAGAGCCTTATCTCTAAGGACACTGAACCCAGCAATCCCCAGAACACAGAAATTGGACCGACTTGTTACTTCTTCTCCATTTCTCATCGTCTTTCGTTAGCAACCACGAAGTATATAGATATATTAATAAGACACGTAATAGCATTTATATGTGAATTTTATACAGGAAACTATTATCTTCTTAATATCTCTTAATTCTTGTCCTTCCTCCCTTACGCAAATCATTGTTCGTCAATTTGCAATTACATTTTGAATGAAAGACAGTATATTTTATAATATAATTTGATTACTTAATAATTGACACACATTTAATGACATTATATAGTATATTGTGTGTGTGTGTCTGTTTGTCTGTCTGCTCCTTCCCCCCCCCCCCCCCACCAATCTGCAGTGATTTCACACCCTGTTCCAAACTAAAGAAAAAAATAACGATTACTACTCAATTTTTTACCCAGTGTTTTGACGCATATTCACAGAAATCTGCAATGTTGCCCATTCTCGTCTTGTAGGAAAAGGACACAATTTGGAAACTCACCCCAGTCTCCCCCACCCCCTACCTACTGATTGATTTCATTTTTGATTTTGATTTGCTTTATTTTTCTTCGCTTTTTGTGCCACTTTTGGCTAATTTGCGAAGATGGAGATGAGTGATGACATGATGAAATTCATGAATGGACACACTGACTTATAGAAAACACTAGAAGTGATAATTAAATGAATGAGCATTTTCTGCAAAGGCAAAACTGTGAAATAATTGGTAATCATTTTTATGAAGTTGTTTCCTGCTATAGCTGTATTTATTACGAGACAAGAAGTATTCTCATCATTGATTATTATAGTGTCAGTTATTAAATAATACCTCGCTGTCGTATCAAAACAACTCACAAAGAAAACATTACAGGAAAAGTTGTACTCCTTGATGTTGCCTACAAGTTGAGAGAGTTCAGTTATGTTGTATTCTGCATACGTCGCTTAAACAGAACTTTAAAACTAAACTAAACTTCGCGACGCAACAGCCCTGTACCGGTGGAGTAACATAGTGGTTCGGATATATCTTTAAACTGTAGGTCCAGTCCCGATTAGCCTACCTGTCTGTGTATAAAGTGGAGTTACTCAAACTCAATCAACTTTCATTCGCTGACGCGTGGTCAGCTCATCGAGTCCCATCCCCGCTGTTTTCTGTTATATTATTATTAATAGAAAGCAATAGTTAAATAAAATCTAATTCTTATTAAAAACATTTAACCTATCATTTGATTTCTTGACATTTTAAACCAGTTGCTAAAGAAATAATATTAATGATTTACATGAATAAATGTACGAAATTAATTTCTTTATAAATATTTAATTATTTAATAATTGATGTATTACATGACTATACCTATAATATACATAGTTTCGGGCTTGGCCCACCTCCTAAAAAATCCTGGATACGGGCCTGACGTAATAAATCATGGGCACGCCACTATTCTTTACATTATGAAACCAAGATTCCTCAATGACTGCAATACGAAACCAACCATATAAGGGGGGCATTTAGCGTTCCACCCGCACCGCAAGATCTGGTCCCTTTTCGCCACCACTGAGCAGAAGGACAAAAAGACTTTGATTTCTTTCTCCAACATCGGGCTTTTCTGCAACTGATGTAGGTCCAGCAAGTCAATGTCTCAGGCTTAATGAATGTCTTAGGCTAAACCCCATGGTTTCAAGTGCCGGACCCTGTGGCCGAGTGGTTGCCGGACCCTGTAATTGTAAACAGGAGAATCCACTTCACAGCAGAATCGTTGCTAGGTCTTTTGCCAAAATATTGCCTGAAGTACTTTTAACAGATAGTGTTATTTGTCCAAAACAATCAAGATTTTTTTTATTTTTATTTTAAAATTTTGGGTGCGTCAGCACTAAGGCTATTTTGCACCCGTCACACTATACAGAATCTAGCCCCTTACCGTTTCACATAACAACTCTAACGTTGCTTAATTAAAATCATAAAATATTAAAATGTTCTGACTTTCGTTAAAAGCCGAGACTGCAAGGAACACTCAGCACAAATAAGGACAAAACACAGGATAACACAAACAACATTATACTGGCCATGGGGCCAGTCGCCAGAGCCTCGTTAGTCTTCAGTCCAGGGTGTACTAACGTGGAAGTGAGGTTGACATTTGGGTGTACTACGTGGAAGGTCACCCCTTACACCCCAAAACACTCAAGAAATTAAGTGTAATATGATTAAAGAGATTCTGTCAATCGGAATATATTTTACTGCTACTTTTCTTCATTTCTATTTGTACTTGTCTTGATCATAAATACACACGGGGTGCGACCGTACAACAGTGACAACTTTCACAGCGTGTAGAGGATATGAAGGTGAAACAATTCTGAAAATGGCATTTTGTATCCCCCATGCATGCAATCCCATTCAATAGCTTCTTGGTTGCCACTGTCATTTATTTTTACTGTAGAATTAGATTCTAAAAGCGAAAATACACCATGAAACGTTATTATGCCAACGCACACACTGCCAGAAAAATTCATTTACAGGGGTCGCACTGGGCTGAAAATCCTGGATAACTGGAGAAGACAGGAAAACAAGGCTAGGAATGAGATGATCATTGGAAACACAGAAAATTTATTATAAGCGTTCGAAACCTGGACTCGGGGGAATTTTTATTGCCATATTTGGTAACCGAAAATACATTTCGTTTTATCTTACATAGTGATTAATATATTTACAACATTAATGAACATAATGTCCTTCTCCAGAGAAAATTTTTAAATTCCACCTATGGGTCTGCCCCCTCCCTCCAAAAAATCTTGGGTACGAGCCTGACCCGTGCCGTACCTACCAACCGACTGCTGGCCTCACTCCCACCAGAAGTTGGATATCATCCAACCAGTTACGGGGTGAGGTGTGAATTGAAATTGAAATCGTAATTTTGGGTGCGTCAGCACTTAGGTTATTTTGCACCTATCACATCATACGAATCCCAGCCCCTTACCATATATAAAATATAACTAACATAACAATACTATAATGTCAGAGGACTAAAATATTCTTACTTGAGTTAAAAAAGGGCAACACAGGATTTATACTGGCTGTAGGTCAGCAAAATGCGGTCCAGGGTATATTACGTGAAAGTGAGGTTGGCAATTGGGTGTACTACGTAAAAGGGGTGACGTGCGGTCAGCACGACCAACCCCAGTCATTATCGTAGCTTTTAATGACACTACTCGTTCGTTCAATTTCCTCACGATTCTGGGTGGGTGACCACCTGCCATGACCGAAGGAGATGCGTCCAGCTCCAGACGCGTGCTCATGGGGAAGAGGGCTTGGTGTTGGTGGATGTCAAAATATAGTGCAGAACTACTAAAAAAAAATAAGATGAAACACTTTTCGAAAACCCTGGGCACAGTGGCGCAGGAACGGGGGGGGGTACATTGTACCCCCTAAATCCGTAAATCGAGTTGTACCCCTTGTACCCCCCATGTTAAAAGAACCTATTTTCAGTTCGCCCAATAAAAAAGTGTATATTGTTTATAACAAATAAACGTTATCTTCCTTAACACAGAAATTCAAACCATTCTGAACTTATTCTACTATGGTGCGACCACAAGGAAAAAACCCTGGACGAAAAGTCCCCGCTTTCCCTTCTTCCGTTCAGCTCGGGCCATAAGTAAGCATGGTCCACTCTCCCCCGCCCCTCCTCGCAGGAGTACGGTGTACAGGAGTCGCGGGTGTGCGCAGGTTGTTTTGCTTATGGTTCCACTATACATTGTGGTTGCTACTAGTTAGTTCATTGACCTAAGTTCTTGGGAACCTCTTTAACGAGATGAAAATTGTTTAAAATGTGAATGGAACGATGGAATCAGATTTGCTCTCAGAAAATCACGCTGCAGACGAATGCACATTTTCTAAAGAAATCTTCGAAGATAAGATACAAATCTTCATCAGAAGGGTATATGACTGATCCATTTTCTTTTGAATATTTAAAATGGAATTTTCCAAAACGAAATACTTACACGAACGAGACGAGACACTACAGACCAACTTGGGGGGTACAATGTACTGCTGTAACTCACCCATATTTTTGATAACTTTGAAAGAGGGTGTTCGGAAACTATACTTAAACCTATATATTAAGAGATTTTGAAAATAGAGTCCCGATTAGCCTATCTGAGCATGAAGTGAATCTAGAATAAGTTTTAATGACTTCCGAGTGGAAACCGAAACAAAAATTAACACAAACAAGAACAAGTAGGACCTCGCCACACAGGAGACGAGATGAGGCTGTGACAATTTTCTACTCATTTCATCGCGATATCATTCCTAGGTAAAATGAAATTTTTCCCAGACATTCAAACAAGGTGCAATTTGCGATATTATCAGAGGGGGGAATTATTTTTACCTATGTATTAGATATACTTATAATTGGACATTAATTGCTTAAAATCTAATTTTGGTATCAAATGCCACACAAACACAACGCCATTTTAAGTTAAACCCTAAAGTCAATCTGTACGAAAATTACATTAGTCAGATGAATGCACGAGATAAATGAAACGCACTGCAGGTTCTATTGGTAGATTTTGGATTTGATTCCCAAGGTCTTTGAGTGAGATGAGAATGTTTGATTGATTTATTTGGTTTATTTTACTTCGCATTTCTGCCACTTTTCGCTAATCGCAAAGATGAGGATGGGCGATGATATCATGAAATTGATGAACACTCACATGCCCCACCTCTGGCGTCAAAGCGCGCTATGCCAACCCCTCCGCCACGGAGGCTGGAGAGGTGGGAATGTTTTGGATTTTCCTTGTAGATGCGAAAATCTTTAACTCTGACGCGCACATGCTTTTGCTTACATTAAAGTTTACCTTTTCACATAAACGAGAAATTGACATGTCACCCTAAAACACGCATGTATCTGCATTTAATACCACTACATACGAAAAGAGACCTTGGGCGGCTCTTCATATTGTCCACCAAAGACTTAAACTAAAAAAAAAAAAACATTTTGAGCGTATGATTGTCCTTGCTTCCTCTGACATCTGAAGGATTTCGGTTTTGCATATGTAATGATAGTACTTTCAGTGCTTGAAGAGTGTCATTAGGTACAGCTAATTATATAACAAATAAATACTTTGTCAAATGTTTCACAATATTTTAAAGTTAGACTTCTTACGAGTTGGTCGGGAACCATCTCAACTCAGTTTATTTCTTTTTTTAATACAACGCCCTACAGATGTCTGAGTAAATACCAAATACATGGCTTCTAAAAGACATTGGATGTGGTACACATATGCCATAAATTCTTTAAAGATATTTTTATGCGTAGCTATGGGAATTTAAAATTAGAATGGACTGAACTCAAGTGGAACTCTATAGGTATGATATATTCATAATGTGGTTTCTATATTCAGTGGGTGGGAGCTGATTATTCCTGGTTGGGGTGGCTCAAGATCCTCCTCACCCCGTTTAATCTCAACCTGCATTAAAATGAATAGATGTATCTTTGTTCGCAATATTCACATTTCGAACTTCTGATTTTCCGTTCCGTTAAATTCAAATAAGGCCAGAACGAAGTCCAGAGCTTTGTATGTTTCAGAATTGTTATCTGGTTTTGAAATCTGTTTAAAAAAAAATTCTAAGAAAAACAAAGAAAAAATAGTTATGCAAATTTTGCATTAAATAACAGGACATTCGTGTGTGCTGTTCTAAAATAGAATATTTCCCATGCCTTCACATTATACCTAAGTATCAAAGACATATTTAGGAAGGGTCCGGACACTCCCCCGAAAGACTTACCAAGAAGTAAAAGTAAATAATCAAAATATAATTGTTTAGCATTTGTTATATAATCGGTGGTTATTTCCGCTGAACTTATGGGAAGGCAAGGAATTTGGCTCATACGGCTTTGAAGGGTTCCAAAAGATTTATGCACACAACTAATGATAATATCCATAAAATATTACTCAGAAACTTTACTTTTCGTGAATTGGATCTAACTCCCTGTTTGTTATTCAATAAATATTCAATTATTTTTCTATTTGACATTAAATTCCTTGCCAGGGCAGTTGTTTTTTATACAAATCTTGGCGATCTTAACTACATGTAACTTAGATAATGAATATATGCTCTTATATCTCTATTATTTTACTATCTCTTACCTATTCATGTAATAACAACAAAACAATATTAATTAACTTACATATTTAATTAATATTTTTATTTAATTAAATATAATAATTATAATTATTTATTATTATTATTATTATTATTATTGCAACACTTGGTTGGACCTCCGAAATGTATTTCTAGGTGCTGAAGCATGTGTGTTTATACAATATATATGGGAGGCTGAATTTTGTACCCCCCCCCCCCAAATGAAAAACGTTCCTGCGCCACTGCCTGGGCACACCATTGAATGCGTCCCTCCCAACCAAGACAAAGCCTACATCACGCCGAAAAAAGACAGCACGGAGTTTGGGGGTTGTTTTTAAAGAAATCGTTGACGCACGACATCACTATGGTCAATGAATTCGTCTCTCCCCCAACTTTCCCTCGCTCAAGGACGACTGGTCCCATGGGGTTCCTCTATGCTTCGGAAGAAATCGTCCCTTCTCCCCGCAGGCAATTTCCGTCCTGTTCTCTGCCTGAGAAAGCACATTTTTGCAAGGCTAAGGCGCTAAGGCTTTTGTTAACCCTCGCGGTCTGAAAATTCTGTGCCGTCATCGTCCAAGCTCCAAGAACTTGCCTTCCTGTGATATCGTGTGAACTGTTCGCGTGGAAGCACGTTCAGGGGATACAAGATCTGTGGCGCATATAAATATTAATGATTGATTAATTGATTGAATTGTTTTATTTTACTTCGCTTCTTGTGCCACTTTTGGCTAAATTTGCGAAGATGAGGATGAGTGATGATATGATGAAATTGATGAATGGACACTTACAAACATCCATGCCCACGCCAGGATTCGAACCCGGGACCCCTGCATAAAAATATTAACATCAGTGGCGTACGCAAGGGGAGGGTACCGACGTTAAACCCCCTCTTGAGTTTTTAAAAGATAATGGAAAATTATGTGGTAAAAATGGCAAGTTTATTATTATCTGCGACAATAATAATAATAATCATTTGAATTATTATTCCCATACAGCACAGCATTCCGTATATTTAAGAGTGAATGCCTTGAAAGTAATGACGAATTTTTTAAAAAAAAATATGAGGGCAACTATGAATTAAAAGAGAAAAAAGTTTGTTTTGTATCTTCTGCTGCAACAATGTTCACCGAACATGTATTTTTTTCCTGTGAATAATGAGTATCAAGTAAAGAAAGTTCTTGGTCCATTGTAATCGGCTAATAAAGACAAAGGCTAGGCCGACAAGAATACGCAATAACCAGTCCGCCACCCTATTGTTTACTACAGCACGTTTGAATTTTAGAAATCGGACGACAATAAGCCTAACTATTGTGAAATATTTTGTTGGTAAGAACAGCGAGGCAATCCAGACGTAAATTATTGTACATGTGCATGGTAGATTTTGAGAGCGGTATTGGAGATTTCTCACGAATCTTTACAGTGTCGTTTGAGAACTTTCGATATGAATCCATGTAAGCTACCGCCACCGCAAAATTCAATTTTGTACCCCCCCCAAAAAAAAATCACTCAGTGACTCACGAAAAAAAGGGGGAATCTAATCAAAATGTCCGAGAGCTATTCATTGATTTCAAAAAAGCATATGATTCGGTCAAAAGAGATAAATTATATAACATATGAGTCGAGTTTGGAATACCTAAGAAGCTTGTTAGTATGATAAAAGTATGCACAAGTGAAACAGAAAATAAAATTCGTGTGGGTATTAATGTGTCTGACAAATTTACAATTCATGATGGGTTAAAAGGAGGAGATACATTATCTCCATTGCTCTTTAATTTTGCCTTAGAATATGCTGTTAGGAAGGTAAAAGAAACTAAAGAAGGACTAAAATGAAATAGTGTGACTCAGTTGTTAGCATATGCAGATGATGTAGACTTACTGGGGGATGATGTGAATACAATTAAGAATAATGCTAAAATATTTTTCAAAACTGCTAAAGAGATAGGTTTGGAAGTTAACAAAGAGAAAACTAAATATATGCTTACATGCCGAAACCAAGTGTTAGGTAATAGTCAAAATCTAATTATTGATAACAACTCGTTTGAACCAGTTTCCAAATTCAAATACTTAGGAGTGATATTAACAAATGAAAATTATATTAAAGAGGAAATAAAAAGTAGGCTTAATTCAGGAAATGCATGTTACTTCTCTCTTCATAAACTTTTGTCTTCTCGTTTAATATCTTAGAAACTAAAAGTTAAACTATACAAACCAGTAATTTTGCCTGTAGTATTATATGGGTGTGAAACTTGGTCCCTTACATTGAAAGAGGAACATAAATTGAGAGTATTTGAAAATAAGATCCTTAGGAAAATATTTGGACCACTCGACTCCCCTGCTTTCATGCATTAACATTGTGTGCCAGAACCATCTTAGTGTTTGTGTTTGTCCATTTCTTCTCATCAGGCATCAACACATCTAAGGTGTCGGAGTGTGTTTACGAAGCCGTTACACATGCACGGGATGGACAATCCACTTGACAACGCAAGATTCAAACTGTCGGCTACGAGGTGGACGCAGACAGTTCTCGAATATTTCTCTGATTCGAGCCTGAACAACACTACTGTGTCTTGTCCTCCCATGTTTGCAGCTCTTATAAAAGCCGAAACCCACTAAATTGTTCATATTCAGGCCCCTGAAAACCCTTCAGTTCCCAACACATCTAATGTTTCGTCTCGAAATATGATCAAATGCTTACTTATTTATTTCTAGTGACGTGCCCAAGGGAGGATTGGTGGGGTCATAACCCCATTTGATCCTGTATTCCTTAAAAAAGGAACGTCAAAGACAGGAAAAGATGGCAAAATGAGGACTGACTACCAAAATAGTATTCGTAACCCGTCTCCCTACCGATAATCCTGGGTACGCCATTCTTTATCTCGGACACATTTTTTAAAATCAAATCACCATAAGTTTTTATCATTTCGTATTCGAGACTTAGGTAAAATGCGTTCTTCCTGCAAGTTTGGATATTATCCTTTAGGGTGCTTTCGCCTGCCTTCGCACCTAACCTTAACAAAGCCCTAATTTTACATCCTTGTGACTTGGATCTCCAAGACTTAAGTAGATTTCAGACCGAAGGAATACGCGATACATGACGTATGGAACGAGCCAATCAACAAAAACGTTTCACACCGTAGCGACACAAAAGGCCTCACAAACCGACGTTCGACTTGTGAAATCCTCAGGCGACACGGTGTGAAATCTCCCTTAGTAGGCCACTGTCATCGTCACCTCGAAGCGGTAGCTCGCATTGACCACCGAAGAAAAATGTCTCCTCAACCGATGGGAATGCCCTTCAGATTTCTTCTTTCTCCTTTATTTTCTGTGCTTGTTAATAAAACTGGTAAAATCTTACAATTTGACATACACAGAACATGTACTACTGTATGTAGCCTATACATTTTAGAGCAAACTCAGTCGAAGTCAGTGGTGGCTCGGTGGTTCAGTTGGTAGAGCAATGGCATGGTATGCCAGAGCCCTGATTCGGGTCCTGGTAGAGCCTGCAATTTCCCTTAAAATAACTACATAGGCAACATCTTCTTGCTTTCTCTTCTCGACATTCATAAAATTTTCGGCTGTCCCTTCATGGTAGTTACGTATTTGTGTGTGTGCGAACCCAGTAGGCTTAAACAAAATTATTTCTTTTATGCCATGAAATTCTCGGACTGCATACATGAAATTTTGTTCGGGCACAACTAAATCATCACTCAAAACTTTGTAACACCATTAAGCCTTGTTTCCATGATTATGAAAAACTAAAATATGCTGACCAAGGCAGTAATTTATTTTATATATAAAAAAAAAAAAAAAAAAAAAAAAAAAAAAAAAAACATAAACTAACGTAACGTTTCAACCTTCTAGCAAGGTCTTCTTCAGACTCTGTATCAAGTACAAAAGTAACCAGATACCACAAAAGACCATTATATATACACAAACATTACTCCCTCCAGACTATTTAGAAAGTTGTTTGGAACTTTCTAGCAGATGACTTTCACTTTGCCAACTTCACTTTCACCTGAAAGTGTCTGAAGAAGACCTTGCTAGAAGGTTGAAACGTTACGTTAGTTTATGTTTTTTTTTTTTTTTTTTTTATATATAAAATAAATTACTGCCTTGGTCAGCATATTTTAGTTTTTCAAAACTTTGATTTTCAGTTGCTCTGTGAAGCTTATTTCTGTTTTAATAAACCGCTGAAATATTCACTTTAGAGAGAGAGACCTTCCATCTCTTCGGCTCTCGACCTGAACTAGATGCACTACACTGAGGCTCCGGAACTTCCGCTGTCGTCAATGTCTTCAGCTTTGAACACAAAATAATAGACTTCGTTACTTTACGATATTCAGTCCTTTTTAATTTCGAATCACTAGATCTTACAAAGCAAGCAATGGACACTCACAGATCACTAATCGACTGTATGAATTGCCATACTCTGAAAATTCTGAAGTCTCATTAACCGATTCTGTTGTACAGATCAACCGGTAAATTGAAGCCGCATATTTATATCCTCATTATATTCTAGAACGGTCCGCAGATAAAACGATTCGTTAATATTGCCAGTAGTTCCACTCCTTCTCTTATTCAAGAACGTGATAGTAAAAATAAAATAAGAGTGGTTCTGAACTGTCAATATATGAGGCTCACACCACACAAAAAATAAACTTTTTTAAAAATGGTCAAGCAACCAGGTTGTATGACTTCATATGGATTGACCCTAGCGGAAGTTCAGTGCAGTGCTTGAAATGGGAGGACGCTATCCCCAGTTAAGAAAAACCTTCATGTGAGCAGCGTAGATCATAATAAAATCATAACACACTACACAACAACAAGTTCGACAGAAATGTTCACAAAAATTTCAGTATTGCAGAAAATGGATTTCACAAAATCCCCCAAAATGATTTGCTCCGTGCAACAGAAGAGGGGGTACTGGCCATCAGGGCAAGATAATAACTGCCCTCTGTGTACCACTTCCTACTGGGTTATTGGGCCCCTGAAGAGTTTAACGTTTACAAGAAAAATCAACTACATTGTCACAGTATAGCAAAAAATTAAATGTCGTGTAACATGCGTTAGGTGTGAATTAAGTGAGAATCTTTTTACTTGAATATGAAAAATCTTGGGAGCCCTTGGAAATATTTGGTGCGAAGCTCCATTCTAAATACCTAAATATACCTTTAAATATTCTCCAACCTCCTTCATCTGAAAAAATTGAAATGATACACCACTATAAAACTTACCAACTAAATAATAATTTAACCGAAAACTATAAGACGTGGTTATTACACACGCAAAACTAATAACAAGAATGGCAAAATTTGAGCAACTGACTGTTACTTAATCATAATTCTAATTATGCCGTTTACACTCTATAAGCCTGCGCTGCGACAAACAATGTATAAATGAATGAGATGAAATCTTCCCCAAACTCCCTTATTGATGACCATCTGCTAGCAAGGGGGACCTACATGTGAAGTCGCCCGCTTATCATGGCAGCCATGTATTACTAAATTCTACCGAGAACCCACTCGAATTCGTAGCTAAACTGCAAAATTTTGTCCCCCCCCCCAAATATTCCCATGACGCAGGCGCGTCGTGAATCTCCCCTGTGGGCACCCCTGGGAGGACCCCCAGGTTCACTTGCTCTTCCCAAAGGATGACTAAGTATTTTAAGAAGTATTGATAGCATCATATTAAAATAACATAAAATGATCGAGCAGTTCCTTTCCAGATAGTTAAAATGATAAATCAAAGTTTGACGCAAATGCATAAATAGGGAATAGATTTATGAGATACCTAAGTAAATGTAATCCGGGACTTGTTACTTGCAAGGCAATACGTTAACTCATGGACACAAAGCAAGAGCATTCTAGATTGGATATATCCGATGTTATGTCTCTTTCTTTCTGTAATCGTTGTTCACACAAATACACCAGAACTTTATCTATTTCACACCTTAATTGATTAATTGAGTTTTAAATCCACTTTTATGCACAGTAATTTTATTGGGACTGTACCTACGGTTTTATGTGAGATACTGGAGTGCGGATGTCTCCCAGAACTGTAGGACCACTTTCACCCAACCCAGGTCAGAGGGAATGCAGCGAAGGTAAGATCCAACCTTGTGCGTGTGTGAGAAAGATGACGACTATCTACCGCGAATCTGCGTGAATCAAATCATTGCTTAACTTAAATCAGTGCTATGGCAACCCTAGACATCTGTTTTCCGGCGGAGTAATCAAATATTTAAGATGAGAGTTTATGTTAACAGCAAACAATAGTTTATTGAATATATTTATACCTTCAGAAAAGATAGAAGGGGTTCGCACAAGGAACAATTATTCACTTTATACTTAAAATCCTAAACGGTAAATTGTAATAGGCAATGTAGCCAAGACATAGCAAGAGTATGGTCAAAGTAGTAATTAATCTGACCTTTGTAATTATCATATTGTCGCCATATGCCATGGAATGAGAGTATGAATGTGAGATCGAGTGAAAGAGGGCAAGATGTAATGTGTATTTATCTGTGCTTTAATATATGTGTATATTCAGAAACACCGTAGTATTATGTAACGTCATTTCAGGTATTTAAAATCAAATCCTCCTAGGTTTATTCTCGGTAACTCCGACTGTTAGGCACTTATCCTGACCGTATTATATTTCATGTAATGTTTAATTCGCCCAGCAGGTGAGGCGAGAGATTCTTCGTTGTTGCGTTGCTAAGCTCAGTTCAGTTGAGTTAATTGAGTTAATTAGTTATTAAATTAGCAGCCCGTGACAATATTCACGCAAACCTGCAGAGAATTGGGTGTAAAAATTTTCTTCCTCGCGTCACTCGCAATATTGCAGTACAAAAATGCGTGTATGGCTTTTTAATGAGATGATTGTGAAGAATTATACCATAGCTACTTTTCGAATCGTACAATATTCTCAGTATAGGTTCATAATATAATTTCTTAAATTATAATGCTGTGTTGTTGGACTACACTTAATTTACAGCAGCTGTTTCAATTCTGATGAAGTAGTTCTATTATGAAAACTATTGTAGCCTATTATTGATTCCCTGTATGATGTAACAATTGTACCAAGTACACTTTATAGTAATACATTGCGCGATAATTACCCGATAAAATGGAGAATAGTCTCATTTCCAATTTCTTGTCTCAGGACAGTTTTACTTTAGCAACGGAAAATTGGGATTAAGATAAAATCCATAATTATTGCTAGCGATAACTAAAATAATTATATTCACCCCACACGGGGGGGGGGTGGGGGTTGAGTTCATGGAAGAATACACCTTATTAGCCTATATTCTAGCCCCGGCATTAGAAAATTCTCGATAGGCTTCTGCGTGTCTTTTGAAACAATAATTAAATCGGCGACACAAACAAGCCAGTTGTGGCTAACAGAAAACTGCAACTGCCCGTGTTCAATTTTCTCTGTCTTAACTACTCAAACATTGTTTAAATGCATATTCATATAATTTACTTCATGGAATTTGAGATTAAGTTAAGCATTTAACCAATCAATGTGCTAGCTTTTCGTTACTTAAAAAAAAGTTACTTTTTAGTACACACGTTGTTGTAATTAAATGCTTTATGATAATTATGACGTGATTTGGCTGGGGTGGGGGGCGCATGACATGATTTGGAGAGGGGCATGACATTTATTGGCCTTTGGCGAGGGATGGACACTCCCTGATGAAAAATGCTATGGAAACAAATTGAAATGGCCAATTTATCAGTCAAAGATTTGCGACAATAATAATAATAATAATAATAATGATAATAAAAATTTGGATTATTATTCCCATGCTTCACGGAGAAAAGTACAGCATTCCAAACACACTCATGTTTAAGAGTGAATGCGTTGCAAGTAAACATGGATTCTTGAAAATAAAATATGATGTCAACTATGATATAAAAGAGAAAAAAATTGTTTTGTATCTCAGCTGCAACAATGTTCAATGTTCAACAACTTTCGTATGTGAACAATGTGCATTACCTAAAGAAAGTTTTTGGTTCGTTGCAAGTGGCTAATGCAGACAACGGCTAGGTTGACACGAATACACAGTTACCAATCCGCCTTCCCAATGTTTATCGCGGCACGTTTGAATTTCTGAATTCGAACGATAATAAGCTTAAACTATTGGGAAATATTTTTTTGGTAAGAATAGTGATACAATTCAAATGTGAATTATTGTGTACGTGCATGGTACAGTCTGCTCTCTGGTAGAGTTTGAGAGCGGTATTGGCTTGGTTTTTTGTTTCTATTTGCTTTATTTTACTTCGCTTCTTGTGCCACTTTTGGCTAATTTGCGAAGATGGGGATGAGTGATGGTATGATGAAACTGATGAATGGACACTCACAAATATCCATGCCCATGCCAGGATTCGAACCCGGGACCCCTGTCGTCGTAGCGCGATGTGCTAACAACTCCTCCACGGGGGCCGGCAAGAGAGCGGTATTGGCGCGTTTCTCATAAATCTTTAGGGATCGATCTATCGATGTGTCTAAACAATCTAAGTTCTAAGCGACCGCAAAGTTCAATTTTGTACTTTTTTTATTTGTATATATACAAAAATTCGCGCAGTGATTCTCGCGAGAATTGTGAAAATTCCTTGCCTCGTCACATTGTGTCGGCTTTATTGCCAACGTTCTTAACGATACTGATTTCACATCCCCTTGTGAACTTTCAAGCGATGCTGCGTAGCGTTCCAACATGAACGCGCGGATCTTAAATAGGGATGTAACTTGCCCCTCCCGATTAATACTTGTTGATGGTAGAGACAGCCCTGAACGGGCAGGTACAAATATCTAACTTATCATTAAAATAGACTCATGATTCGGTTTAGACTGAAGTGAGCAATGCGAATGGCAGAATGGGTGTAGACTAGCTTACCCTGTTCGGTTTAGAAATAAGACCAGTAGCTCCTGCTTCTCCGATGATTCCAAATTAAAAGACCTCGTGTCGCTCATTGATGACTGCCGAAGAACCGTGTACTATTTAGCCGAGACATGCATAAATGAACATCACACGGTGGCAAAACGTGGGAATGTGACAAAGACGTTATAGGGTCTCTACGTTATAGGGCCCTTAGTGAAAAATATATATATCAAGAATACCATGACGTATATACGCATCAGGGTTGTCATGTTTAAAACAAAAGTGTTTAAAACACTTTGTTTTAAACGTTTAAAACACACGGCTTTGTTTTTTTACAAATGTTTTAAATATTTGAAACAATGTGTTTTAAACATGTTTTTTTACAAGTGTTTAAAACAAATTTTGGTGGTAGATATTTTATAGTCTGTGATAATAATTTTGTTTGGCAACCCTGTTTTTTTCATTGAATCTGTGTCAATTAATCCGTGCTTTACAGGTCTCACTTATCGCACAACACTTGAGCAACCTTATGTTCTGACGTCACGGGAGAAAGCTTTTTTATTTTAGGCTGAATGCCTATGTTGTTAGGTTAGGCAGGCTAGCTATGTATGCACAAGGTAGCAAAATTGTTGTGCTATAGCTCGACCACAAGGAAAAAAACCTTCCGTCCAAAGCGTTCGCAACTTCCCTGCCGTTATCGGTGTTCGGGGCATTGTGTCCAGGTCAGATTTGAAAAATTCTGGAGATTGTTCCTTGGGAAACCAGAAGATCTGCTACAAAATCCGATGATCTAATAGTAGCGGATGAACGACGTTCTTGGGGGAGGAGGGGCGGCATAGTCGTGCGCACGGGGAGGGGGGGGGGGGCAAGGGTAGTGGCGCTGGAGTGGCGCGCATTGTTTACGATGTAAACGTCACAGATACTTTTGTAACAATGGTGCTAAACCCAGCACCCTGTGTTTGGCGAAAATATACCGAAGATCTCCATTTCGGGAGTGGACATGTTTCAAACAAAAGAAAGTAAACCGCCCGAGGGAACCGACCAACATCTTTCATCTCTTCCGCATTTTCCGGTTAGAGGGTGCGTGGAAAACACCCTCAAATTTGCCCTTTGTCAGCACCGACACAAGGGGTTTGCGATGCCTCTATTATCGCAAGGAATTTTTATGACAGGAAATGGTAGAAAGTTGTGTTCACAGATGAAGCTAACGTGCCGCATTTCGTTGTCGGCGATTTTCCACAATCTTTCAAGTCGAATGCTGACAATAACAAATCAATTTGCCTTCTGCTGGTGTTCGGTGTACAGCTATCGATAGGAGTGGGCACGCGTCCTGCACCATAATGAGAAAATGCATTACGTATGTGAAATATATTTGGTGAATTAGACAGCATGTCTTCCTCAAACACATACATGTATAAAATAATTTGCCCACGCTACGAAGTCAGTGTTTCTACCTCGTAAGGCAAGGACCTTTCACTGTGTTTGTGTCACATCATCTATTATATTAGTTTTTCATTCATCCATATTGTCGTACTTACCCGTAGAGGCACAAAAGCGACGTAAAATAACTAAAATAGAAATAGAGTTTAGGGTGGGATAAAATACAGCCATCTCAAAATAGTAATGTAGTAAAAGTAATAAAATAATGTCCTAGCACAATTGAGTAGCGTTTGACATAATTTCACAGTTCAAACAGCACTTGTCAGGGCTGAGTGAAGTTCCACTCCACATCTCCCCTCCATGTTCAAGTAAGATGAGCAGGAAATGTGTTTTTAAGCTGGCCGTTGGAGGTTCCATAGCAATAGTTTATTAAGGAATTCTCCCGAGAAATCGAAACTTCTCAGTTCCTTGTTTCCTATCGTCCTGTAAGTTTGAGATTGGTGGAAGCTGGAAATGGAAACTAATATCTGAACACACAATGCGTGATTTTGATCATGACGTGATTTTTTTTCTTTTGCGATACGATTCATTGGTTTGTATAACTGAATGAAGCGCAGATGCTAACTTTTGGTAACATAAGTTTGTACTTGGAAAGATAAATTGATCTGGAGAATCTATTATGACACTTTAGGTTGTTTTCTGCTATATAAACTGTTCAGGCAGCAGGAAATATTTCACCCTGATTTTTCCAGGACGAGGATAGTAATTCTATAAAATTTAGTTTCTTAAAATTTAGATGACTATAAATCCTAACCTACTTCAGTAGTGGCGGAAAAAGGGGGACTATTACCCACAACTTTTGTCCCTGCAGTAGAGGTGTGCAGGACCCCCAAAAAGTCGGGACCGGGATCGGGAAAGAAAATTTCCGTCCCGATCCCTATTTTGCGGGATCCCAAGCAGTCTGGAAATTCCGAATGGTCATTTTAAAACGTCGTCAATTCTAGACGTTCTCTGCATTGTAACTGTCTGGAACTTACCGGAAATTGTTAGGGTTTGTACCAGAAGTGCCAAAGCAAGCACTTAAGATGGAAATTACGCGTAGAATTCGAGATTTCAAGAGCTTTGGGAAATTTCGAACACATCCCGTCTAGGGATGGCCAAAGGGATCCGGATCCGAAAAATCGGGATCCATTCGGATCCGAATCCGGATCCGGATCCGGATCCAAAAGTTACGAATCTGGATCCGGATCCCAAAATTCCGGATCCGGATCCGGGCCCGAAAGTTTCGGATCTGGATCCGGATACGAAAGTTCCGGATCCGAAAATTCCGGATCCGGGTCCGAAAGTTTCGGATCTTGATCCGGATCCAAAAGTTCCGTATCCGAGAGTTTCGTATCTCAATCCCATTATAATCCAATTACCACACCTTAAAAGATATTATGATCTTCGATTACAAAGAAATTTTTCATTAGTTAGTCCTACAACAATTTTTTTCAAGTGTTGTTCCTAAAATACTTTGCTACGCATCGGCTGACACACTCGTGCACAAAAATAATCTTACTTGTTTAACATAAAATGTCAGAGGTGATTTTGTAAATGCCATTGAAACGAACATGTATTCATTCGAATGTATTGGAAATGAAAACATACATAAATGTGAGACATTCCATTCCAGGATGAATCCTTTTACACATTTAACAAGATAGAAATGTTTATACAAAAATTATACAAATGTTCTACAGTTACAGTTTTAAAAATTAAAATAAAACATTATAATATATGAAGTGTTATATAATTACAAAGGGAAAGACTAACAAGGGAGGTTATCTAAGTGTCCCCCTCCGATTTCCATGAAACTTGGCAGGTGTATAATGGGGGCCAATAGAAGAAATACGTGTTTTTTTGTTTCAACTAAAAAACTGTTTTACGCGGCAAAACCCACTGAAATGTCAAGATGAGGACAAATTGAAGTGGGGATCTGACCCTTGTGTCCCCCTCTGATTTCCATGAAACTTTGCAGGTGTGTGTATAAACGGGCCCAAAGGAAGAAATACGTGTTTTTTTTTCGGCTAAAAAACCGTTTTAGGGGGCAACCCCCCCCCTTAATGTCAAGATGAGGACAAATTTAAGTGGGCATTTGACCCCTGTGTCCCCCTCCATTTTCCATGAAACTTGGCAGATTTATAGAGGGGCCCAAAGGAAGAAATACGAGTTTATTATTTTGTTTCGGGTAAAAATCTGTTCTAGGGGCCAACCTCCCCTCAAATGTCAAGATGAGGCAAATTGAAGTGGGGATCTGACCCCTGTGTTCCCCTCCGATTTCCATGAAACGTGGCAGATGTATAGAGGGGCCCAAAGGAAGTAATACGTGTTTTTTCTGTTTCAGCTGAAAACTGTTTTAGGGTGCAAAATCCCCTCAAATGTCAAGATGAGGACAAATTGAAGTAAGGTTCTGACCCCTGTGTCCCCCTCCGATTTTCATGAAACTTCGCAGGTGTATAGACGGGCTCAAAGGAAGAAATACGTGTTTTTTTTTGTTTCGGCTAAAAAACCGTTTTAGGTGGCAAAACCCGCCTCAAATGTCAATATGAGGACAAATTGACATAGGAATCATCTGACCACTGTGTCCCCCTCCGATTTCCATGAAATTTGGCAGGTGTATAGAGAGGCCCTATGCCCCCTGTTTCTTCCTATGCCTTATTTACGTGGTTTCGGGGTCAGACCCCCACTTCAATTTCTCCTCATATTGACATTTGAAGGGGGGTTGCCCCCTAAAACAGTTTTTTAGCTGAAACACAAAAACACGTACTTCTTCCTTTGGGCCCCTCCATACACCTGCCAAATTTCATGGAAAATCGGAGTGGCACACAGGGGTCAGATCCCCGCGTCAATTTGTCTTCATCTTGACCTTTGAGGGGGGTTTTGCCCCCTAAATCAGTTTTTTTTAGCTGAAACACAAAAACACGTATTTCTTCCTTTGGGCCCCTCTATACGCCTGGCAAGTTTCCTGGAAATCGGAGGGGGAGACTTAGACCTCCTTTGTAAGTGTATTAATTAATTACAAATCGCGCACGCGCGCACACACACTACGTATATATATATGTGTATGTATGTATATTATATATATATAGATATGTATATTAGCAGGTAACAATATGTTATAAATACATTCTTACTTTCCAAAGAAGCGCATGTGGGATGGCAAAACGGATTCGGAACCGAAAATTCCGAATCCGGATCCGAAAGTACTGGATCCGGATCCGAAAGTTCTGGATCCTTATCCGAAAGTTCTGGTTCCAGATCCGAAAGTTCTGGATCCGGATCTGAAAATCGCGGATCCGGATACGAAAAATTTTAGGATCCGGATCAGGCCATCCCTAATCCCTTCCCGAAAATTTTCCGACATTTTCGGAAAATTGAGAATTTTCCCCGTCCCGAATGTCGGGATTTAAAGAATTTCCAGTCCCGACCCAAAAAATTCTGTCCCGCACACCCCTACCCTGCAGTATGGTAAACCTTATCTCCAAAGGGAAATGTCCTTGTTGCCACTGTACTCATAAAAATGGGAACATGGGCGAAAGAGATCAGAGCTAAACTATACGAAATTGGACTGGGATGGATCTGGGAGGGGGGGACACGTCGACCAGGGGACATTGCAATTAGTGAAACAAATATTAGAGGATATAGATAGGCAGGAACTAATAGCGGAATATGAAACCAAGAGATCGCTCGAACTCCAAAGAAGGGGACCGCGGTAATGGGGACAAGTAGCGTACAACAAGAAGGTGAGCATGGTGGCAAGAAAGGGGTTGGCATGGATCAGGCTAGGGGGATGGAGACAAAACACAGTAAAAAATGAGGAAGGGATATATAAATGCGTATTATGCAATGGTGATGATGAGACAGAACATTTATTTTTATGTCAGGACACGCGCGTTCTGCAGGAGGAGAAGCTACGCAACATCAGCTTGGAAACTGTGTTCAAATCATTCGTAGTGCAAAGGAACATGGAACTATTGGAAAAAGTGGGGGTATATTTACAAACAGTTAGGGGGAAAAGAAGTGTTGCACAGAGACGGGATAAGGAAGAGGAACAAGTGTTAGTTTAAGTGAGAACAGTTAAAACGACCAGAACTGCTACTTAACACCTATACGGAATGTAATGGAAAGTGTTGTCTGTAAGAAAAATCATAGTTGTGTAATACGAATAGATGTAGTGCGCACAGCCGATGGCTCGCACATGAGATGAGCAATAAATACTTACTTACTTAAGCCCCTATCACACGGAACTGGATTTCTAGTAGGAATGCCCTACTTGGCGCTGAACTAACTTTTTAGGTAGCAATCATGGCCGCCTGGCTGACTGCTTGACTGGTTTGGAGGAATAAGACATGTTCTAATTGCTCCTAATTCTTCGACTAGATTCTGTGGAACAGCCAATCAGAGCAAAGTTTCGCCATGTAAAGATAATCTGTGAGTTTGCAAAGTAGCGTTTTTTGTCTGTGGTTTCCGAGTGCATACAGCACGAAAGGCATGTCGAGTACCATCTATGGTGACTGAGTGCACGGTGTTTACAATTGAAAAAGCTAAAATATTCTTCCATACGTGTATAGTGAACGTTGTAAAGTATGTATTTTATCAGCGCCATTCTTCTCTACCTAAAACTATTTAATACGACGCCATATTCCTCTCGGTTGAATAGTTATCGTATTTTAAAAGTGTGAAGTGATACGTTGTTTACATTTCGCGCGGCCGCCATTATGGGAACGAAAGACTATCGACAAGTACGGTGTAACAAGTACCGTGTGAGGCGAAAACTAGCAAATGGGTAGCCAGTCCAGCGTCAACTAGAGCATTCCTACTAGAAATCTAATTCCGTGTGATAGGGGCTTTACTTACATAAAAATGAGTATTTTTTCTTTAACGACTTTAACTATAATTTACTGGGAAAATGTTGACTTTGTTTTGTTTAAAACGTGTTTTTTTTAACTCAGGTTTAAAACAAACAAAAAATGTTTTAAACAAAAAAAAAGTTTGTTTTGTTCTTTTTAAAAACAACACAAATTTTGCCAACCCTGATACGCATTGATGATGTCAGAGGGATGGACAGACGTTTTAACCCAATAGCTTTCATTACGAAAAGGATAGAGAAGAAAATGGGGGGAGAGGAGCTCGCAGCATTGCGTAGAAAGCAAACATGTCTGTAATAGGTTAGAAGATCGATATACTTTTTTGCCAATTAAAACAACGTAGTGTATATACAGCTTCGCTAAGAAATGCTCTTGGTTATCAGGCATTCTGGTAACATATATTAAGAATAGCAAGAAATTAGTGCGGTTACAAACACTGCTTTTGAAGGGCGGAGAACTCATTATGAGGGTTGTCATTGCCTCCGCGGTCAGCTCGAACACTTTCTCCCCAGAGCTCAACTTGTGGCGCGAGACCTATAACAATAGGTCTGGTGTTTTCTTTGTGGTGTTCCTGTGTTACGACTGACTGTTGTATAAAGCTTAAGTATTTCGAAAATTTAATAATTTAAAAATGAAATCAAATTATCGACATTCAACAATTACTGCGTTTTTATCCAAAATATATTTGTGTGTTTTTACCTCTTTTACAAGTTTTGTATGTGACACTTATAACTGTTTATGTTTAACCCATATGAGTTATTTGTATTTTTGTGTTTGCATTTTGTTCTTTTTATTGTAATCTTACTCCTTTTGTAATATTTAGTATTGTATGACGTTTTCCACACCCATGGATATGGGTCTACGGAAATGAAGAATTTATTATTATTAGTATTATTATTATTATATAACGACTTTGGGGAGGATGCGTCGACGGCCTTGGGGGAATGGGCACCCCTGGGTCTTCCCGTCAGATTCGCCAATGCTTACAATATGCCTGTTTTTGGAGAAGAATTATCCTAAGAGAAAAACCGCAAACACAAATAATAAACCACTTGACCCCACGGAAGCCTATTCACGCTTTTACCTGGCCATTCCCCACCCCCTTCCCTCTTCCCAACATGTGTTTGCAGCGACTGGCAACAGGCGGAGCTGTTATTTTTAACTCCCCAAATCGAGGTTAAGGCAAGAAAGGAAAGAGCTTTTTTTGAATGGTCTGAATTGTAAAAGAAGGTATAGACCATCAAAACCTTACATTTCCTCTGATTTTTTGTATATTTATTATTTTCTCTTGGAATGTTAAAGACTTTTGTTTCTGACAGAAACACACTTGTTTGGGGGTAGTGATCTCAAAAGTAAAAGCCCATACTTGCCCGCGGGGAAGAAAGGGGAGGGGGATTTCTTCTAGTGATGTAGGGACGACAAGTTGTTCCTCAGCGAGGGAGGGTTGGGGGTGAGACGAATCCCTTGAGCATACTTTGCCGGGTGTCAGATTTCTTTCTAAACAAGCCCCGAAACTCCACGTCGGTTTTCTTGTGGGTGGGACGCATCCAGTAGCGTGCACGTATGTCAAGTGGAAATCGCCACATATTAATAAATTATAAAATTATACCTCAGACGTTTGCACATCGTTAGCACATGAAAACACACTATTTATTTTAATAAGCACACATTACTTAGTTTATTGTGGCGATTCTGGCTTGATATCAAGATAAAATCGCCACAAATCAAAAAAATATTTTTGAGCAACCAAATTGTACTATCTTTTAGGCATTCGTTAGCACAGGAAACCACACTATTTATTTTAATAAGCACACAAATATTAATAAAGATATTAATGAGTTTATTTTGGCGATTCTGGCTTGATATCAAGATAAAATCGCCACACATCAAAAAAAATATTTTTGAGCAACCAAATTGTACTATGTTTTAGGCATTCGTTAGCACACGAAAGCACACTATTTATTTTAATAACCACACAAATATTAATAAAGATATTAATGAGTTTATTGTGGCGATTCTGGCTTGATATCAAGATAAAATCGCCACAAATCAAAAAAATATTTTTGAGCAACCAAATTGTACTATGTTTTAGGCATTCGTTAGCACACGAAAGCACACTATTTATTTTAATAACCACACAAATATTAATAAAGATATTAATGAGTTTATTGTGGCGATTCTGGCTTGATATCAAGATAAAATCGCCACAAAACAAAAAAAAATATTTTTGAGCAACCAAATTGTACTATCTTTTAGGCATTCGTTAGCACACGAAAGCACACTATTTATTTAAATTAGAACACAAATAGTATTCAACATCTTTGACATTAATACCTGAATCTTCAGGATTTTGACTTGATATCAAGGTAAATTTGCTGCAAATCAATTTTTTTAAGCAACAAAACTGTAAATATAGAAATTTTACCTATTTGATAAAATCTACCAATCACGTAAATTCTGGAAAAATAACGTATGGTGAACACTGATCTAAATTAATGCAACGGTACTCGGATATGCTAATCGACACTGGACCTGCAGTTAAAAGTGGAAACAACCCACCTACAGTGAGTTTTTAACTGACAACAAACCTGATACCCTTTTATAACTAAGCCACAGTGTTGCCACGATAACATTGGGTACGTTTTTTTTTTTGCTAAGTAAAGTAGGATACACAAGTATTTCTATGTAAATTTCCATAATTCTCCTATGGCATCCAACTTGATTTTAAAAATTTAATTTCTACTTATGTTGCTCTATAGGCACATAGATCAAGATAAGAACAAAACACAGCTTGTTTTGAATTTTTTACAATACATGAGGCTCGCATTCTATTAAACAAGTAGAACAAACATTGTGATGGACAACATTTGCTGGGTAATATTACTTATTCATCCCACTTATCAAGCCTGCACAAGAGTTTCTCAATTTTATTAAATAGGAAGAGAAACAAACGCAGTATATTTTAGGTATTTAATATATTCTTTCATTGCGGTTTATGCAACAGATTTAATATGCACAATGAAATTTCAATATATCGAAACCTTACATTTTCATGTTAATTTTAACCATCATAGGCACACATTTTTTTAAAGTTATGGAAGTAACATATTATTTAGGTAAATATAATTAAAGTACAAAAATTCTGAGTGACATTTGACAACGAATGAAAGCATAATTCAACTTCAGAGAATACATTAAGTTTTGCTACACAAAACATTTATAACAAACAATAAATGGACAAATAACACTTTTCTACACACATTTCGTTACCGAAATGAAAGTAGCCATTCTTTAATAATTTGAGAAGATATAATCTTATCCAGGGCCTCGAAATAGGTATGTTTTTACGCCACTTCATGCAAAGAATGCTTACATTGCAAATAATTAAATATATGACACGTAGGAGCTTTCGAAGAATAAACATAAAGGATGCAGCAAGTAGGCCAAAGGCGTATCCATGCATGGGCTCACCGACTCAGGGCACTTTTTGCAAAACTACCCTCCTGACGCAAACACAAGAGGCGTTCTTTATGGATTTGGGAGTGTTGATTTCGAAAGTGAAATTGACTTGTGTTGGTTGGTTCTTGTCATATATCCTTTAAATTTTCCTACATTACGGGCGCACGTAGGATCTTTTTCAGGTAGGACACAATTATCGATGAATAATTTTGAGGAAGGAAGTAGGCAAGTACACAGCAGAAAAGAATAAAGAAGTAAAGTTATCCCCTGTAAACTGTACCGTGTCATTAAAACGGTGTGTAGAGGTAGGATCCTACACATTCTCGGTCTCGGCCATAGTGGATGTGATGTTATCAGTTAAGCTTCAACAGTCTTTAACCAATTGCTTAGAGGCTGATCTAACTTAAAATCACCGTTATCCCGTGACAGTAAGATACCATAACGATCTGTGTGGTCAGAATGCATACATTATTAAAGATAAAGAATGAAGTTAAACTTCAAGGAATACATTACAAAAAATAAATGTTTTAGTTAAAGTTATAAGTGATCCATTAGACAAAATAAAATATATTGGTGATATGTACAAAGTAATAATTAGATGAGATGAAGCATGTAGGTATTCTACAAGGAATACATTGCAAGAAAACTGTCACATACACAACATTTTAAAAGAAGCTTCAAATAATACTTCACAAAGATAAAGCACATAGATAATGTTCAACTCATATAATACAAAAATAAAGCAAATAGGTTACCTTGAAAAGACATTACAATAGATAAAGATCATTGGATAAATTTCAAACAATACATTACAAAGAATAAAACCATTTCTATTCCATTAATTAAAATATTATCTAAAACCTATGCAATAATTAAGGGACAACACATCCTCCATGTTAACACCTTTGTTATCTATATATACAGTATTGTGTGTGCTGCGAGACTATACTCTCACTAGACATCTTCACGACAGACACCCAATTTGATGCATAAATAATGTATCACTACATGATATTAAATATTGAACAATTACTTATAAATTTTACAAAGTAATAATTTCGTATTAAATTTTTCCATACGAATATTGTTTTCTACGAACTGTTAAAATGATCAATAGTAGTAAAAATCAACATGTACATTATTTTTGTAAGTTGATATTTCAAATTAATTTTATAGCTTAGAGTGAGCTTGTAATTTTGCAAAGTTTCGAAACACATAATGTGCTTATTAAAATAAATAGTGTGCTTTCGTGTGCTAACGAATGCCTAAACGTAGTACAATTTAGTTGCTCAATTTTTTTTTTTATTTGTGGCGATTTTATCGATATCAAGCCAGAATAACCACAATAAACTCATTAATATCTTTATTCATATTTGTGTGCTTATTAAAATAAATAGTGTGCTTTCCTGTGCTAACGAATGCCTAAAAGACAGTACAATTTGGTTGCTCAAAAATATTTTTTTGATTTGTGGCGATTTTATCTTGATATGAAGCCAGAACTGTAGGTGCAGTCCCGATTAGACTTACAGCATAAAGTGGACTTAAAAAACCAACTTAATCAAATCAGCGTGCGTCCCGTAGCCAGAACCCAAGGCCTGGCAGAGACACGTGCTGAGTTTAGTTACGGTAGGGGGCTGGGCCACGTATAATGTGATGGGTGCAAATAACTCAAGTGTTGACGTAGCCAAATCAATCAAAAAAAAAAAAAATGAAAGGACAATAGGGTCTCTGCAGCGCCGTCCCTGACCCCGGATACTGTACCAGGGATACAGGGCTCATAGTATCGCCAATTCGATTTCGAAGGTAACAATTTTATTTCAGAATATATTATGCATATAAATACTAATCAAAATTGAATCAGTAGTTTTAGATGTGCTTCAAAAATTAATTTTCTTACACAGAATCTAATTTGTCCACTCTGACGGTACTGCAGAAGTTGTTTTCTAACCTTACAAATGATAATTAATTAACATGTAACTGCGAGCAAGCATATTGATTTTCGCACCTGGGCCTCCCTGATGGTACAGTGGTTGTGTCGTCGCCTTGTAATCAAGGGGTCCCGGGTTCGATACCCGGTAGAGCCACAAGTGGTTCGGATCCCACTTTAAACTGTAGGTCCAATCCCGATTAGCCTTACTGTGCATAAAGTGGACTTAAAACACCAAATCAAATCAAACTCATGATTTTCGCACCGTATTGCAATGATTAGTTGATTTGATTTGTATTACGGTCCACTATATGCACAGAGGTCCTCCTCCGTGGCCGTGCAGCCTAAGTCGCTGTGCTTTGAACTCCGACTGCGGGACGGCATAGGTTCGAGTCCGCCTGGGTTCTCGGCCTGTCTCGGCCTGTGTATAGGACCGGTGGCAACCCACCATCGCGAGGAAATTGGGGAGCTACGAGTGAGTAGCGTAATCCGGTCTCGGAAATCTCCTATAAGGCTGGGGATTCGATGTGCTGACCCCACGTCATCCCATTACCGGTTAATAAACTCCAGACCCCTAGGGTAGGATTGTGGGAGGGAGACTTGCAGTCGGGAGATAGGCCTAGGGCTGTCGAGCCACGGATTATTATTATTAGAGGCTAATCAGGACAAGAGCTAAAACTTCCAGTGGAATCCGAACCACTTCATGAAATGTTACCTCCACAGGGGATAGAAACCGGGACACCTCGATATCAAAATAACCGTTTTAGCGCTAGACTATCTGGGCTCGGAGCCCAATTTTAATATTTCGAATTCTTAGCATTTCAAAATTAGGTAGTTGTGTACTCTTTGATTCCTTAACATCGTATTTCTCCCTCTCGAATATTTGCAGCGAAAAGAATAGATATAACGATGAAACCAATGAGGGAGCATCGCTAACACTCATGCAATTGTCAAAACTGGAATGAGGAACTAACGAACAGAAAATGAATACTGTATAACGTTCTTTAGATTTTGAACGTCGTCATAAATATTATTTTTTTATGCTTGTTAGACCTACTTCGAAATATACTGATACGATTTATAGAGGCTAATAATGCCCCAATGGAAGTTTTATAATGGAAAATGTAAACTTCTACTTTTTAAGTTTTCGGTCCGCAGGTTGTTGCCCCAAAGATGTTTTTCCCTGATTGTACATATTATCCGTTTGACAATAAATAACATCATTATAATGTATAATGTATATGTTTAACACACACGCATGTAGGCTATATATACTAATTATATTTTACATTGCAAAGGTTATGTGCAAATGTAACTGTTGATCAGTGTGTGATTGGGTTCCAAAACTAGGGGGGGCAAGGTGCAAAAAGTGGGGGAGGGGAGGGCAAGAGCAGTTTATTTTCCCATGGTATGTAAGATTTGGTATAGTGCTAGGGTAAAAGTGGCAAAAAGTGAGGGGAGGGCAACTGTTCCCCTAATCGCCGCCACTGCTGTTGATACATAAACAAAATGAAAGATCACGAAAAACAAATGGAAGAAAAATCTCTTTTTGTAAAAACTGTGACTGACGACTCATTGCGAAGGTAATTATTTAGCCTACTCTAGGCCTATTGCGAAAATTGTTTTTCAAATAATTGTTTCATTAAAAATAGCTCAACATTGTTTGTAATAATATAGTATATTACAATTATAGGACAACCTATTGCATTTGCTTTTGTGATGCAAAAATAAAAATAATAAACAATGAGTAAAAAAAATAAGTATATTCTTCCGACTATAATTTTTTTTTCTATAGTTTGAAACATTTATTTTACATATTATGCTGTTCATTAGATAACATTTTTGTAATCTGTAATTTTAAAGGCAGTGTATTGTTTGTAATAAAATATTCCAAACCATATCAAGGGTAGAACTACAAATATTGTCAACTGACCCCGAACATATGGTCAACTCACTCCACATACGAGGTGAATTTACATTACTGACACTCTTCGAAAATAAAGACAAACTCTTACAAGTTTTAGAAGTATGGTGAATTTTTAATTCATAGTGATCGAAGAAACTAGACGTATTGTTTGTTCATAGCATGTCGTCAATAGTAGATCTTATTTTTTAAGAACTTCAAAAACAGAAGGGTGCCTTAGAAAAATTGTTAAATGTTTCAAATTTCGCCACGACAGATAAATGGAAATAATGGCGATACACTTGAAATCATGGAGTTTATTGTTAGGAATATAGTCGAAGTCTTACTTTCAAGTAACTTTCAAGAATTATATGGCACGTTTGTTATTCTGTATTAACGATACAAGTGTTGCAGAAAACACATGCTGCACTCATGGCCGTCCGGAAGGGGGGCCGTGTCCCCTTCCTGGAAAATGAAAGTCAACCAAAAATTATCTATTTTTCACATATAATTTCATTTCAGCCACAGTAATATGTGTTAATTATTGCATGAATATGATAAATTCAAATTTAAACAATATTTTTTTGAGGGAGCAACACTATAATTGGGGAAAATGTGCATTATTTGCCATACCCCCTGGAAAAAACTACTTTCCTTGCCCCTCCCTGGAAAAATACTGTGGACGTCCATGGCTGCACTCCATATTTTAAAAAATGATAATGAAAATTTCCATAAGAGAACTTGAAATATTAAATATATATATATATATATGTGTGTGTGTGTGTGTGTGTGTGTGTATGCATATATATTGAGAACTGAATTTGAAAATTCAGGCGCCAGTTGAAAATCCCTACATTTTACATTACCAATTTCGCCTTAAAATAAGCACTCAGGGAAGCTATTATCAATTACACAGGACAGGCAAAGGCAACCTTATTTTCACGTAAAGATTCGGAAGAGTTTGTGGTGGATGACACGCATCGCACACCCAAACCCAGAGCTATAGAGCAAGGAAAAAAACCTTGGGACGGGAAGTCCCCGCGCAGCTTTCCTTTCTTCCCTTCTTCCCTCCACCTCGGGCCATAAGGAAGCATGGTCCACTCTCCCCCTCTCCTCTCGCGGGGGTACGGTGCACAGGAGTCGCGGCTTCGTCGGGTACAAGAGATCTGACCAATAAGGACGTTTGAAACCCACGTGACTGTCACCGAAAGAGCTCTCCCCCCAATTTGTGCTGGAAACAGCAAAAGAAGACGGCCGCGCCATCTACTGGCCACCGATGGATATGCAATTTCAAAGCGCAGCGAGGTTTAAATGTGGGGTAATCCTCTACTCCTTAACTCCTCTATGCTGAGGGCCAGAGAGAATGGAATTGCTTTTTTGGTGTGGAACGGGTGGGAGCTGGAGAAGTGTAGGTATTGCATGTGGTTGGTGGGTTTTATGTGGATGGAGGTAGTCAGGTGTCCTCCCTCGATGTGCACGTCCACATCCAGGAAGGTGATCTGGTTGGGGGAGTGTGTCCAGGTGAATTTTAGGGAACGGAAGTGGTTAAGTTGGTCCAGGAAGGCTGACAAGGATGGTTCTCCATGTGTCCAGAGCATGAAGATGTCGTCGATGAAGCGGAGCCAGAGGAGGGGTTGGAGGGGTTGGGTAGCCAAAAACTCTTGCTCTAGTTGACCCATGAAGAGGTTTGCATAGGATGGGGCCATTCTGGTACCCATGGCTGTACCTCGGATCTGTAGGAAATTTTGGTTTTCAAAGGTGAAGTTGTTACAAGTGAGGACAAGGTGGGCTAGGTGGGTCAGGAAGTTGGTGCTGGGGTTGTGAGGTTTGGGTCTGCTATTGAGATAGAATTCTATGGAGCGGAGGCCATGGGAGTGAGGTATGTTGGTGTAGAGGGAGGTGACATCAATGGTGGCTAGGATAGGTATTTGGGGGCAATGGTGGGAGGGTGCTGATTTTCTGGAGGAAGTGGTTGGTGTCACGGAGGTAGGAGGGCAGAGCTTTCACAAGAGGCTGGAAATCGGAGTCAACAAAGGCTGAGATTCGTTCTGTAGGTGAGTTATAGCTGGACACAATGGGTCTGCCAGGGTTGCCAGGTTTGTGGATTTTGGGCAATAGATAGAAGGTGGGGGTACGGGGATTGTCGGGTATTAACATGGCGGTGGTACGAGCTGTTAGGCCTTCAGGTGGGCCGCGGGTGTGGATGAAGTCCCGGATTTTGGTGAGGTGTTCGGCGGATAGGTCAACTGTGGTGGGTTTGTAGGTGGAGGGGTCAGCCAGCTGGCGGTTGGCTTCCGCCAGGTAGTCTTGAGAGTTCAAGACCACCGTGGTGGACCCCTTGTCAGCTGGGAGGATTTTGATGTTGTGGTTGTTGCGGAGGTCTCTGAGAGCTTTCTGTTGGGGGGGATTGAGGTTAGGTTGGTTGTGAAAGTTATTTTAGAATGAGCTATCAGAGGTGGTGGAAATGACGGCAGTGATGTATCTTTCCAAGGGGTGGTTGGTGGGCAGGGGGGGTGGATCTTGGGAGGAGGGGGGGCTAAATTGAAGGAGGCTCGGGTGGGTTTCACTGGTAGTAGTTTGGAGTGAGGGATTTTTGGCCCAGAAATGTTGCCATCGGAGGCTGCGAGCAAATGTGTGTATGTCAAAATGTAGGCGGAATTGGTTGGGGGGAGTTGTGGGGGAGAAGGTGAGGCCTTTGGATAAAACAGCTATTTCATCAGTGCTCAGTTTATGGCTGGATAAATTGAGTACAGTCTGGTTGTTTTTGAGTGGGTTAGGTTCATTGGTGGTCATGGATCTGGTAGGGGTGGGTTTGTCCGTGGACTGGTTGTTTCCCAAGGTGCGATGTATGGGAGTGCAGTTTTGGTTTTCAGGGGGGTCTGTGGTGGTGTGGGAGGGGTGGGCAATGGTAGAGGGGGTCGGGTAATAGCGGGCATGTTGGTGTGGGACTGAAATTGGGCGGTAGTGGAAGGGGAAGGGTGCAGCCAGTCTGAAAAGCTTGACGGCAGAGATTGGAGAATTTTTGGAGGTGTTTAGTGTTAAGATCACTGGCAATGGAATGGGCGGTGTGCCAGAAGGAGTCTATTTTGTGATGGTGGTTACCTGGGGTCAGCAACAGGATTTTGGTAAGGGATTGAATAGAAATGGACAGTTCTCGGGCGCGATTTAGCTGGGATTTGTACATGGCGTGGGTCAGTTCAATAGCGAAATTTCTCGCTAGTGGAAAAATCGTGGGTTTTATGCTTGGGGGCATGGCGGAAAACGGCAGTTTGGGTGTTAGGCCTAATATCAAACATGAGTGCAGGAAGCGTGCATGGGACGTAGCTTTGGTGTAGGAAACAATAAGAGATCGCAGGCGGTTCAGTTGATAGGAGTTATACGTGAAAGGATTCATACCAAAAGTGGATAATAATGGATAAAAGCAAGGAGGGCCAAAAGGGCTAAGTAAAAATCAAATAAGGTAAAAGGAAACACTCACCGGACAGTAGGAAAATTCAAAATTTTCGCTAATTTATAGCATCATCGGTGTGAGAAGAAACAGAAGACGGAACCGGAAGTTGGGGTCCTGCAGAGTTGCCAGGTCCCCATTGAAGAAGAAGCGGTGCGTAGAACGAAAAAAAACACTGTTTCGTCACCAGGCTCGTCGTAAACTGTTGAGGTGGGGATGATATTGGGTGATGAGTGCAGGTGGGTTGGTGGCAGCCTCCGATGGCAACATTTCTGGGCCAAAAATCCCTCACTCCAAACTACTACCAGTGAAACCCACCCGAGCCTCCTTCAATTTAGCCCCCCCTCCTCCCAAGATCCACACCCCCCCTGCCCACCAACCACCCCTTGGAAAGATACATCACTGCCGTCATTTCCACCACCTCTGACAGCTCATTCTTAAATAACTTTCACAACCAACCTAACCTCAATCCCCCCCCCAACAGAAAGCTCTCAGAGACGTCCGCAACAACCACAACATCAAAATCCTCCCAGCTGACAAGGGGTCCACCACGGTGGTCTTGAACTCTCAAGCCAACCGCCAGCTGGCTGACCCCTCCACCTACAAACCCACCACAGTTGACCTATCCACCGAACACCTCACCAAAATCCGGGACTTCATCCACACCCGCGGCCCACCTGAAGGCCTAACAGCTCGTACCACCGCCATGTTAATACCCGACAATCCCCGCGCCCCCACCTTCTATCTATTGCCCAAAATCCACAAACCTGGCAACCCTGGCAGACCCATTGTGTCCCGCTATAACTCACCTACAGAACGAATCTCAGCCTTTGTTGACTCCGATTTCCAGCCTCTTGTGAAAGCTCTGCCCTCCTACCTCCGTGACACCAACCACTTCCTCCAGAAAATCAGCACCCTCTCACCATTGCCCCCAAATACCTATCCTAGCCACCATTGCTGTCACCTCCCTCTACACCAACATACCTCACTCCCATGGCCTCCGCTCCATAGAATTCTATCTCAATAGCAGACCCAAACCTCACAACCCCAGCACCAACTTCCTGACCCACCTAGCCCACCTTGTCCTCACTTGTAACAACTTCACCTTTGAAAACCAAAATTTCCTACAGATCCGAGGTACAGCCATGGGTACCAGAATGGCCCCATCCTATGCAAACCTCTTCATGGGTCAACTAGAGCAAGAGTTTTTGGCTACCCAACCCCTCCAACCCCTCCTCTGGCTCCGCTTCATCGACGACATCTTCATGCTCTGGACACATGGAGAACCATCCTTGTCAGCCTTCCTGGACCAACTTAACCACTTCCGTTCCCTAAAATTCACCTGGACACACTCCCCCAACCAGATCACCTTCCTGGATGTGGACGTGCACATCGAGGGAGGACACCTGACTACCTCCATCCACATAAAACCCACCAACCACATGCAATACCTACACTTCTCCAGCTCCCACCCGTTCCACACCAAAAAAGCAATTCCATTCTCTCTGGCCCTCAGGGGACAGCGCCTGAACACTTCACCCACCTCCCGCCAGAATTATAACCTCCGCCTACACCAGGCCCTGGTTAACCGTGGATATCCCTCCATCCTGGTCACCAAGCAAATATCACGAGCTGCCTCACATACCACTACCACCAAGAAACCTGCTGCCACCAACCCACCTGCACTCATCACCCAATATCATCCCCACCTCAACAAAATCAGGCACACACTGCACTCTCTTCTCCCAATCCTCCACAGTGATCCCGAAACCAAAAACATATTTCCTGACAAACCCAGGGTGGTTTTCAAACGGCCCCCTAACCTCCAAAACATCCTGGTCCACAACACTCCTTCACCACACATCCAACACCCCCCTGCCCATAAATGCAACCGACCCAGGTGCAAGACCTGTCCCATCCTCATCACTTCTCACACCCTCCAGGTGCACACGCCCACTGGCAAATTTACCCTCCATCCCAAAGGGACCTGCCATGCCTCAAACCTTATCTACATCCTCACCTGCAACATCTGTGGTGATTTTTACCTGGGGGAAACATCAACGGCCCTCAACCTCCGCATCAATAACCACCGCTCCTCCACCTACAACCTGGACTTCACTGTCGCCGTCCACACCAACCACCACAACATCAGTTTCAACGACTGCTTCCGGGTAGCGCGGTAACATTATCGTATGGGTAAAACGGATTCCTTCAAATTTCCTTCAAATTTACAGGAGAAAGTACTTACGGAAATCATTTTCTTGAGCGTTTTGGAAGTTCCTGAATGTAGATTTGATCCATTTTAATGTGAATGCGTTTTGTTTTCTGCGAAAATCTCTGTCCGACACGCTGTTTCTGCTCCCGCCATTTGCTTTTTGCATGAGAGTGCAATGTTCCGTGTGTTAAGACGGTGCAACCCCGTAGCCAGTGTTTCATCCTCGCCGTGTTTTCACTAGAACCACCTGTCGAGTTCGGAACAAGCCATTTTCCCGAATGGGTGTCACTTATCGCACAACATTGTAGCAACATTGTGTTCGGACGTCACAGGAGAGAGCTGTTTTTACAATTTTTCTTTGTATTTATGCTAATGGAACCTAACCTAAGAGGCCTAACCTAACCACGTAGGCATTCCTCGTCTGACGTCAATATTCAAGGTTGCAAGATTGTTGTGCGTAAAGGAAGAGAATTAACGAATTACGAAAGAAAGATGGTTCCGACCCGAATGGGTGTCACTTATCGCACATCACTGTAGCAACATTGTGTTCTGATGTCCCAGGAAAGATCTTTTTCATGTTAGGCAATACAAGCTAACGCGTCTCTTAGCGAAAATAATAATTTTTCTTTGTATCTATGCTAATGGAACCTAACCCAACAGGCCTAACCTAACCATGTAGGAATTCCTCGTCTGACGTCAATATTCAAGGTTGCAAGATGGTTGTGCGTAAAGGAAGAGCATTAACAAATTTCGAAAGAAAGATGGTTCCGACCCGAATGGGTGTCACTTATCGCACAACACTCTAGCAACATTGTGTTCTGACGTCACAGGAGAGACCTTTTTCATGTTAGGCAATACAAAGATAACGCGTCTCTTAGCGAAAATATTATTTTTTCTTTGTATTTATGCTAATGGAACCTAACCTAACAGGCCTAACCTAACCACGTAGGCATTCCTCGTCTGACGTCAATATTCAAGGTTGCAAGACTGTTGTGCGTAAAGGAAGAGCATTAACGTATTGCGAAAGAAAGATGGTTCCGAATTGCGAAAGAAAGATGGTTCCGAATTGCTGTGTATGGACAATGAACGTGGTAAATCGCAAGGTTATTTTACAAGTTCTACACGTAAATGCGACGTATTATCATAATTTCAAATAGGGGCACGAAAGTAGATATTTTCCGGTGAACGAGGTTGCACCACTGCATAAATCGACAAAACACTCTCAGAACGCCCCCTAAACCAGTATGCTATCACGGCCATAATGTGTTACAGATTCGAAACAACAAGTAACAGTAAGTACTCGTAAATAGAGAAAATAAACATTATCTTAGTTAGAAATGCATTATTTCGCCTTAAAAAATGTTCCGCAACACGTTAGCAATGTAAAGAAGTCCGAAATATATGATTCGTAGGTGTTTCACCCATACGATAATAGTACGCACCTCTGTTCGCAAAAGATGGGAGAGGGCCTATATATCGGCCATGAGTGCAACCACTCCACCTGGCCTGAACAAGGCCACCCAGTAATGCCCAACCCTCACCCACCCTCCCAACTCATCCTACCCACTCACAGTTTACGACGAGCCTGGTGACGAAACAGTGTTTTTTTTCGTTCTACGCACCGCTTCTTCTTCAATGGGGACCTGGCAACTCTGATTTTGAATTTTCCTACTGTCCGGTGAGTGTTTCCTTTTACCTTATTTGATTTTTATATATATATATAAATATATATATATATATATAAATATATATATATATATATATATATATATATATATATATATATATATATATATATATATATATATATATCTGAAGTAAAAATAAAACAGACTGCTTCTTTTCACAGTTAGGTTGCTATATTACAACAATGTAACATTGACAACATCCATTATATAACGTATGTTTTTTGTTTGAAAGATTGCTAACCGTTGGTATAACTGTATCTTTAGTCAAAATGAAAATAAATATCTGATGAAGAAAGCGTGTGTTCTCCTGAAACGTCAAACGAAAAACAGTTTTCTTATGCTTGTAATAACCGTAAACTACATGAAAATAATTCTACAATGTAAGCAATGCATACATACAAAAAAAAACTACCATTAAATATTGCTGCTTTTCCGGAAAATCTTTTCTCCCACCATCCAAATGAAAGTGTGCCTATTCAGAAAAGAAAAAGATGTTCAGTGTTCCATTGTTATTCTCAGCCCAAACATTCTCTGCTGTTTCTTTTCATTTGTTTATTTTTATGACATGGAAATCTTTTATGAATATATATATATGGAGATTATTTTTAAAAATCTGTTGAACGAAACGTCTTGATATCCCTAGTTGTATTGCTTGCTGTTTTCCTAGCTGATTTGCTGGTACTCCTCTGCATAGCGACTCAAACAGCTTCAATATTCTCAGGCAAAGCCAAACATGTTTGGAACGATCACGCTTCAATTCCAGTACTGGTCCTTCCATTTGAAACTTTTCATGCAGTTTGTGGATCATCTTTCTAGAGGGTGCCCACCGAGTATGGAAATGTGCATGAATACGCGTCTTAGTCACAACAATGATTTTTGTTTCAGAAAAAAATAGCACAGTTGCAGATCGCTGTTGCTTTGCAAGTCTTACTTAGTCTGCCATGTTGTCTACCCTAGATCCCTAGTGGCAACACCTTGAATTATGCTTCACATTTCATGATCCAACATTTCCAATGGCTATTGCAACTGATCTTGATACACATGATGCCATTCTTCATCTCAGATGTGAAAAAGAAAAAAACAAATAGGGATCATTTTGTGTGCCACCCTGTATAATACGTCACATAAACTTAATTTTTTACTTCTGTTGCTTTGGTCTATTTGGCATCCTTTTCCTTAATTTCTCTCTCTGTATCATTTCTAGGTACCAATTTGCATTTTCTACAATGATTCTCACTGTAGTGCCATTTATGAAAAGATATAAAGTCTTGATAGGAGACTTGGTAATTTTGGCAGCTGCACATGGTCCAGGAAGCCAAAAAATGTTAATATTTTGTGTACAAAAATTCGAACATGAGCAGGAAACTTTTGTCATTTCCCAGTAAAAAATGTCCATCTTCTTTCAGGATATTTTTCTCTTCATCGCCACTTGTCTCATAATTACTATCATGTTCTGACTCTCTTACATGATCTCTTGCTACACGATCTGATTCTTGAGTCAATTTTTCATCTTGAAATGCTTCAGTCAGATGAAGTATGTTCATCCTCGTTTGAAATATCCACCAACTGCCGCCGTATAAACTCCACCTGTCTTTTATACGTGATTGTTTTGATGGATTTCTTAAAAAATGAAACATCAAGTTTAAAATGTGGTCACCAAACACAGCAAGAAAAACTGCTAAAATAATTCACTCATAAAGCACAGTAAGCAAAAGTTTTAAAAGTATTAGCAACAAAAAAATCACACAGGTTAGCAGGCACACAGGGGTAAATTTGACCCCCAGGAACTTTGGAACATTTTCACCTTGCTTCAGTTACATATTGAAGGAAGTGATCTTGACATGTGAGTAGATTAATTTAGGAAGGTACTAGTAGGCTAGTAGTGTCACCAGCCCACAAATGTCGGGGCATAAAAGGATCTACCTGGAGGTCAAATTTACCCATACATGCCTACTTAAGGGTTAATAACATATGTCTCCTCACTGATATATGTCTATATATCAATTAGAAATTAGATGTACTCTTCAAAAAAAATTCTTAGATAATGCTACGCATTTATGTCTTACACTCATTATGTTCCAAATCAAAATTTCAGACCCAAATCGCTTCAAATAGGATTTCTTTCTTGCAGGTCGACAGTAGCAACAACATTCTTCTCTGCATCAAAGACTAGTGAAACTAATCTAGAATCTACAAGGGAAGGAGAATCTACAAAATCTTCAAACACTGAAAGTTCGACATGTAACAAATCATTTATATGGAAGGAAGATCTTGAAAAACATTTACGAATTCATACTGGAGAGAGGCCCTACATGTGTTCAACATGTAACAAATCATTTACACAGATGGAAGATCTTGCAAGACATTTAAGAATTCATACTGAAGAGAGACCCTTTGAGTGTTCAACATGTAACAAATCATTTATACTAAAGGAAAATCTTGCAAAACATTTACGAATTCATACTGGAGAGAGGCCCTACATGTGTTCAACATGTAACAAATTATTTACACAGAAGGAAGATCTTGCAAAACATTTAAGAATTCATACTGGAGAGTGTTGAGTGTTCAACATGTAACAAATCATTTATACAAAAGGAAACTCTTGCAATACATTTAAGAATTCATACAGGAGAGAGGCCCTGCATGTGCTTTTTGTTCTTGATTAAAACCGTGTTTATAACATTTAAAACTTGTTTACAACAATAAAAACTGTTTGTTTGTTTTTTTCTTTAAGGAAGATAATTTGCCAACCCTGTATGTTATCCCATGGGTATTCATGAAGATAGGCTTCTTTGTTAACTGAATATACATATTTATCCACGAACAGATTTGTGTGCATATTATACAAAATGACAGATTGAATAAAAGGGCAAAGTTGCAAAACATGCAAATAACCACAGACTATCAAATATGTAGTATTTAAATGTGTTTGAAACTAACATAAAAATGTTTAAGATGATGTGTTTTAAACTTTCGTTAAAAAGCGAAGTAGTGTGTTTTAATGTTTAACACAAGCTGTTTCAAACGCTTTTGTTTCAAACATGCCAACCCTGTGCCACATTGGATGTTTCGGATCCACTATTAGGCAGAAAAGCAGAATAAGGAACATCAGAAACACTATACGTGTACGTATGTTGTTAGCTATAGACGGACCACAAGAGAAAGAACCTTTGGCCAAAAGTATTCACGCACCTTCCCCACTATTCTTGGGACAGTGTTGCTAGATCAGACTTGAAAAAATTGGGAGATTGTTCCTTTAGGAACCATAAGATCTGCGAGTAGTGGATGAACAACTTTATCTGGGGGTGGGGGTGGACAGGTATGCACACCGGGTGGCAAGGAGGGCAATTGCCTCCTAATCAAGGGGTGCCTCCAGGATCACTCAGCAACCCAACATTGTTGAGTAGCAAGAATCCTGGAGGCACTTGCTACCTGGTTGTTGAGACAGAGTGACCACGGCTTCACTCAACATAAAATTCTCTCGCTACCTGCAGTCAACATATTCATCTGACGTCTGCTAGTTGCAAGTAAGATGGCGGAAATTAGGTGTGTTGAATATGAATTCAATGGATTAAGGTATTCAGTAACGGAGCCAGAAGATATTCACAACCGATTGGAAAAAGGTAAGTAAAGTATATAGCTCTAAGTTTAATAATTTTTAAATAATTTGGCCCAAGTGCACCTTCAGGCTGCGTATACGGTATACTTAAATAGTAGCATCTTTCCCGCCACTTTATTCTTGGAGTTATCACCAACCAAATACTGCAGTATATAATTTATGAACCCAACACTGTTCACAACATTAAGTTTTTGCGAAACGGTTAAGCATGCTCATGCATATACGTGTCCATATAGACCGTGTTAAAAATGTAAACATAAACATTCGTAAGGTCTTGCCCGTTCCCCCCGGAACTTCCGATTTAGGCCAGTCCCCGTTGTTGCCAGTGCAGATTCACCGGCATACGAAGTAAGAAATGATCGCTTGTTTTCATCAGTTGTGCGACGATAGTCAAGAAAGGTATTTCTTAAAGTTCTACTATGAAGGAGTGGACGTCTAGAATCCGTCGGATGATCAACTGCAGAGCAGATTATTAAAATATGAAGTGTCTTTGTGGCTGCCAGTTGTTTAGCACACTACGTACATACAAGTATCTCATGTACACGCACGACGAACATTTAGATATATTCAATTATTTTGTAAATGGAAAAGTGAGGGGAAGATAATTCTATAAAACTAATGATATTATTATATTATAAAGTATGCTTAAGTGAATCTTTGCCAACAAATCTGCAGAAGTAATGACACATAATAAATGCTAGTAAATATATGTGCTTTCAACGTCGCCTTTCCGCCTGAGAGATTTAGGGAAAACCTATGATATGGCATGTCATTTTCACTTGCACGAATTTACTTCAAGCAACAAGGGAGTTTTCAGACTGAATCGACAAGCGATATCAGGATTTAGCACAGAAGCATTCGATCTAAAGCAAACCATTCACCAGTCACGCTTGTGCAACTAACAGGCCGGGGTAACAAAATTCACGGTATTGATAAAACGATCCAGTCCGAGCGACACCTGCAATTTTGTTGTTCGGAAGGTGTTGTTTATTTTTTAATGTTGGTTTCCAAGAGACACGTATCGCTGCAGTCTGGAAGCTTCCTTTCGAACCAATTCACCACGAGAAAATGTACGTGTTGCTTGGACTGGACTGTTGTTTTCTCAGTACCAACCATACATAGTGTCGCCTCACTCTGTTGTACTCGTATGCAAGGTGAATTGTTTCCTTTACAGTAAAGGGGCTGTTGCTTGTTGCTTCGGTGTGTAATCTCCGTGCCACTTAAAATAAAGTGAATCCTCAGTGATCAATGAAATTTTTCGAACCGAAGCGACACGACAAGCTGCACGTGTCGCTCAGATTCCCAATGGCGTGTATTGTGCCGCCTGAGACTTGATTTCCCATGAGCGGTAAATGCTTATTTATAGACTAAATGGGCCTGTGTCACTTGTCACTTCGGTACGAACCACTGCTGTCGCGTGTCGCTTCGGTTTGAAACCTCACTAAGAGGGGTGCTTTTCACCACAACACTAGTGGCGGGCCAAGGATTTTCGAAAGGGAGGGGTTATGTGTATATTTTTTAAGTAGTCAGTCGTCATTTTGCCATATTTCCCAGCCTTTGACGTTCTTTTCTTTAGAAATACTGGACCAAAAGTGGGGTTATAACCCCCACCAACCCCCCCTTGGGCACGCCACTGCACAACACAATATGCACACAAAGGATCAAAATGCAGGTCGTAAAAATCCTTTCCAGGTACCAATCCTTTCTTGTTCTGCTTGTATCAACAGGTTTCGTCTCTCTACGTCCTTCGGAAACCTACGAAGTGATACTTGACTCGATAAATTTGTTCACGATCGAACTGTGCAAACATATGCTGCACAGCTGACACGCTATTTCCTTGTAAAAGAATCTCCACTTTGCCCTTTCATATTAATGTCCATAGCATCGTAAGCGTAACCGGATGTTCGTGGGGGACCAGATGAGTGCGCATGCTCCGCAGTAGCTCCACCTTTAACACCGTCTATTGTGACCGAGCATATTAAGTGGTCGACTTGAGATCTCGCTACCCAAGTTCCCGGGCCCGAGTCCTGGTATGGGCATGGATATCATTTGTGAATGTCCCTTCATGTATGTGTCCAGCTTCTTTTACAAGGATTATTGACATCACGTATCGAGACTATTTCCTGTGTAAAATACATTATATTATTTTGACTGGTGCGCCATGTCAAGAAATGCACTGTTTAAGAAGATAGTTTTTTTTTTGATAATCGGGGGGAGAGGGATATTCCGATCATTTAGATGATTATCGTGAAAAAGTTAATAATAAATACTAGTAGTAAAATATTGTTGTATATTCCTGTTTAAACGCGTGCTCGTGCAACCTTATTTCTATTGCTTCTGTGTAGAGATTTTTTTTTCTCAGCTTCAAAACAAACAGAAGAGAATACTTGCTTGGAAAGGATCATATTTTTTTAGCAAGTTTTCAGTTTTTTCTGTAGAAAAGACGGCTTATGCATGTATACATCCCATACATATGTGCATGCATTTTTTTGACACAAACAACCGTGTAGTGTGTATAGGCAATAGAGGCTTCAAACACTCACATGTAAATACGTGTCAATGAAATGAAAGGATGATTTGAGCCTGGATACTATTGTGTGAATTATTTATCTTTCAACACAATTGAAAATTGTGTGCATATTGTGTCAGTTTCCAAATGCTTGGTGTTAATAAATATGGTATGTCACACAAAAAATAGTGTGGTAACATTTTGTTCATGTTGAAATACGAAATTCACCCTGAACAAATTACATAGTACAACACATTCCTATGTTTATAAAAGTTGTTTGTATGACTTCTGCATGTTAATGTATGCCCCTTGTAACCCAGTGATAACAGTTATTAAATTTGCATTTCATATTTTGACTTTGCAACTGCATTCTTCAAGAGCTGTGCTGGAGCTGCTGAATTGACAGGAGTGACTGACAGTTCCCTAAAAGGTAGGTTAAATAAAGTGTGGACACTGAATAGAAATTTATGTGACTTTGTTAGTAGGTTCCATAACTTATATGACATAATGTATGAGTAACCAGAAGCTTGCATAAATTGCTTGGGTTAAGTGTGGTATCAAATATATTTCAAAGGAACATCATGTATGTTTGTATGATGTGCAAATATAAAAGACCACAAGTGCTCACCATCTTGTAACAAAAGTGAATGAAAACAATAATACACTGTGCAGGAGAATATGTTCTGGGCACGATTGATTTTGGAAACAGTAAATTTGAAGAACCTGTATGGGCCCAAGTTCCTTTGGTTTTATTGCAATTTCATCATGCTATGAATGCAATTTTTACATGGTTCGATTTCGATGTACGTCTGTTAACACATATTGTAGAGTTTTAGTGATTACTTAAGGTTTTGTAAGGTATATGCTTTCGTGGTTATGTTAGGCAGGTTAGGTTTGGTTCCGTTAGCATTAAAATAAAGTCCCTAAATGCATTCTACTAACGTTCCGATTTACTTGAACATTCATTCCCAGGCTCTATGATATTTACTTTCGCTTCTTGACAGAGGATATCTTGTCCATGAGAAGTGTGTAAGGTAATTATCAAGTTATTTTATTTTCAACATTAATAACTTTTTTTGAGTCCAAACAGTGCTCATTACTTTAAGGAACATTCAAATTTCGTGTGACAATGATTTCCAAAATTCTACGATAATTAGTCTTTGTGCTAGGAGAAATTATAAAACAATCGGAACCATTACTGTGTCAGAAATAGGGCTGAGCCAATACCAATCTATCCATTGAAATTTTCCACTGATACCATTGTTCTTGATTCATTAGCAGCTTGTTCAAGAGCAACACGTGTTCCTTTCCAAAGGTTCATTCACCCTTCCTTGTGACATCTGTTAAATGCTGAACAAATCCCCACCCTTCTGGGAACCAGATGATTGACAAGATCAAAAGCTGCGACCAAACTTCTTTTGGACATGTAAAGGTTGTGTGTAAATAAAATAAAGCATTATTTTCCAATTCCTGCTCGCACACTCTTGCAGTAAGAAAGGTGAAAGTTTCTGAAACCAGCATTACTATCATGCTGGGTTGTTTCCGGGCCAGATGATTGCAGGGCTGTGTTTGAATTGACAAGCACTCTTTCCCATTTAGTCGTTCGAATCTGCATGTCCCCTTGAAGTACGGTTGCCACTTTCCCCACCAGGTGTCAGCTCTAACATCACCAACAGCGATCTTGGGTGCAGGCGTACACTACAGAAGCAGAAGGCAAACATGAAGCAAACATCACAATGATTTCCACCAAGGTAGTACTCATATTACATATGTGGCATGTGGTTTATTCTTTTACAACTTTTCTACGTACAGTGTTGTCGATAAAATGTTCAAGTAGCGCAGAGTTTTACATAGTCTATTCAGTAAATGTTGTTTCATCAAAGTAAACATTGCAATTGCAGTATGGCTCTCAAGTGCAGGGCAACAGCAAGTTGAAACATGCACCTTCCAGCTAGGTCATGTATTTTGCCAATGTAAACAATGGCAGTAGGCAGATTCTGCTGGTGGAACACTGCTCTAGGTGGCATCTGCTGCCAATTTGGATGCTGCGTAACGGTGTCGGGGGCCTTTGCCCAAGCACTACCGTTAGGGGTTATGTAACTCAGACGTCTGGGCGTAGAGCTGAAGGAGATTGCATTATTACCTAGGTAGAGTCGTAATACTATATAGGAGAACCTTTAAGATGTAGACATAATTAGGTGCATAAGTAATGATTAACAATAACAAGGTTTATTATAGATAACAGATGTGGCTGATATATGCAGAATATCCCAACCTGTGTTAAGGGAAGGGAGCTGAAATGAAAGAAGGGTAGATTAGCGATACTTAGTAGTCTTGAAGCGAAGTTCCTTGTCCATCTTCTAAGTGCCTGAAGATAGCCTGGATTTGGCTGGGTGAATAGCCATCTTGGGACGGAGACTGGACAGTACCTCCAGCCGTAATTCAGATCTGCTGGTAGACTACCACACCACTAGTCTTGTGACTAGGGATTATATACTTCGGGTGTGGCCGAAACAACCTTACGCAGGGTTATTTCTGTTGCCTCGTGTCATTGTCAGGAAGTGTAGAAGGTCAGGGAGGCATGGACAGAGGACTGACTGTCCTTGCATCGTGTCATCGGTCGTTCGCATGTGGTGTCCTCACATGTGGGGCTCTCCGCATGTGGAGTAGCTGATCGTATCTGGTTCCTAGAAACCTTCTCAGTAACCGCAGCTTTCCTGTTGTTGCTGACCTTACTTCACCAAAGGGCAACACGTCCATGTGGACTGAAGACAGGCAAGATAAGATCGATCCACAGCACCTTGAGTGCTTTCTGTTGAAAACTGCACCCAAATCCAAGTTTACAGAAAGTCATGAACGTGCAGAAACTTGCACGTTACACTGCCCACAGTTCTTCAGACAGATGAAGAATTAGTGTTTACATGAAACTGAAGGAGGCACACATTCCACCGATTTTTTATGTGACTACAACACTTTTAAAATTCTTGCAACATTTCAAAAACTTTTCTTTGCATCCTCTGGGTCTAGAGAGAAGTTCACATCAAATAAAACAAAGTGTCACAAGACATTTCAAGGTGTTGTAATGCTATATGAGAATAGCTTGGAAGTTACTTAATGTCTGTAAAGGAATGTGATGTGATCAGTAAGTATGACTGTAGATAACAAGCCTTTGTTATTTTAAATCGGTATCGGTGGGAATCAGAATGTCAGCATTGGTTGAAAGTGGTGTCAGCTCAGCCCTAGTCAGAACTTTTTAATGTGACAATTTCACTTTCAAACATCACATCCCTTTGTTTGTTTTTCTGGCAGGTTCAGCTGGTGGCAGCAGCTTGGAGCTGTCAAGCTTGGAGGAAAATGCAATGGAGGAAATGATCATAGCGAGTAAAAACTTGCATTTGCATCTAACAAAAATTGCGAACATGTGGTTTCACAAGAAAGTTCAGGTCTAGTAGATTCATTACAAAGAGATTGTGTAAACCTCAGTGAATGTATGTTTTTCTCAAACACAAAAGTAGAGTACATTTTAGTGAATGCAATAAGCAAATAAGTTGATTCACAGCATATTGTTTAGAGTGACCATGCATATATTTTAATTGGCCAAAGGTCGTATCATGTGAAAGTAGTTCATTGCCACAGAACAAAAAAATCAGCCATCCCTTTCTTACATGTTGACTTTTCTGAATAAAATATTTCCTTGTAAATAAGACCTTGTCCAATATCAGTGTTCAGAGACTTGATGCACTTTCAATGTTGAACAATAGCTTGGTTTCCAAGAAGTAAATAACTACCCCCTTTCATTTGTAGCACTAACTGCTATGTCAAATCAAGATTTATTTAATAAATGAGAGAGTAATGGATTTTTTTTTCTAGGCATGTTTACATGGAAGCAGGAGTCCACAAAGCTGCCTCTGGAGGTGTACAGTAAGAGGGTACATAAGTTCCAAGACCCCAAGGTAAAAAAGAATTTGTTGTGGAGGGAAATGCAGGATGTCTTCTGTAGCAAAGGTTACGATGTTACAGAAGACATGCTGAACCGCAAATTTTGCAATATGAAGAAGAACTTCACTACAATTTTAGATAATAAGAAGGCTTCAAGGAGAGGAAATGTAAGTTGGAAATTTTTCAGCACATTCCTAGAACTGTTCGATACAGATCGAACAGTAAATTTCAGTCCTACGTTGGCCATTGGCCTGTTCCTGAGGCCTTCCTATGTCAACTTCTTCCTTGGGGTCAGTGGTGCCAGTGCCTTCCTCTTCCTCCTCCTCTGGATCATTGGTGCCAGTGCCTTCTTCTTCCTCCTCCTCCTCCACCACTCCCCCTTCCAGGAACAATAGCTCCATTTCACATGGAAATGGACATATATCCAAAAGGCGGAAGCTTGAAGTCCATCGGACAACAATGGAGGAGCTAGCAGCAGCAAGGGTGCAGGAGGTTCAAAAATTAAGGCTGGCCATCGAGGAGAGCAATGCTCTCAAAAAGGAGAGCAACGAGATTCAGAAATGCAGGAATCACATGTTTCATCAAATGCTCCAGAGACTTAGAAAATAAAGTTAGATACATCTAAATAATAGTTGAAAATTTTATTATGTAATGTAAATGCTATGCTATTTGGATCACTGCAGGACATGGGATGTAAGGAAGAATGAAACTAAAAGTAATTCATTTTTGAAATTACACAGTACAAGAAGCAAAGATTACATGACGACAATGCTATCGATCTGCATAAATACCAGTACCGGTACCGAAATATATACCCTGCTCGACCCGTGTGCCACATCCCTAGCTGCTCCCTTATCCCACCCTGAGCCAAAGGTACCTAAACGCCTAAATGAAATTAACATCAATTCAAGAACTACAAATATATATTATGAACAAAATATGTTATGTATTACACCAAAGGTATCAGAAGTAACAATACAGATCAAATTAAGTAATGTACATACATCCAAGGATGGAAAGGATGATACATAAAGTAACATATATATAAAGGTGTTCAAGGTAGTCTTATCGGCGCTTCCGTTTGTACTGAGCACCCTCGTTTTCTCGTTTCAAGATCCAACAATAGTCAGCTAACATAGTAATCCCACACTTTCCCTTGTACCTTTCTTCCAAGACACACATGGTCTGATGAAATCGTTCACCATGTTCATCTGATACTGCACCTAAGTTTTCTGGGAAGAAGTCTAAGTGACTGTGTAGATAATGAAGCTTTAGGGACATGTGACAACCCATTGCATGAAAACTCAGTAGCAGTTCTTCTACAAGTTCGGCATAATGTTCAGATTTTCGGTTTCCAAGGAAATTTGTTATTACATTCTTCAGTGCAACCCACGTTCTTTTCTCGTTTTCATGCAGGATTTCGTCGAATGTTGATGTTTAATGAGTTCTCTAATCTGTGGTACGACGAAGATTCCTTCCTTTAACTTTGCATCTGTGATATGTGGAAATATTGTCTTTAGGTACTGGAAACTACCACCCTCTTTATCTAGTGCCTTCACCAACACAATCATTACTCCTAATTTTATGTGTAAAGGTGGTAAGTACACATTTTTTGGATGAACAAGAGGCGTGTAACTAACACTTTTCTGTCCAGGAACCATTGCTTTCTTGTGGGCCAGTGTTTCACACGATAGTGTTTCTCTTTCACCCTGCTATTCCGTTCACACACAAAACAAGTGTTTTGTATATCCTGACTACATTCCCAAAAGCAGACCAAGAACCTTAAAATCAGCACAAATGTGCCAAGGATTATCCGCATACTTCATTCTGTCAAGCAAGAGCTTCATATTTTGGTATGATTCTTTCATACCTAGAGCAGGCGACTGGAATAGCAGGGTGACTATTGCCATTGTGTAATAACACAGCTTTAAGACTGAATTTCGAAGAATCAATAAATAAACGCCATTGATTCATGTCATACTCAATGTTTAATGCAGTCATAAGTCCACACACATCTGTACAGTACACCAAACCTTCCTGACAGCTGAAAAAATTCACTAGATCACTCCCACGACAGCGATACATTGTTACTTTCGTGTCCTTTCCCAAAAGGTTCCAACCTTGTAGCCTGGAAGCTAATAGTTCAGCCTGTGATTTGGACAATTGCAGATCTCTCACGAGATCATTTAGTTCTGCTTTGCATATTATATGCGGTTCCTTTGCGTTCCACACATACGCAGGATCTTCACTTCCTTCACTTTCGGATTCACGTTCAGTATCACAGTCACTCAACGTCCAAGCATTTGGTGGTACAGGAACAGGTAACTCATTACAGTGTGGGACAGGCCTAATAGCAGGAAGGTACACATGGATAGTTGATTGACTTGTTTGTTTTTGCGGCTATTCCAAGAATGTTTGTTAAACAAAAATAACAGTCGGTGGTGTGGTCTTTTGGTTCACGCCATGCCATTGGCACAGCAAATGGCATTGCCTTGTGTGTTCCGTTCAACCATCCCCGAAGGTTCACAGCACAGGATTTACAACACACGTGCAGAGCCCATTTTTTATCCTGGTTCTCGACTTTGCAGGAAAAGTACAATTCATAAGCTTTTTCCACAGCAGGTGTCAGGTGAGTAACATTGGTCTTAACAGCCACTCTTCCACATATGTAACATAACTTGTTTGGGTTATTTACACAACTTCTTGGCATGATTTACAGTAAAGAAACATCAAACACATATAATGTCAGAACCGGAGATACTTGTCACATCCCAACAGGAATATCTAACAGTCACACGTAGCAACAAACTGAAAACTTTGTGCTGCAAGTCCAGCTTTCAGTACCTTCTGAGCAGTACATTAACACTGTGTGAACTCATACAAGAGTTCTCGGAACAGACAAACATCCAGAAAAACAATGAATAACAACACACAAACACACTCTCAATAATGTACCATTGGCTTCTGATATGGATTTTCACGCAGTGTTGCAACTCCACAAGGGGAAGTGTTGCCACTTTGAAAGAGGGAAATTTCGAATTTTAAAAATTCCTTTTTTCCATTTGCGGGAAAATGGAGGCTGATACAAACAAATGCAGTAGTGCACCTACATCAGGGTACCAATGGGTATTATGGTCACTACATACCATCCAGGAAAGAAAACCTTTGTTACACAGTGTAATCGTCGAAGCAGCTACTCACAAAGTGATAGGATGCTTCCTGCATGAGGAAGTTTCAGCCTTTTGAGTTATATGAAAATGGGTTGAAAGCATTGAAAAATTTTATTTTCTTTAATCTCCATGCAAAAACCTTTCAGTTTTGTCATTTTTTATTTAAGTTCACTTCATGCTGAAATAGGTATTCAGGACTGGACCGGTCACTTCCGCTACAGTGGCACTGTACTACTGGCCTCCAGTAAACAGTAATCCAAACCACTATCAGCCTCCACTGGGTTATCAAACACCTTGATTAAAAGTGAAATTGATGGCATAAGTGTGCAGAACATCCCGCACCTCAAGTAGTATGTCTGAATACGTGAGATGTGGAAAATGTTGCTAATTTTAATCAACAGAATGCAAGAAGCGACTAATGTCCTGCTGTCACTGGCAAGAGTATCTATCTATCTATTTGATGGAATTTCGAATGAAAATATTTTTGTATATATATTTATATATATATATATTCACAGATTTATGATGTTTTTGTAACATGTAGACATTTTTCCAGTTCTTGAACACATAAAAATACACTCCCTAATAATTACCTAACAACACTAAAAACTGCCATGGAAAAACATTGCTAGTTTTTTTGTCTTATGTTCAAGGGCATGAAGCCATTATCTCTGAATGAATATTGTTTTTTAAAAAAATATTGTACAGCTGAACTATAACACAATTAAGATAAGTGGGGTGTAAGGGATGCTCCTTGCATGTAGTGCACCCAATAGTCAACCTCACTTCCACATAGTCCACCCTGGACTCCAGACTAAAAAGGCTCTGGCGACTGGCCCCATGGCCAGTATAATTTTGTTTGTGTTGTCCTGTGTTTTGTCCTTATTTGTGCTGAGTGCTCCTTTACAGCCTCAGCTTTTAATGAAAGTCAGAAGATTTTAATATTTTATGATTTTAGTTCTGCAATGTTAGAGTTGTTTTGTGTAACGATAATGGGGTTGACCCCATATAATGTGACGGGTGCAAAATAGCCTTAGTGCTGACGCAACCAAAATTTTAAATTCAAATTCAAATTCAAATTAAGATAAGTAATAATAAGCATCAACCACAAGATATTGAATTGAACTTAGCAAGGTGAGCAATGTTGAGTGCAAGTATTTTTTCATAATGTGTAGAAAGATGAATTGTGTTAGTCTTAGGCATAGAATGCACTTGAAGTTTGTTCGTCCTATGACTCTGGATATTTGTAAAATCAAAACTCAATTGCTGTCAGGAGGCACCTATGTACAGTACACTTCCTTAAAAATGGCTGTCATATTTTACTTTTTTCCCCCCTTTCTTACAAGCACCCAGATAAAGCAATGAAGTGCCATAAGTTATCACTACATTTTCTGGTCTATTCATTTTTGCGTTAACGACAATACACTTGAATATAATCATGTAATGAAGTATTATGTTTATCTTATGTTCAACATTATTAATACAAAGGATAATGTTTTGTGTCTTGCAATACTGCTTTCTTAAATGAACCAGTGCCACAAGCAACCACTCACAATGCAAGTGTAAGTTGTTCAAAAAAGCATCTCATCGTAGAAACATTTCCACCTATTGATAAAGCATAAGTTATACATGGAGATGTGCATTTTGGTTTTTGACAAAAACTATCTTGTTTTGTCATGAAATCAACTGCAAAATAGTCACAATTTTATATACCACTTTAGATCTGATATTTCACTGCTATAACACCAACATTTAACTTTATTTCCCACTTTTGAACCTGAAATTGACTTTTGTTTTTTTAACTGAAATTTGCTTTTTATTCATCAAAAATATGTGTACTTATACCACATGCCATCTTTTCACTACATAGAGAAGTCCAGTTTTGGGATGTACGTACTGTTTTCCTCTAGCTTTCACCACATCACGTGGCTTCATCAGGAGATAGGACAAGAATAGCCTAAATTTAAAACATGTAGGTTAAAAAGGTAAAAGTGCCCTGCCACTCCTTCCTACTCCAACTCTCACTGGCAACTGGTTGGAGGAAAACAGTAAGTATACGCCAAAACTGAACTTCACTACCAGGGTGGCCACTCTAGGACCATGAAAAAATGCAAGTATAATTCCCAGTTTTCAAGGCGAACTTTCCAAAAATTCAAGGCAACAAGCAGAAGTTTTCTCTATTTCAACCATATGTAAACTGCTCGCCATTAAAAATGCAACACCCAGAAGGAGTAATCGGAATCGGACGAAATGTGCACAGTGTGTAGAGGAGAGGTGCAGAAGGAAATGATTAGGTGTTCAAGGCCGTCATGCGTCATGTGAGCCTGCCACGCCATCTGGTAAGTGGTACCTGTAGCAGGTCAGATAGGTGCATACGAGCAGGGAAAGTGCATGGTCGTGAGTGTAGTGTGTTAAAATCGGACAGCAATGCCACGTTGTTGAATACGGCAGCGATTCCAGCAGGTTTCCCAGTTCGATCGCGGCCGAATTGTTGCATACCGTGAATGCGGATTTTCCTACTGTGAGATCGGTGTCCGTGTAGGACGGGAATGCATCCACAGTGATCCGTGTATGGAACCAGTGGGCCCAAGAAGGCACTGTAGAGCGACGTAGAGGTTCACAACGTCCGCGTCAGATGACGGAACGAGAGGACAGACGTCTGATATGCATAGCCCTTACAGACAGAACAGCCATGTCAACGAGGATTGCGCATGAAGTACGGGATGTTTTACAACGTCCACTGTCCCCACGAACCGTGCTTCGTCGTTTGGCGAACCGGGGAATTTTTTCCCAGCGCCCACTGTTGCGGATTCCTCGGACGCTAGAGCATAGGCGTTTGCGTCTGAGATGGTGCCAAGACGGTCGTGCATGGATGGCGGAGTGGAATGCTGTAGTGTTCTCTGATGAATCCTGCTTCTGTATACAACATCATGATGGACGTACACGCGTGCGGCGGCACCGTGGCACTAGGCTTCATGATGCCTGCATCATGCATCATCACACAGGGCCTTCATTGGGTATCATGGTATGGGGTGCCATCGCCATAGGTGTTCGTTCGCGTCTCGTACGCATTCAAGGGACATTGAACAGCCAACGGTACATCACACAGGTTCTCACCCCTGTTGCTGTCCCATTAATCCATGCACTGCATAATGCCACTTTTCAACAGGATAACGCGTGCCCCCATGTTGCAAGGAATGTCCTCGCATTTATGGAAACTAACCATGTGCCCCTGCTTCCTTGGCCAGCACGTTCGCCGGATATGTCGCCAATTGAACATGTCTGGTCCATGGTGGGTCGCCGGCTGGCCCAACTCAGGTTTCCAGCACGTAATGTTGAAGACCTCTGGCACCGTGTGGAAGCCGCTTGGGAAGCCATACTGCAAGCAGACATCGATAGACTCATTCTGTCCCTGCCTCGCCGTGTTGAAGCAGTTATTGCAACCCGTGGAGACTGTACATGCTACTAGCTCCTTGGGGTTATGCAACAATGTTCTATGTGTCACATGTCACACCACCGAGCTCTAACTGTAATCATTTTCTTATCTTATTATGAACTACATATTTGCCAAGTTTCGTGTTTCTATCTCATTTCCTTCTGGGTGTTGCAATTTTAATGGCCAGCAGTGTATTACAACCTTTCATTATCCACACACAAAAATATATTAACATCATAAAATAAAAGGTCTTTGTGATTCTAATGTTTCCAGAAATTCTAATTCCATTCAATTAAACGGTACATGTATTTAAAATATTTAAGGTGTGGAGTTTACATTTGCCACTCCACATACTTGTATGTAGACTCGAAACACATCTCAAACACAAGTAACAATTGTTACAGGATATATTAATGTACGAGAAATTGTTAATTGTGTAAGAATTTCAAACTCGCATTTACTTACTACTTCATGATAGCTTATCTTTCATCAGCCAGACAGATTTTTCTGCAAAGAACAGTAAACTGATTGAAAGAATTCTGTTTTATTTTCAACGCTGCTTCCTTCCAAGATAAAAATAATGGCTAAACTGTGAAAAACTTCCACGATGGCATTTATAAATATGTATACATTCAGTGGCATCCTGGATAAATGTATGTCGTAATTTTTCATGTCTATGGAGAAAAATTCATGCAGAATTCACACAAAATTCCCGAAGCCATTAATTCACACACAATTCCTGGAATTCCCGGTGAGTAGCCATCCTGACTACTAAGTAATTTCCACATTTATTCACTACTTTTTTATTTTCTTCAAAGCCTCTACTAAATCTACTTCACAAGTAATGAGAACAAATCTTTTCAGCCATTACTACTGAAACACTTTATTCATTTATGTAATAGATATGATACAATATATAAAAGTTCATGGATTATGACTCTGATGATGACATAGATATGGATACCGTTTTAAATGTAGCTATAGAACTTACAGAAACACTAGAAGATGAAAATATTACAGGACCAGGAAGACTGACTCACAGATACCAAAATTTATTCAAAGTAACAGTTCATTTTTTACAATGTTGTTGACTTCAATCATAACATACCCTAACAATAATTATGATACTATAACAATGATTGAAAAATTAATTTTAAGAAATATCAGAATTGAACTACCTTCACTGCTTAACAAAAAAAAAAAAAATATTTGAGGGTGATTACAAACAAAATTCCCTGACCCATCCAGGTTTTCCAGTACAAGAGCAAAAAATTTCCTGACCAAATCAGGGCAATAAGTGAACATGTCTGGAAGAAAGTCTATATTTTGGATAAACGATTATGCTTAGAATCCAAATTTTAGAATATCAACTTTACATGTAAAAGTTATGAGAATCTGAATAGTAATTGAATATTGGGTAGAGGAATATAGTTGCTATGTAATGTAGTACTTGAATTATATAGACTAATGATTAACGAATAATTCTCTTCCTTTTAATAAATAACAATTGTAGGGGTAGACAAATCTAAAACAAATTTGGGCTCCAGCCTGTTTTGAAGGAACCATGATACTTTATTGGTGCAAATATGAGCTAAGAAACACCAAGATAAACTTCACATTTGTAATGAGACCTTGAATACATAAATTAATGATTTATTTAAGACTATTAAAAGGAATTCAGTTTTTAAGAGACTAATAAAAATTGCCATCAGTCAACTTCCAGTCATCCTTAAAAAATTGCATTGTCTATGTATTAGATTCCTAACAAAAAAAAGGGTCTTTGTGAGTGCCTTTTCATTGTATCACTCACTCATCCTCTCTTCGCAACTAGCCAAAAATGGCAGAAATGCAGAGTAAAATAAACCAAATCAATAAGTTTGCACCTGTTACTTAAAGCAAAGAGTACTCAAAACTCCTATGAGTGAACTTTAAATATTAAGAAAATGTTTTTTTAGAACTTAATTTGAAAAATCAGGTAAAACATTTCAGGCACCATGATGATCAGGTGGCCTCTATTTGTATTATATGTAATGATAAAATTTAGTAATATATTACTTCAGATAATTAGTTACCAAACACCCCTCACCGAAAAACAAAAACAAATTGCAACAGAAAAGTAGTAAATACCTAATCCAAATTATTGTAGTATGTACATGTCAAGGAGTTCAAAACATGACCTCTCTTCCCAGAATATTTAATAAACAATTTCTACTGTAACTATAAATTGTGCACAACAAACTGAAAATTGCTTGCTTGTCCTAGTGCTGCAATTTTCATCACTTTTCCAGGTTTTCCAGACTGTAGACACCCTTCATATTTTAAATTTACAGTAAAGTAACAATGTAGTTTCGATTTTGCTCACCTAAATTTCCATGCTGCACTTCCCCTGCTGCAAATTCAGGCCCATCTACAACCAACTCATCATTTGCCTCATCCACAACAACTGGTGCAGTGTCATGCAAAAGGATAAAGTTGTGGAGCATACATGCTGCCCCTATTATCTTATTGGCAAACTCAATGCTGTTCACATCCAACATTTTTAATCTAAATTTTCCCTTCAGTAATCCAAAAGCACGCTCTTGTCGACCTTACACTCGACAATTTATTATTATACCTTTGCTGTTCTTCCAAGAGGTGGCCATTGTCTCGAAATGGTGTGATAATGAAGTGCAGCATAGGATATGCAGCATATCCTATTAGGTGATGATTTGGTTGAATGTTGTGAGCCATCAACTTTTCATAACAGGACTGTTTCTGAACACTCCGGCATCGTGCATCCCTCCTGGCATCCCAACAAAAATGTCTCTAAATTTTAGAATGTTGTCGCATATACCCTACAAAATCACTGAATGGAACCCCTTTCTATTGTAAAAGTCAACACTATTACCCAAAGGTTGTATAATTGGGATGTGTGTCCCATCAATGACCCCAATAATTACTGGTATGCCTCGAGATTTGTTTTCAAGGACCTGAAAAGATGAATACAAAATGAATATAGGGGCATTTCAGAGTTACATTTCACATATAAAATGAATGGTTCTAGACATGAGATGGATTGAAATGTTCATAACGAATTGATTTCATAGAATTATGAAGTACTTTATGATGTCAACAAAAAAAACTTAATTGTGATGACAGCTTGAAAACATGAAAAGCATTAACAAAAATGTATTACGTGTGTGACATTTTAAAAATGTGCAATGTTTATCGTGACTGGTCTGTGAAGCATATAACCTACAGATGCTAATAATTTTTGTTTATGAAATATGCCAATTATATGCCTTCAACATTCAAACTTTATTGCGATTTCATCATTCTATGAATGCAATTTTTACATGATTTGATTTCGATTTATGTCTGTTAACACATACTGTGGAGTTTTAGCAATTACTTAAGATTTTGTTCAATATATGCTTTCATGGTTAGGTTAGGCAAGTCAGGTTTGGTTCTCTTACCGTGAAAATAAAGTCCCTAAATGCATTCTACCTACTAAGGTTTCAATTTACTTCTATATTTATTCTCACTAGTCTACAATACTTACTGTCGCTTGTCAATGGAGAATACCTTCTCCTTGGGAAGTGGGCATGCTTGTGAAAAGTAATTTTTAAGTTTTACTTTCAACATAAATAGCTTTTTTCGAATACAAACAGTGCTCATTACTTTAAGGAAGGTTCAAATTTCGTGTGACAATGGTTTTCAAAATTCTACGATAATTAGTCTTTCTGCTATGAGAATTCGAAAAAATAATCATAAAAATATATTACCAAAATATATTTTTTCTTAAAAAAAAATATAATTACTGAATTAAATTATGCACATCTGAACTTACTGTGGTTATTTCTTGGGACTGTGCTGCATCTAGCCATGTGATGTATTCATTCATTCTGTCACACATAGCTCCAACCACTTCATTAAATATATAGTGGGCTGTGCTATGTGAAAGGCCAAAACGGTACTTTATTATCTCCAACCTTCCTAGCCAGTGATGTTATCAAGGACTGCAAGAGAAGCATAATTTGAACACTGGGAGATTGAATCAAACATTATTACTGAAAACAACATGATTACTTATAAACATAATACTGTTTACAATTTTGCAACTTATGCTCAATGACCACCATTTCTGTTCTTAAATCACATATAGTATTCTCAAACGTAATAATGGCATTAAACTATTTACGAATAATGATCCAATTCTAAAAGCACATTTTCAAAACTAACTTTTCTATCAGTTTTAGAGTATCGTATGACATAGGTAAAATGTAAGTATTCCCGAAATGCATTTCTTTTTTTTACAGGAGAAAGTACTTACCGAACTGACTTTCCGTACACTTTTGAAAGGTCGTGGAAGTGTTTTTTCTCATCGCTTAATTTATATCACCAGTATATCATGTATTTTAGAAGATTAATGTCTCTCCAATCCACGAAACTTGTTGCCTCTATGTCCTTCTAGTAAGTGAACCAAATGCTGTGTGCACTCGATGACATAACCCCAGGTCAGTGTTTCCAGCCACGCTGTTTTTTTGCAAGAACATGACAATTTTGAGGATGACAAATTTAATTATGTTTGCCTAACCTAACCTTGTCGTGCATGGTTCGTGGGGCTATCCGTGCATGGTTCATGGGGCTATTTATGAATGTTTTTAACAATTTTGAAGACGACAATTTTAACTATGTTTGCCTAACCTAACCTTGCCGTGCATGGTTCGTGGGGCTATTTATGAATGGTTCGTGCGGCTATTTATGAATGGTTCGTGGGGTTATCCATGAATGGTTTGTGGGGCTATCCATGCATCGTGCGTGGAGCTATTTATGAATGGTTCGTGGGACTATTTATTGTAGAGATATGGTAATTAAAAGTACGAGAAGCCTCGTCAAGAGATTATTTTATGCTTGTTTATTCACTGGAATTGTCCGACCGGCGAGCAATCTCAAGAATGCGCACACTTCGTAACTTTCTCGATGCCTTGACTGAGAGGCAAATACGTGATTCTAACATGATCCAGCCTGCTCGAAAGGTGTAATAACCTTTCGAGGCAGAATATTATAAAAGCAAGCTCGCCCTAGAGCTCGCGTTCATTTATCTTATTTTACTCACACACTTTACAACGAACAAACTACAACGATGGTGTACGAAGTATACGGCTGCATCAGCCTGCAGCCAATCATGCAGAATTGCTCGGAATAGTAAGTCAAGGGTCACAGTATCGACCTTGGCATCAGTCACAATTCGGTCTGCAAGAAGCATCTGGACAAGAACATCATTCGCCTACCAGGTATGAACAAGCGTAAATAACCTTAAATTAAATCTTCCATATCTCCTTTCTCTTAGTCGGAGCAGGTTCAACTCACAAGTATATTTAAGCGCTACCTAAATGTGTTATTGAAGCATTCCTGTGACCTCAGATCCCTCTAAGATGGGATTACAACATGATGGAGGTGCTTCAGGCTCTTTTTGCAATTGAGTACCCTTCCGTACAAATTGCTTTAAAATTAAATTAGTTCCCCCCTTTCCTACTTTGGGAGCATTTTCGGAATTCAATTTTTCAGTAGTCACAATTTAATACTCCCACAGTATGCTTAAGATGCGTCAGGCCAAGTGACAATTTTGTATATTACCATATGGAATACAACCCATCTTTTCTTTTGTGCCGTTCTCCCCCACCTCACACACATTCTAGTTCTCTTGCATAATATTAATTCTGTACGTATTTAAGCATCCATCACACGGGAATGAGAACAATTGCTTATATTTATTTGAGAAACGACATATAAATGAATTAACTAACTGCATACCACTACTTTCATTTGCTCTTTGGTCAGCACGACGAACTTTAGTCTATGAATACGTAACAGATAGCATTGCACGAACACCTAGATGCCTCCCTCGACCAAATCATAGAGTTAGCTACTGCAATTACGGCGGGCCCAGTACAATCACAACCCCTATAACCAGCCCCCTCCCCTCCACTAAACCGGTTAAGATCTGCTAACAGAAACTACATCCAATTCTTACTAGGATTAGAAACACCCAGCAGAACCCGACACCAATCCTTAGCATACACCCCAACTAACATACCAACTAACTCTAACAGTACTAATAGCCCCGATAACGTTACTGCAGAAAATTCCACCACTAACATGGCCACTCCTGCGTTCTATCCGACGCCTTTCAGCGGAAACGACCCCAAAGAAGGCGAACCCTTTTTCCTGAGGATAGAGAATGTCGCTCACGCAGCTGGATGGTCGGAAGCGAAGCGAAAAGAGATGTTGCCTTTATTCTTAACTGACACAGCTCTGACATACTTTCACGACATACAGAAAATACCTAACTTCACGGACTTGACATATACCCAAATCAAAAATGAGCTAAGTACCCTGCTCAAAGGAGCTTTCCTCCATGCAGAGCCTGTCCAGATTGTTTTGGCGTGAAAACAGTTGATTACAGAGCCCATTCACGCATGTTATAGCTAAGAAGGCATTGGTCCAACAGTATTTCCCAAACGCCACTGAAGAATAGACTTTATCCTATATAATCACGGGACTGCGAGCTAAATACATTGGTTGCTTAACTAACAAACACTTTGCCAAAGCAGAGGAATTAATAGAACACCTACACAATTTTGAACGCCAACAATTATTGATTAATTCCCGCATGATGGAGGAGAAGTATGAAATTGATACGGCTATAGCGCAAGCAACCTTGCATCAGACATTGACCTCCGGGCCACTTCCCAGCTGCTCTTACGCACAAGTTTGCTCCCCCCTCCCAAGTAATACGCCAACTCCGGCTCAGCAATTTGTAGCGTACAACCAGAATTCAACTCTTCCCACACCCCGCTTATCAAGTCCAAAGTCTGCAATCAACTCATGTCTTTCCCTCGCAGACAGTTCAACAAGGACAAAATTTCTCCTCTCAAATATCCGTTCCACAGCCTGTTACGGCTTCCCAACCAAGTTCCCAAATTCCACACTATGGGGCCCCACCAGCTGTGGCCAGCGCTCAACCCACTGACAACACCACCACCTATAGTGACGATGTAAATAAGCTTTCCACGCAGCTTACAAATATGTCTTTCCATTCTCGCGAGGAACAACTGAATCCAATCTCATTACTTAACATTTGTGCTAATGCCTTTGAATTTGAGAAGAATGGAAATCAAAACACGCATAATGGGGATAATAGATTTGAAAACAAGGGGAATAATAACTCCTCTCCCTACAGAGGTAATTATAGGGCTAATCGAAGAGGAAAATATAGGTCGAACTCTAGAGGATAATTTAGAGGAAATATTAGGTTTCAAGGTAGAGGTCAGAATCGAAATATGGGTAATCGCGACGATACAAATACATCGGACTGTACTTTCTGTGGTCGATATAACCACTGGAGTATTAATTGCTATTACAAACCACAAAGAGACAATAGTTTAAACTAGAATCATCTTCGGTTTGCAGGAACGAAATCGAAGATATTGGTAGAATAGACAAAGTTCCCATAATTGAGTAAGATGGCTTGTATTATATCAACAGCAGTATACAAGAGATAGAAATAGATTTACTTATTGATGTGGGTTCCCATATATCAATTTACCCCTCCCACCTCCTCCCTTCCGAAAGAAAAACTTACAATGTAAAGTCCACAATTCAAGGTGTGTCTGGAACAAAACTGAGTGTGTCTGAAATTGTAGTACTTCCTATCAAAATTGGAAAATATAAATATTCGCACCCTTTCAGAATCATAGATTCTACAACCAACTTTTAGGAAATAACTTTTTGCGAACACAGAGGTGCGAGATGTCGTTAAAAGACAATACAATAACTCTTCATCATTTAGGACATACTCCAAATTATAGTATTTTGAGGTCAAAGTACAAAACTCACCAGGTGTCGTATGACATATTCAACCAAATTGAAAATGCAAATGTGTATACGGGGAAAGCTACCCTTTCAAACACAATTCAGCTAAATCCACGATCCAAAACTTATATGAATTTGAAACTTACCACTTTGACACCTTCCACTCATAAGTCTGTACTTTCTACCCCATCTGCTTCCCTTATGACTCAGCATGCAGTAGTTCTTCCCAATGCTACAGTAAACTCTCAATCACCTGTCATTCATATACACAACCCTACTGAAAACACAATCACTTAGGAAACAGACACGATATTATGCAAAATATTGACATGTGAAATTTTAAATGACGTCACTTCCATTTGGGAAAATAAAAGCGCAGATGTCACATTTTCATTCGCTTGTAATGAAAATAGCACAGCAAAACAACACATTAGTGAAAGCCAACAGAAATTTGATCCCTCCCTGCTCAAAGTTAACCCTGAAATTCTCCCAGAAGAAAGAGAAAAAATCCTAAAGCTCGCATACAGGTATGCAGATATTTTTCTCTGGCCAGGGGATGAATTAACTAAAACTAACGTTTTGGAATATGACATCAAGCTTACAGATAACACCCCAGTGTATGCCAAAACCTACCCTATACCCTTTCATTACAGAGAACCCATGAAACAGGAAATTTAGAAGTTATTAGACCAATGTGGTATAGAACGCTGTGAAGGGAGTCCCTATCGACACCCAGTCCTATTATTCAAAAACCTAATTGGACTTATCGGTTTATTTCCGATTTAAGGGCTCTAAATCTTTTAATAGCTCCGATTTATCTTCAAATTCCACATATCTCCACTATTATGGCAGAAATGGCTGCTAAGCAATTCTTCTCCATCTTGGATTTTTCCAGTGCATTTTTTCTGGTCCCATTAACAGAGCGTTCTAAGGACATTACTGCCTTCTCCATTAACAATCTTGGTAGTTTTAGATATGCTCGTTTATGCCAGGGATTGAAAACATCCCCCGGTGTAATGAACCGCGTAAGCGAGCTCGCCCTTTGTGGAATAGAAAGTTCAGAACTTTCTATCTACACGGACGATGTGATAGTTTATAGTTCAAATCTCCCAGACATGATTAACATACTGGACAGAGTCTTCCAAAAGTTAAGAAAAGCATCCCTTTAATTATCACCTTCTAAGTGTAGGCTAGCCTTTACTGAAGTAAAAGTCCTTGGTAATATGGCTTCTTGAAAGGGAATTAAAATTTCTCAACATATTCTTAAAGCTATTTTGGAATATCCCACCCCTAACACCAAACGCAAGCTTCGTAGTTATTTAGGACTTGTAAATTTTATTCGGGGATTTGTGCAAGGAATTGCAGGACCGACAGAATGTTTATTCAAGCTTCTCAAACAGAATGTCAAGTTTGAATGGACTGATGAACACTAGAAAAGTTTCGAAACACTAAAACAAATTATAACATCAGCCCCTATCCTCCGCCCATATGACCCTAAACGCCCCTCATATGTGTTCATTCATGCGTGTGCAGAAGGCATTGGCAGAGCGCTGTTACAGTCTGACGAAGAAGGAAATTTACATCCCTGCTCTTACTGCTCGAGATCCTTTAACACCAACAGAGAAAAAATCTGACACATTTTCCCTTGAAATTGCAGGTGCTTATTATGTTCTGAAAACTTTCAATTTTGTTCATATGAATCAACGATTTGTTGTCCTCACCGACAATAAACGATTATCCTATCTTCGTTCAACTAAACACCTTAGTTCCATTTTGGGAAGAAGAGCACTTTATTTTCAAAATGTTGACTTCGAAATCAGGCATATCAGCGCCAGTAAAAATGAACTTGCGGATGCACTTTCCCGTGTAAGCTTACCGCTTGAAAAGACTAATCAGGACAATAAGGACGATGATGATGATGATGATCTGTTCTTTCATCAAGTATTCCATACACAAGCAGAAGATTTTGATATTAGCACAGAACAACGTAAAGACCCCTATTTAAGAGACATTATTGATATTTTAGAAAAAAAAGATCAAGCTAACAATCCTAGGCTAGAAAAACTCTCCTATTCTTATGTACTCAAAAATGACGTCTTATACAGAACGACAAGAATCAAAACAGGATGTCGGGATAGGCTTTGCATCCCCCACGCATTAAGAAATCAAGTGTTCGATCTTATTCATACACATAAAATGAATGGAAGTCACCAAGGCGCACAAAAATCATATAATTTAATGCTCATGCGCTACTTTTTCCCTAACATAAAGAATTTGTCTATGATAAGGTTCGACATTGCATCTCTTACCAGATCTCAAAGAAACCACAAGGTTCTACCCCCATACTCTCCAGATATTCCCCCTGCCCCTCTTCCTTTCCAACAAATTCATCTTGACGTCTGTGGACCTCTAGTTTCTTCTAAGACGCACAAATACAAATATTTTTTATCAATAGTCGATAGTTGTACTAGATACGTCATCACAGCTCTTTTGGCTAATCATGATACACAAAACATAGCAACAGCTCTAGTTGAGAAAGTTTTTCTAGTCCATGGTCTCTCGACCACTATTTATTTAGATCGCTCAACACCAAATTCAAGCTTCCTTTTACGGGAGTTAGCCAATATTACCAGCGTACAGCTCAAATTTGTAGACACTTGTGCACATTTCACGAACAGACTAGTTGAGAGCTCATTCAGCTATTTAAAGAAAGTCATGAGAGTTTTTGTATTGGAAAAGAAGGATGAATGGTGTGTCACGTTTAGCCATAATACTACACTCCATTCTGGATTACGTCAGAGTCCATATTTTAGTTTGTTTGGCTATAACCCAAGGATCCTAGCAGACGCAGTCCTCCCTTCGAACCCTGACAATATCTCCCAGACAAACGCACAAAGACTTGAACTATTGACATCCATACGTAAGACCGCTCATGGGAATTTACAAAAGCGTTTCGAACAACAGAAACAGTACACAGACCGCACTTCTAGACAAATTTAGTACTCACCAGGCCAACATGTGTGGCTCCTAGATTGCACTCCGACTTCTGGGGTTTCTAAAGCGTTTGCGTCCTCCTATAAGTACAAAGGAACTATTCTTCGAAAAGTTAACGAGAATTCCTATGAAGTTACTTTCATTGATGGCAGAAACAAACAGAAAACTGATACAATCATGGTTTCTAGGTTGAAAGCCCGCTACGACTAGTGCCATTAAACACCGCTAACATATATATTAACATTTATTAACACATTCCACTCCCGTTCTCTCTTTAGCCTCCTCGCTACGTACATTGCAGATGCTAACATCCCACGCTCCAGCATTTTTCCACGCTTTCCCCCTCTTCACTTCCCGTGAACACAATGCACTTCTGCATCAGAACGAACTCATTTTTATTTTAAAAGCCCAGGATTACAGAACTCCCTCCTAATCACCTGAATATTTACAAGAAATCCCTTGCCTAATAATTAATTCCACCTGATACTTAAAGTTATTTTCATAATTTGCGACTATACGCATAGTAATAGTCTGTACATATCACTTAGCTGATTTGACTCGTAAGTACTTAGCGCGTTTATGGTTCTAACTACGTAGCAAACATTTTTCCCCATTTGCTGGTACACATACGCTCAAATGACGAAAAAAGAAAGAAAGAAAGAAAGAACTAAGAACAAGATGAACGACTTAAAGAACAAATGAACTGCGTAGATCTTGCTGAACTTTAGGCTTTTGGCCTTAGCAAATTTTTATTAACGCTCAGGTGTAGCGCGAACTGCTTCTTTGTAAGCTGCAATGCACTAAATATGTTAACAAACATATAATAAATATAGACAAATGTTCCCACTGTCTCCTTTGATTATAGAGTTCAACTATTCATACTACATATCACATGAAATTAAATACCTACTCTCTCTTTCCATGAACTTTTTATAAATCTATTAGTTATTATTTTTCAATTTTTCATATTTTTTTTTTTGGTTAGCAGCGAATCGAAGGCGCTTAATCCTTTACACACATTACATGTAAAATTCTTGCAATTATTTTTCTATACGACATTTACACATATTACAGACGGAAATGTCTCGTAATCACATAGTTCGTTCTATTATCACTGAACTTTCCTTTCTTTTCTCATTTCAGACTCCCACCCCAAGATGTCTCCCGCTCATTATGCTATTATCGCGACCATCGCGATAGCTCTTATCGGCATCCTTATCCTATTGATTCTATTAATTACATCTTGCTGTTGTTCCCCCAAATCACGTGTTATAACATCCTCAAAACGATTAAAGAAACCTTCTATAAGTTCCCCAATTGCTTTACAATCAATTTCACATGCCCCGGAGACAACAATTATCCCCCCTCTTCCCCCGCCCCTTCTTCTCTGGTACGAAACAACAAGCAACTATTCCTAACTGATGTACCACAACTTTTCCGAAAGGAAGTAGACTTCCGGTACCTCCAGTGGGCCTCCTCCCCCGCCCTCTTTCCCCGGCTTGTCCGGCTATTCCCCCAGCTCAACCATTGTCCCCCTGCGAAATTTCCCCCCTGTAAACCTGTCATTCATAAACAGGTCCATAATATAAGTAACCCCGCCCCTTCGCCGTCACTTCGATCATGTACTGCTTTCCCTCCCCCTCGAAATTCTTCCCCAGTTTATTTTGAAAGTCCTTTTTCTGTTGAGTTTATTACTCGACATCATTTATTATAACTCTGCTCCGCTCCCTTTTCATTTTCCTTAATTTTTCCTTTTCGCTTGTTTCATCATCATCGCCGCAACTGCTGCTGAATCATTCACGTCAATCTGCTGCCTGTGCTTACGAGAGAGAGATCTTGGCTCTTTGAAGTGAACGGATGAATATTTTTTATAGTGGAGTTCCATCGCTGAAGGACCCTCTCCCGTCTGTAACCATCGGCTGCCTTTCTCATCATCCCGGACGCGCAGCAGTATCGCAACATTTTACAACCATCCAACTCAGAATGTCGCCCCTCAAGCTGGCATCTCCCGCTCTAGTGCACAGCGACATCATACGCTGGAGATTCACCTTCGCCTGAATGCCATTCCTATGACGTCATGCAAAACTTCCTCGGCAAAGCCCCTCCCGCCCAGTGCTTGTTGACATCGACTGCATCACGTGTTGCGCTCAGTTACTTTCTTTCACCGCAAGTGTGTTTCGGTGCTTTGCCTTTCAAACTGCCGCCGTGCTCACGTGTTTCGTCTGTGTGAACATTTTGTGTGAATCACCAGGTTTGTGCCCACGGGTGCCGTTGTATATTTTAGTGCATTTACATTTTCAAGCCCCGTGTGAAGTAAGCTGCTACGATTCTTCGTTCTGATATGGCGTTCTTTTGTCTGCTATTGTGAGCCCCGCCTCTGGCGACATACAGCCTGTCGCGTTGCCATAGAGACCATCGCTCGACGCTCCGCTCCGCCGTAGGCTTGGCTATTAGTGTGCTTTGGACTGTGCAAACAATCAACAAACCCACGTGTGTTGTGCAAAGTTCTTTTCGCTGTGTTATGGCCTGTGTTTTCCGGCCGTCCTAGTGTCCCTCGTGTTTTATTCAAAACTAGTTTATATTTCAATACTACACGATTCATTTATATGCCTCAAGACTTCGCTCGTTAGTGCTCCAACTATTTGAGTACACAAGAGGCTTTACCCTCCAGTTTCATTTTATACTTGTTTTGTTCAACGGTGCTTGGTGATATGAATATTTTGGTGATATGAATAATTTGGTGAATAGTTTTGGTGTATTGGTGTTCTACGGTTTTGGAATTTTAATAAATGATAATTTTAAATCTAACCTTCTCTGACATGGTTGATCGACCATCACAGAATGGATCGATTGACTTAACAAGGGGAATGTAGAGATTTGGTGATTAAAAATACGAGAAAAACCTCGTCAAGAGATTATTTTAATATTGTTTATTCACTGGAATTTTCCGACCGGCGAGCAATCTCAAGAATGCGCACACTTCGTAACTTCCTCGAATCATTGACTGAGAAGCTAATACGTGGATCTAACATGATCCAGCGTGCTCGAAAGGTGTAATGACCTCTCGAGGCAGAAGATTATAAAAGCAAGCTCGCCTTAGAGCTCCCGCTCATTTCTCTTATTTTACTCACGCACTTTACAATGAACAAACTACAACGATGATGCACGAAGTTTACGGCTACATCCACCTGCAGCCATTCGTGCGGGATTGCTCGGAATAGTGAGTCAAGGGTCACAGTATCAAACCTTGGCATCAGTCACAATTCGGTCTGCAAGAAGCATCTGGACAAGAACATCATTCGCCTACCAGGTATGAACAAGCGTGAATAACCTTAAATTAAATCTTCCATATCTCCTTTCTCTTAGCTGGAGCAGGTTCAACTCACAAGTATATTTAAGCTCTACCTAAATGTGATATTGAAGCATCCCTGTAACTTCAGATCCCTGGTAAGATGAGATTACAACATTATGAATGGTTCATGGGGCTATCCGTGAATGTTTCGTGAAGTTTTCGAACCTGGAAATAAATACAAAATCAGTAACACAAAAGTAGGTATTTTTCGATGAAGAATGTTGTAACACTGCATAACCACTAATCATCGACAACGCTAGTCAAGATTTCTCCGCTATATTGCTTGTAACGCAATCGAAAATGAACAAACAAGAGTTACTCGATATGTCAAAAATTGAGATTATTTGCGTGAAAAAAACGAAATGGCACCTTCAAGAATCCTTAGGAATGCAGAATACGTGAGTACCAATGTGAAAAAGAAGAAAATAATGGAATTTCAGACGTTTCGGGGATACTTAACTTTTGATCATAGCTCAGGTTTACATCCGATAAGGTCACACACACTCACACAAAAGTTCAGTGTTGTGTTGAGCTTGTACTCCTATACACACATAAATACTAATTTAAAATCATAATATAGATGCGTAAATAAAATTCGCCACAACCTTTTTACCATCAATGTACTCCTCCATGATTATTATTATTTTGGAGAAAGACTTTTGAAATTATGAATATGACATTTTACCCCATTGTATGTTTCGTTAGATCTGCACATCTTCTACATTGAACATTAAAACGTACTTTTATTTGAGAGGATTCTATCTGTAAATAGGCAAAATCAACTGTGCAATATATGTCAAATGGGAATCATACTCGGGATCGTCTAAATTGAAGGCGTCAGCGTTACTGCAATGAATTTGGATTGTTTCTTTACGCACACTTTATACACAGTTAGGTTAATCGGAATTCGACCTACAGTTTAAAGTGGAATCCGAACCACTATCTGAATCCACCGGGTATCGAATCTGGGACCCCCTCGATTACAATTCGTGTCATTAATACTGAGCCATCAAGGAGGCGTTAGTCTTTACTTTTCCAATAATCACTAACGTAGTGAGGTTACAAGATGGGACGGACGCAAAAATTATTATGTAATACTAATTATTATTATCAATAATAATAATAAAATAATGTAAAACGTGCCTCCATGGTTTGCCTAGTCATTCTAAAATGGCTTGTGAACTCATCTAATTTGTACAAGAGAACTGTTTCTTCAAAGAAGTTTTGGTTTCTAGGAGGTCCTGCAATAATTTCACCTTCTACTGGTTCTGTAAGGTCCATAGCTGCATTTAAAACGGCATCCATATCTATATCGTCATAAGATTTATAATCCAGGAACAGTGGGATCATATCCAACAACATATCACGTTCTGCCATTTCTCTGTTCAATTGTTATCAGCTGGGTAAGTCGTTACTTCTCAACACTTGCATCCAGGAATAGCCATAAAACAGTGTGACCTAGCAGGTCAACATTTGCTACTATGTTGAGCGATCCTGGAGGCGCCCATTGTCATCCACAGAATCTTTCCACCAATGGCAAGCAAGTTTTGGGGGGGGGGGATAAATTTGGCATATTAGCCCGTAAGTGTGTTGTCCACCACAGAAAAGACCATTTGAGTTTGAAATTATCATGCTCCTGCATCCAATTATAATAATTGATGTAAATTACTTATTTTATAAAATTGGTGGGAGGTATGGTATTCATCCTTACACCCTCTTCCAGACGTCAATGCCTCTGTTCCAAGCAACTATGGGGAAGGGGGTGCATTATTTCCTTTGTAGTTGAACTATCCACTCCTTTATCAGCAAATTTCTTGTTATTAACACTCGCATGCTTTAAAGTTCCATGGTATCAGTTTATTAATGAAATGTCATGAGAAATCAATAGGCTTGGCAATGCTGGCTCGGATCGCACTGAAGCACTTCCCCTCTGCTTTCCCTACACCTGCGAGTGCGATGAGATAAAATCTTTTTCTTGTGATTCCATTATAAAACCAATATTTCTCGGAAACTCAATTCCTGAATTCTCATTGTTGGTAAAAATACATTTTTGCTCTGAGGGGCATGGAAAGAAAAATAGCTATACAGCCTTGTCCTTGGGTGAAAAGTAGGGTTGGTATGTTTAATACAAAAGTGTTTGGAACAACTTATTTAAAGCATTTGGTACTTGACATTTGATAGTTGGGGTTATTTGTGTGTGATGCAACTTTGTCTTTTCATTCCATCTGTATCATTGTGTTTATTGTGCACATACATCAATTTTTGAAAATGTATATTCAGTTAAGAAAGAGAGATATTGTAATATGTACCCATGGGCCACTCTTAAAACACTTGGCTATTCTTTCATGTGTTTAAGTAAAGCATTTTAAAAATCGAATAGTATATGGATGAAACTGTTTTGTTTCCCACTTAACAGATTGTACATAGTTATTAATGCCAATATTTTGTTGCAGTCACAACAAAATTCGTATTTCAGGGAACAGAGTAGCTAGCTACCATGTGGATAGAGTGGGACTTGGGAATTATGGATTATTTTATTTTCTTGAACAGCTTACATGAAAAATTTAAGAGTAATGCAAGCCAGTATTTTAAGAAGAGAGTCAAGTGAAATACAGTCCTTGGATGATTAACACATTTATTATTAATCACTAAGGCTAAGATCTTTATGACCTAAAAATCACCAAAATATGCAAAATCAAATATTCTTGTATGACCTAAAAATCACCAAAATATGCAAAATCAAATATTGTTGTATGACCTAAAATTTTACAAAATATGCACTATAATTTGAAAAATATGCCCTTATAAGTAAACTCTTTTCAAACATCAATATCTAACATATGCTGAAATATTTTGACATACGTACTATTTTTGCTTCACTTTATGGGCCCTGAGTTGGAGTGCACAATGAATAATTTCTGTAAATTTTCAAATAAATGAAAAGATTTTGTTGCAATACAAGAAAAAAACGTCGAGTGAACTTGGAAGAATGAATTCACTTAAAAAATGACTGTATATTTCTTGAAAGAGCAAAAATATACTGAATATGACCAAAATCCATCAAAATACACTATTACGTAGAAATGGCAAAATATGCCCTTAAGAAGCTCAATTCAGTTAGTTTCTTCACAATATGAATTTCTATATATTTAGGGAACACATCACCAAAGAAAATATGCTAAATCATGAAAATCCTAGCCCTATTAGCCGGCTGACATGGTGGAGTGGTTAGAACTTCACGTTATGATGCCAGGGGCCCAGGTTCGAATCCTGGCCTGTGCATGGATGTTTGTGAACGTCCATTCATCACATCATCACTCATCCCCATCTTCACAAATTAGCCTAAAGCAGCAAAAAAATATCGTAGCCCTATTAATCACTATTCTTAGAAAATGAGTCTTTTAGACATTATGTTTTATTTCTTTTTTTTTTGTTCTTGATTACATGTTTAAGCAAAAAACGGTTTGGTTCTGTTTAAATAAAACAAATTTTGTCAACCCTGGTGAAAAGGGCTCTATGGATTGAGAAGTTTAAGAGCCACTGCTCTGCAGTAACAATCTGATTTTTTTGAGCTGTAGCAAGACTTAATACAAAATAGTTCTTTGATTTCCAAGTGGACACCTGGCATTATTTATTATCTGTTTATTGAGTAGTTTACAGTGTGTTGTATTTGCGTGTAACGAGTACAATATTTTACAGTATACAGAGAGTTGGTAATGCAACACTCAAGAAGAATTGTTTTGAAGTAGATAATATGTATAGATTTGATGTGACTTTTAAATAAATGACTGCACTGTGAGCAAAGCAAGCAAGAAACACAATTTTTACAATTATATCTTTGCAAACTGAAAATACATATTATTAATTAAAAGAAGTGCCCATACTTTCATTTCACATTGTCTCGCGACTTTTATGCTTTACAAACTTTTTTCACTAGCCTATTTACCTCTGCATCTGCTTCCTTCCCCTTCCGTTCTATAGTGCTCTGCTCTGTGTGCAAATAATAATTCTAAATGTTCTATGTTTTGAGTGAATACTCCAATTTCTGCTCACGAAATGATATTCTGGTAGATTTTAGAGCATAGATGTGTTGGGTTACTAGGTCACTATAAGGTAAAAGTAGGACATGCTATCTCAAAATGTAGGGCTTTTACGCCATGTCTCAAAGGTCCAAGACAGTTCTTGAAGCGAGCATCCTCTGAAGTATGGTATTGCAGTGCAGTCTTCAAGTCGTGGACTGGAAGTGAAAGTCTTTCGAATTGCACTTCGACTGCAGCGCCAAATACGATCAGTAGATAAAACTGAATACTCGGTTGTTTTCTCCACGTTTTATACACTTGTCTTTCACCATATAAATCACGTTGCATTTTCAAATGTTCATACACATACATTTCCACACATTAGAAGCACTTCAAAGAAACAACTTCCTGACCCATAACATATATTTAACCTGTGTTGCTGGGTTTCTATGTCCACGATTTTAAACAAACAAACAACGAGTGTGGAAATAACGTGACCGAGTCAGCATCCATCTGCACTGCGAGCTATGCACTTGCGTACTCCTGTTCTTGGTGCTTTCGAACTGTACTAGGTGATGTTATTTCCGCCAAAACCATGCTTCAAGTACGTACTTCTTACCTCTCGGACAAAGCCTTTGTCAATGTATGGGACAAATCATTCGTAGTAAAAATACACATTTATAGAAAATGTTCACTATCAATGTAAAATTGGCACATTTCATTTCTTAAAAATATTACTTTTTTTATCTAAAAATTCACAAAATGAATTCAATACACTTCTTAGTACACCTTTTCTATGTTGTATTTCTCAGAGAAGCCAGTTTTTTCTCAGATTTTCAGGTTTGGTCAAAAAATGTTTGTGAAATTCTGAACAAACTTTTTGAAATTAAACTGAACCAGTACCACACCTTTTACAGAATCTATGAAAATTTATTTCTCTCAAGAGTCCATTGTGTTGTATTATTAAAAATACTTCCTCAACTTTGCATTATGACCTGGAGTGGCAAACAAATATTCAGCAGATAATATAACGTAACTTGTAAACAGTGGGATATGATGAGTTCAAGGCCTGGACTATCTCACTTCATGGTTTTAGATTTCTGAAGTGAAGTGATATTCTGTCCAATTCTTCCCTTCAACTTAAAATTTCAAACTAGCAATTCCAATGTTTCAATCAAAATTAATTTCACTATTCAGTTTAGAAGTGTAGTTCATAGATTTGTACTTTGCATGATTTAAATTTGTCCGACGGAGACACACATTTTCTTAATTCAAAATATGTGACATTGGATGTAAGGCTAATGATGTAGGACGTGTCCAGGAAAAAGAGAACGTGTGGTAACACTAATTGTGTAGGATAAGTTTTTATATTAAGACACGCTTTACATGAAAGTATTTTCATTGACATTTTTCTTAACATTCCTGCAATGATCTAATTTTGCCAGATAAACTAAAGAAACGTTATTGTATTTTGATGCTATTGCATATCCCATGACATTTTTCACATTAAGATGATCGGTCATAATTTCCTTAGCATTTCACGTAGCATAACCAATCATAGGTGAGCTCTAGGTCACGACTGAGTGGGTTGTAAACAATGCATCACTTCACATTTTTAAAAGCCAATAACTGTTAAACCGAGGATATCTTCCATTGGAGACAACAAGTAGATTGTGTTATTTCATTTCTTTTACATTATTTTGTTATATTAACATTATCTTGTTATATATATATATCAACATCGATATAACAATCTTTTTAAAATATCTATAGACATCCAATATTTATAATATCACTTTCCTTTAAAATATTTTTATGTCCAATAATTATCACATTCTTCGAAATAGTCGCATAGGTCCAATATTCGTATTCCTACACTATCGTATAGCTGCACTTTTCTAATTATTCTGGTGGTCTAGAATCATCCGTTCTTCATTGCATGGACTTCCTTCTCTCGGACGAACTTATATCCACTCTGATCGTTTGGATTACTTACTGGCAGGTAATCGCATATACTTTCCTTGCCGTCACTAAACTCCAAAGTTTGTGATCTGTATTTAGGTGTGTCCTTGACCTATACGTGTGAACTTTCAGATTCTTCATCACGAGCAAGTCCCAATGCGTCTGCGAGTAAAACTAGCGGCGTTACATTAACTTCTCTTTAATATTATGGATTCCTTTACTCTCCTTTGCAACATCCTCACCCTTTTCTTCACACAATTACCACACTCTAAGCACTTCAAATTAGGACGACGGTGAAAGTCTACCCATACGTGCTAACTTCTTATCAGTCGTAGAACATGGACTCAGAATTATCTCGGGGCTTGCTGGGTGTAAAGAAAGGTTATACCAGGTTTATATACTATATCTATAATGTTTATTATAATAACAACACAAAGATGTCCATTAGCACACGTGTCTTTACCTGTAACTCTTACGTGCATTTACCTGTACCATGCACCTGTATTTACGAGCACCACTTTTGGTCTCGAATAGATAAAGGGGAGCAGGGATCATTCAATTCATTCCATGCAGTGAGGTGAAAGGGGGTCCGTTACTTTGTAACCCCATATTTTTGTACCATCAAAACTTCATTTGCCAAATTTTGTACTATTATTGTACTACTCAAAAATGCTAAAAATATTTTTTGTACCACTAATTTACCGTCGAAAATCAAAAATCAATTTTGGAGTTACAGATTAACGTCTCAACCTCATCATTGATTTCGGCTAAGATATCCACATCAAAATATTGTACTATTTATGTACCATTTTGTACCACTCCTTAAAAATTTTGTACCCATCAGAAACAGTCAGAAAAAAAGGCGGGAAAATTAGTATATTGCAACCATATATTTTTGTACCATCTCGAGTTGCATCGAAGAATATTATGCTTTTTTTACTATTTTTTAAAAATTAAATTTGCAATAAGTGGATATCCGATTTTATACCGTTATTAAACCCCCCCCAAAATTTTGAAATTTGTATTTATTTCTCAGAGGAAGCAATTCACAGAAAAAATGGACAAAATTTTATCGAATGTGTGAGGTTCTTGTCTGCTTAATGTCTGAAAAAAATGTCTAGAAAAAGTACTTTCCAATAAGAACATCTATTATTTTTGTACCATTACGGAAAACCCAAAAATAATTTTTCAAATTTTGGATTTCTTACATCAATGAACTAATTCATATGAATACATGGACAAGATATTATTATATTGGTGAGTTTCGAGCTCCCCAACCCATCAATACAATTTTATAGATATGTACTTTGTATCAAGTCCCTTTTCAGTTTTCGTAAAGTCATGAAAAACCCGGGAAACATTTTATAAATTTCACATTCCTCTCAAAGACACGCACTTCACAAGAAAGTATGGACAAAATATTAACGAATGTGTGAGGTTTATATCTGTTTAACGTTCAAAAAAAATGTCCTAAATGAGTACTTTCTATTAGGCCCCTTTTTGATTTTTGTATCGTCACGGAAAACCCAAAATAATTCTCAATTTTTTTTTCATTTCGATGTACAAATTCCATCGAACCCATGGACAAAATTTTATTATATTAGTGAGCTTTATAGCTCTTTAATCCTTCACAATAACGATAAGTACTCGTACTTTGTATCAAGTCCCTTTTTGATTTTTGTACCGTCACGGAAAATCCGGGAAATATTCTTTAATTGTTACTTCTTCGCTGAGACACGAAATTCACAAGAAACTATAGACATAATTTTATCGAATGTGTGAGGTTTGTATCTAAATAATCTTTACATAAAGTCATCTATATAATTACTTTCAATTTAGCCCTTTATAATTTTAGTTCCGTCACGGAAAATCCGGGAAATATTTTTAGATTCTACTTCTTCAATGAGACACGAAATTCACAAGAAACCATGGACCAAGTATTATCGAGTGTGTGAGGTTTGTATGTACATAATCTTTAAATAAAATCTTCTATGTGATTACTTTCTATTAAGATCGTCTTTTATATTTGTACCGCCACGGAGAACAAGAAAAATATTTTTGAATACTAACATCTTCGCTGAGACACGAAGTTCACAAGCAACTATATACCAAGTAATATCAAGTATATAAGTAATCTTTAAATTATATCTCCTATATGGTCACTTTCTATTAAGCCGATTTTCGATTTTTGTACCCTCACGGAGAAGCAGGGAAATATTCTTTAATTCTTACTTCTTCTTTGAGGCACGAAGTTAACAATAAACTTTAGACCAAATATTTTTGAGTGTGTGAGGTTTGTATCTAAGTAATGTTTAGATATAGTCATCTATATAATTAAATTCTATTAAGCCCGTTTTTGATTTTTATACCGCCACAAAAAATCCTGGAAATATTCTTGAATTCTTACTTCTTCGCTGAGACACGTGATTCAGAACATACTATGGACCAAATATTATCGAGTGTGTGAGGATTGTATCTAAGTAATATTTAAATAAATTCTCCTAAATGATTACTTTGTATCAAGTTGTGTTTTTTATTTGTGTACCGTCACGGAAAACCCGGGAAATATTCTTGAATTCATACTTCTTCACTGAGACACGAAATTCACAAGAAACCATCCACCAAACATTATCGAATGTGTGAGGTTTGTATCTAAGTAATCTCTAAATAAAATTTTCCATATCATTACTTTCTATAAAGACAGTTTTTGATATTTTTTGCGGCACGGAAAACATGGTAAATATTTTTAAATTCATACTTCTTCGCTGAGACATGAAGTTCACTAGAACCTATAAACCAAACATTATCAAATGTGTGAGGATTGTATCTATGTAATCCTTATATAAAATCTTCTATGTGATTACTGTCTATTAAGGTCGTTTTTTTTTATTTTTCTACCGTCACAGAAAATCCGGTAAATATTTTTGAATTCTTACTTCTTCGCTGAGAAAGGAAATTCACAAGAAACTATAAATCCAAATATTATCGAATGTGTGAGGTTTGTATCTTATTTATCGTTATATAAAGTCATTCATATATTTTCTTCCTATTAAGATCGTTTTTGATTTTTGTACCATCACGAAAAATCCGGTAAATATTTTTAAATTTTTAATTCTTCGCTGCGACATGAAATTCTCGAGAACCCATAGAACAAATGTTATCGAATGTATGACGTTTGTATCCAAGTAATCTATAAATAAAATCATCTATGTGATTACTTTCTATTAAGCCCGTCTTTTTATGTTTGAACCGTCACGAAAAATCCAGGATCTTTTTTAATTCTTTCTTCTTCGCTGAGACACGAAATTCACAAGAAACTATGGATCAAATGTCATCCAGTCTGTGAGCTCCGAATCTAAGCAATCTTTAAATAATATCTTCTATCTGATTACTTTCTATTAAGCCTGTTTATTATTTTTGTACTTTCACGACATGAAATTCAGAACAAACTATGGACTAAATGTTATCGAATGAGTGAGCTTTATATCTAAGTAATCCTTATTTAAAGTCATCTATATATTTACTTTCTATTAAGCCCGTTTTTAAATTTTGTACCGTCACGAAAAATCCGGAAAAAAATTTTGAATTCTTATATCTTTGCTGAGACACGAAATTCACAAGAAACTGTTGACGAATCATATCGGGTGTTTGAGATTTATAATTAAGTAATCTTTATATAAAAAAAATCTATATGGTTACATTTTATTATGCCAGTTTATCATTTTTGTACCGTCACGGAAAACCCGGGAAATATTTTTGAATTCTTAAACCTTCGCTGAGACACGAAGTTTACAAGGAACTACACACAAAATTATATCGAATGTGTGAGGTTAATATCTAAGTAAACTTTATTTGAAGTCATCTATATAATAACTTTCTATGAAGCACGTTTTTTATTTTTGCACCGTCACGAAAAATCAGGGATTTTTTTTTCGTCTTCGCTGAGGCACGAAATTCACAAGAATCTATGGACAAAATATTATCCAATTGTGTGAGCTCTGTACCTAATTAATCTTTAAATAAATTCGTCTATCTGATTACTGTCTATTAAGCCCATTTTTATATTTTTTTACAGCCACAGAGAACCTTGGAAATATTTTTGAATTCTTACTTCTTCGCTGAGACACGAAATTCAGAACAAACTATGGACCAAAGATTATTAAATGTGTGAGGTTTGTGTCTAAGTAATCTTTATGTGAAGTCATATAAATATAATTACTTTCAATTAAGCCCGTTTTTTATTTTTGCACTTTCACGAAAAATCCTGGAAACATTTTTGAATTCTTACTTCTTCGCTGAGGCACGAAATTCTCAAGAAACTGTCGACCAAAAATTATCTAGTGTGTGAGGTTTGGATCTAAGTAATTTTGATATAAAATTTTCAATATGGTTAGTTTTTAATAAGCCCGTTTTTTATTTTCGTACCGTCACGAAAAATACGGGAAATATTTTTATTATCCTTAATTCTTCGCTAAGGCACGAAGTTCATAAGAAACTATAAACCAAATTTTATCGAATTTGTGAAGCTTGTAACTAAGTAATCTCTAAATAAAAGCTCCTATATGATTACTATCTATTAAGACCGTTTTTTATTTTTACACCGTTACGAATAATCCTGGAAATATTTTTAAATTTTAACTTTTTCGCCGAGACACCAAATTCACAAGAAACTCGTGACCAAATATTATCGAATTTGTGAAGTTTGAATTTAAGTAATCTTTATATAAAATATTCTATGTCATTACTTTCTATTAAGCCCGTTTTTATTGTTTTTTATTGAATAATATTTTTTTAATTACCTACTAATATAGTATTGTTGTAGTTAGTTACATTTGGAATCAGATACATGCTGTAGAATGCTCTCAGAGCTATGGATTTTGGATAGATAATATCATCATGGAGATGTAGTTTCAAGACCGAAGTTTCGCTGGAGAGATGAAAAATTCCAATATTTAATATTCACACTGCTTTTTGAAAATCTTGTAATATGATGTTATGTATTTTATTTAATATTCTAATCATCATAATGCAAACATGACCACATATAATTTGATCGAAATCTTGAATACGTTCATGGTTGTAATAAATCTTAACATGTTTTAAATAATGAATTAATTCTGTAGGCGGTACCCCTCCAAAAGAATCGAAAAGAAAAGCATTGTTATTTTGTTTATAATAGCATATCCAGTGGGTATCGATATTTTTTCGACATGTCCAAATTCACCACGCCACATTCTCGTGAGAAAGGGGGACTATCTTTAGGGAGAGAATCAGTCATGAAAACTCCCCTGATATGTCGAGTTTTAAATATTTTAACTAAAGATTCAATGTCTTGGTTTGTGAGCGCTTCTTCTTTCTTTTTAATTTTCTGTGTGATCTGGACTTCACACCACTGCCTAATTTTCTTTCCATGTCAAGATTATGACGTTCTGCTCTTCTAGTTCTGCCTTATTCTTTTTTGAGTCAATTACAGTTTTGTCAATAGCAGCACTACCCACAGCTAACCTCCCCACTGCCCCTAAAGCTGCTAGGATGGCTGGAATGCTGAATATGAATCCACCACTATGTGATTTTTTTTCTTGTATTTTGCAAACGTTTTAAATGTGGTGTACTAAGTAATAATTTCATTCCATTTATGTTGGCTATACACTGCCTCATCTTTTCCTGTTGTTTTTTAGTTAAAATTGGATTAATTTTTAAATTTCTAAGATCATGATATGGAATTTGGTATACAATTCCTTTAGGTTTCATGTTGTTTCTTAAGTATTATTTCTATTATTATTATTATTATTATTTCAGGGTATTTATATTTATGTATTACAGACCCCATCCTAATTTTAGTTTTGTATTCATAGCAATGTTTGTACCCAATGCTGTTATTCGTTCACCTAATGATGTATCTTTGCTGGTTAATCTTCCAAATGCAGTCTCTTCCAATTTTTGATCAGCCACATGACGAGCATCCAGATCTTTGTGTGTGTTGTATGCAATGTCATGTTCTTTACAAGCTGTATCGAAAGGATTGATCCCTTTGTCCCCCCTTTTTAATCGTTTCTCAAGTTTTGTCCCAGGACCACAGTATTGGTAACCAGGTACGTGTAACTCGAATGGAAGCTTATTAATAAAATCAATTACCAAACCTCGACCTTCTGCTACATTCCAAAATTTAGGGGGTAGAGTATGAATAATTTTAATTAAGTATCCTATACCTTTGGGATCATTTACAATAAAATGAGCTAGTTTATTGCTAATCATGTCTACAATACCCATTTTCTCGTTGTAAAAGTTGTTGTTTCCAGCATTTTTCTCCCCTGCTATAAGCAGCAATCTATCTATGAGTTTTCTCAAATCATCTACCTACACAAATTCTTTATGTAAGGTATTGTATTGTTTGATACCACTACCAGTTTTGAGTTGGTTCCAGATAGGTTTAATAAGATTCTTGTATTTGTCCCCACTGCTCGATTAAACACGATTTTGAGTGGCATCGTTATTTTGATATAAGGCATCAGATAGTATCAAAATATCTGAGTAACTCTGATAATCTTCTGTAATTTTTTTTTGTTGTTTCTTGGTGATACTTGCCTGTACTCATGTAATCTCTTGCCAAGGGACCAAACTGGATTTTCTCTCATTCACTTATAGCTTTAGTAGGTGGTTGTTGGAGGGTCAGAGGTGTGTGAATATTGGATAAAGGCATAGGAGGAAAATCTGCATAATTTTTAGCAGTGAGGGGTACCAATTCATTTATGAAATTTTTATTTTGCTCTGTGATACCCTTAATCTCTTTACCGAGACCACTGATTGCATCGATAATTGCAATTGGTTTTGACGTTTGTATTGTTCATAGAATCCTCGATTATCAGATTTCCAACCTTTGAATCGTTTGGTGTTAGGTTTTCTAGTCATGTCGATGGTAACAAGTCCAAAATCATCACTGTTCTAACAAGATGAACAGAATTTTGAAAATTGGTTGTAATTTAAGTCACTTCCCACATAATCGTCACATACATGTTTAAGATTAGTATGATCTTGACGAAACAAACAAATTAGGTTTGTATTATCTCGTAGTAACTGTTTGGGAATTTTTGAATAAGTTTGAGCTAAATAAAAGCAGTCTATTTCTTTGTGACGACCCCGTGTAAAGAAATTTTGAATTTCGTTTTGATTTTCTAGAATGACATCATCAAAAACTACAACAGAATTTTTTAAACAATCATTTAGAGGTTTTACTTTTGATGCAAATGTAGCTATCTTAAGTCCCTCGTACAGCTTCATGAGTTGCTGATATTTCGGTTGTTCTAAACTTTTAGAGAATACATACAGGTGTCTATTTTCCCAATCTAGCCAATTAGGGGCGAGCAGGAAATTATCTACCAGCAAAGTGGTATCTCCACAAACCCCAGAAGGGGGACCTACAATGAGGCACCTTATATTATCAGGTAACAACTTCCCATTTTTTACTAGTTTCTACTAAATCTGGTAAACGCTGTACCACATTCCATGTTGGTGACAAAGAATCACCTGCTTTGCCTCTATCCAACTTCCTTCTGGCAGTCCCAGCCATTTAACATACAATTTATTTATTTTTCTTAAGTAATATTTTCTCAATTACATATGTATCTCTATATTTTGTTTCACTGAGTTCCTCTTCATAGAATTTCCCCTTCAATATTTTATTATAATTATCTTTTATGATATATGTATTTCTATTTTCTGGTAAAACTTGAACTACAGTGAATAACTCTGTACTCCAATTTTTGGTGAATCCATTTTCAAATAAATGTTTAAATTTACTGACTCTTACCTAATCTCCTGTTTTATATTTTGGTTTCTTGGTAGTGTATTTATATTTTAGACAATAAACAGTAGAAATCAACCTAGACTCATCAGACTTGGTTACCTCAGCAGGTTTCATGTGAATAGTTCTGTGCACTGAATTATTATAATGAGGAACTAGCTCGGGTAAAATTTGTACCCATTTATAGTTACCCTGTAGAGTAAATTGCCTCCACATGTGATTTTTTAATGTTCTGATGAATCGTTTCACTATACTGGCATTAAGACCACTGTATGTAAAATAATGTTTAATATTATGTTGATTCATGAACTTGGTAAATGTGGAATTGTAATTTTTTTTCCTCTGTCTGTCTGTAAATATTTTGGAATCCTACCCTCATTAAATATGGACTTTAAAGCCTCGGTACCTTGTGTTACTTTGGTACTTGTATATGTTTTCCCTTCTTTACATAACCAAACTCGCTCTCGAGTTCACGTAACTAATTGCTGGACGTCGCATATTGTTAAAATACCTTTCTACTTGTATATTTCTCATTCTGTCATTATGTTACTGATTAGTTTCAAGCACAAACAGTGTAAAAAGATAAAGTAGTACATATGGTAATATGGAAATATGCATGTGAAGTATCTTCGGTTCAGATAAATGGACCGAATTGATACTAGGGTATTTTGCAAAAATTTTTAAAATTGACTCACATGAATGAGTGGGTTCAATTATTTCTTTACACTTAGAAAAACAAATAAATTTAGCTTCTAATATTAAAAAAGCAAAATTTTTAAAAAATAAGGGGACATTATCTAAATCTTGCAATTTTTGTGAATTTTGCTCTATCAAAATGAGTGATTGAGCTTTGACAAAAGAGACATAATTATTTTTAACACTATAAAAATGGTAAAATTTGGATTTTTTAGATATTTTTCTCTTGCAAAATTAGCTGAAATCGGGGTAAAATGAATAAATAGCAAATAAATGGCTGCAAACATAACTATTATACTACTCTATATATTTATTTCCTTTTAAGATGGTTTCGTGATTTTTGTACCGTCACGAAAATCCCGGGAAAAAAATTTAATTTTTCGCTGAGACACGAAATTCACAAGAAACCATCAACCAAATACTATCGAGTGTGTTACATTTGTATCTAAGTAACCTTTATATAAAATCTTCTACGTGTTTACTTTCTATATAGCACCTTTTTGATTTTTATACCGCCATGGAAAAGACGGGAAAACTTTTTGAATTCTTACTTCTTCGTTGAGACACAAAAATCACAAGAAACAGTTGACCAAACATTATCAGTGTGTGAGGTTTGTAACTAAGTAATCTTTATGTAAAATTTTCAAAAAGATTACTTTCTATTAAGCCCGTTTTTTATTTTTTTACAGTCATGGAAAAACCGGGAAATAATTTTGAATTCTTACCCTTTTCTGAGACATGAAGTTCACAAGAAACTATAGACCAAAATTATCGAATGTGTGAGGTTTGTATCTAGTATTATTTATATAAAATTTTCTATGTGATTACCTTCCATTAAACCCGTGTTTGATTTGCGTACCGTCACGGAAAACCCGGGAAATATTATTGAATTCTTACTTTCTCGTTGAGACACGAAGTTCACAAGAAACTATTCACCAAATATCATCGAGGGTGTGAGGTTTGTATCTAGTAAGCTTTACATTAAATTTTCTAGGTGATTACTTTCCATTTAGCCCGTTTTGGATTTTCGTATCCTCACAAAAATTCCGGGGAAAATTTTAAAATTTTAAATTTTTCGCTGAGACGAAATTCACAAGAAACCATCGACCAAATATTATCGAGTGTGTGAGATTTGTATAAAAGTAACCTTCATATAAAATCTTCTATGTGTTTACTTTTTATAAAGCACATTTTTTTATTTTTGTACCGCCACGGAACACACGGGAAATATTTTTGAATTCTTACTTCTTCGCTGAGACACGAAATTCACAAGAAACCATCAACCAAATATTATCGAGTGTGTGAGGTTTGTATCTAAGTAATTTTTAAATAAAATAATCTATGTGATTACTTTCTAGTAAGCCCTTTTTATTTCTGTACCGTCACGGAAAACCCGGGAACGACTTTTTAATTCTTAATGCTTCCCTGAGACACGAAAGTCACAAGAAACTGTTGAACAATCAATATCGAGAGTGTGCGGCTTGTATCTAAGTAATCTTTATATAAAATTTCCTATATGGATACTTTCTATTTAGCCCATTTTCGATTTTTGTACCGTCACTGAAAACCTTGGGAATATTCTATAATTCTTACTTCTTTGCTGTGACACGAAATTCAGAACAAGCAAGGGACCAAATATTATCGAGTGTGAGAGGATTGTATCCAAGTAATCTTTATATAAAATCTTCTATGCGATTAGTTTCTATTAAGCCTGTTTCTAATTTGTGTACCGTCACGGAAAACCCGGAAATTATTATTGAATTCTTACTTCTTCGCTGAGACACGAAATTCACAAGAAAGCATCGACCAAATATTATCGAGTGTGTGAGGTTTGTATCTAAGAAATCATTAGATAAAATCTACTATTTGATTACTTTCCATTAAGCCCATTTTTTATTTTTGAACCGTCACGGAAAACCCGGGAAATATTTTTGAATTCTTACTTCTTCGCTGAGACACAAAGTTCGCAAGAAACTATAGAGCAAATATTATCGAATGTGTGAGGTTTAGATCTAATTAATTTTATATACATTTTCATTATGATTAATTTTTATTAAGCCCGTTTTTATTTTTGTACCGTCACGAAAAATCCGGAAAATATTTTTATTATCCTTAATTATTCGCTAAAACACGAAGTTCACAAGAAACTATAAACCAAATTTTATCGAATGTGTGAAGCTTGTATCTAAGTAATCTCTATAATAAAATTTTCTATATGATTACTTTCTACTGGGACCGTTTTTGATTTATGTACAGTAGTAGAAGAGGGGCCTAAATCGCACCCCCCCCAAAATCTAACAATTTCATAGTGAGCTCTCTAATGTAATTTAACTGAAAATCAAGATTTTAGCTGATTTTCCAAGTGTAAAAAACTGAAAATTTGCTTCACGCAAGGGCTTAAATTCCAATTTTATTGTATAAAAATTCTAAGATTTAGATAATTTCCCCCTATGACACCCAATTTTTTAAATTTTACTTTTTTAAAAAAAATAAAGCGAAATCCATTACTTTTTTAACTGTAAAAAATAATTGACTCACGTGAGTCAATTTTAAATTTTTTTGGAAAATACCGCAGTGTACATTCGGTCCATTTATATCTGAACCGAAGATACCGTACTTGCATATTCTCATATCCTCCAGTGTTATGATATTGTTTGTGCTTATAACTAATCAGCAACATCATGGCGGTACAAGAAATATACAAGGGAAATATATTTTAGTAATATTTGTGCCCTAGCAATTAGCTACGTGAACTCGAGAGTGCTCTGTCATATGACTTCAGCTAATCGTATTACTACCGGACGATATATAAAATCATGAGTAATGAATCTTTTTCCAGCAAGTATATTTCTTTTGCAACTAGATGGCAGCATCTAGTGATACTTACTGCTTTTATGTTCTCCAAGTACATTTATTTGCAACTAGATGGCTTTGATGATATATAAATCACTGTGTAGGAAGTATTTTTTGGAACGTAACTTGCGTGACATGCAAGAATTCTCATGTAACCTAGTTTTTACTTAGACAAATCAATAGTTTTGTCACGAGAATTCTTTGCATTCCAAACATTCCTGAGTGTATGTGTGAAGATTGACGCACTTACGGGAGCGTGTGAATATTGAGGCATTGACCTGTTAAGAATGAATGAATCTAAGTAAGGTCATAGGTTTTCGTAGTGTTTCTTTTTTTAAATTTTTTTTTAATAAACTTTTTTCTTAAGCATTAACATTGGGGGCCCTACAAACTTAGCTACGTCAATTTAAGAGCGCTCTATTATGGTCTTCAGCTAAATCCAGTCACTGCTTGAATATGTTATAAAATATTAGCTAATGAAACTTGTGTCTGACAAGTACTTTTTTTTTGCAACTAGATGGCGAGCACTTACACACACACATACTTCTATTTGTTAGTAACCCCCCTTCCCCCTTCTGGAAAAGTGTAATATGCAAGTGTATGTACAAACATTGAGGCATTGCTAAATGTTACTAGCTCGGAGAAAGTTACGCATGCTCAGTTATGAAAGCTATATTAGTACTTTCCATTGCAACTAGATGGCCAGCACTTACATACACACACACACACATACACATGCTTCTATTCTGCTTTCATGTTTCTCCAAGTACAATTATTTGCTGCTAGATGGCAATATTGTGTAAGAAATAACTTATCTTCCCCCCTTTGGGGGCTCTTGAAGATGCAGGTAACAACGAGGCAATGCCAAGTTAGAAATATTATGTTGATAATAGAGAGACAAAAAACTGACTAAATGAATGAATGAATGAATGGCGAGATCATGCATGTTGAGCGAAGATAAATCAATGTTAGCTTGTAACATTGACATATGTTGTGTGCGAACAGGGGATCGATGACAGTTCGTGACATGACATGCTAAAGAGATTCAACTTGGAATAAAGATTGTTATCTGTTATTTTATGTGTAATAAAGAAAGACAATAAGTAATAGATTTTCTCTTACAGTTTTATTGACCTTGTGATTATTTGCAAATTATTAAAACACTTATATCTCGAAAACTATGCAACATAGATTGGTGCGGTTTTTTTTATTCGCTTTGTCTCAACGTACTCTTTAAAATGAGACCAAAGTCGACATAGCTTATCATAAAAAAATATTTTATATCTTGAGAATTAGTAAAAAAAAAAATAATATATTAAAATGATAAAAATATCCCAAAAGAAAAAAACGCCAATGAATGTATTTGGCTATAAGAAGCAACATATTCCCCAAATAGAGCGAAGTCCAGACAGCATCATGCAAGTGATTTCCGATCTTGACCGTAAATTGAGAGGGTTGGTCATTATTCAACTTAATAGTATGGTACCAGGTAGACGAAAATACTGGAAAGCAACTACATGTTTTTAACAACAACCTACCGTCATATGAGATTCCTGTCACAGGGAAAATCCAGATAACTATCTCACCACCTAATGCTGCTGTGGTCCATATAGAAAAAATCTCTATAGAATTAAGCACAATAATATGTTTCCTAACATACCATACGAGGTGGAAGCTGGTCATTTCCTCTATGCTGAAATAATTGGCGATTATGATAAACTAATTCTCCTCTTTATCGAAATAAGAATAATATATCCTCTCATGAATATATAAATACCCAAAACAAAAAATAAAAATAAATAAATAAAAAATAAAACATCAATAAATAAATCAAAACAAAATGGATATATTTGAAAACAGAAGACGGCAGGAAATACCGGATAATTCCAGCGATATTGCCAGATTAGACGAACGTCTTAAGAAACTTAATATTCTTTGAATGTAAGCTTACATGCTGAAATTACCACTCTACAGTCTGCATTAATTAATCCCATAGTGAAAATTAATGGGGAACTCAAGTCTCTACTTCAAAAATATACTAACTTAGCGTCTCCCGATAATGTTGAAAATTTAAAAGAGAATTTAGCTAAATTAAAAAATGATCTTGAGAAATTTCGTCAAATTCAAACAACTACCTCGGAACATCTAAAGCAAGAACTAAATAACCAAGAGAATACTATTCGTACCGAACTACTTTCCATATTTGAAACTATCAAGACTCAAGAGCAATATGAACTGCTTAATACAAACATTCTTGAATTACGGGACCAATTTTTATCTTTTGAAATTCCCTCACTGGAATATATTAAATCCGAACTGAAAACAGACAAATTACATGCAGCCATAACAGAAGTTCAATCCAAACTACAAACATTAGAAGACTTTATTAATAATTTACCTTTATCTTCCGAATCAAATGGCATCGCTCGCAGTGTTGCCAGTATCAAATTGCAATTAGAAACTTACGAAGATTTTGGAATGATACAGGGTACCATAGCTCATATTGAAGACACTTTGACAACCATGAGAAACGAATCGACGAATGTACAGGAAACTCTGGAATTCAAGTTGCCCAGCATAACTGAATCTTTAAATGTAATTCAACGACAGATGACAAAGTTAGAGAATCTCAGCACTGAATCTGAACTATCTCATTTTCACCATCTCATAGACGACATACAGAACAAATTGCAAATACTGCAACAGTCTACTCCGACGCAAGATGACATACAGCAACTTAAAAATGTCTTAACCAGTGAAGCAGGTGCTACAGAGTTAGATGTAGTTAAACAGGCCCTGACAACACTTCAAAACACAGTATCCAATTTACCCACTTCCCAGGAGATAAGATCTGTAAAAGAGCAGAAAATAGAATATTAAAGTCAGAGGACATCAAAAATATTCAAGCTGAAATTGCTGTAATTCAAGATACTATTGCTACTTTGCCTACCAACCAGATAGTCAACGAACTTTATGCATTGTTTGAAGAAATCAGAAGTCAGGTACACGATCTTGCGAGCCAAAGTACTAAATTGAAACGTGTAGAAAATTTACAGATTATTTCAAACATTAACCTACAAATCAGTACCCTCGAAACAAGTCAAGGATCTGCTTTATCAGGTTTTACCTCGTAACTTCATGATCTCAAAGAACAATTTAAACAATTGTATGTTAATGTCAAAATCAAACCCAGCTACGATGAAGTGGTACGCACCATAAACGAATATCAAGAAACGGTATTAAGCAGATTAGACGATTTAGAATTACGTAAATTTTTCACCATTGAGATAGTTAGGCTTGAGAGTGTACCAAATATACGAGGGCACTGGACTTATGTTAATGCAGGAAATGTTTACAAAATGTACCCTTACAGTCAGTCTCATGAATTTTTCCTTGATGGCGAAATTAAATTTTTAAAATTTGGCTATGTAAAGAAAGGAAAACATGTGGAAGTGCCAAATTTCACCATACAGAGAAAAGATTGCGTCTATAGAGCACTTCAGATACATATTGCATATTGGGATGAATCTGCAAATAAATATAAAATGCATGAGGATCAAGAATTATCTGTTTTCCCTGTGCAAGCTAATGACCAATTACAATTATACCCCGAGTATAATCCATTTTATGTCATATTTTCTTATAGAAGTCTATGTCAAGACAAGATATAGTTAATGAATTACACAGACCAGCTCGTCGTAACTACAAACGACTGAGTGTGGTAACGAAAGGAATAGATGATATGTTTCAAGGTGATCTGATTGAGATGGCTTCATGGACTTTAAAAAATTTGGATAAGATAAATCATGGTTACAAATATATGCTTACAGTTATTGATTCATTTAGCAAATATGCATGGGCTGTTCCCCTAAAATCCAAGACTGGTACTTGTGTTACCGAGGCTTTAAAGTCCATATTTACTGAGGGAAGGATACCCAAATATTTACAGACAGACAGAGGGAAATAATTTTACAATTCCACATTTAGCAAGTTAATGCAACAATATAATATTAAACATTATTCTACATACAGTGATCTGAAAGCTAGTATAGTGGAACGATTCAACAGGACATTAAAAATCGCATGTGGAGACAATTTACTCTACAGGGCAATTATAAGTGGGTGCAAATTTTACACGAGCTAGTTCATAATTACAATAATACAGTACACAGTACTATTCACATGAAACCTGCTGAGGTAACTAAGTCTGATGAGCAACGATTGATTTCTACTGTTTATTGTCAAAAATATACATACACTACCAAGAAGCCAAAGTTTAAAGTAGGGGATCAAGTGAGGGTCAGTAAATATAAACAGTTATTCGAGAAGGGATTCACTAAAAATTGGAGTACGGAGTTATTCTTTGTGGTTCAAGTTTTACCAGGAAATAGAAATACATATATCATAAAAGATAATCAAAATAAAATATTGAAAGGGAGATTCTATGAAGAGGAACTTAGTAAAAGAAAATATTGAGATACATATTTAATTGAGATAATATTGAAGAAGAAAAATAATAAATTGTATGTGAAATGGTTAGGTCTGCCAGACAAAAGTTGGATAGAAGCAAACCAGGTGATTCTTTGACACCAACATGGAATGTGGTACAGTGTTTACCAGATGTATTGGAAACTAATAAAAAATTGAGAGCTTTTACCCGATAACGTAAGATGCCTCATTGCAGGCCCATTCGGTTGTGGAAAAACCACTTTGCTGGTTGATAATTTCTTGCTTGCCACCAATTGGCTAGATTGGAAAAATAGACACTTGTATGTATTCTCAAAGAGTTAAGAACAACCCAAATACCAACAACTCATGAAGCTGTACGAGGGACTGGGCATAGCTACATTTGCATCAACAATAAAACCTTTCGACCAATGTTTGAAAAATTCGGTTGTGGTGTTTGATGATGTCATTCTAGAAAATCAAAACGAAATCCGAATTTTTTTTACACAGGGTCGTCACAAAGAAATAGACTGCTTTTATTTAGCTCAAACTTATTCCAAAATTCCCAAACAATTACTACGAGATTATACAAACTTAATCTGTTTGTTTCGTCAAGATCACACTAATTGAAAACATGTATACGATGATTATGTGGGAGGAGACTTAAATTACAACCAATTTTCAAAATTCTGTTCATCTTGTTGGAACAAAGACGATTTTGGATTTGTCACCATCGACATGACTCGTAAACCTAACAATGGTAAATTCAGAAATAAAATCAACGAGTTTTTGTACGTTGAAACGATATAAAATAACCATTAATCAAAGAAATAAATATGACGAGACACAAAATTGAAGATAATACGAAATTACGAGAGTACTTGTCCAAACGTTTCAAAGGTTGGAAATCAGAAAATCGAGGTTTTTACGAACAACACAAACGTCTAGACCAATCCATTATCGATGCAATCAGTGGTCTTGGTAAAGAGATTAAGAGTGTGACAGAACAAAATAAAAATCTCATCAATGAATTGGTACCTCTTACTGCTAAAAATTATGCAGACTTTCCACCTACCCCTCTATCCAGCATTCACACACCCCTGATACTCAAAGAAGCACCTGCTAAAGCAGCTATAGAAGAAGCAGAGAAAATCGAGTTGGGTCCCCTGGCAAGGGATTACCTAAGTACTGAAAAATTCGAAAAAAATGAAGTGTTTGGATTGTATCAGACCATGGAACCAAATGATGGCGTAGTATGGAAAATTGGCAAATCTAAAGTAACATTCGAAGGGGATAACATAAAAATTAATTTGGGCGGGAGAAACAGCTGGTCCAGATATCCTGGTACTGTTGGGCTATGGGAGCTCATCACTAAGAAACAACCAAAAAATTTTACACAAGATGATTATCAAAGTTACTCAGAAATTTTGACACTCTCTGATGCTCTGTATCAAAATAATGATGCCAGTCAAAAGCGAGTGAAATCGAGCAGTGGTGACAAATACAAAAATCTGATCAAGCCCATCTGGAACCAACTTAAAACTGGTAGTGGTATAAAGCAATACAATACTTTACATAAAGAATTTGTGCGGGTAAACGATGTTAGAAAACTCATACTTAGATTGCTGGTTATAGCAGGGGAGGAAAATTCTGGGAACAACAACTTCCATAATAAGAAAATGGGTATTGTAAACATGATCAGTGACAAAATAGCTAATTTCATTGTAAACGATCCCAAAGGTATAGGATACTTAATTAAAATTATCAATACTTTATTTCCTAAATTCTGGAATATATCAGTGGGTCGAGGTTTGGTGAATGATATTATTAATAAACTTCCATTCGAATTACACATATCTAGTTACCAATACTGTGGTCCAGGGACAAAACTTGAAAAAAGGTTAGAAAGAGGAGACAGGGGTATTAATGCTCTCGATGTAGCTTGTAAAGAACATGACATTGCATACAACACACACACAAAGATCTGGATGATCGTCATGTGGCTGATCAAAAATTAGAAGATGCAGCATTTGGAAGATTAACAAGCAGAGATGCTTCTTTGGGTGAAAGAATAACAGCATTGGTACAACTATTGCTATGAATACAAAACAAAAATTAGCGAGGGGGTTGTAATAAATAAATATATAATATAAATACCCTGAAAAATAATAATAATAAATAACAACAACATGAAGTCAAAAGGAGATGTATACCAAATACCATATCACAATCTTAAAAATTTAAAAATAAATTCAATTTTAACTAAAAAACAACAAGAAAGAAGAGACAATGTATAGCCAAAGGAAATGGAATGAAATTATTACTCAGTATGCCACAATTAAAAAGATTGCAAAATACAAGAAAGAAAACACATAGTGGCTGATTTATATTCAGCATTCCAGCTATCCTGGCAGCATTGGAAGCAGTGCTGCTATTGCCAAAACTGTAATTGATTCAAAAAAGAATAAGGCAGAACTAAAAGAGCAGAAGCGTCATAATCTTGCCATGGAGAAAAAATTAGGCAGTGGTGTGAGGTCCAGAGCACTCAGAAAATTTAAAAAAAGAAGAAGCACTCACGAACCAAGATATTGAATCTTTTGTTAAAATATTTCATGTCTGATTCTCTCCCTAATGGTAATCCCATTCTCGAGAATGTGGCGTGGTGAATTTGGACAAGTCCGAAAATATTGGTACCCACTGGATATGCTATTATAAACAAAATAACAATGCTTTTATTTTCGATTCTTTCGGAGGGGTACCCCTTACAGAATTAATTCGTTACTTAAAACATGTAAGGTTTATTACAGTGACGATCGTATTCAAGATTTCGATCAAATTATATGTGGCCATGTTTGCATTACGATGCTGAGAATATTGAATAAAATACCAAACATCAAATTAAAAGATTTTAAAAAAGCTGTATTATATATTAAATATTGGAATTTTCCATCTCTCCAGTGAGACTTTGGTCTTGAAACTACATCTTCACGATGATATTATCTATCCAAAATCCATAGCTCTGAGAGCATTCTACAGTATGAATCTAATTCCGAATGTAACTAACTACAACAATACTATATTAGTAGGTAATGAATAAAATATTATTCCTCCCGGACAGTATAACTTATCTACTTTACAATCTGAACTTCCAAACACTGTATTGCTATCTCAAAATTCTGTAACACACAGAGTGGAGATTGTGTCTACCAATGAAACTGTGGACTTATCTACCATGGGGGAACTTCTAGCATTCGAGAACAATAGCAAATTAGAACCAGGTGTTAGGGACGTAGGTAAATTTATACCAAAATTCTTAGCTACAGAGACATTGAATATTCACTGCAACATTGCCAAAGGTATGATTATCAAAGCAGAAGAAAATTCGATTGGTAGTCACAGAGAAACAGTTATCATTGCTACATTTAAACCAAATTCAGAATTTATGGAACCCATCTTCTATTCCCCAATCCCACCAGTCTATTTCCCTGTTTCTCTTGATAATGTTAATTACATAGAGATAACAATTACAAATTAGAAAATTGAAATCATCGATTTTGCTGATGCTAATAGCACTGCAATAATAGAAATGAATATTTAAAATATATAAATAAATACCAAGATGGAAAATATCGAGAGTTATGAATTACAGTCCTTCCCTCCAAACAGAAGGACATTTGCAAATTTGAATCAGCCCAACAAAGAGATACAGTATGACATCACGGCCGGGGATGGGTTTATTCATCCACATAGATCAGATCTGTATATAAAATTTGATGTTGTAAAACAAAGTAATGGTGAAGAATATCCCCCATCCGGGGCTAATGTTAAACTTATAGATAATTTTGTTCCATTCATATTCTCTCAAATCGAAATTAGGAAGCATGGTACAGTGATTGACAGGATTGATTGCCATGGAATTACATCCACTATAGTGGGCACAATGAAACTGTCCAAATCAGAGAGTGCATATTATAAAGTTGGTGGGTTCAAAGCTGGAACAGAAATTCAAGCAAAAAGTCATACAGTACTGTTCCCCATGAGATTGCTATTTGGATTTTTCTCTGATTATAAAGAAATTATGTGGGAAGGTGGTTTGAGTATCATATTTCGCAGAGCACCCAATGTTCATAATGCCATCATGAGATACAAAACTTTAAATGCAGATGGAACAGCTAATGAGGCTAGTTTACCCGAAGCTGCAAAATGTGTGATCCAGTCTATGGAGTTGCGAATGGCTATACTTGAATATGAATCAAATTATGCTCTCAAATACAAAGCCAACATTTAAAAAAATCCTCAAATTCCAATACAATTTTATACTTATCAATGCATTCAGAAGCCTGTAGAGAGTAAATTCTTTGAATTTGACATTACTAATCAGTTTCAATTTCTACAATACGATATGCCAGAGTTTGTAGCTGTATTGTTTCAGACAGGGGGAGATGACAATCAGGAAAAAGATAGCAGCTAGTTTGATAATTGTAAAGTTAAAAATGTGTATCTGAAGAATAGCAGAAATGAGGTGTTCCCTCGTGAAAATTATAATTTAAACATTGCAGAACAAGATTATTTGAAGTTATATGAAGCATTTAGTACTTTTAAGAGAGTAACTGAAGGAAACATAGACATGTATTATAATCCAGATGAGTTCATAGTTCACAGACCAATGTTTTTAATAAATGCATCAAAAAGAAAATTGGTAGTTACAAATGATCGAACTAATATAAAATTGATATGTGAATTTCATGAAACTCTACCGGAAAATACTACATGTAGTGCTATATTAATAGTACAGAAATCATATGTATATGATGTAAAGAATGAGAGAGTGATAGAACAATTTTAAATAGAATAGAATAGAATATAGAATTTTATTATTTACTTCTGTACCTTAGGCTTGATAAAAATATATGAATAATTATATATAACATTAAAAAAAATTAAATAAATATTTTTATCAACTTTTTAATTTACATTTATTACAATGTTTTGGGTAAACATTTTCATAGTGTCCATATTCTCTAGTATGGATGTTACAATCTAATATTTCTAATTTATTGTCATGGCCATCGAGAGCTATTTTATTTTTTATTGTAGTATAAACAACACGATGTTTGTTGGTAAGATAATATGCAGACATTAATTGTTTTTCATTTCTATTTTCAAATAAACAATTTTTAAAATCATCCATGGTCAGTAGGGTGTATCGAAAAAAACTTTCTTCGAAATGTTAAGGTGGCTAGTGCGGAAAAGTGGCCATTTGTGACCAAAAACACGTCTGATTTTTTTCAGATTTTTTGGAGGTCGTTTAGGTGGCGCGCATCGACCTTGAAGTTTTGATAGTGATTTGGTTATGCAACACGCACAACAATTTCACAAAAATGTCATTATTAGGCTATTTCTTGTCTTCTTTTCTGCATTATGGTCATTTATTGTTTTGTTTATGGAAAATATGTTACATTTGTGCCTTAGGGGTGGTTTCCTATGCTGTTTATGTATGCTTTTGCTCAAAAATTGTCAATTTGAGGCTAAAAACTCCATTTTTTCTATTGATGGTTTCCAATTGGTTGCGACTGTGTTTTATTCAAAAGTTTTCCGATATAAAAGACTAAATAAAATATTTTGACTTTCTAATTGCTAACAGTTCCTCAATTACTGTCCAGCGCTTCGCTTATTTTCATAGCTTATTATGCTTTGAAAAGAACCCAGAGCTCACCACGAGGATGTGGCTGGACTGTGAGCTCCACCCATGTTGGCAAACATAATTTTACTAAGGGGCAGGCCAAGATTTTCTTCTAGTTTTCTCCTTGAACTTTATAGTCACTTTTTGTTCGAAATGTCGGCATATGTTCTCTAGATTCCAATTTTGCTTTGATGTAGCCATCATGTGCGCTGGCGCCGAAAACGGAAGAAGCAGCCTCTGTGATAATTTTCACAAGTCGCTCCACTCCTTGTGTGTGGCAGGGGAAGTCTTGAATTTCAGCTATTTTTTGTTTTTAATGTAGTCATCTGCTTCTTCATTTGTAATATTATTGGTCAACGGAGGCTCGTGGAGGGAGCACGAAGCCCAATCAACTATGTCATAGTATTGGTCTGCATTAAAATTGATGGTTGGTAAAACAAAAGTGCGAATTCTTTTGCCTTTTTTCAATCCTCTTGCTTTCTTAATTCTTTGCCAACCAAGACTTCTTATTTCTGGGTTTTGGTCGGTTATTAAAGCCAGCAGGAGATTTTCAGGATGGGCGAAGAATGCGTTTTGTTGAATGACCCTATGAATCAGATCTCTCAAGAGGGGGTGGGGGAAATCGGGACAAGTAGATCAAATTCTAGAGGTTTCGGGCTCCGTCAGTTATCGATGGTTCCTTCTTGATGCCAAACCACACATACTACATAATGAAGGTGTACGCATGGGTGGAGCTCGCAGTCCAGCCACCTCCTCGTGGTGAGCTCTGGGTTCTTTTCAAAGCATAATAAGCTATGAAAATAAGCGAAGCGCTGGACAGTAATTGAGGAACTGTTAGCAATTAGAAAGTCAAAATATTTTATTTAGTCTTTTATATCGGAAAACTTTTGAATAAAACACAGTCGCAACCAATTGGAAACCATCAATAGAAAAAATGGAGTTTTTAGCCTCAAATTGACAATTTTTGAGCAAAAGCATACATAAACAGCATAGGAAACCACCCCTAAGGCACGAATGTAACATATTTTCCATAAACAAAACAATAAATGACCATAATGCAGAAAAGAAGACATGAAATAGCCTAATAATGACATTTTTGTGAAATTGTTGTGCGTGTTGCATAACCAAATCACTATCAAAACTTCAAGGTCGATGCGCGCCACCTAAACGACCTCCAAAAAATCTGAAAAAAATCAGACGTGTTTTTGGTCACAAATGGCCACTTTTCCGCACTAGCCACCTTAACATTTCGAAAAAAGTTTTTTTCGATACACCCTAATGGTCAGTCTTACTATATTTGATCGTTTCACACCCTTAGCTTTTTTAATTTCTTCTTTTTCATCTATTTTGATACAATACAATTTTTGCTCTGAGTCCAGCAAATTCTGATATTATAGATCCTGCTGCTTCATCTTTCATTTTCCCAGGGATCATCTGGTTTTCAACACTGTATAATAAATTATAGAATGGACAATCTTTTGGATAGTTACTAAAATCAAAATGTTCTTTCATATCTAGTAAATCTTTGTACAAATCCTCTGTTTCTATTTCATGTATAAAACTATCAGTATCCATATATGCTACTTTTATGTTTTCATATCTAGCTTGCATCACATCATAATATAATTTATACATTTCTAATTTAGATAATTCAAGAATTGTAACTCCCACAGCTATTGACACATCACACACACTACATCGGTGTTACTTCTTTCAATAAAAGTCATATTTTCAGTAATTTCTCTAAAACTTTTGTATGTAGGATCAGCAAAAAGTTTCAAAAGTTTTTTTCCAATTGGTCACCAAACTACACCTTAACCGATTTTTTTTGTTCTCTAAAAATTTTCCATATATGGCATTATTTATTAATTTATAAAGATCTTTCAAAACTTTAGAATTTGTTTGTATTCGATTGTTTATATCTTCCACAATATATTGAGCTAACCATTTTGTTTGATCAAATTTTAAACAATTATGGATTTTTGATATTAAGAGACCTTGCTTTTCGTAATGTTGTAACATTTGATAATGAAGTACATAATGATATTTGTTTTCGAATGTTAACATTAATTTTGTTTCTTCTGTACCTGGAACCTTTTAAGATACTGATGCCATAGCTAATCCGTGGTGTTTCTTATGACACCATGGTGGGTATAGCATATCAACTTCCAATAGACAACCTTTTGGATGATCTTCAGACCATTTAACGAAATCCTTCTTATCAAGTTATTCCTGGGTCATCCATTTCTAATTACCAACTGGGAGTGATTCAGTCATGACATACCCATATAAATTGTTCATATCAATATAGTGAATATTTAGATTTTTTATTATCATCATAATCAGATAAATATTTATTGTTTGCTTTTATATATCTTAAAGGACACTGTACTATACCACCACGTATAGCAGATTCAACAAATGTAAACTGTCCACTATCTTCGAGAAGACCAATTTCAACTCCAGTATTTATAAGCATAGCTTGCCAAGATAAACAAGGTGTTGTACACATAAAAACAGGATCCAAATTATATTTTTCAAAACAATTTTTTCGAAAAGTGTCGAACACATCAGCCAACAAGAGAACATCTAATTTCAAATCATAATCATAATAATCTCCCATTGTTTCACAACCTAGCATGTCCCAAATTGTGTGTGCAAGTTGATAATCCTCCTCGCTACATTCTCTATCTTGAAGATGGTTATAAAATGCTTCTCTCGGTGGTAACTGTCTCTTCAAATATTTCAAAATCATCCATGTATTGATAGGGGTAGACTCCTTTTCTCATTAGCAAATTTATATCATATTGCCCAAATTCTTCTTTTGTATAAATAAATTTGTCTTCGGTTAGTTGTTTGACCAGAGTAGCTAAACTGCTGGAACTGATATGAATCCAAAAAATTAAGAACAACTGTTCTTTTATTTAAATATCTGATAGTTTTTTCTACAATAATATATTTTTCTTTAGTCTGTGATATAATATTAATATTTTCTGCATCATAATGTAATTCTTTAATACAGCGTGTTTATAAATGAATGGTGCGGTTATAAAAATTAATAATAAATCGATTTATTACCTTACACGGGTAAAACCTACACCGTAAGCAGTGGCAACTGTCCAAGTTTTTGATGCGCTACCTGCTGTTTGCTTGTCATGCTTGCTGCAGGGCCGCATCGTCAATTCCGAGTCAGTCAGTTTCCGCAGCGAGCGTTAGTTCCGAGATGGCGTCGCAACAGGAAAAGGCTTTCTGTGTGCTCTGTTTTGAGGTGTCCAGATCTGTGGTAACAGTGCAACGTGAGTTTCGTGCACGGTTTAGGAAATACCCACCACACAAGAATAACATAAATCGGTGGTACCGACAGTTCGTGGAAACTGGATGCTTGTGTAAAGGGAAGAGTTCTGGTCGACCTCGTGTGTCCGATGAAAACGTTGAAAGAGTGCACCAGGCGTTTCAGTGAAGTCCTCGGAAGTCACTTAATAAAGCAAGCAGGGAATTGGACTTGCCAAAGAATACGGTGTGGAAGGTGTTGCGTAAGCGACTATGCTTTAAACCGTACAAACTGCGAATAGTGCAGGCCCTTAAACCAACAGACAAAGTTAAAAGGCGTGAATTCTGTGAAGAGATGCAGTTGAAAATGGAAGAAGAAGATGGTTTTGCAGAAAGACTCATCTTCAGTGATGAGGCCACTTTCCATGTAAGTGGCAAGGTGAACAAACACAATGTCCGTATCTGGGGAAGCGAGAAACCACATACCCAGATAGAGCATCAGCGTGACTCTCCAAAAGTGAACGTTTTCTGTGCGGTTTCCCGGGAGCAAGTGCACGGCCCATTTTTCTTCGAAGAAGCAACAGTCACAGGAGAATCATTTCTAGACATGTTGGAAACCTGGTTGTTAGCCCAGCTTAACACCAATTACGATGATTACATTTTGCAACTTGAGGGTGCTCCGCCCCATTTTCACAGGAATGTGAGAGAGGTTCTTAACCCATCAGGTCCCAGTGATCTCATATGAGATCACCTAACAAAACTGACATTTTAGTAAATATTTTGCAATAATTTTTTATAAATGCTCTTTCATATCTTTTTCAAAGGTCCATGAATTGTGTATAATGTAAATATAATTTACTAGTTTCTACTAAGACAATGATTTTTAGTGTTCAAAAATTTCATTCTATTAAGTTTCACAGAAGGGTTACCGAGAATTTTTGTTATTCATTGTTAATGTGGTATACTGACGTATTTCTGCTTTTATTTTATCATCAGTAGTTTGAAGTATATATATAGCAATTTTGGTCATTCTATATTAAAAACATCCTAGATATTTCCTCGCCAAGAAAACGGTGATCTCATATGAGATCACTGGGACTTCGACATTTCGGAACTGGCAACAATGATGTTTGGTTTATCATACTCCGCAGTTGTTTTCGTCGAACGATTAGCAACACGTACTGCTGCGTTTATGTACACAGCCAGTTGTTGCATTTATTGTTGGTGATTGTTCGAAGAACAATGTCGTGTTTTTCGCACATACAAGCATGTACAATTGACGAAATAAGGGCTATCCTAAGTGATCTTAGTGAAAACGAATCAGTTAGTGATACCGAAGTTGTTGTTCTTCCGCCGGACAAAGTAGATTGTCTTACTGATGAAGATGAAGGTGACGATGATGAGATTGGTGCAGCTAATGTCAGTGAGGTGCCATGGCCACTAGAAGTGTGTTATACCCATTCTGTTAACAGAGATCATGCTGGTACGTGCAATGAAGAAGAGGAAGTCAATGAAGATGGTTCTAATGCAGTTTTAGGGGATCCAGTTCAATCATTATACCTAGATGGCTCAACTGTTGAAAATGACGCAGTGCAAGTGAAGAAGAGGAAATGCGTTGACACCCTAACCTGTGTGAAGTGGAGGAAGTGCAGCCCCAATTATAATGATTTGCCACGTAAATCTGATATTGCATCACAGAAGGGGGCTGCATTAGTATCTCAGTGTAAGAATTTGTCTCCTGTAGAAATGTTTGAACTTTTTTTTTCTCCTGACTTGTTTGATCATATCGTACGTGAGACTGTCAAATATGCAACAACGTTTAAAAATGATACCGGTTTTGAGTGTAGTGTAGAAGAAATGAAGGTCTTCTTTGGCATTTTGTTATTTACAGGCTACCATAAGCTCCCAAACTTGAAACATTATTGGAGTGAGAAAGAAGACTTAGGCATTCCGTTGATTAGGGAAAGCATGACTCGTAATCATTTTCAGAAATTGAAATCTGTTGTGCACTTCAATGATAACAGCAAACTAAGTGAAGAGACAAATAAAAGAAATGATGACAGACTGACAAATCAAAAAACTGTTGACAAATCTTTTAAAATACGTCCCCTGCAAAACATACTGAACCGAAATTTCATGCAGTTCGGTGTCTTTCAGGCTAAATTGTCCATAGACGAAATGATTGTAAAATATTTTGGGCACAACACGCTGAAGCAATTTATAAAAGGAAAACCTGTGCGTTTTGGATACAAATTGTGGGCAATATGTGGTTCAAATGGGTACTGCTATAACTTTGAACTTTAGCAAGGACGAAGAGACAATTATGATAAAACTCCTCTTGGACCAAGTGTTGTGGAGTCACTCTTGCTTACTACCATTGATGAACCAGAAGGGTATGAAGTCTATTTTGATAATTTCTTTACAACATTTCCAATTCTGATTGAGTTAAAAGAAATAGGATTCCGAGCAAGTGGTACAGTTAGGGAGCAACAGATGCACAAGTGCCCAATTACAAATGTTAAGGATATGAAGAAGATGAAACGTGGGGATTTTGATTATCGTTTCGACAAGAACAATGACATTTTGGTTGTCAGGTGGAATGACAACAGTCCAGTTACTGTTGCCACAAACTTTGATACAGTGGAACCACTTGGTAATGTAGTTCGATATTCCAGGAAAGAGAAGTAAAGGATTACTGTGCGCCAGCCAAAACTAATCCGTAGTTACAACAAGGGAATGGGAGGGGTGGACCTCCATGACTGGTTGTGTGCAAAACATGCAGTAAGTGTTCGAGGGAAAAAATGGTACTGGCCTCTCGTGATTAGAGCTCTGGATATGGCAGTGGTAAACAGCTGGCTTATATATAGAACTGTTAACAAAAAAGAAATTTCGCTTTTGGAATTTCGCAGGCAAGTGACATTGGCTCTTATAAAGCAACACCGCCCAATCGCTCTGTCATCAAGAGTCACTTCCAGGCTGGTTTCTCTAGCAGAAATACGCTTCGACAAGAAGGACCATTTGCTGACGAGAAGAGATCAACAAATACGATGCCAGAGGCAAGGTTGTTCTGGACGACCTCGTACTTATTGCATGAAGTGTAATGTTACCCTATGCGTGGAATGCAATGTGCCATATCATACCAAGTTGTAGACGTTTCAGTGAAGCTGGAAAATTTCTTTGATATTATTTCTAAAATGAATCTAATGTGTTAATTTACTTTGTCATAGATATACTGTATTGTATGACTTGTATTATTTTAAGACTTCAAATTACATCAAATATTGGGTAGATGAGGTATGAAAAATAACATTATAATATTCTTTTGTTACTATTCCAATTATTAATACCATAAATGTGCTACTAATTTGAATAAAATAAAAACAATAAAATTCTAAAATGCATAAAATAAAATTAATCTAAGTTGTCCTTTTGTAACAGCGCGCATGCGCGTGCGCGCATACTCACACACATGCACGAAAGCACGCACACACCCCTACACGTGCGCACACACATACCCACACACTGTATATTATGCATAAAAATAAAATGTGAATATATATATATTGTGTTACATTTTCTATTTCTAATGTTTAACTTTAACCCCCGAAGTCCTAGTGATCTCATATGAGATCACCTACTCCCTAGGGAATAACGCATGGCAAACCAAAAATTTCGATTAGGTAGCTCACATTCCATCTTCAGAAGTATATATACGAAAATAAATTAAAATCCAAGCAAAAAAAGTTCTCTGGGACTTCATGGGTTAATCATGTTCTTCACCATCGCTGGATTGGATGTGCTGCAAAAGAAGACACCAACCTTCTACCCTGGCCACCGAGTTCGCCAGATTTAACACCATGCGATTTCTTTCTTTGGGGGTTTGTTAAAGACAAAGTTTATGTACCGCCAATGCCCGTGTCCCTGGAGGAAGTTTGTGAACGGATAACTAATGCACTGCAAACCATCACGGTGGACGATCTACAGCGAGTATGGAATGAATTTGATTACCGCGTCGATGTGTGTTGTGTGACCAATGGTGCGCATATTGAAGGATTGTGAATAATGGATCAGAAACCTGGACAATTGCCACTGCTTATGGTGTAGGTTTTACCTGTGTAAGGTAATAAATAGATTTATTATTAATTTTTATAACCGCACCATTCATTTATAAACACGCTGTAAATAAATGTGTATCAAAATTTTTTGAATTGTGAATAATTACTGGAATAAAAAATGGTTTTTGTATTTTCATGTTACATGAATTACAAATTGTATGGATATATTCTCCATTGAAATGGTTGTGGTGTAGAATTTTTTCATTATCTAAATCAAAATTACTTTTACAGTTCACACATTGCATGGCATTATTATATTCCTGTTGTTGTTCTGGTGTAAGTTTCTTCATTGGTATTTTTGTATGTAAGAATGGAGCAAGAATTTTTACCCACTCTCGAAGGGTTTCAATAAATTTTTGGCTGCATCTTCACCTCGATATATAAACGGTTCTCTTAAGTTATTTGGTATCTGGATCCCATAAGTATTTATTAATTTTAGTCCAAAACTAGAAGCTTCATGCTTAGCTATGTGTCTTGTATATGATGTACTTGAATCTTGGTAAAAGTTGCTATTAGTTTTTGAATTGTTTCCAAATCAGCAGAGATTATAAATGGATGTTTTAGCAGTGCCCTAAACATAGAAAATTTTATACTTTTCTTTGGAAATTTGTAGGTTACATGAGGATGAGTATTACAATTTTTAATATGTTGCTCTAATTCTTGTTTGCTTGATATTTTACCCCTTCCATAAAAAGTTTTCAGACATCTATCACATATAGTAATTTTACCATGATGTACTGTTACTTGACTTTTGTCAATTTTTGGAGATCCTGTATCAGACACTAGTGTTTTTTGATATTTTTTTTAACATATAAAAAATTTATAGTGTGTATATCATGTGGTGATGAATGATTCTGTTTGAGTACATAAATATTAGCATTTTTTTCATTATAACCATAAACATGAACAAATATCGATCGATTATTGTGTTTTTTGTATTGTTTTTCAAATTGGTCGATAGCTAAGATGTCTACTGGATATTTTATTCCTTTAATAGCTTTTTTAAATTCTATTTCAAATATTTTATATGGGGAAACACAATATTTATTATCTTTAGCTGGTTGAAAATGTGCTATGATGCACCAAAGAAAACATTTATTGTCATCATTTTGAATATTCAATACACTTTTTTTTGTTTCTGATCTGTTCTGGTAATCTAAAATAACTAGATCCACTTCCCCTTCCAAGGGGGTAATATTTTGCCATTTTCAATTCAAGTTCATGGTTTGTATCACAAAGTGACCATCCTGAATTTCTTTTTTCAAAATTTTCATGTTTTAACTTAAGTTCTTTACAAAAGCTATGATAAATATCATCTAATTGATGTTTGTTACTATATTGTAGAATTTTTGTAAGAGTATTAGAAGAATTTCTATAGTTTGATGATAAAATAAAATATATTTTGAGAGAATATATTGTAAGTTGACTATTTATTTTATTTATAATTTTGGGTTTAAGTTTAGTTATAAAATGGGGAATATCTAATGCTTCATTATTTATATCAGTTGTATCATATATAATATAATTTTAAAAAACTGATTATTCATTTTTTTAAAATTAACTTTATAATTAATTTTATATATCCAAAAATTATTATTTTTGGTTTCTTAAATTAATTTTAAAAAATTATAAAATTTGAGATTGGTTTTATATATACAAAAAAACTTTTTTAAGATGACATATTTTTCACTAAAATAATTTAAAAAATTTTTTTTTTAAAAAACAAAAAATATAAAAATATACCATCCACTGTAATAAATATTTGTTTTTTATATGTTAGTATACAAAACTATCTATTTTTTGGTAATTAACAAACCTCTTCTCTGTTTACTTTGATCAAAATCTGTTTTATAGTCATAACACCAGGGTTGGCATGTTTAAAACAAAAGTGTTTAAAACACTTTGTTTTAAACGTTTAAAACACACGGCTTTGTTTTTTTTACAAATGTTTTAAACGTTTAAAACAATGTGTTTTAAACATGTTTTTTTTAGAAGTGTTTAAAACACATTTTGGTACTTGATATTTTATAGTCTGTGATTTTTTTTTGTTTGGCAACCCTGCCTTTTCATTAAATCAGCGTCAATTAATCCGTGCTTTACGGGTTTTGCTTATCGCACAACACTTGAGCAACTTATGTTCTGACGTCAAAGGAGAAGGCTTTTTAATTTTAGGCTAAGTGCCTACGTTGTTAGGCTAGGCAGGCTAGCTGTGTATGCACAAGGTAGCAAAACTGTCGTGTGACAAGAAAGACCCGTGCTTTACTGTAGAATTCGAAACTTCTCAGTTCCTTACTTCATACCGTCCTATAAATTTGAGACTGGTGGAAGCTAGTAACTAATATCTAAACACACAATGCATGATTTTGATAATGACGTGAATTTTTTTCTCTTGCGATACAATTCATTGGTTTGTATAACTGAATGAAGCGCAGATGCTTACTTTTGGCAACATAATTTTGTACTTGGAAACAGTGGCGGCCAGCGGCCACTATGATGGGTAGTGTCAACGTGATCAAGAAATTGAAAAAAAAACCTCCGCAATGCCACCCCCTCCCCTTGCGGTTTCGCCACTGGCCAAGATATTTATTCTCGTTTGGTAACGTGGATAACAACGTGCGTTTAAGTAATAACGCACTAATCCGATTCATCTTCACTCACTAAACTATCGGGGCCTCCCCCATGGCGCAGTGGTAGCGTCATTGCCTTGTAATCAAGGGGTCCCGGGTTCGATACCCGGTGGAGGCACAAGTGGTTCGGATCCCACTTTAAACTGTAGGTTCAGTCCCGATTAGCCTTACTGTGCATAAAGTGGACTTAAAACAGCAACTCAAATCACTAACCTATCTTTAAACGCTACAGGACACTTCCCTAAAAATATAACAATTACAAGAGGAATGGAAGAACAAATCCTATCACCTTCTCCTCCTCCATACACACGTATTCTAACTGGATGTCGAAAATATCTTTGTTATGAAAAGAAATTGTCGAAATGCCAAAGGAAACTCGCATCATCTTTGGATTTTTCACATTCATATTTTTAAGAATGTCTGAATGGCCCCCTTGGTGCATCTATTAACAATATTATTAAAAATGTTCATTTAGCTTTGGAAAAGTACTGGGTTCATTTCTCCAAAAGTAGGCAGAAATTACTTCCCTTCCCCAACGGGTCTTACAACTCAGTCGTATTTAGCGACTTTTCTCTGAAGGTGGCAACTGTGTCAACACTGCGAAAGTTCCCCCGCCGTGCCAGGCCAAGACGGGCACGGTTTCTTATGGCTAACCCTGCCCCCTGCCACTTTGTTCTCGGCTCATGGTGGAAATGTTCCTCGGTGAGACATCTTCAACCCTCTGCACGTGTGTCAACTTGGTTAGACTAGCTCTTGGGCGGCACGGACTGTTTCCTCGCGAGGGTACGAACGAAACAGCTGGCGATGCAGTGAGGAGGTTGGGGCGGTCGTCACGTCAGCTTGGCCGATTGCAAGATTCGAATCTCCTTGTCTGTAAACTATCAATGTATTCATTTAACAATACTTGGCGAGGTATGTGTTTCTTCTGAGGGTAGTGCCATGGCACGTCGGCACTGCGTTGGAAAGATAAATTGATCTGGAGAATCTATTATGACACTGCAGGTTGTTTTCTGCTATATAAACTGTTCAGGAGGCAGAAAATATTTCACCCTGATTTTTGCAGGACGAGGATAGTAATTCTATAATATTTAGTTTTTGAAATTTAGATGAATATAAATCCTAACCTACTTCAGCAGTGGTGGAAAAAGGGGGCTATTACCCCCAACTTTTGTCCCTGCAGTAGAGGTGTGCGGGATCTCGAAAAGTCGGGACCGGGATCGGGAAAGAAAATTTCCGTCCCGATCCCGACTTCGGGAAAGACTTCCCGACTTTTCTGGATCCCAAGCAGTAGGAAAATGCCGAATGGTCATTCTAAAAAGTCGTCAATTCTCGATGTTTTCTGCATTGGAAATGTCTGAAACTTTTTGGAAATTGTTAGTATTTGTACCAGAAGTGCAAAAATAAGCACTTAAGATGGAAATTACGTGTAGAATTCGAGATTTCAAGAGCTTTGGGAAATTTCGAACATATCCCGTCCCGAAAATTTCCCGACTTTGTCGTGAAATTGAGAATTTCCCCGTCCCGAATGTCGGGATTTAAAGAATTTCCCGTCCCGACCCAAAAAAATCTGTCCCGCATACCCCTACCCTGCAGTATGATAAACCTTATCTCCAAAGGGAAATAAACTGTCCTTGCTGCCACTGTACTCATAAAAATGAGTATTTTTTCTTCAACGCCTTTAACTATAATTTACTGGGAAAAGGTTGACTTTCTTTTGTTTAAAACATGTTTAAAACATGTTTTTTTTAACTCATGTTTAAAACTGTGTTTAAAACAAAAAAAAACATGTTTTAAACAAAAAAAACAGTTTGTTTTGTTCTTTTTAAAAAAAAACACAAATTTTGCCAACCCTGCATAACACTAGAGGATATGAGAATATGCAAGTACGGTATCTTCGGTTCAGATATAAATGGACCGAATGTATACTGGGGTATTTTGCAAAAAAAATTAAAATTGACTCACATCAGTCAATTAATTTTTACAGTTAAAAAAAGTGATGGATTTTGCTTTAGTTATTTGAAAAAGTAAAATTTTAAAAATTGGGTGTCATAGCGGGAAATTATTTAATCTTAGAATTTTTATACAATAAAATTGGAATTTAAGCTCTTGCGTGAAGAAAATTTTCAGTTTTTACACTTGGAAAATAAGCTAAAATCTTGATTTTCAGTTAAATTACACTAGATAGCTTACTATGCAACCATCGAACAAATACTATCGAGTGTGTGAGATTTGTATATAAGTAACCTTTATATAAAAACTTCTATGTGTTTACTTTCTATAAAGCACCTTTTTGATTTTTGTACCGCCACGGAAAACACAGAAATATTATTGAATTCTTACTTCTTCGTTGAGACACAAAAATCACAAGAAGCTGTTGACCAAACATTATCAGTGTGTGAGGTTTCTAAGTAATCTTTATGTAAAATTTTCAATATGATTACTTCTTATTAAGCCCGTTTTTTATTTTTCTACAGTCATGGAAAAACCGGGAAATAATTTTGAATTCTTACCCTTTCACTGAGACACGAATTTCACAAGAAACTATAGACCAAAAATTATCAATTGTGTGAGGTTTGTATCTAGTAATATTTATATAAAATTTTCTATGTGATTACTTTCCATTAAGCTCTTTTTTGATTTTCGTATCGTCACGAAAATTCCGGAAAGAATTTTTAAATTTTTAATTTTTCGCTGAGACACGAAATTCACAAGAAACCATCGACCAAATATTATCGAGTGTGTGACGGTTGTATCTAAGTAATTTTTAAATAAATCTTCTATGTGTTTACTTTCTACAAAGCACCTTTTTGATTCTTGTACCGCCACGGAAAACACGGGAAATATTTTTGAAATCTTACTTTTTCGATGAGACACGAAATTCACAAGAAACCATCGACCAAATATTATCGAGTGTGTGAGGTTTTTTATCTAAGTAATTTTTAAATAAAATAATCTATGTGATTACTTTCTATTAAGCCCGTTTTTTATTTCAGTACCGTCACGGATAACCCGGGAAATACTTCATAATTCATAATTCTTCGCTGAGACACGAAAGTCACAAGAAACTGTTGAACAATCAATATCGAGAGTGTGCGGCTTGTATCTGAGTAATCTTTATATAAAATTTCCTATATGGTTACTTTCTATTTAGCCCATTTTCGATTTTTGTATCGTCACTGAAAAACCTGGAAATATCCTATAATTTTTACTTCTTTGCTGAGACACGACATTCAGTACAAGCAATGGACCAAATATTATCGAGTGTGAGAGGATTGTATCCAAGTAATCTTTATATAAAATATTCTATGCGATTAGTTTTTATTAAGCCTGTTTCTAATTTGTGTACCGTCACGGAAAACCCGGAAATTATTATTGAATTCTTACTTCTTCGCTGAGAAACGAAATTCACAACAAACCATCGACAAAATATTATCGAGTGTGTGAGGTTTGCATCTGAGAAATCCTTATCTAAAATCAACTATTTGATTACTTTCTATTACGTCCATTTTTATTTTTGAACCGTCATGGAAAACCCGGGAAATATTTTTGAATTCTTACTTCTTTGCTGAGACACGAAGTTCGCAAGAAACTATAGAGCAAATATTATCGAATGTGTGAGGTTTAGATCTAATTAATTTTTATATAAATTTTCATTGATTAATTTTTATTAAGCCCGTTTTTATTTTTGTACCGTCACGAAAAATCCGGAAAATATTTTTATTATCCGTAATTATTCGCAAAGACACAAAGTTCACAAGAAACTATAAACCAAATTTTATCGAATGTGTGAATATCATAGAAAGCCACTAAAACTGCAGAAACGTAAATATGATGAACGTTCTATACTCATGTTTATTGGAAAACTAAACAGCGAAAATTGGGAAGATATTTATAATTTACCTTCCACAAACGAAAAATTTAATCTCTTTCTGAACAAAATTATCTTGTTACACAATGAATGTTTTCCACCTAAACAAGTTATCATATCCACTGAGTGTAAACCATGGGTCATAAACGGAATCAGAATCTCAAGTAGAAAACTAAAAATTCTCCATTCTGAAAGTAAGGTGAATCCCAATCCATCTTTTCTGAAATATTACAAGAGCTTTAAGCAAATATGTAAAAATGTACTCCACCAATCAAAAATTAAAAATCAATAATTCAAACAATAAATGTAAATCAATGTGGGAAATTATAAGAAATGCATCAACAAAACACCAATCTTTACGTAATAATATGGTGATATGCATTAATGGAAAATAAGTCCAACATCCCCCTAATGTTGTGAATGCTTTCAATGAGTATTTTGTAAATGCAGTTCCAAATAGAAGGAATGGGTTTATGGCTGCTCCAGAACACATAACAGTAAATGACAAGTCCTTGTTCATTTCCCCCATTACTGAACAGGAATTAAAGATAATCTTCAGGCGTATAAAAAACAAACGATCTTCCGGCATTGATGAAATACCAGACTTCCTAATTAAGAAATGTTATAGTTCCCTATGTCAACCATTACTACATATAATAAACAATTCCATTGAACAGGGTATTTTCCCAGACAGGCTAAAGATAGCTGTTGTTAAACCATTACTGAAGAAATATGACCCAAAGGATTTATCAAATTACAGGCCCATTTCGCAACTCTCAGTCTTCTCAAATATTATTGAACATGCAATAATGATGAGAGTAGAAAATTTCTGTAGTAAACACTCAATCTTAAGCTTGTCGCAGCATGGTTTTAGGTCTGAACGAAGAACGAAAACAGCATTAGCAGACTTAGTAGAATGTGTCACACAATCGCTGAATAATTGTAATCACACAGTAGGAGTCTTTTGTGACCTATCAAAAGCTTTCGATTCTGTAAATCACGAGATATTGCTGTGGAAACTTCAAAAACTTGGTATTCGTGGACTACCACAAAAGTGGTTTCAATCTTACCTTACCAATAGAAAGCAAATTATAGAAATCGCTCACACCACAGCAAAAGGATATGTAACACATCAGCACTCCACCATGAAAAGTGTAACATGTGGGGTGCCTCAGGGAAGTATTCTTGGCCCTCTTTTGTTTCTTATGTACATAAATGATTTACCAAATGTTATACCCGAGGCAAATGCAATATTATATGCTGATGATACAAATATTATAGTAACAGACACTTCCAAAGATGCTCTACAATCTAAGGCTAATAACGTATTAAACAAATTAGATGACTGGTTTTTAAATAATAATCTACTCCTCAACAGCAAAAAAAAAAAATTACATTACATTTTCTACAATCCAAACCAGAAACCAAATAAGCCTCAATTTAATATCTGGGAATACACAACTAGAGCCTAAAAAAAATCAAAATTTCTGGGTATCATTCTGGATGAACACCTTAGCTATACAGAACACATAAACATGCTACAATCAAAATTAAGTAGTGTGTGCTATGCCCTTCGAGAAATGGTAGACATCTCAAGCACCCAAACTGTCAAGTGCCTTTATATGGCAAACTTTGATGCTTTATTAAGATACGGGATTATGGTTTGGGGTAACAAGGGCCACTCCAATGTCCTTTTTATGCTTCAAAAAGGAGCTATAAGAATCATAGCTGGAGTAAAGAAAACTTATTCATGTAGAACTCTTTTCCGTAAACTTAATGTGTTAACTCTTCCCTGCATATACATTTATGAATGCTTAATTTATGTTAAGCAAAATATTTCCAACTTTGCCACAAATGAGGAAATACATGGCCTAAACACAAGAAATAAAGACAAACTTCACATAAAACACTGCCGCCTTAACTTATGTAAGAAAGGTCCCTTAAACTCTTCCATAGATCTCAACAATAAACTACCACAAGATGTGAGGAAAGAACCGAAATTGATGATATTCAAGCACAAGATAAAATCAATGCTTCTGAAGCATGTTTTTTATTCTATAGCTGAATACATGGAAGCGACTTTTACATAAGACAAATGTACAAAATGCAGTATAATCACATATTATTCTTGTAAAATTAAATGTCAAATGAAAGTGGATAATTAGTATCACCTAGAAGTAGGCTGCAATGTTCTATATCTTCTCATGTTATATTTTTTTTTTGTGATTTTGATGTAATACCAGAGTAAGACCCAATTTTTTTACAATTTTTGGCTATATATTTTGTATTTGTAAAATCTATTAATGTAGTATTGTATTGTAATGTAAGTATTGACATGTCCTATATTACCATGTACTGTAATTTGTACACACCGGTAGTCCTTGGACGCAAATAAACTAAACTAAACTAAACTAAACTTCCTCATTGAGACACGAAATTCACAAGAAACCATCGACCAAATATTATCGACTGTGTGAGCTCTGTATGTAATTAATCTTTATATAAAATCTTATATGTGATTACGTTTCATAAAGCCCGTTTTTTATTTTCATACCATCATGGAAAACCCGGGAAATATTCTATAATTCTTACTTCTTTGCTGAATCACGAAGTTCACAACAAACTATAGACCAAATATAAGCAAGTGTGTGAGGTTTGTACCTCAGTAACCTTTATATGAAGTCATCTATATAATTACTTTCTTTAAAGCCCGTTTTTGATTTTTGTACCGGGAAAATCCGGGAAATATTTTTGAATACTTACATCTTCGGTAAGACACGAAGTTCAATAGAAACAATATACCAAATATTATCGAATGTGTGAGGTTTGTATCTAAGTAATCTTTGTGTTGTCGTTTATATAATTAGTTCCTATTAAGCTACTTTATGTAGAGATTACTTAGATACACACATCACACATTCGATAATTTTGGTTTATAGTATCTTGTGAACTTCGTGTCTCAGCAAAGAAGTAAGAAGTCAAAAAAATTCTCCGAGTTTTCCGTGACGGTACAAAAAACAAAAACGGTCTTAATAGATAGTAATCATATAGAATCTTTTATTTAGAGATTACTTACTTACAAACTTTACACATTCGATAAAATTTAGTTTATAGTTTCTTATGAACTTCGTGTCTTAGCAAAGAATTAAGGATAATAAAAATATTTCCGAATTTTTCGTGACGGTACAAATATAAAAAAAAATGGATTAATAAAAACTAAACATATTGAAAATTTTAAATAAAAATTACTTAGATAAAAACCTCACATACTCGATAATGTTTGGTCGACAGTTCATCGAAAATTTCATGTCTCAGCGAAGAAGTAAGAATTCAAAAATATTTCCAGGATTTTTCGTTACAATGCAAAAATTAAAAACGGGCTTAATTGAAAGAAATTATATATATTACTTCACATAAAGATTACTTAGATACAAACCTCACACACTCGATAATGTTTGGTCAACAGTTCATCGAGAATTTCATGTCTCAGCGAAGAAGTAAGAATTCAAAAATATTTCCAGGTTTCTCCGTGGCTGTAAAAAAGAAATAAAAAAATGGGCTTAATAGAAAGTAATCAGATAGACGAATTTATTTAAAGACTAGTTAGAATCAGAGCTCACACACTGGATAATATTTGGTTCATACATTCTTGTGAATTTCGTGTCTAAGCGAAGAAGAAAGAATTTTAAAAAATCCGGATTTTTTGTGACTGTATAAAAACAAAAAAACGGGCTTCATAGTTAATTATTATATAGATGACTTAATATAAAGATTACTTAGATATAAACCTCACACATTCGATATCATTTTGTCTATAGTTCCTTGCGAACTTCGTGTCTCAGCAAAGGTTTAAGAATTCAAAAATATTTCCCGGGTTTTCGTGACGGTACAAAAATGAAAAACTGCCATAATAAAATGTAATCATATAGATTTTTTTATATAAAGTTCACTTAGATACAAACCTCACACAATCGATATGTTTGGTCAACAGTTTCTTGTAAATTTCGTGTCTCAGCGAAGAAGTAAGAAATATTTCCAGGATTTTTCGTGACGGTACAAAAATCATAAACGGGCTTAATAGGATGTAATTATATAGATGACTTTATATTAAGATTACTTACATACAGAACTCACACACTCGATAATATCTGGTCGATGGTTTCTTGTGAATTTCGTGTCTCAGCGAAGAATTAAAAATTTAAAAATATTTCCCGGATTTTTCGTGATGGTCAAAAATAAAAAACGATCATAATAGGAAGTAAATATATGGATGACTTTATATAAAGATAAATAAGATACAAACCTCACACTTTCGATAATATTTGGTCTATAGTTTCTTGTGAACTTCATGTCTCAGAGAAAAAGTAAGAATTCAAAAATATTTCCCATGTTTTCCGTGGCAGTAATAAAATCAAAAATGGTCTTAATAGAAAGAAATGATACAAAATATTTTATTTAAAGATTACTTAGATACAAACCTCACACATTCGATAAAATTCGGTTTATAGTTTCTCTTCAACTTCGTGTCTTAGCGATTAAGTAAGATAAAAAAAAATATTTCCCGGATTTTTGCGACGGTACAAAAATAAAAAGGTCTTAATAGAAAGTAATCATATTGAAAATTTTATATAAAGATTACTTATATACAAACCTCACACACACTCAAAAATGTTTGGTCCACAGATTCTTGTAAATTTTCTGTCTCAGCGAAGAAGTAAAACTAAAAATATTTCCTCGATTTTTCGTGATGGTACAAAAATAAAAAATGGGCTTAATAGAAAGTAATTATATAGATGACTTTATATAAAGATTACTTAGATACAAACCTCACACATTTGATAATGTTTGGTCTAAAGTTTGTTGTAAACTTCGTGCCTCAAAGAAGAAGTAAGAATTAAATATAATTTCCCTGGTTTCCCGTGAGGGTACAAAAATCGAAAATAAGCTTAATAGAAAATAACCGTATAAAATATATAATTTAAAGATTACTTATATACTTGATATTACTTGGTATATAGTTTCTTGTGTTTGTGTCTCAGCGAAGATGTAAGTATTCAAAAATATTTCGCTGGATTTCCGTGGTGGTACAAAAATAAAAAACGATCTGTATAGAAAGTAATCACATAGAAGATTCTATTTAAAGATTACTCAGATACAAACCTCACACACTCGATAATATTTGGTCTATAGTTTGTTGTGAACTTCGTGTCTCAGCAAAGAAGTAAGAATATAAAGAATATTTCCCGGGTTTTCCATCACGGTACAAATATCAAAAAGGGACTCAATACAAAGTACGAGTCCATATCGTTATTTTGAAGGATTAAAGAGCTATAAAGCTCACTAATATAATAACATTTTGTCCATGGGTTCAATGGAATTTGTACATCGAAATGAAAAAAAAAAATTGAGAATTATTTTGGTTTTCCGTGATGATACAAAAATCAAAAAGGGGCCTAATAGAAAGTACTCATTTAGGACATTTTTTGAACATTAAACAGGTATAAACCTCACACATTCATTAATATTTTGTCCATACTTTCTTGTGAAGTGCGTGTCTTTGAGAGGAATGTGAAATTTATAAAATGTTTCCTGGGTTTTTCGCGACTACAAAACCTGGAAAGGGACTTGATACAAAGTACATATCTATAAAACTGTATTGATGGATTGGGGAGCTCTAAACTCACCAATATAATAATATTTTGTATTCATATGAATTAGTACATTGATGTAAAAAATCCAAAATTTTAAAACATATTTTCGGGTTTTCCGTAACAGTACAAAAATAATAGATGTTCTTATTGGAAAGTACTCATTCTAGACATTTTATTCAGACATTAAGCAGACACAAACCTCGCACATTCGATAAAATTTTGTCCAATTTTTTCTGTGTATTGTTGCCTCTAAGAAATAAATACAAATTTAAATTGTTTCTCCCTTTAAGAACGGTATAAAAATCGTATATCCACTTATTGCAAAGAAGTGTGTATAAAGTTTAATTTTTTTTAAAAAAAATAGTACAAAAATAGCTTAATATTATTCGATGCAACTCGAGACGGTACAAAAATATATGGTTGCAATGTACAAATTTTCCCGCCTTTTTTTCTGGCTGTTTCTGAAGGGTACAACATTTTTAAAGACTAGTACAAAATGGTACATAAATAGTACAATATTTTGAGGTGGATATCTTAGCCAAAATCGATGATGAGGTTGAGACGTTACTCTGTAACCCCAAAATTGATTTTAATTTTCGACGGTAAATTGAGTGGTACAAAAATTATTTTTAGCATTTTTTAGTAGTACAATAACAATACAAAATTTGACAAATGAGGTTTTGATGGTACAAAAATATGGGGTTACAAAGTAACGGACCCCCTGGCATCTCACTGCGAGGAATGAATTGAATGATCCCTGCTCCCCTTTATCTTTTCGAGACCAAAAGTGGTGCTCGTAAATACAGGTGTGTGGTACAGGTAAATGCACGTAATAGTTACAGGTAAAGACACATGTGTAAGCATGCTAATGGACATCCTTGTGTTGTGATTATAATAAACATTATAGATATATATAAACCAGGTATAACCTTTCTTTACACCCAGCAAGCCTCGAGATAATTCTGAGTCCATGTTCTACTACTGATAAGAAGTTAGCACGTATGGGTAGACTTTTGCCATCGTCCTAATTTGAAGTGCTTAGAGTGTGGTAATTGTGTGAAGAAGAGGGTGAGGATGTTGCAAAGGAAAATAAAGGAATCCATAATATTAAGGAGAAGTTAATGTAACGCCGCTAGTTTTACTCGCAGACACATTGGGACTTGCTCTTGATGAAGAATCTGAAAGTTCACACGTATAGGTCAAGGACACATCTAAATACAGATCACAACCTTTGGAGTTAAGTGACGACAAAGAAAGTATATACGATTACCTGCCAGTAAGTAATCCAAACGATCAGAGTGGATATAAGTCCGTCCGAGAGAAGGAAGTCTGTCTGGAGAAGAAAGTCTATGTAAAGAAGAAAGGAAGATTCTAGACCACCAGAATAATTAGAAAAGTGCAGCTATACGATAGTGTAGCAATACAAATATTGGACGTATGCGAATATTTCGAAGAATGTCATAAACATAATTATTGGACATATAAATATTTTAAAGGAAAGTGATATTATAAATATTGGATATATATAGATATTTTAAAAAGATTGTTATACCGATGTTGATATATATAACAAGATAACGTTAATATAACCAAGTAATGTAAAAGAAATGAAATAACACAATCTACTTGTTGTCTCCAATGGAAGATATCCTCGGTTGAACAGTTATCAGCTTTTAAAAATGTCAAGTGATGCATTGTTTACATCCCACTCAGTTGTGACCTAGGGCTCACCTATGATTGGTTATGCTACGTGAAATGCTAAGGAAATTAGGACCGATCATCTTACCGTGAAAAATGTCATGAGATATGCAATAGCATCAAAATGCAATAAGGTTTCTTCACTTTATCTGGCAAAATTAGATCATTGCAGGAATGTTAAGAAAAATGTCAAGGAAAATATTTTCATGTAAAGCGTGTCTTAATATAAAAACTTATCCTACACAATTAGTGTTACCACACGTTCTCTTTTTCCTGGACATGTCCTACATCATTAGCCTTACATCCAATGTCACATAATTTGAATTAAGAAAATGTGTGTCTCAGTTAGACAAATTTAAATCATGCAAAGTACAAATCTATGGACTACACTTCTAAACTGAATAGTGAAATTAATTTTGATTGAAACATTGGAATTGCTGGTTTGAAATTTTAAGATGAAGGGAAGGCTTGGACAGAATATCACTTCACTTCAGAAATCTAAAACCATGAACTGAGATAGTCCAGGCCTTGAACTCATCATATCCCCACTGTTTACAAGTTATGTTATACTGGGTGTCTCACTTAAAAGTGGTACGCCTAACATTCATTCTGGCGTTCACAAATAAATGGGTGGAATCAGATTAATGTAGTTGCCTACACTGAAATATCGCATTACTTGAAGTCACACGTAATTGTTGAATATTGTTGAGTTGCGTTCGACAGTTTAAAAGTGATTGTTTGCGGAGATTGTTGTGCAAAAGTTTGCGGAGAAATGGTGCAGTTTGCAATTGAACACCGGATAGATATTGTTGAATTTTACATAAAGACAGGGTCCATTAAAGAGACTAAAGAAATGTTTGTGGCGAAATACGTCGGTATGAAGCCTCCCACAACCAATGCAATTCAAAAGATGTATAACAAATGGAGACTACAGGATCCGTTAGAAATGTTTTGAAGAAGAAGCGTCCCACAGTGAAGACCCCGGTGGTAATGGACAGAATTTGCAGTAACATATTGAGAAGCCCCAAGAAATCGATACGAAGATTATCTCAACAAGTTGGTGTATCCCGCACAACATGCCATCGTGTACTAAAAGAGCTCCATTTCTGACCATTTCGTGTGACCGTAGTGCATGAATTGAAAGAACCAGACAAAGCTAAACGAGTTACTTATTGCAACTGTATGTTATCTTCGATTGCTGATGGTTACTTGGATCCTATGCTCTTCATGACAGATGAAGCTTGGTTTCATCTTTCTGGTTACATCAACTCACAGAATTGTAGATTTTGGTCACAGGATAACCCACACGTCGTGCATGAGGAACCTCTTCACGCAGAGAAGATAGGCGTTTGTTGTGCAGTGTCGGGAACACGCATTATCGGACCAATTTTATTTGAAGAGACTATCAACAGCGAAAGATATCTGCAGATATTTGAGTCGTTCTATGCACAGTTAACAGAAAATGAAAAAAGACACGGAATCTTTCAACAAGATGATGCCACTGCCCACACCTCCAACCAGAGTATGACCCGTATAAGTGAAGTGTTTCCCGAAAACAGGCTTGTCAGCAAAAACCTTTGGCCTCCGCGATCGCCGGACTTAACATCTTGTGATTTTTATTTATGGGGAGCTCTGAAAGGAAAAGTGTACGCTAATAACCCTCATACGATAGACCAACTGAAAGAGAACATCACAACCGAGATAAATAACATCTCCCCTGAAGAATTACGACGTGTTACTCAGAACATTGTACTGCGAGCGCAGCGATGCCTGGATGCTGGTAGATGGCACTTTCAGCATTTGTTATAAACCAGACAGTTTTACACAGTAAGTGTACCTAACCTAACATAAGATGTGAAAATGTAATTATATGATGACACATGTCTTGAAACTCTGCAGTATTTACATATGAAAAAACAATTCAACTAGTATGAAAAGCAGTCAGTGAGTCGTACCACTTTTAAGTGGGACACCCGATATTATCTGCTGAATATTTGTTTGCCACTCCAGGTCATAATGTAAAGTTGAGGAAGTATTTTTATTAATACAACACAATGGACTCTTCAGAGAAATAAATTTTCATAGATTCTGTAAAAGGTGTGGTACTGGTTCAGTTTAATTTCAAAGAGTTTGTTCAGAATTTCACAAACATTTTTTGAAAATCTGAGAAAAAATTGGCTTCTCTGAGAAATACAACTTAAAAAAGGTGTACTAAGAAGAGTATTGAATTCAATTTTTTGAATTTTTAGGTAAAAAAAACATAATATTTTTAAGAAATGAAATGTGCCAATTTTACATTGATAGTGAACATTTTCTATGACTGACTGACTGACTCCCTAGCCTTCTTAAACCCGAAGGTTCATGGCTGCAGCAACACAGGCCTTCCATCTTTCCCTATCTTGAGCAAGTTCTATATACATTTTTCCATCCCTACCGATTTCCCTTAGGTCCATCTCAACGTTGTCCCTCCATCTTCGTCTTGGCCTTCCTACAGGTCTCTTACCATCAGGTTTCCCAACAAGAATCCTGTAAACTCCTCTTTCCTCTCCCATTCGTCCCATACTTCGTATCTGGACATGAATACAAATTATGTAGTTCTAAATTAAGTAACCTTCTCCACTCACCTGTCTCCTCATCCCTTTTAGGTCCAAAGATTTTCCTAAGGATCATATTTTCAAATACTCTCAATTTATGTTCCTCTTTCAATGTAAGGGACTAAGTTTCACACCCATATAATACTACAGGCAAAATTACTGTTTTGTATATTTTAACTTTTAGTTTCTTAGATATTAAACGAGAAGACAAAAGTTTATGAAGAGAGAAGTAACATGCATTTCCTGAATTAAGCCTACTTTTTATTTCCTCTTTAATATAATTTTCATTGAACATTTTCTATAAATGTGTATTTTTACTACGAATGATTTGTCCCATACATTGACAAAGGCTTTGTCCGAAAGGTAAGAAGTACGTACTTGAAGCATGGTTTTGGCGGAAATAACGTCACCTAGTACAGTTCGAAAGCACCAAGAACAGGAGTACGCAAGTGCATAGCTCGCAGTGCAGATGGATGCTGACTCGGTCACGTTATTTCCACACTCATTGTTTGTTTGTTTAAAATCGTGGACGTAGAAACCCAGCAACACAGGTTAAATATATGTTATGGGTCAGGAAGTTGTTTCTTTGAAGTGCTTCTAATGTGTGGAAATGTATGTGTATGAACATTTGAAAATGCAACGTGATTTATATGGTGAAAGACAAGTGTATAAAACGTGGAGAAAACAACCGAGTATTCAGTTTTATCTACTGATCGTATTTGGCGCTGCAGTCGAAGTGCAATTCGAAAGACTTTCACTTCCAGTCCACGACTTGAAGACTACACTGCAATACCATACTTCAGAGGATGCTCGCTTCAAGAACTGTCTTGCACCTTTGAGACATGACGTAAAAGCCCTACATTTTGAGATAGCATGTCCTACTTTTACCTTATAGTGACCTAGTAACCCAACACATCTATGCTCTAAAATCTACCAGAATATCATTTCGTGAGCAGAAATTGGAGTATTCACTCAAAACATAGAACATTTAGAATTATTATTTGCACACAGAGCAGAGCACTATAGAACGGAAGGGGAAGGAAGCAGATGCAGAGGTAAATAGGCTAGTGAAAAAAGTTTGTAAAGCATAAAAGTCGCTAGACAATGTGAAATGAAAGTATTGGCACTTCTTTTAATTAATAATATGTATTTTCAGTTTGCAAAGATATAATTGTAAAAATTGTGTTTCTTGCTTGCTTTGCTCACAGTGCAGTCATTTATTTAAAAGTCACATCAAATCTATACATATTATCTACTTCAAAACAATTCTTCTTGAGTGTTGCATTACCAACTCTCTGTATACTGTAAAATATTGTACTCGTTACACGCAAATACAACACACTGTAAACTACTCAATAAACAGATAATAAATAATGCCAGGTGTGCACTTGGAAATCAAAGAACTATTTTGTATTAAGTCTTGCTACAGCTCAAAAAAATCAGATTGTTACTGCAGAGCAGTGGCTCTTAAACTTCTCAATCCATAGAGCCCTTTTCACCAGGGTTGACAAAATTTGTTTTATTTAAACAGAACAAAACCGTTTTTTGCTTAAACATGTAATCAAGAACAAAAAAAAGAAATAAAACATAATGTCTAAAAGACTCATTTTCTAAGAATAGTGATTAATAGGGCTACGATATTTTTTTGCTGCTTTAGGCTAATTTGTGAAGATGGGGATGAGTGATGATGTGATGAATGGACATTCACAAACATCCATGCACAGGCCAGGATTCGAACCTGGGCCCCTGGCATCATAGCATGAAGTTCTAACCACTCCACCACGTCAGCCGGCTAATAGGGCTAGGATTTTCATGATTTAGCATATCTTATTTGGTGATGTTTTGCCTAAATATATAGAAATTCATATTGTGAAGAAACTAATTGAATTGAGCTTCTTAAGGGCATATTTTGGCATATTTTGCCATTTCTACATAATAGAGTAAGGATTTTTGGTCATATTCAGTATATTTTTGCTTTTTCAAGAAATATACAGTCATTTTTTAAGTGAATTCATTCTTCCATGTTCACTCGATGTTTTTTTCTTGTATTGCAGCAAAATCTTTTCATTTTTTTGGAAAATTTACAGAAATTATTCATTGTGCACTTCAACTCAGGGCCCATAAATTGAAGCAAAAATAGTACGTATGTCAAAATATTTCAGCATATGTTAGATATTGATATTTGAAAACAGTTCAGTTATAAGGGCATATTTTTCAAATTATAATGCATATTTTGTAAAATTTAGGTCATACAAGAATATTTGATTTTGCATATTTTGGTGATTTTAAGGTCATAAAAATCTTAGCCTTAGTGATTAATAATAAATGTGTTAATCATCCAAGGACTGTATTTCACTTGACTCTCTTCTTAAAATACTGGCTTACATTACTCTTAAATTTTTCATGTAAGCTGTTCAAGAAAATAAAATAATCCACAGTTCCCAAGTCCCACTCTATCCACATGGTAGCTAGCTACTCTGTTCTCTGAAATACGAATTTTGTTGTGACTGCAACAAAATATTGGCATTAATAACTATGTACAATATGTTAAGTGGGAAACAAAACAGTTTCATCCATATACTATTCGATTTTTAAAATGCTTTAATTAAACACATGAAAAAATAGCCAAGTGTTTTAAGAGTGGCTCATGGGTGCATATTACTATATGTCTCTTTCTTAACTGAATATACATTTTCAACCATTGATGTATGTGCACAATAAACAAAATGATACAGATGGAATGAAAAGACAAAGTTGCATCACACACAAATAACCCCAACTATCAAATGTCAAGTACCAAATGTTTTAATGTTTAAAACAAGTTGTTCCAAACACTTTTCTATTAAACATACCAACCCTACTTTTCCCCCAAGGACAAGGCTGTATAGCTAATTTTCTTTCCATGCCCCTCAGAACCAAAATGTATTTTTACCGACAATGAGAATTCAGGAATTGAGTTTCCGAGAAATATTGGTTTTATAATGGAATCACAAGAAAAAATCTTATCTCATTGCACTCGCAGGTGTAGGGAAAGCAGAGGGGAAGGGCTTCAGTGCGATCCGAGCCAGCATTGCCAAGCCTATTGATTTCTCAGGAGATTTCATTAATAAACTGATACCATGGAACTTTAAAGCATGCGAGTGTTAATAACAAGAAATTTGCTGAGAAAGGAGTGGATAGTTGAACTACAAAGGAAATAATGCACCCCCTTCCCCATAGTTGCTTGGAACTTTCATCGGCTTGAAAATAATAAATTTTCTTCAAAATTATACAGAGGCATTGACGTCTGGAAGAGGGTGTAAGGATGAATAACATACCTCCCACCCCTTTGGAAAATACTAAAAGTATATATTATTTCAGTCACAGTAATTTACATAAATTATTATAATGGGGATGCAGGAGTGTGATAATTTCAAACTCAAGTTGTGTTTTCTGAGGTGGACAACAAACTTACGGGGTAATATGCCAAATTTATCCCCCCCGAAAAAAAAAAAAACCTGCTTGCCATTGGTGGAAAAATTCTGTGGACGTCAATGGGCGCCTCCAGGATCGCTCAACATAGTAGCAAATGTTGACCTGCTACGTCAAACTGTTTTATGGCTATTCCTGGATGCAAGTGTTGAGAAGTAACGACTTACACAGCTGATAACAATTGAACAGAGAAATGGCAGAGCGTGATATGTTGTTGGATATGATCCCACTGTTCATGTATTATGAATCTGATGACGATATAGATAGGGATGCCATTTTAAATGCAGCTATAGAACTTACAGAACCAGTAGAAGGTGAAATTATTGCAGGACCAAGAAGACAGCCTCCTAGAAACCAAAACTTCTTCGAAGAAAAAGTTCCCTTGTACAACGTGGATGAGTTCACAAGCCATTTTAGAAAACCATGGAGGTAAGTTTTACATTATTTTATTATTATTATTGTTATAATAATAATAAGATCCTTAGGAAAATCTTTGGACCTAAAAGGGATGAGGAGACAGGTGAGTGGAGAAGGTTAATTAATTTAGAACTACATAATTTGTATTCATGTCCAGATATTATTAGGATAATTAAATCAAGAAGACTTAGGTGGGCAGGCCATGTGGCACGAATGGGAGAGGAAAGAGGAGTTTACAGGATTCTTGTTGGGAAACCTGATGGTAAGAGACCTGTAGGAAGGCCAAGACGAAAAGATGGAGGGACAACGTTGAGATGGACCTAAGGGAAATCGGTAGGGATGGAAAAGGGTATATAGAACTTGCTCAAGATAGGGAAAGATGGAAGGCCTGTGTTGCTGCAGCCATGAACCTTCGGGTTTAAGAAGGCTAGGGAGTTAGTTAGTTAATAATAATTAGTATTACATAATAATTTTTGCGTCCCATTTTGTAACCTCACTACGTTAGTGATCATTGGAAAAGTAAAGACTAACGCCTCCTTGATATGCTCAGTATTAATGATGCACCTTGTAATCAAAGGGGGTCCCAGATTCGATACCCGGTGGAGGCAAATAGTGGTTCGGATTCCACTTTAAACTGTAGGCCGAATTCCGATTAACCTAACTGTGTATAAAGTGTGCATAAAGAAACAATCCAAATTCATTGCAGTAACGCTGGCTCCTTCAATTTAGACGATCCCGAGTATGATTCCCATTTGAAATATATTGCACAGTTCATTTTGCCTACTTACAGATAGAATCCTCTAAAAATGAAAGTACGTTTTAAAGTTCGATGTAGAAGATGTGCAGATCTAACGAAAAATACAATGGGGTAAAATGTCATATTCATAATTTCAAAAGTCTTTCTCCAAAATAATAATAATCATGGAGGAGTAACATTAAGGGTAAAAAGGTTGTGGCTAATTTTATCTACGCATCTATATTATGATTTTAAATTAGTATTTATGTGTCTATAGAAGTACAAGCTCCACACAACACTGAACTTTTGTGTGAGTGTGTGTGACCTAATCGGATGTAAACCTGAGCTATGATTAAATGTTAAGTATCCCCGAAACGTCTGAAATTCCATTATTTTCTTCTTTTTCACATTGGTACTCACGTATTCTGCATTCCTAAGGATTCTTGAAGGTGCCATTTCGTTTTTTTCACACAAATAATCTCAATTTTCGACATATCGAGTAATTCTTGTTTGTTCATTTTCGCTTGTGTTACAAGCAATATGGCGGAGAAATCTTGACTAGCGTTGTCGATGATCAGTGGTTATGCAGTGTTTCAACCTTCTTCATCGAAAAATACCTACTTTTGTGTTACTGATTTTGTATTTTTTTCCAGGTTCGAAAAACCCATGAACCATTCATAAATAGCCCCACAAACCATTCATAAATAGCCCCAAGAACCATGCATGGTAAGGTTAGGTTAGTCAAACAGTTAAAATTGTAGTCTTCAAAATTGTTAAAAACATTCATAAATACCATGAACCATGCACGGTTAGCCCCACGCACCATTCATAAATATCTCCACGAACCATGCATGGCAAGGTTAGGTTAGGCAAACATAGTTAAATTTGTCATCCTCAAAATTGTCATGTTCTTGCAAAAAAAAAAAAAAAAACAGCATGGCTGGAAACACTGACCGGGGGTTACGTCATCGAGTGCATGCAGCATTTGGTTCACGTACTAGAAGGACATAGAGGCAACAGTTTTCGTGGATCGGAGAGATATTAATCTTCTAAAATACATGATATACCGGCGATATAAATTAAGCGATGGGAAAAAAAACACTTCCACGACCTTTCAAAAGTGTACGGAAAATCAGTTAGGTAAGTACTTTCTCCTGTAAAAAAAAGAAATGCATTTCGGGAATACTTACATTTTACCTATGTCATATGATACTCTAAAACTGATAGAAAAGTTAGTTTTGAAAATGTGCTTTTAGAATTGGATCATTATTCGTAAATAGTTTAATGCAATTATTACGTTTGAGAATAATATATGAGATTTAAGAACAGAAATGTCGGTCAATGAGCATAAGTTGCAAAATTGTAAACAGTATTATGTTTATAAGTAATCCTGTTGTTTTCAGTAATAATGTTTGATTCAATCTCCCAGTGTTCAAATTATGCTTCTCTTTGAAGTCCTTGATAACATCACTGGCTAGGAAGGTTGGAGATAATAAAATACATGCTGTGGCAGTGGATAAGAAGGTGATGATGACCGTTTGGCTGTTGGCTAAGCAAGAGAGTTTCCTTGCTGCAGGAGACCATTTTGGCCTTTCACATAGCACAGCCCACTATATATTTAATAAAGTGGTTGGAGCTACGTGTGACAGCATGAATGAATACATCAAATGGCCAGATGCAGCACAATCGCAAGAAAGAGCCACAGTAAGTTCAGATGTGCATAATTTAATTCAGTAATTATAATTTTTTTAAGAAAAAATATATTTTGGTAATACATTTTTATGATTTTTTTTTTCGAATTCTCATAGCAGAAAGACTAATTATCATAGAATTTTGAAAACCATTGTCACACGGAATTTGAACCTTCCTTAAAGTAATGAGCACTGTTTGTATTCGAAAAAAGCTATTTATGTTGAAAGTAAAACTTAAAAATTACTTTTCGCAAGCATGCCCACTTCCCATGGAGAAGGTATTCTCCGTTGATAAGCGACAGTAAGTATTGTAGACTAGTGAGAATAAATATAGAAGTAAATTGAAACCTTAGTAGGTAGAATGCATTTAGAGACTTTATTTTCATGCTAAGAGAACCAAACCTGACTTGCCTAACCTAACCACAAAATCTTAACTCCACAGTATGTGTTAACAGACATAAATCGAAATCAAATCATGTAAAAATTGCATTCATAGAATGATGAAATCGCAATAAAGTTTGAATGTTGAAGGCATATAATTTGCATATTTCATATTATTAGCATCTGTAGCTTATAGGCTTCACAGACCAGTGAAGTCAAACATAGCCATATTTTTAAAATGTCACACACGTAATACATTTTTGTTAATGCTTTTCATGTTTTCAAGCTGTCATGACAATTAAGTTTTTTTAGTTGACACCATAAAGTACTTCATAATTATATGAAATCGATTCATTATGAACATTTTAATCCATCTCATGTCTAGAACCATACATTTTGTATGTGAAATGTAACCCTGAAATGCCCCTATATTCATTTTGTATTCATCTTTTCAGGTCTTTGAAAACAAATCTGGAGGCATACCAGAAATTATTGGGGCCATTGATGGGACACACATCCCAATTAAACAACCTTCGGTAATAGTGTTGACTTTTACAATAGAAAGGGGTTCCATTCAGTGATTTTGCAGTGTATATGCGACAACAGTAAAATTTAGACATTTTTGTTGGGATACCAGAACGGATGCACGATGCCAGAGTGTTCAGAAACAGTCCTATTTATGAAAAGTTGATGGCTCACAACATTCAACCAAATCATCACCTAATAGGAGATGCTGCATATCCTATGCTACACTTCATTATCACACCATTTCGAGACAATGGCCACTTCTTGGAAGAACAGCAGAGGTATAATAATTAATTGTCGAGCGTAAGGTCGACAATAGAGCATGCTTTTGGATTACTGAAGGGAAAATTTAGATTAAAAATGTTGGATGTGAACAGCATTGGGTATGCCAATAAGGTAATAGGGGCAGCATGTATGCTCCACAACTTTATCCTTTTGCATGGCACTGCACCAGTTGTTGTGGATGAGGCAAATGATGAGTTGGTTGTACGTAGATGGGCCTGAATTTGCAAAGAAGTGCAAACTTATCGATTTGGTTTAGTTTACTTTACATTTCTGCCATTTTTGGCTAGTTGCGAAGAGGGGATGAGTGAGTGATACAATGAAAATGAACTCACAAAGGCCCTTTTTTTTTTGTTGGGAATCAAATACACAGACAATGCAATTTTTTAAGGATGACTGGAAGTTGACTGATGGCAATTTTGATTAGTCTCTTAAAAACTGAATTCCTTTTAATACAGTCTTAAATAAATCATTATTTTATGTATTCAAGGTCTCATTACAAATGTGAAGTTTATCTTGGTGTTTCTTAGCCTGTATTTGCACCAATAAAGTATCATGGTTCCTTCAAAACAGGCTGGAGCCCAAATTTGTTTCAGATTTGTCTACCCCTACAATTGTTATTTATTAAAAGGAAAAGAATTATTCGTTAATCATTAGTCTATATAATTCAAGTACTACATTACATAGCAACTATATTCCTCTACCCAATATTCAAGTACTATTCAGTTTTTCCTCACTTTTACATGTGAAGTTGATATTCTAAAATTTGGATTCTAAGTGTAATCGTTTATCCGAAATATAGTGACTTTCTTCCAGACATGTTCACTAATTGCCCTGATTTGGTCAGGAAATTTTTTTCTCTTGTACTGGAAAACCTGGATGGGTCAGGGAATTTTGTTTGTAATCACCCTCAAATATTTTTTTTTTTGTTAAGCAGTGAAGGTAGTTCAATTCTGATATTTCGTAAAATTAATTTTTCAATCATTGTTATAGTATCATAATTAGTGTATGTTATGAGTGAAGTCAACAACGTTGTATATAGTATCATAATTAGTGTTAGTGTATGTTATGAGTGAAGTCAACAACATTGTAAAAAAGGAACTGTTACTTTGAATAAATTTTGGTATCTGTGAGTCAGTCTTCCTGGTCCTGTAATATTTTCATCTTCTAGTGTTTCTGTAAGTTCTATAGCTACATTTAAAACGGTATCCATATCTATGTCATCATCAGAGTCATAATCCATGAACTTTTATATATTGTATCATATCTATTACATAAATGAATAAAGTGTTTCAGTAGTAATGGCTGAAAAGATTTGTTCTCATTACTTGTGAAGTAGATTTAGTAGAGGCTTTGAAGAAAATAAAAAAGTAGTGAATAAATGTGGAAATTACTTAGTAGTCAGGATGGCTACTCACCGGGAATTCCAGGAATTGTGTGTGAATTAATGGCTTCGGGAATTTTGTGTGAATTCTGCATGAATTTTTCTCCATAGACATGAAAAATTACGACATACATTTATCCAGGATGCCACTGAATGTATACATATTTATAAATGCCATCGTGGAAGTTTTTCACAGTTTAGCCATTATTTTTATCTTGGAAGGAAGCAGCGTTGAAAATAAAACAGAATTCTTTCAATCAGTTTACTGTCCTTTGCAGAACATTCTGTCTTTCAGATGAAAGATAAGCTATCGTGAAGTAGTAAGTAAATGCGAGTTTGAAATTCTTACACAATTAACAATTTCTCGTACATTAATATTTCCTGTAACAATTGTTACTTGTGTTTGAGATGTGTTTCAAGTCTGCATACAAGTATGTGGAGTGGCAAATGTAAACTCCACACCTTAAATATTTTAAATACATGTACCGTTTAATTGAATGGAATTAGAATTTCTGGATACATTAGAATCACACAGACCTTTTATTTTATGATGTTAATATATTTTTGTGTGTGGATATTGAAAGGTGGTAATATATATGGTTGAAATAGAGAGAACTTGTGCTTGTAGCCTTGAATTTTTGGAAAGTTCGCCTTGAAAACCGGGAATTATACTTGCATTTTTTCATGGTCCTAGAGTGGCCACCCTGGTAGTGAAGTTCAGTTTTGGCGTATACTTACTGTTTTCCTCCAACCAGTTGCCAGTGAGAGTTGGAGTAGGAAGGAGTAGCAGGGCACTTTTACCTTTTTAACCTACATGTTTTAAATTTAGGCTATTCTTGTCCTATCTCCTGATGAAGCCACGTGATGTGGTGAAAGCTAGAGGAAAACAGTACGTACATCCCAAAACTGGACTTCTCTATGTAGTGAAAAGATGGCATGTGGTATAAGTACACATATTTTTGATGAATAAAAAGCAAATTTCAGTTAAAAAAACAAAAGTCAATTTCAGGTTCAAAAGTGGGAAATAAAGTTAAATGTTGGTGTTATAGCAGTGAAATATCAGATCTAAAGTGGTATATAAAATTGTGACTATTTTGCAGTTGATTTCATGACAAAACAAGGTAGTTTTTGTCAAAAACCAAATATGCACATCTCCATGTATAACTTATGCTTTATCAATAGGTGGAAATGTTTCTACGATGAGATGCTTTTTTGAACAACTTACACTTGCATTGTGAGTGGTTGCTTGTGGCACTGGTTCATTTAAGAAAGCAGTATTGCAAGACACAAAACATTATCCTTTGTATTAATAATGTTGAACATAAGATAAACATAATACTTCATTACATGATTATATTCAAGTGTATTGTCGTTAACGCAAAAATGAATAGACCAGAAAATGTAGTGATAACTTATGGCACTTCATTGCTTTATCTGGGTGCTTGTAAGAAAGGGGGGAAAAAAGTAAAATATGACAGCCATTTTTAAGGAAGTGTACTGTACATAGGTGCCTCCTGACAGCAATTGAGTTTTGATTTTACAAATATCCAGAGTCATAGGACGAACAAACTTCAAGTGCATTCTATGCCTAAGACTAACACAATTCATCTTTCTACACATTATGAAAAAATACTTGCACTCAACATTGCTCACCTTGCTAAGTTCAATTCAATATCTTGTGGTTGATGCTTATTATTACTTATCTTAATTTGAATTTGAATTTGAATTTAAAATTTTGGTTGCGTCAGCACTAAGGCTATTTTGCACCCGTCACATTATATGGGGTCAACCCCATTATCGTTACACAAAACAACTCTAACGTTGCAGAACTAAAATCATAAAATATTAAAATCGTCTGACTTTCATTAAAAGCTGAGGCTGTAAAGGAGCACTCAGCACAAATAAGGACAAAACACAGGACAACACAAACAAAATTATACTGGCCATGGGGCCAGTTGCCAGAGCCTCGTTAGTCTGGAGTCCAGGGTGGACTATGTGGAAGTGAGGTTGACTATTGGGTGCACTACATGCAAGGAGCATCCCTTACACCCCACTTATCTTAATTGTGTTATAGTTCAGCTGTACAATATTTTTTTAAAAAACAATATTCATTCAGAGATAATGGCTTCATGCCCTTGAACATAAGACAAAAAAACTAGCAATGTTTTTCCATGGCAGTTTTTAGTGTTGTTAGGTAGTGTATTTTTATGCGTTCAAGAACTGGAAAAATGTTTACATGTTACAAAAACAGCATAAATCTGTGAATATATATATATATATATATATATATAAATATATATACAAAAATATTTTCATTCGAAATTCCATCAAATAGATAGATAGATACTCTTGCCAGTGACAGCAGGACATTAGTCGCTTCTTGCATTCTGTTGATTAAAATTAGCAACATTTTCCACATCTCACGTATTCAGACATACTACTTGAGGTGCGGGATGTTCTGCACACTTATGCCATCAATTTCACTTTTAATCAAGGTGTTTGATAACCCAGTGGAGGCTGATAGTGGTTTGGATTACTGTTTACTGGAGGCCAGTAGTACAGTGCCACTGTAGCGGAAGTGACCGGTGCGTTGCTGAGTCTCACATAGGCTAGTCAATAGCTCCAAAATATGCTTTTATGCAAAGAATTTGGATATTTTGTTTTGCACACTGGTTTAGATTACACTTAAAACTGTTGGTCCAGTCCTGAATACCTATTTCAGCATGAAGTGAACTTAAATAAAAAATGACAAAACTGAAAGGTTTTTGCATGGAGATTAAAGAAAATAAAATTTTTCAATGCTTTCAACCCATTTTCATATAACTCAAAAGGCTGAAACTTCCTCATGCAGGAAGCATCCTATCACTTTGTGAGTAGCTGCTTCGACGATTATCAAGTGTTAATATTTAGAAAGAAAAAGGCAACTACCCTTAAATTGAATAGGGAGTTTAAATACACATACATGCTGGTGTCCATAGATCATCACGTCTTATAAATACTTCAGAGGAGGATGTTCAAATATTATCTGGCAAATTTCTAATGCAGATCTTAACTTCCGGATAGGAATTTGCTTTGAATATTAAACCTCACTATATTAAACATACAGCAATGTGAATGAGCATGATGTTGGACCACATGCAACACTGTGTGGTTTGAGGAAGCTGTCTTGTGCAGCCTGTCATGCTAAGATGCTGCTGTTTGTCACCTGTGAATGATGGTTAGGTAAGCAAATTAATGTTATGAACGTTTCTTCTAGTGCTCCAGCATGCTGGACTTCTGGTAACACTCGTTTCACCTCAACTTCTGTGTAGTCAATGACAATGGGATCATTACAAAGCTGAAGTGTCTGACTGCATGTATAGTCTCAACTCGTCTCACCACACAGATAGTGAAGAAAGAACATGGTTAGAAACAAAATAATGTTTAGTGTGTGCTATGGACTTTTAAGTAGCAATCGCAAACCGAAAAACTATTCCATGTTAACCAAGTTCAAAATAACTAATCCTTTTACAGTTATATTTCAGTGGTCTTTCCTTATTTTTGTCTGTAGTACTAGATAAATTAAAATTACTATGTTCCTTGTTTTACATACACATATTTATGAGCCCTATACTATAGGCAGTGACTTCGATTTTTCGCAAGGTAACACCAAAAATGATGATAGCTGCAATAAAGTGTTTATGAATGTGAAGCCATTGAATAATGCATATTTTCCATAAAATAGCGAATTGTGGCCTGTTTGCATTATTACAACTCTTGTGTTTTAGGTTTGAAAGTACAAAGTGTACAATATTCTGCATTTATAATGTGCATTTTTATAACATCTTATCCAGCAGAAAACTATAATGCATGTAATACAAAATATAATTCAGCGCCATGAAATCACATGTAAATTTCTGTCTTCCCAAAGTTCTTTTTTATTTTCTATCACAACGCTTTGCATCACAGAGCAAAGTTGGGGATTTTGATGGAAGACCACGGGAGCCAAACCATCGGTGTGTGTCACAGAAGCATTTAGCCTTGACAAGCTTAGTGGCATGATTTTGGCAGGAGCCAGTGGACTTTATTGCCTCATGCGATCGTATTTGTTGATCACATGCCTATTCCTCACTGCGGAACAATTGGAAAATAGCTTCCTCAAAAATCAGTTTCAATGTGTCAAACTGTCACAAACAGGCGCAATTTCAAATACATACTTGTTTAAGATACATAAAGCTGTAACTTTAGACATATATTTGCAGGAAAATGCGCTAATATAAAAATTCACTGACGAAACAATAACACCGAAAAATCGAAGTCCCTAATTATAGGCATGCTTTGTGTGAACTACCGAACATTGCTCATTACGGCTTTTGTCAATAACTTGGAAACAGGTACATTAAAATGAAGATCAATTCATTACAGGGCATGGAAACAAACAACTGCAAAAGAACATAAGTAAAATGATAGACTGATTGGAAAAATTTAGATGTATCTAACTTTATTTTCTAAGTCTCTGGAGCATTTGATGAAACATGTGATTCCTGCATTTCTGAATCTCGTTGCTCTCCTTTTTGAGAGCATTGCTCTCCTCGATGGCCAGCCTTAATTTTTGAACCTCCTGCACCCTTGCTGCTGCTAGCTCCTCCATTGTTGTCCGATGGACTTCAAGCTTCCGCCTTTTGGATATATGTCCATTTCCATGTGAAATGGAGCTATTGTTCCTGGAAGGGGGAGTGGTGGAGGAGGAGGAGGAAGAAGAAGGCACTGGCACCAATGATCCAGAGGAGGAGGAAGAGGAAGGCACTGGCACCACTGACCCCAAGGAAGAAGTTGACATAGGAAGGCCTCAGGAACAGGCCAATGGCCAACGTAGGACTGAAATTTACTGTTCGATCTGTATCGAACAGTTCTAGGAATGTGCTGAAAAATTTCCAACTTACATTTCCTCTCCTTGAAGCCTTCTTATTATCTAAAATTGTAGTGAAGTTCTTCTTCATATTGCAAAATTTGCGGTTCAGCATGTCTTCTGTAACATCGTAACCTTTGCTACAGAAGACATCCTGCATTTCCCTCCACAACAAATTCTTTTTTACCTTGGGGTCTTGGAACTTATGTACCCTCTTACTGTACACCTCCAGAGGCAGCTTTGTGGACTCCTGCTTCCATGTAAACATGCCTAGAAAAAAAAATCCATTACTCTCTCATTTATTAAATAAATCTTGATTTGACATAGCAGTTAGTGCTACAAATGAAAGGGGGTAGTTATTTACTTCTTGGAAACCAAGCTATTGTTCAACATTGAAAGTGCATCAAGTCTCTGAACACTGATATTGGACAAGGTCTTATTTACAAGGAAATATTTTATTCAGAAAAGTCAACATGTAAGAAAGGGATGGCTGATTTTTTTGTTCTGTGGCAATGAACTACTTTCACATGATACGACCTTTGGCCAATTAAAATATATGCATGGTCACTCTAAACAATATGCTGTGAATCAACTTATTTGCTTATTGCATTCACTAAAATGTACTCTACTTTTGTGTTTGAGAAAAACATACATTCACTGAGGTTTACACAATCTCTTTGTAATGAATCTACTAGACCTGAACTTTCTTGTGAAACCACATGTTCGCAATTTTTGTTAGATGCAAATGCAAGTTTTTACTCGCTATGATCATTTCCTCCATTGCATTTTCCTCCAAGCTTGACAGCTCCAAGCTGCTGCCACCAGCTGAACCTGCCAGAAAAACAAACAAAGGGATGTGATGTTTGAAAGTGAAATTGTCACATTAAAAAGTTCTGACTAGGGCTGAGCTGACACCACTTTCAACCAATGCTGACATTCTGATTCCCACCGATACCGATTTAAAATAACAAAGGCTTGTTATCTACAGTCATACTTACTGATCACATCACATTCCTTTACAGACATTAAGTAACTTCCAAGCTATTCTCATATAGCATTATAACACCTTAAAATGTCTTGTGACACTTTGTTTTATTTGATGTGAACTTCTCTCTAGACCCAGAGGATGCAAAGAAAAAGTTTTTGAAATGTTGCAAGAATTTTAAAAGTGTTGTAGTCCCATAAAAAATCGGTGGAATGTGTGTCTCCTTCAATTTCATATAAACACTAATTCTTCATCTGTCTGAAGAACTCTGGGCAGCGTACGAATTGGCAGCAGATGCCGCCTAGAGCATTGTTCCACCAGCAGAATCTGTCCACCGCCATTTCTGAAACTGGCAAAATACATGAAGTTGGAGGGAAAAGCTGGAAGGTGCATGCTTCAACTTGCTGTTGCCCTGCACTTGGCAGCCATACTGCAATTGCAATGTTTACTTTGATGAAACAACATATACTGAACAGACTATTTAATACTCTGTGCTACTTGGACATTTTATCGACAAACTGTACGTAGAAAAGTTGTAAAAGAATAAATCATATGCCACATTTGTAATATGAGTACTACATTGGTGGAAATCATTGTGATGTTTGCTTCATGTTTGCCTTCTGCTTCTGTAGTATACACCTGCACCCCAGATCGCTGTAGGTGATGTTAGAGCTGTCACCTGGTGGGGAAAGTGGCAACTGTACTTCAAGGGGACATGTAGATTCGAACGACTAAATGGGAAGGAGCACTCGTTAATTCGAACACGGCCCCACAATCATCTGGCCCGGAAACAACCCAGCATGATAGTAATGTAACATTCACCTTTCTTACTGCAAGAGTGTGCGAGCATGAATTGGAAATTAATGCTTTATTTTATTTACACACAACCTTTACATGTCCAAAAGAAGTTTGGTCGCAGCTTTTGATCTTGTCAATCATCTGGTTTCTAGAAGGGTGGGGATATGTTCAGCATTTAACAGATGTCACAAGGAAGGGTGAATGAACCTTTGAAAAGGAACACATGTTGCTCTTGGACAAGCTGCTAATGAATCAAGAACAATGGTATCAGTGGAAAATTTCAATGGATAGAATAGTATTGGCTCAGCCCTAGTTCTGACACGGTAACGGTTCCGATTGTTTTATAATTTCTCCTAGCACAAAGACTAATTATCGTAGAATTTTGGAAATCATTGTCACACGAAATTTGAATGTTCCTTAAAGTAATGAGCACTGTTTGGACTCAAAAAAAGTTATTAATGTTGAAAATAAAATAACTTGATAATTACCTTACACACTTCTCATGGACAAGATATCCTCTGTCAAGAAGCGAAAGTAAATATCATAGAAGCGTGGGAATGAATGTTGAAGTAAATCGGAACGTTAGTAGAATGCATTTAGTGACTTTATTTTAATGCTAACGGAACCAAACCTAACCTGCCTAACATAACCACGAAAGCATATACCTTACAAAACCTTAAGTAATCACTAAAATTCTGCAGTATGTGTTTACAGACGTACATCGAAATCGAACCATGTAAAAATTGCATTCATAGCATGATGAAATCGCAATAAAACAAAAGGAACTTGGGCCCATACAGGTTCTTCATATTTACTGTTTCCAAAATCACTTGTGCCCAGAACATATCCTCCTGCACAGTGTATTATTGTTTTCACTCACTTTTGTTACTATATGGTGAGCACTTATGGTCTTTTATATTTGCACATCATACAAACATACATGATGTTCCTTTGAAATACATTTGATACCACACTTAACACAAGCAATTTATGCAAGCTTCTGGTTACTCATACATAATGTCATATAAGTTATGGAACCTACTAACAGTCACATAAATTTCTATCCAGTGTCCACACTTTATTTAACCTACCTTGTAGGGAACTGTCAGTCACTCCTGTCAATTCAGCAGCTCCAGCATATCTCTTGAACAATGCAGTCGCAAAGTCAAAATCTGAAATGCAAATTTAATAACTGTTATCACTGGGTTACAAGGGGCATACATTAACATGCAGAAGTGATACAAACAACTTTTATAAACATAGGAATGTGTTGTAATATGTAATTTGTTCAGGGTGAATTTTGAATTTCAACATGAACAAAATGCTACCACACTATTTTTTGCGTGACATAAAATATTTATTAACACCAAGCATTTGGAAACTGACACAATATGCACACAATTTTCAATTGTGTTGAAAGATAAATAATTCACACAATAGTATCCAGGCTCAAATCATCCTTTCATCTCATTGGCACATATTTACATGTGAGTGTATGAAGCCTCTATTGCCTATACACACTACACAGTTGTTTGTGTCAAAAAAATGCATGCACATATGTATGGGATGTATACATGCATAAGCCGTCTTTTCTACAGAAAAAACTGAAAACTTGCTTAAAAAATATGATCCTTTCCAAGCAAGTATTCTCTTGTGTTTGAGTAGTAGTAAATACAATATTATAAACTCAAGAAAGTATGAACCCCCCTGAAGCAGATTTGGCTACACTTAAAACAAGCTCAACATGCCCATATGAGTTTTTTGCTCAAGTGTGGAACCCTGTCTAATCCAAGATTTTTGTAAAAAAGCCCTCATGGATTCCATGAGAAAGTATGAACCCCCTCAGATTGATGTGCCTATACTTACAAAAGGCACTTCTGTGAGATTGCTGTCCATAAACTTGTCAAAAATATGCCCCTCTTGATATTTTTTTTGGCCACACTTAAAACTAGGCCAAGATATAGCCATATACACACCCATACCCACCCACCCACACACATATTTACTTCCGGTTTAAGTTCAATTGGATACCAGGTTCAAATTGTATATTAAAACAATGCAATATGCAGAGCCTCTCTAGAATTGCTCCGTGACTCTCTCATTTCTTACATCATAAACATATGATTTTTCACCTATGAGAATAACACTACATATGGTGTCATCAGGTAATGCCTCATGGAATTCACAGATAATTTTAATATTTGTTCTGTCATTCACCACAACTTGTTTTCTTTTTGAAGCATTGATTACAAACATGGGTCTCTGTGCTTTGAATTCATCTGGTGTGTAATACATGTCAGTATTGCCTGTAGTGACCCTCTTTGGACATGTCTAAATTATAATTTTCTCTGGGAAAGACCTCATTTCTGCCATTTTTAAGATATATGTTCTTGATGTTGCAGCTATCAAATTTACTTGAATTTTTTTCCTGATTGTTGTGTCTCCCAGTCTGAAACAATACCACTACAAAATCAGGCATGTCGTATTGTATGCTGGAGAATGAATTTGTAGCATCAAACTCATAATAAGCACCAGATGCGGGCTTCTGTACACATTGATATGTATAAAATTGCAGAGGAATTTGTGGATTTTTTATTATATCTGCTTTGTATTTAAGAGCATAACTGGCCTCATATTCAACAACAGGGATTCTTAACTCCATAGTCTGAATAATGCATTTGCCTGCATCTGGTAGGGTATTGGGCAGAGCTTCCCCTGTAGAGTTTATTGCACTGTACCTCATCAAAGCATTATTATCATTGGCAGCTCTTCTAAATGTAATTCTTAACCCACCCTTCCACATAATTTCTTTGTAATCTGAGAAGAATCCTGGCAATAGGCGCATCGGGAACAGCACTGTGTGGTTCTTAGATAATATCTTATCACCAGCCTCAAATCCACCGATTTTGTAGTATGAAGCCTCGGTTTTGGATAATTTTAATGTGGCCAAAGCTGTGGAGGTAATGCCGGGATAATCCACTCTGTTTATAACAACGCCATGCTTTCTGATCTCAATTTCAGAGAATAGATGTGGCACAAAATTATCTACCAATCTTATATTTGTGTTTGCCGGATAATCGGTACCATCGAGCTTTACAACATCAAATTTGATGTATAGATCTGCTCTGTGGGGGTGTATAAATCCATCCCCTACATCAAGATCAACCTCAATCTCTGTGTTGGGTTGATTTAAATTTGCAAATGTCCTCCTGTTTGGGGGGAATGATTGTAGCTCATAACTCTCAATATTTTCCATTTTCTTCTTGTATGTATTTTTATTTAAATGTTAATCTCTATGATTGCAGTTGTTGTGGCTCCAGCAAAATCAACTAATTCTTCTTTTTCATTAGTGACCATCAATTCAATATAATCTATTCTATTATGGCACACAGGAAAATATAATGTTGGGGATGGATTGTAGATAATAGGCTCCATGAATTCAGAATTAGGTTTGAATGTTGCAATGATGCCTGTTTGTTTGTGAGTGCCTATGCCATTTGATTTGGTGATCATACCCTCAGCCACATTACAGTGAATATTCAGAGTTTCTATGGCTAAGAATTTGGGTATATTCATAGCAGTGTGTTTGATGCCTGGTTCAAGTTTTGTGTTGTTCTCAAAGCCTAACAGCTCTCCTATAGTACCCAGATTCACTGTTTCTGTGGCAGATACAATCTCTACTCTGTGAGTGACAGAATTTTGACTTAACACTACACCTCTGGGTAATTGAGCATTTAGAGTGGACAGATTATACTGCCCTGGAGTGATGACAATTTTTTCATCCCCTACTGCAATTGTATTGTTGTGGTGTGTAATATTAGGGATCAAGTACATGCCATAAAATGCCCTGAGAGCTATTGTTTTGGGATATACAATGTCATCATGCAATTTGAGTTTCAATATTGAATTTTGGCTGGTGAGATGGAATACCCCCATGATGTTTTAAATACCACAAGGCTTTTTGAAAATCTTCAATTGATGGTTTATTTATTTGAGACATATATCTAAGAACAGATAAACACAAATGTCCGCAATTAACATCTTTGAAGTTTTGAACACGGGCATTATTGTAATAAAGATTAGCTGAATTTAGATATTTTATTAAATTTTCAGGTGGAGCACCTCCAAATGAATCAAACACAAATGCCTTATTTTTTAAATATTTAAGATAGCAAATCCAGTGAGTGCCCTGATTTTTGTACTTATCCAAATTAACAATGCCACACTCTTTGTTGAGTGGTTGTTCTGGTAAAGAATCAGACATGTACACACCTCTAAAATGTTTGATGCCCAGTGGCCTGATTAAAGCTTCAATATCTTGGTTTGTAAGCGGCTCTTGTTTTTTTTAAACTTATTCATGGCTCTCTTAACACCTTTGCCTTGTTTCTCAATGGCCAGGTTATGGCGCTTCAATTCATCTAATTCTGCCCTATTTTTCTTGGCATCTATTACTGTTTTTGCTATGGCAGCTGATCCCCCAGCCAAGCTCCCCACAGCCCCGAGAGCAGCTAAGATAGCAGGGATGGTAAATATAAATCCCCCCACATGTGATTTTTTTCTTGATTGCTGTAATTTTTTTAATTGGGGGGTACTAAGCAACAATTTCATACCATGCCCCTTTGCAATACAAGAATTTTTTTTCTTGCACTGCTTTTTGGTCAAAAGGCTGTCAATAGTTTTAAGAGATTTGAGACCTGCATAAGGTATTTGATACATAACACCCTTGGCCTTCATTGTAGGTTTATTATATACATATTCACAACCCCCACCCCAATTTTTGTTTGGTGCTCATAGCTATGGTGGTTCCCAATGCTGCTATTTTTTCACTCAAAGAAGCATCTTTGCTTACAAATCTGCCAAATGCAGCCTCTTCTAATTTCTTGTCTGCAACATGTCTCTTGTCAAGATCAGAATGTGTGTTGTATGCAATATCATGGTCTCTACAAGCAGCATCTAAGGGATTAATACCAGGATCCCCTCTGTTTAATGTATGGTCCAATTTTGTACCGGGACCACAATATTGATAGCCTGGAATATGTAGTTCAAATGGCAGCTTGTTTATAATGTCATTAACAAGGCCCCGACCCTCAGAAATATTCCAAAATTTGGGGGGTAGAGTATTAATAATTTTTATAAGATATCCAATCCCCTTAGTGTCATTCACTATAAAATTAGACAATTTGGTGCATATCATGTCCATAATTCCAACCTTTTCATTGTAAAAATTGTGGTTCCCAGCATTTTCCTCCCCAGCTATTACTAATAACCTATCTACAAGTTTCCTGACATCATCAACCCACACAAATTCTTTGGGCAGGGTGTTGTATTGTTTGATTCCACTGCCAGTCTTGATTTGTGACCATATGGGCTTGATTAAATTGTTGTATTTTGCCCCACTGCTCGACTTGACTCTTTTTTGTGTGGGATCATTGTTCTGGTATAGAGCATCTGATTTTATTAATATTTCTTTGTAATCCTCATAATCCTGATCTGTATAGCTGCCAGGCCTTTTCCTAGTCATCAATTCCCACAATCCAGGTGTTCCGAGATACTTAACAAAAGCACCTTTTTCTCCAAGCCGAGATTCTGAATATACAATTATATCATCTCCCATAAATGTTACTCTGAAATTGCCAATTCTATGTATGATGCTGCCATCAAGCTCTGTGTCAGCATATAAGCCAAACACCTCATCTTTATTGTCTTTAGGTGTGGTTAAATATTTTTGAGCAAGAAGACCCAATTCAATAGGATCCTGACTAGCCTCAATTCTTCTAGGAGCAATAGGACTAGGTGTATGAATACTTGAAAGTGGGGTGAATGGATAATCTAATATGTTCCTAGCAGCTACAGGTACAAGCTCTGTGAGCAAATTTTGATTTTGCTCTGTAACAGTTTTGATATTCTTACCTAAATTATTAATAGCATCAATTACAGGCTGTTCTGTTTGTTTGTGTTTTTCATAAATTCCTCGGTTCTCTGATTTCCATCCCTTAAATCTTTTTACAAGATAATCTCTTAACTTAAGATCATCAATGATTGGCCTTTTCATGGTTATTTATTTATGTTTCAATGTCTAGAAAATTGTTGATTTTATTTCTGTATTTGCCACTATTGGGTGTTCTTGTCATATAAATTGTGACAAACCCATAACTGTCCTGGTTCCAGCACTTGCTGCAAAACTTGGAAAAATCATTGTAGCTCAGGTCCCCACCTACATATTCATCATGTATGTGTTTGAGGTTGGTATGGTCTTGATGAAACACACATATAAAATTGCTGTTGTCCCGGATCAGTTGCTTGGGTATTTTTGAAAAAGTCTGTGCCAGGTAGAAGCAATCAATGTTTTTGTGCCGGCCCTGTGTAAAGAAATTCCTAACCTTGTTTTGATTATCCAATATAATGTCATCAAACACAACAACAGAATTATCGAGACATTCATCAAGTGGCTTAACATCTGGTTCAAAAGTGGCAATATCCAATCCATCATAAAGCTTCATCAACTGCTGATATTTTAATTGTTCCAAGCTCTTAGAAAAGACATACAAGTGCCTGTTTTTCCAGTCTAACCAGTTGGGTGCTAATAAAAAATTATCAATCATTAGTGTAGTTTTACCACAAGCAGATGGCCCAACAATAAGACACCTAATATTATCAGGTAGCAATTTGCCATTTCTCTTATTCTGTTGTTCAGGTTCTGGCAGCCTTTTTATAACATCCCAGGTGCTCATATTATTATTTTGTTTGCATCGATCCAGCTGTGTTCTGGAAGTCCCAGCCATTTGACAAGTAACTTTTTGCCTTTTCTGCGGATAATTTTTTCTATGAGATATGTGTCAGGCTGTTTAGTTTTGCTGAGCTCTTGTTCATAGAACCTGCCTTTGAGAATTTCTCCTCGGTGATCCTTTATTATATATGTGTTAAGAGTCCCGGGTTTAACCTGAACCACTGTAAATAATTCAGTGCTCCAGTTTCTTGTAAAGCCTCTCTTGAATAAGTGCTTATATTTGCTGATTCTTACTTGATCCCCCACCTTGTATTTGGCCTTTCTTTTTGTTGGCTGGTATCTAGGATAATAAACAGTGCTGATCAATTTTTGCTCATCAGATGAAGTTACTTCAGAGGGTTTCATGTTGATTGTGGAATGGACCGAGTTGTTATATTTATGTAGAAGTTCTGGAAGAATATTAATCCATTTATAATTACCTTGAAGTGTAAATTGTTTATACATAAGATTTTTTAAGGTTCTGTTGAATCTCTCTACAATTGAGGCCTTGAGATCACTGTAACTCGAATAATGTTTTATTGCCTGGCTTTTAATAAATTGTTGAAACACTGAATTATAAAATTCTTTGCCATTATCTGTTTGCAAATAGCGCGGGGATCTTCCACTCTGATTGATGATTGTCCTGAGGGCTTCTGTAACACATTTTCCAGTCTTGGATTTGAGTGGCACAGCCCAGGCAAATTTTGAAAATGTGTCTATTACAGTGAGTAGATACTTGTAGCCCTTGTTGATTTTGTCTAAGTTTTTCAACTGTCCACTTGCCATTTCAATCAAGTCGCTTTGCCATAAATCATCTATGCTTTTTGTGACTACTGGGAGTCTCTTAAAATTATGTCGGGCCTGTCTGTGTAATTCATCAACAATAATTTTTCTAGACATAATATGTAAACAAGAATATTGCAACTATGGGGTGTTCAGCAGCTGATACTGCAGGATTTTCTAAATATAATTTGTCCCCTATTTGTATTTTAAATTCCAAAGAGCCATCATCTTCAACATAAGATGTTTCTAATGTATTGGGGTCTGTAAAATCCTCTAATTCCACACTGGTGATTTTCACTTTGTTATCAGCATTTGTTATTGATAAGGTGGGGTAGTGGTGTGCCTGTGGCTGAAGCCAATATTTGATCTTGATTGGTCTCAATGTGCCCCCAACAAAAAATTGGTAATAAAATTGTGCAGGGGACAGCATATATATTTTGCCACCTGGTGTAAATGGAGAATCATATTCTTTGTTGGGGATGCTGTACAATTCAAGAATTACTGAATGTTTTGGATTCTCGATTATGCCTGTTATTTCTTTTTCTGCTGTAAGCAATCTACTTGTTACAGATTCAAGGTGCTCATTGATAGTCCTAACAACATCATCATGGCCTGGCTTGATTTTTATGTCCACAACAAGTTTCTTGTATTGTTGCACAATTTCTTGTAGCTGGGTGGCAAAAACAGACAAAGCATTTGCTTGATTGGATTCCATGGTCCCTAGCTGTTGCTTGATATTAGCTACAATTTGTTGCAAATTTTCAACAATTGCCAATTTTGAATTTTGAGCTGTAAGATCATGGACCTGTCTTCTGATATCCTCAAATAGGGCATGCAGTTCATTAATATGTTGATTGGTTGGTAGAGTGGCCACTGTCTGTGTGAGATGTTTGATCTCTGCCTGGATATTCTTGATATCTTCTGATTTCAATATGCGATTCACTGCTCTCTTTATATTTTTAAGTTCCTGTGATGTAGGCATATTTGATACTGTATTTTGCAAAAATTCAAGTGCCAATTTCACATTGTTTAATTCAGAAGCATCAGCCACATTTTGCATAGCATTTTGGAGCAGGGCTATATCTGCCTGAGAGGGTGTGGATTGTTGTAAAATTTCAAGTTTTGTTTGGATATCATCAATTAAGTGATGAAAATGAGACAGTTCAGATTCAGTGTTGAGGTTTTCAAGCTTTGTGATTTGTTGCTGGACACTGACAAGGGTATCTACAATCCCAGGCAATCTGGATTCTAGTACATTTGACAAATCACTTTGCACTGCTGCTATTGTACCTTCAAGATGGGTTATGGAACTTTGAATTTTTCCAAAATCTTCATATGTTTCAAGTTGCAGCTTAATATTTGCAACACTCCGAGTTATTGCATTCAAAGCATCAGAAGATGGCAAATTGTTCATAAAATTTTCAAGTGTCTCAATTTTTTCTTTAACCTCAGCTATGGCATTGATCAGAGGGTCCAGATTAGGTATTTGGAGTGACTGAATCTGTTCTTTTAGAGTGGAAATCACTAGATCAAAATCTTCTTGTGATTTTATGCTTTTGACAATTGTTTGGAGCTGTGTCTGGACATTATTTATCTGCTCTTCCAATTGTTGTTTCAATTGCTCAGAGTTGTTAGCCTGGGTCTTAAATTTGGCTTGAAGAGCTGCTACAGCCTCTTCCAAACTTTGAAAATTATCCAATGTGGCCAAATCAGTATATTTCTGAAGCAGCAATTTGAGTTCAGAATCAATTTTAAGAAGAGGGTCCATGCATTGTGATTGCAAATTTGTAATTTCTAATTGAAGACTGGCATTGAGTGTGGTTTGTAAAGCTTGTAAATCACTTCTTAATTTCTTGACTCTGACATCAAGCATCAGAATCTCATCACTGTGATCTTCATGTCTTGTATGGCCAAAAATATCATTAGGCATTTTGTTTAGTAGTTATTTATTATAGAGTATCTGATTCTTAATTCTATAAAAAAGGGTATAAGCTTGTCATAAGATCCAGGGACTTCAATATATAAGCAGTCACCAGCAGAAACAGTATAAACAGTGCCAGAAACCATGTTTGAGTGCTTAATTCTGTAAATATTTCTCCCTACTGAAATTTTGACATCACCCTCAGGGGTTGTAATAAATTGCAATTGCCCACCTACAGGTAATTGGTAATGATTTAAATTATTGTTAAATATGTACAATGTTTTGCCTGTCTCATCATCAACATCTGTAAATATGCTGTTCAGATGAATAATTAACAAGCCACTCAGTTTAGATATCATATCAGAAGAGGGTTGTGGTGTTGGCAGCTCCATAATACCTTGCTTTTTGAACCCAAATAAGTTCATAGGCATGTTTATTTATTTCAAATCATGCTCTGTAATTGGGCATTGATTCCCATTTTTCAAATCACAATGACCCCATGGTAAAGTATGAATGCCACATGATAAAATGCATCTTTTATCATCATGTGGGTCCAGAGCCACTTTTCTTACAATATTGCTTGTCAATAAGTGATCCACACTCTGAATTCTGGATTCTGATGTTTTGATTAAATTCTGGGATTTGATGCAATTTTCATAATCTTCAAATTGGAGCTCTTTTTCCACAGTTACTCTGCCAATGCCCTTGGCCTTTTTGACAACAGCACTACATGTTTTAAAACTGTACATCTTGGCACTTAACCCAGCAAATTTCACAATAACATCACCAAGTGTCTCATCTTCTAACTTGCCAGGCACTTTTTTGTTGTGGTGGTGTTGAATCTCTTTATGTTCACTGGTATCAAAGTATTGAAACAATTCAGGCTGTGCCATATCTTGATAAACATTTTCTGTTTTAATATCAAGAACAAAACTATCCGTGTCCATGTACATCAATTTTATATTATCACCATAAAAAGGTTTCAACACATCATAATACAATATTAACATATGTAATTTGGCCAATTCCAATATTGCAGCCCCTACATAAATAGGTTTATCAAACTTAATCTTTGTTTTTTTCATGTTGAAAAGTGCCATATTTTCATCATAAATTCTTCTGTAATTGAAATTAGGCTTTGCAACCAATTTTTTGCTCAGGCTGGGGTCAGTAATTATTTTAACATCGGTATGTTTTCTGACATTTTCAATTGTTTTGCCATATACAGAATTGACCATCAATTTAAACAAGGCCTTATCAAATTGGCTCTTTGCAGATGTTCGAAGCTCCGTATTTGTATTAATATATGGTTTCAACCATTTTGAGTGCCTGAACCTTAAGACTTTGCCAAGTTTGGTCACTTGAACACCATGTTTCATCAGGAACTGGAGGTTTTTGTAATATATGACATAGCCTTGTTTCGGCTCCAGAGTCATCATGAGCTTCTTCTGTTTAGAGCCAGGTGAGCACTGAACCTCAGGAATTGGGGGCAGATCAGAAAATTTATTGTGCAAATCATCAGGAATTGTCAGATCAACCTCTAAGAAGAGGCCATAGTCACTGTCATCAAAGTCCTGAAGATCCTCAATATTGAAATCTTCAACCCATTCAAGCCCTGCATATGGCAGTTTTTGCATCATGGCATGACCATAGAGGCTGTTTGCATCTACATACACTATATAATTTGATGGCCGTGCTGGATCATAATCAGGCATATATTTGTTATTTGCTCTGGCATATCTCTGGGAACATTGCACCATCCCCCCTCTTATACCTTCCTCCATGAACAGATACTTATTTTGATCTTGGATCAGATCCAATGGCATTTTAGTGTTTAAAAACATTGCATCCCATGCTAGGCCCGGGGCACTGTAAAAATACACTGGGTCCAGTTTATAATTTTGCATAGAAGATTTTCTGAATGCCTGCATTATATCAGCTAAGAGGGTTACATCAAGTTTCAAATATGCCATGTGATAATCACCAAATGTCCGGCATTTTAAATTGTTCCACATCAATTGGGCATGGTGATAATCATCATCAGTGATTCCAGATCCTCTGATTTTGCTGTAAAACTCTTCTTGTGGTGGCAAAGAACATTCATCAAATTTAGAAAAATCTGTAACATAATCATATGGATATACACCCTTCCGCCTAATTAATTTCAGGTCCTGATTTGGAAACAAGGCACATGTGATTTTGAATTGATCATCAGATAATTGAGTGGCCAGTGTGGCCAGGCTAGCAGATAAAATTCTGTAAGAATCAAGAAATCTTATGTGAATAGGAACACCATTAACTTTAATTATTTTGCTAATAGATATATATTTCTCATCATTTTCAGCTAAAATATTTAAATTCTGCTTGTCAAACCCCTCATATCTGATCAAATGATGGAAATCATAATTGGATGCTCCATGGCAAAATATGGGGACAAATCTTGGTCTCTTGATCTTAATATTACAGCTATTACACAGGGCCATTAAGAATTTACCATCTGTATGAGAATGGTGTTTCACCTTGATATTTGTATCTGAAAATTCAGAATCACATACCGGGCATTTTTCTGCATTGTTGAAATCTTCAATCTGTTTCTCTGTTAAAGGCAACATGGGTTTTGATTTTAATAAAATATTAGATGCTATGTCACGGCACTCATTTTCTATTCTATGTGCAAATATTTTGATGGCATCTGGCCCCATGTATGAATATTCTTTACTAACAACACCATCCTGTACAACCACATAACAAAAGCTGGAAGGTTCATGTAGCTGGTATGGTGTAATTGAAGATTCTTCAGGATCTGGATTGCAGGATGCAAGAGATTTGAGGATTGATTCAAAATCACAGACAATATATGCTGGGTGTTCCAACAAGGCTTCAAACTTTTTGAATTTGCAATTCTCACTTGGCATTGGCATCACCATATGAACAGGTTTATGGTTGCCACAATATTTCAGATGCTCAATTAACTTGTTTTTGGCAATTTCTGCATTTACTTCCCGAACCCCCTTCACTATTTTTTGACCATCAAATACACATAAACATCTTCTGCACAACTTGAATATTGTATTGGATTTGTCTAGTTGTGTTCTCACTAAAGCTTCAAGATTATGTATCAGAGTGTAATGATATGTGCCATCCCCTTCAATTAAGAGCAGATCAATCGGAACAGCAGAATCATCATCAAATGTACTGATTCTGAGAGGTTCTATCGGGCAATTGCCAGTGGAACAAATAAATACATTAATAGATAATTGTTTGCCATTAATATCCCGGGCCTTTTTTTCAAATTTATCAATATTCTGAACTAACATTGGATATTCCAAACCCTCCATTGCATCGTCAAAAAGATGTTCATGTTGTTTGTAATAACTTATTCTCTGAGGATTCCTTGAAACTGGAAACAAAGCAGCTAATATACACCACAAAAAGCATTTCTGGTCGGTATTTTCAATATTAACCACGGCTCTTTTGTTTTTAATATTGTCAGGTAATGGCAGATATGTAGATCCTTGTAATGGGCAGAATTCAGAAATATGAACATATAACTTGTGTGGAGAGCCGCATAGGCTCCATCCAGACTCTTTTGCCGCAAATTCAGAGTGTTTAATATTCAATTGATCTATCAACCTGCTTATTATTCTGTCTGAATTTGTATTTGAATATACCGGTACAGTTTCTGTTTTGTGGGGCTGTGTAAATTTTGTGCCATTTGGCTTCTTATATTGTGTATACAATTTGAGGGACAGCTTATAAGGGCCATTTTGTGCATTTAGAATTGCCTGCAGATCAGGATTTACACTGCTCAAAAAATTCTGAATACCACATCTTGGCTCTGATACAAACCGATAATCCCTAAGTTGGGCATTAAAACTGCTATGGATGGGTGCATAGCATGGCTGCTTTGCTGCTCTGGCATTAACAGGTGCTTCATGCTTCCTTTTCAAACCAGATGTGGATGGTTGTGGGGGCAATATTGATGACTGTGCAGAACAAGTATCTTTATGTGTATATGTGAAGTATTGCATGTTATATTTTCTATTGCATTTGGGGCATATTTTTGTGGGAGTTCTGTATTTGTCTGGGTCACAAATCTTTTGGTGCTTGATATATTCTTATTGCATTGATTACAATATTTTTGACTTGGCATTTTTGTTGTTGTTTATTATATACAATTTCCTGGGCTTCAATTCAAAATTCTATGCTGGATAAAAATATCAGTTGGGTTCAGCACTGTGCTTTGTGTGTGTGTATGTGTATGTGTGTATGTGTGTTAATATTTTTGGCTTTGGTATTTATATACAATTTCTTGGGGTTCAAATCAAAACTCTATACTGGATAAAAAATATCAGTTGGGTTCAGTACAGACAAAAAAACTGCATAGCTCTATGTCAATTAGTTCTTGATTCCCGGGCGGGGAATATTAATCCCACAGCTCCGCGGGGCGAGAATCTGAGAAACTGCCCCGAATATTGATCCCACAACTCTGCGACGCGAGAATAGAACTGCCCGGGCGAGGAATATTGATCCCACAACTCCACGGCGCAGGAATCTGAGAAACTGCCCCGAGTATTGATCCGTGCAGAGGAACTGGCCGTGCCGCAGCTCCTCGGTGCGGGAATCTGAGAAACTGCCCTGAGTATTGATCCGTGCAGAGGAACTGGCCGTGCCACAGGCCCTTTTTCCCCCCTTTCCCCCCTTTTTGCCAAAAATTGGCTTTTATTGTATCAATGTATATTGTTTCTATGACCTTACTTGGGTTATTCCGCCAAATTATATGCTTCAATTCTCCTATACTTTGGTGGAGCCTGTTCAGGTTCTGCCCCCCACTTGTGGGTTCCACCGCCGATCCAGCAATGGTGAAGAATCTGCACTGTGCCCTGGCTTATATAGATTTGCAGAGCCAATAGAAACACTGCTTATTTAAACCAATCAGAATATAACACATAATCACATTATGTCATAAGTACCCAATCAGAAAACAACACGTATCTAATAATTTAATAGATAATAATTTGTTGCACAGCATGATGCAATATAAATAAACCAGAAATGGGCCACAACTTGGCCACAAGTGGACCGGAAGTGGGCAGAAATGGGTAGAAATGGCCAAAAATAGACCGGAAATGGACCGGAAGTGGGCAAAAATAGGTAGAAATAGCCAAAAATAGACCGGAAGTAAATATGGGTAGGTAGGTATGGGTGTGTGGCTCTTATAAGCATCTTGGCCTAGTTTTAAGTGTGGCCAAAAAAAATATCAAGAGGGGCATATTTTTGACAAGTTTATGGACAGCAATCTCACAGAAGTGCCTTTTGTAAGTATAGGCACATCAATCTGAGGGGGTTCATACTTTCTCATGGAATCCATGAGGGCTTTTTTACAAAAATCTTGGATTAGACAGGGTTCCACACTTGAGCAAAAAACTCATATGGGCATGTTGAGCTTGTTTTAAGTGTAGCCAAATCTGCTTCAGGGGGGTTCATACTTTCTTGAGTTTATAATATTGTATTTACTACTACTTGTTTGTTTTGAAGCTGAGAAAAAAAATTCTCTACACAGAAGCAATAGAAATAAGGTTGCACGAGCACGCGTTTAAACAGGAATATACAACAATATTTTACTAGTATTTATTATTAACTTTTTCACGATAATCATCTAAATGATCGGAATATCCCTCTCCCCCCGATTATCAAAAAAAAACATCTTCTTAAACAGTGCATTTCTTGACATGGCGCACCAGTCAAAATAATATAATGTATTTTACACAGGAAATAGTCTCGATACGTGATGTCAATAATCCTTGTAAAAGAAGCTGGACACATACATGAAGGGACATTCACAAATGATATCCATGCCCATACTGGGACTCGGGCCTGGGAACTTGGGTAGCGAGATCTCAAGTCGACCACTTAATACGCTCAGCCACAATATGGACACATATTTGCATGAGCATGCTTAACCGTTTCGCAAAAACTTAATATTGTGAACATTGCTGGGTTCATAAATTATTTAACTGCAGTATTTGGTTGGTGATAACTCCAAGAATAAAGTGGCGGGAAAGATGCTACTATTTAAGTATACTGTATGTGCAGCCTGAAGGTGCACTTCGGACAAATTATTTAAAAATTATTAAACTTAGAGCTATATACTTTACTTACCTTTTTGTAATTGGTCCTCCGGCTCCATTACTGAATACCTTAATCCATCGAAATTGTATTCAACGCACCTAATTTCCGCCATCTTACTTGCAACTAGCAGACGTCAGACGAATATGTTGACCGCAGGTAGCGAGAGAATTTTATGTTGAGTGAAGCCGCGGTCGCTCCGTCTCAACAACCAGGTAGCAAGCGCCTCCAGGATTCTTGCTACTCAACAATGTTGGGTTGCTGAGTGATCCTGGAGGTGCCCTTCGATTAGGAGGCAATTGCCCTCTTTGCCCCCCAATGTGTATACCTGTCCACATCCACCCCCAGAGAAAGTTGTTCATCCACTACTCGCAGATCTGATATTTTAGCACATCTTATTGTTCCCCAAGGAACAATCTCCCATTTTTTTCAAGTCTGATGTAGCAACACTGTCCCGAGAATAGTGGGGAAGGTGCATGAATACTTTTGGCCAAAGGTTCTTTTTCTTGTGGTCCATCTATAGCTAACAACATACATACACTTATAGTGTTTCTGATGTTCCTTATTCTGCTTTTCTGCCTAAAAGTGGATCCCGAAACATCCAATGTGGCACAAAGGTGGCACGTTTGAAACAAAAGTGTTTGAAACAGCTTGTGTTAAACATTAAAACACACTACTTCGCTTTTCAACGAAAGTTTAAAACACAGCATTTTAAACATTTTCATGTTAGTTTCAAACACATTTTAATACTAGATATTCGATAGTCTGTTGTTATTTGCATGTTTTGTAACTTTGCCCTTTTATTCAATCTGTGTTATTTTGTACAATATGCACACAAATCTGTTCGTGGATAAATATGTATATTCAGTTAACAAAGAAGCCTATCTTCATGAATACCCATGGGATGACATTCAGGGTTGGCAAATTATCTTCCTTAAAGGAAAAAAAACAGTTTTTATTGTTGTAAACAAGTTTTAAATGTTATAAACAGGGTTTTAATCAAGAACAAAAAAAAAAGGTTTTAAACAAATCAAACATTTAAAACCTTGTGCAAGAAGACTTATTTTCTAAGAATAATAATGATTCTTGTATATTGTATATCTTTCTTGTACATCCCACCAAGATCATCAGATATTTGATTGATTGATTTGGTTTATTTTACTTCGCTTCTTGTGCCACTTCTAGCTAATTTGCGAAGTTGGGGATAAGTGATGATATTTGTGAATGGACAATCACAAACATCCATGCCCAGGCCAGTATTTGAATCCGGGACTCCTGGCATTGTAGACATACAGAAGAAGAAGAAGATGAATTAACGAACGTTTGTTTGTGCTCCGCAAATTTGTTTAATTTACTCAGTTTTTGTGTCTATACTGGATATTCCTGTTATAAAACAAATGCAGTAAGTACTATAGATTATATACATACATAAATCAATCGAAACTAGTAATGTAAAGTGATATATTTAATCATTTCTCGTCGCTCAATACAATGTAAACAAAGAACAGCAGTTTCAACGACAAGTGTAGTCACATCGTTTATACAGCACGATTGGAGCACAATCGTTCGGCATGAATGCGTGTGCAGTGTGTTCGAAACCTGTTTCGAGGCAAGAACTTTTATCAAAAATACAGTGTAGCAACTGTGTTAATTGGTTTCACACGAAATGTGTTCAGCTGAAAGACGCAGATGTAGAATTTATAAATTCTACGAAACAAGTATGGCGCTGTAAAAATTGTGTAAAGGATAGACGCAGTAGTATATCTCTTGAAAGTGTTTCGGAACCAAGTGAAATGAGTCAGCCATCTATGATGGATGTATACAAACTATTGCAAACACTATCAAAGGAAGTGGAGGAACTGAGGAAGCAAAATAAAGAGACAGAGCGGGAATTGAGCAAATCATTGGATTATGCTCATCAAAAACTGGATGAAAATGTTGATTTAATAAAAAAGCAATCCGAGACCATGGCCACATGTCTTGGACAGGTGGAACGGCTGCAAGAGGAGAACACTCAACTCAAGAAACAACTTCAGGAGACGCAGTTGCAGCTTGATGAACTTGAACAATACGGGAGAAGAAATACAGTGGAAATTTTCGGCATTCCCGAAAACCTAAATGAAGATCCTTATGAAATTGTGAAAAATGTAGGACGGGCTCTAGATATGCAAGTAGAAAATGAAATGATAGACACTTGCCATAGGTTAAGGAAACTTCCCCATCAAAAATCAGCAGGTATTATTGTCAAGTTTTAAGGCGGGCAAAGAGAAAATTGTACAAAAACGAAAGGTTAAAAGGAATCTTAATTGTACCCATGTAGGATTTTCTGGTAATGACAGTGTATATATTAACGAAAGTTAACACCACTTCGTAAGACCATATATGGTCAAGCAAGAAAAATAAAACGAGAGAAAAATTATGCATTCTTGTGGGTTGACAGTTCAGGTACGATTAAACTAAGAAAAAGGGAAGGCGACAGAAATGTTTTTGTTTTAAACACAATTGAAGATATTACTAAATTGTCATGACTTTAAATGGCTTCCCCAAATGATATTTCCATTTACTATCAAAATGTTAGAGGTCTAAATACAAAAACACAAGAGTTTTATGTAAATAATATTGTGAATAGCTACGATATAATTTTTATTACTGAAACTTGGTTAAATAGTGGTGTATATAGTAATGAATTGTTTGATGATAACTATAATGTGTTTCGACATGACAGGTTAGAAAATAAGAGAGGAGGAGGCGTATTCATAACAATATCTGGTAATGTTAAGTTAAGAAAGAAAACAAATGATTCGGTGGTTCTTATACTAAACTCAATAAATGATGTCCTCAACTTGAAGTAAAGGTATGACCGAAACCGATAACTATTTTTCAATATATTATCAAAATGTAAGAGGAATTAGAACTAAATTAGATCAAGTATACAGGAGTATATTAACCGCCAATTATGACTTTATATTGTTAACTGAAACTTGGTTAAATAATAGTATTTTTGGCAGTGAATTTATAGATGATAGATACCTTGTCTTTCGTCAAGACAGAAATTATAGAAATGGGGGTGGTTCATTAATAGCTATCTTAAATTGCTTCCGTGCTCAACAAATTGAATTTAACATTGACAACGTACAAGTGGTTTGTATTAAGGTTGTAATAGACGGAAATGTTCACATTATTGTCTCAGTATATTTTCCACCAAATTCAAAAATTGAAACATATCAAGATTTTTTTGTAAAATTTGAAGATGTCATTAACTTCAACCCTTATAATATTATACTTATTGGTGATTTTAATCTACCTCTTGTAACTGGTCCAGATTATGATCTATTGGAAGGTGATCGTATTTGTTTAGCATTAGCAAATTTTCTTTCTATGTTTAATCTCCATTCTTCGAATAGTATTAGGAATGGCAATGGAAGAACCTTAGATTTAGTATTAACTAATTTAACTAATATTAATGTCATTAGATCTACTGATACGATTGTACCTGAAGATTACCATCACCCTGCATTGATTGTCGAAATTGTAAATACTTTTATAAAATTCAGAGAAAAGATCAGTGGCGTACCCACTTATAATTATTCAAAAGCGAATTTTCTTGGCCTATATAAGGACCTGGAGAAAGTAAATTGGGATCAAATAATTATACATCATAATCCAAATATTGCATTATCACAATTCTACTCATTACTAGACGCAGTTATAAGTAGGTATGTCCCTAAAAGGAAAAGATATAAAATATCATATCCAAGCTGGTTCACATCTGAAATAATAAGAACTTTAAAGAACAAAGAATATTATAGGAAAAGGAAGAACTTATCATATTATAACAACATTATGTTTATAGAGACACGTAGGAATTTAAAGAGTATGATAAGTAAAGCATACAAGTCTTATTTGAGAAATGTTGAAGAAAATATCACTGATAACTCAAAGATGTTTTGGAATTTCATTAAAAACAAAAAGAGAAATTTAAGTAAACAGAAACAAATGACTTATGAAGCCCAAAATCTTGAGTCCAGCAAGGAAATTGCCGATTCCTATGCTAAGTATTTTAACAGTGTGTATTCCTCTTCTCCCTCATCATATTCAATTCCTGAACCTTCCTATACTGAAGTAACTCATTGTCTTACATTCACTCAGTAACTAATGATGATTATAACGAATCTGTAAAAAAAATTAAAATCGAGTAAATCTAGTGGTGCGGATCAAATTCCTACTTATATATTTAAAGCTTGCGCTGACGTATTACGCATACCACTTTGTCATATATTTAATCAGATATTAAAAACCCAAATATTTCCCGATATTTGGAAAATTAGTAAAGTAGTCCCCATTTTTAAATCTGGTAATGCTTGTGATGTAAAAAACTATCGACCTATATCTCTTATATCCGCTTCGTCTAAGATATTTGAACAAATTATTTATAAAAATTTTTTTAACCATGTCAAACCATTTATAACTACAGAGCAACATGGGTTTTACCCGAACAGAAGTACTACAACTAACTTGATCACATTAAGCCAATTTGTTTCTGACTCATTTAATGAGGGATCCCCAGTAGATGTAATATATATTGATTTTGCCAAAGCTTTTGACAAATTAGATCACTCAATTTTGCTTCAGAAATTATCAAACTTTGGCTTTTCCATAAGTTTATTAAAACTAGTAGCTTCCTATTTAAGTAATCAAACCCAATTTGTAACATATAATCAGGTAACCTCTTTTCCGTTTATTGTGCACTCTGGCGTACCACAGGGTTCAAATTTGGGCCCTTTATTTTTTCTATTATATATTAATGACTTACCACGAACAATTAAATACTCCAAGTGCTTATTGTTTGCCGATGATGTAAAAATATACAAGAGAGTAAATCATGAGACTGACTGTCTAGCTCTCCAATCCGATTTAAATAAATGTTGCGTTTGGTCACAAACAAATAAGCTTTCTTTTAATGTCAATAAATGCTTTGTACTTTCTTTTGCTCGACGACATATGAGATACACTCACAAATATATAATTAACAGTAATTCTTTAAGTAGAAAAAGCATTACCAAGGATTTAGGAATATGGTTAAACAACAAACTCACCTTTGATACTCACATTGAAAAAGTAGTTAACGACTCTTATAAAATGCTTGGCTTTGTTTTAAGAAACTCCAAAGATTTATTTAATATCAACTCTTTAGTATATTTATTTAATAATCTTGTACGAACAAAATTAGAATACGGGAGTACGGTATGGAACCCATATATCTCATGCCATATCAATAAAATTGAAAAAATTCACAATAAATTTTTACGACATATTTACTACAAAAAATACAAGAGATCTTCATATGCAGATCGCATCTCCTATGTTAAATTACTAAATGAATTCTCATGTGATACACTTCAACGAAGACGCGAAACGGCTGACCATATATTCCTATACAAACTTGTCAATGGTATACTTGAGTGTGAAAATCTTATACAGTTGATAAACTTTAACGTCAATTATAAGGTATTAAGAGTAAGACAACCATTTTACTGCAATAAATCAAACACAAAATTCCATCAAAATTCTCCAATCATTAGATTATTAAGTAAACATAATAATATTGTCCCGAATGGAATTGATTTGGATTTTGCTTTTAATATTAAAAACTATCTATATAGTTTAAACAACATATTAGATATAATATACAATAAAACAGATCTAATTCTAGAGTGATTTATTTATAGTCTCAAATATAGCTTTCTAAATTTTGTATACATATAAACGAATTCAAATTTGAACTTTTGCTTTGTATTGATTATTCCTGTTTCCTATTTAAATAGTGGTATTCGTATAATTTCTTTATTATTCTCAAGCTTTTATAGTTTGTTACTTGTTTATGTTTTGTTTCTTCTGTCCTTTAGTTTTCTCCTCTGTTCAAAATTTGTAATATGTATATGTATGTAATTTTTTGTATTTGTGTAACTTTTGTATTTGTATAACTTTTTGTATTCATATTTATCTAATGTTTTGTGTAATAATTACTATGTGTTTGTATCATGTATTATATATTTATGTAAATTATATTGTATATAGCAAATTGTAATGCCTATTGTAATTGGAGCATTCACTCTGTTATAGGCGATTGGTTAATAAATAAATAATTTTTTAAATATGTATGAAAATAGTTAGTTTACCAATGGTAAATATGGTAACACGAAGAATACACCACTGGCGTAATACAAGTGATGAGTGGCCACACAAAGACTTATGGCTTGTGTAAAGGTCAAGGGAAAATGATATGTGCTTTAAGTTCACAATGAATGCATGAATTATTACAATATCTTAAAATAATCTTCTGTTATTTCATTCAAAACCTTTTGACAGTATCTGTGGTAAGACTGTCTGTGTATGTGAACAGAACACTTTTGGCAAACAGAAGTGTAATATCAATTAATCAGTGATGCAAAATTAATGTATACTGATGATTTTCACTGAGAATTTTATATTTTTAAAATTACCTGAGATTTCCAGGTTCTATAAGTGGGTGAGACCCTCCCAAATATTCACAATGTTATTTCATGAAGAATTTTAGGCAGTTTTTCTTGTTGTAAAAATGCTTATTTACCAGCATCACAGCAATTGTGAAGTGAATATGCATAATCACATAACACTATATGTAGTCGTAATCCCAAAGCTTGGAGACAACCAGATTTCGAGTTCTCTCTTTTGAAATATGTCTTGTTACAAAAAATCAGGCAGATTAAACTATTTGACAACAGGATGGAAATTAAGATCATTGACAGTTTCTGCAGATGCTATGTCATAAATAGAGGACAACATAGAAATGACTTCACAAGATTTATTTTCCTTTGAAAAATGAAGACTGGAAGTGAAAATTAACCTAAATAACCTTCTATGACTTTTTGGAATCTTGTGCTTTAGTATAATACTACATTTTGTTGGATTTGATGTAATTTGGAACTAATAGAATCCTATGTAAGCTGAAAACTTCTACATCACTTGGCTATAGAAAATAAACATTTCCATAAAATGGCTCATTTACTACTTGAACAGTGAGTCGAATTTCAGTTTTGAGTCCCATTAATAAGTTCTCAATATGTTTACTTAGAGTTTACTTCAGTTTTGCAATTCGTGTCTCAGGAGTCATGCACAGGATAAGCTATTTTCAATTATGCATATACGTATAACACAGTTTTATGCATTTATGAACATAGGAAAGATTGGCCTAATGACTAGTGAAGTCATAGTTTTTATTAGTCTATGAAACATATAGCGTTTAGTACAAAGGAACTGCATCTCATCAGAAATAGGAAGGTATAGCATATATTTTTACGTACATATTATTTTAAAGTTCCACAGATATAATTTGTTAGCGGTGTGTGAAGTAAAAGAGATGTATACCAATGTTTAATCAATTGTGTATTGGAAGTATTGAAGTATAATGTACATATAAAGAGAGCTGATTCATGGAAGCCTGCTAGTTACTCAACTTATGTATCATTCACAAAATGTATTAATAATCTAAAATATATAAGAGTTGTCAAATTTGATTAAGAGTTCATTTTTACTATGTTTCCTAATCTGAAGATATACAATTCTAAGACGTCACATAGTTGTAATTAGATTCTATCTGTCATGCTAGATGTTGGGTGCCCCGAAAACTAATTTAAAATTCCTCTTTCTAGGAAATTGGTATCTACATGCTGGAAGTATCAATGAGGACAGCCTGAGAACTAGGGGTTCCATGCTTAAGGTGGCATAGTGGCTGTTAATCCTCGAGTGGTCCCAGCCAAAGAAGATAAGTTGCAGTCTGATAAAAGAACCACTCAGTAAGGTGAAAGAACTAATGGCTTGTGACACAAAATTCTTTACATTACAAAATCTTTTTAAATTTCTCATTTTTCAAATTATTTATTGTACATGAAATACATGCCACAACATAAAAGGTTTGCATCAAGTATGAAACCTTGAATATCTTGAAATAATTGGATTCTGTTGAAAAATATATTAAATGTTGAATAAAAATGGGACTTTTAAGATGTATGAATTCCTGAATGTCGTCTAAGATCTCCCTTCTGTACAAATGATTTGTTACATGTTGCACACACAGGGCTTCTCTCCAGTGTGAATTTTTAAATGTCTTACAAGATCTGCGTTCTGTGTAAATAATTTGTTACATGTTGAACACATGTAGGGCCTCTCTCCAGTATGAATTCTTAAATGTCTTGCAAGATTTTTCTTTAGTATAAATGATTTGTTACATGTTGAACACTCAAAGGGTCTCTCTTCAGTATGAATTCTTAAATGTCTTGCAAGAACTTCCTTCTGTGTAAATGATTTGTTACATGTTGAACACTCAAAGGGTCTCTCTCCAGTATGAATTCTTAAATGTCTTGCAAGATTTTGCTTCCGTATAAATGATTTGTTACATGTTGAACACTCAAAGGCTCTCTCTCCAGTATGAATTTTTAAATGTCTTACAAGATCTACATTCTGTGTAAATAATTTGTTACATGTTGAACACATGTAGGGCCTCTCCCCAGTATGAATTCTTAAATGTTTTGCAAGATCATCCTTCTGTGAAAATGACTTGCTACATGTTGAACACATGTAGGGCCTCTCTCCAGTATGAATTCTTAAATGTTTTGCAAGATTTTCCTTCAGTATAAATGATTTGTTACATGTTGAACACTCAAAGGGTCTCTCCCCAGTATGAATTCTTATATGTTTTGCAAGATTTTCCTTCTGTATAAATGATTTGTTACATGTTGAACACTCAAAGGGTCTCTCTCCAGTATGAATTCTTACATGTTTTGCAAGATTTTCCTTCAGCATAAATGATTTGTTACATGTTGAACACATGTAGGGCCTCTCCCCAGTATGAATTCTTAAATGTTTTGCAAGATCTTCCTTCTGCATAAATGACTTGCTACATGTTGAACACATGTAAGGCCTCTCTCCAGTATGAATTCTTAAATGTTTTGCAAGATCTTCCTTCTGTGTAAATGACTTGCTACATGTTGAACACATGTAGGGCCTCTCTCCAGTATGAATTTTCAAATGTCTTGAAAGATGTTTCTTTAGTATAAATGATTTGTTACATGTTGAACACTCAAAGGGTCTCTCTTCAGTATGAATTCTTAAATGTCTTGCAAGATCTTCCTTCTGTGTAAATGATTTGTTACATGTTGAACACTCAAAGGGTCTCTCTCCAGTATGAATTCTTAAATGTCTTGCAAGATCTTCCTTCTGTGCAAATGACTTGTTACATGTCGAACCTTCAGTGTTTGAAGATTTTGTGTATTCTCCTTCCCTTGTAGATTCTAGATCAGTTTCACTGGTCTTTGATGCAGAGAAGAATGTTGTTGCTAGTGTAGAGCTGCAAGAAAGAAATTCTATTTAAAGCGATTTGGGTCGGAAATTTTGATTTGAAACATAATGAGTGTAAGATATAAATGTGTAGCATTATCTAAGATTTTTTTTTGAAGAGCACATCTAATTTCTAATTGATATATATACATATATACCAGTGATAACCTGGAAGGAGACATATGTTATTAACCCTTAAGTAGGCATGTATGGGTAAATTTGACCTCCAGGTAGATCCTTTTATGCCCCGACATTTGTGGGCTGGTGACACTGCTAGCCTACTAGTACCTTCCTAAATTAGTCTAATTCACATGTCAAAATCACTTCCTTCAATATGTGAGTAACTGAAGCAAGGTGAAACTGTTCCAAAGTTGCTGGGGGTCAAATTTACCCCTGTGTGCCTGCTAACGTGTGTGATTTTTTTGTTGCTAATACTTTTAAAACTTTTGCTTACTGTGCTTTATGAGTGTATTATTTTAACACTTTTTTTTCTTGCTGTGTTTGGTGACCACATTATAAACTTGATGTTTAATTTTGTAAGAAATCCATCAAAACAATCGCGTATAAAAGACAGGTGGAGTGTATACGGCGGCAGTAGGTGGATATTTCAAACGAGGATGAACATACTTCATCAGAAGCATTTCAAGATGAAAAATTGACTCAAGAATCAGATCGTGATGCAAGAGATCATGTAAGAGAGTCAGAACATGATAGTAATTATGAGACAAGTGGTGATGAAGAGAAAAATATCCTGAAAGAAGATGGACATTATTTCCTGGGAAACAACAAGATAACTCACTGGGAAAAGTTTCTTGCTCATGTTCAAATGTTTGTACACAAAGTATTAACATTTTTTTGGCTTCCTGGACCATGTGCAGCTGCCAAAATTACCAAGTCTGCTATCAAGACTTTATAGCTTTTCATAAATGGCACTACTGTGAGAATCATTGTAGAAAATGGAAATTGGTACCTAGAAATGATACAGACAGAGAATTTAAGGAAAAGGAAACCAAATAGACCAAAGCAACAGAAGTAAAAAATGAAGTTTATGTGATGTATTATACAGGGTGGCACACAAAGTTTTTTTATTTATTTGTTTTTTTTCACATCTGAGATAAAGAATGGCATCATGTGTGTCAACAGCAGTTGCAATAGCCATTGGAAATGTTGGATCATGAAATGTGAGGCATAATTCAAGGTTCTGCTACTAGGGATCTAGGGTAGACAACATGGCAGACTAAGGAAGACTTGGAAAAAAAAAAAAAAAAAAAAAAAAAAAAAAAAAAAAAAGCGATCTGCAACTGTGCTATTTTTTTCTGAAACAAAAAGCATTGTTGTGACTAAGACGCGTATTCATGCACATTTCCATATTCGATGGGCACTCTCTAGAAAAACGATCCACAAACTGCATGAAAATTTTCAAATGGAAGGACCAGTACTGGAATCGAAGCGTGATTGTTCAAAACATGTTAGCCTTTGCCTGAGAATATTGAAGCTGTTTGAGTCACTATGCAGAGGAGTCCCAGCAAATCGGCTAGAAAAGCAGCAAGCAATACAACTAGGGATATCAAGACGTTTCATTTAACGGATTTTTAAAAATAATCTCCATACATATCCGTAAAAGATTTCCATGTTATAAAAATAAACAAATGAAAAGAAACAGCAGAGAATGGTTGGGCTGAGGATAACAATCCAACACTGAACATCTTTTTGTTTTCTGAATAGGCACACTTTCATTTGGATCGTGGGGGAAAAGATTTTCCAAAAAAAGCAGCAATATTTAATAGTAGTTTTTCTTGTATGTATGCATTGCTTGCATTGTAGAATTATTTTCATGTAGTTTACAGTTATTACAAGCATAAGAAAACAGTTTTTCGTTGTGACATTTCAGGAGAACACACGCTTTCTTCATCACACATTTATTTTCATTTTGACTAAAGATACAGTTATACCAACAGTTAGCAATTTTTCAAACAAAAATAATCCGTTATATAGTGGATGTTGTCAATGTTACATTGTTGTAATATAGCAACCTAACTGTGAAAAGAAGCAGTCTGTTTTATTTTTATTTCAGATATATATTTTTTTACACTGTAACATTGACAACTGAGAAGACTTATGGTTCAAGCTTGCAGTGGAATTATGGAACTCATGTGTCGAATGGTAACATTGGTGTTTCCTTGACTGAGGTTACCAATAACAAAGGTGGTCTATTGAACATGTATTGAGGTAGTATATTTTTCCAAAATGTAACCTTCTTGTGATGTATGTTTCATTGAAAGCTTCTTTATAATATAGGTGTTATCTAAGAACAAAATGGGGAATCATTTCATGCACCACCCTGTATGATGTAGGAAAATAATACAATCGTCACATTTAGTATGATGTAATTAAAAAAATGATTGTGAAAATTGATATGCATTAGAATCTCAGTTTTTTCAATGAAAAATGTTCTAATTAAAGACATGCATTCTCTTCTTTAAATTTGAACATTGTTAAATTTACACAAACATTTGATGTGTATGATCATTTTTTTCTTTTTTTGCATTTACTATTATATACTTGCCTCATTAATAAGAGTTTGATTTCACTATTGCAATGAAAGATTATGTACTGGTGAAAACACAATGTCTGTTTATATTATATTATGAAGCTAATTGCCACCCATATTTATATTTGAAAACTACTTTAAGTTGTTAAAAATGGTAAATTTGATCACATAAAGATTCTCTATTATCCATATAAATTTTACTTTATTACACTTAATATTTTATGTTTGGGGGGTCAAATTTACTCTCAAAAGATGAAAGAGACACACCTGGCTAAGGGTTCAAGACAATTTATGACAGGATATTTGAGAAAAAGTGTGCTACTACTTCACATGGTTTTAAACTTTCTTATGCCAATTCCACAATGAAAATTACCAATTAGTAAGTATAACACAATTATTCGACATTTGAAAATGATACAAATGATGAAGAATGAAATATTTTTTGAAAATAAAAATACTGTTTGTATAACACTAACAATACCTTCAAGTACAGTATATATCTCTCTTATGGTTTTCATTGTAGAGTCGGTCAAAATTTGGGTTGTGCAACTATTTAAACACATTGTATAAGGCATTCCATATCTGGAGTACCCCATTATGCTTGCAAGGTGAAGCACCCTAAAATATAAATTTGCATTTGATGTTTTAAAATGTCTTAAAACAATTGCCATGATGATAATAAAAGCACGTTGGTTCTTTGCAGTAACAATATTAAAGATGATGGAAATATTCTAAGCCTGCTTTCCCTAGGTCTATTTGAGACTGATTGCTTAATACTAAGTTATTCTATGTTGCCTTTCTGCCAATTTTGGCAAATCACAACAATGAGGATGAGTGATGATATTATGAAATTGCTCAAGCAACACTCATGAAGAACAATCATCTCCAGCCCAGGATTAAAAAACTCGGGACGCCTGCCATTGTGGCATGCTGTGGTAACCAGTGCACCACGAAGGTTCGCAATTAGGCCTACCTGAATTGAAATTGGTATATTTTGGGAATCACGTACACACAGCATAGTGCCAAGTACAGACTTTTTTACAATAAAGTTATGTTTGCTTTGGTATAATAATACAGAATCTTTTACAAACATACTATTATCGCAATACAGACATTGGCATGTCCAAAGAGGGGTGGCTGGTGGGGATCATAAACCCCCTTTTGCCCAGAAAAAATAATTTAAAAGGCAGGAAAAAACTGCAAAGAGATGGCTGGCTACTAAAAAATGTATAGTCCCCCTCCCCCTTCGAAAGTCTTTGGTATGCCACTCTATATAGAGCTTGGTAGAGCTTTTTTCTATGCACATTTATGCACATTAAGGCTAATTGTGACTGGGGACTTGCAGTTTAAAGTGGGATCTGAACATTTTGTACCTCAAACTTGCATCAAACCCAGGACACCTTGATTATAAGGAGGCAACATAACCACTATGCTATCCACCAAAGGAAGAAAAACAAAAAATGTCCCACAACTTCTCAAGGCATGGACTGCTCCACTGCGAACAAAGAAAGGGAGGAAAATGGGCTGTCCCACTTTCTGATAGGGGAGGAAGTGTGATAATTTACATTGATAATTCTTAATATTTATTTTTTTCTCGGGAATGGAAAGAGGCCTCAATGTTTTTTTAAATTATTTTTTTTCCATTTCCATGTATTAGTACAATTATTCAGCTACAAGATGGCATACTTAGTTTATTTTTTGCTTGATGCTGTTTTGAGATGTGCCTAATTCTGGAGTTGTGGATTTCGCAATTTTTTTAGTATTTAAAGGGTTATATGTGCTAACAGCATATCCAAGTAATGTGCTATACCAGGTAGCCTCTTGTAATAGTGAGCTTCAATGCCCAGTAAACAATTCTTTGGGGTACTGTTGCTTAAGATACTAAGAACCAAAAACAGGAAAAAATTGCACTTTGGACCCTCTTTGTTGCTGCATAACAATGGAAAGCCACAATGTCCCATCAAAACAATTGAATGTATATAAGCAAACAGTCTTATATTAACAGTATAGCAAAATAAAAGTTTGGAATGGTGTTGCTTTGCAAAGATACAGCACTCCAAACTTACTCATGTTTCACTTTTCATGAAAAATGAAGGGTGTGACCTTGAACTTCAACATTTTCTACACGGGAGGGAAAATTATTTCAGGGGTTCAAATTTGCACAATATTAATTTATCATTACCTACTTCTTCAACATGTAAGAAAATGAAGCCAAACAAAAAAAATGCAACTATGTCACTTAGTTCGAATTTCAAAATAATGGCTCCTAACAACATATATTGATTGATTGATTTGTTGTATTAAGTCCACTTGATGCACTGAAAGGCTAATCGGGACTGGACCTACAGTTCAAAGTGAGATTCAAACCACTTGCGCCTCCACCGGGGATCGAAACCGGGAACCCTTGATTACAAGTCAACGACGCTAACAACAGATATCTATGTCATAAATTCTTAATGTATATTAACATAATTTATGACAGTTGAATTAAAAAAAGGGTCTAGCCTAAAATCCTTCAAATCACTGAATAATCATTGAACTTGCGATGAGTACTGCACCAGAGAAAAATCAGGCAAGCTGAGCAGAAGCATTTCTTGGGGAATGCGTAAATACTTACAGATATAACATAATCTTACATTACATTATTACAACACTTTGCACTCGGTAAATAACAAGAAAAAAAGAAACAGGAGAGGGTAGGATTTGAATCTACGATGTTTCATTCTTGATGAAAAACTACAACAGGGGGACTAACAAAACTGCTCCATGAGATTACTATGGAGAAATTGTGTAAAACATATTCATGTCAGTGGAAAAAAACATGTGCCAGACTTCTGAACCATTTTTCACCACAGATCAAGGAAAAGTCGCAATTTACAGAATTGAGCAGCATTGTGCAAGATATCTTTACTGATATCTCACCTAAAATTGTACGAAATTTGTCTCATTGCATTCAAATGTAACGACAATTATTTCCAGGTGGAAGAGAACCTGTACAGTGTTTCAAACTGCACAAATTTTTGTGCCACTTATTTTATATTTGTGAAATAGGTAACACACAGCAAAGGGACTGAAAGACTGGTTTTGATTTATTTGATAACATCCACAATGTGTTTCCACAATTTTATACCAACTAGTCAGGACATTATATATATATATATATATATATCAAATAATATTGCACTAAGTATGGAAAAAAATTAACTCCCAAGTTTAAAGAAATTGGTGGCATATAACAAGATTCCTCCTGAAACAATCCGTTCATGAAATAAGTTTTCTTCTGTTCTATTAATTCAAAACATGTATGCTGTTGATTAAAAAACTGTTTTTAAAATGTTTACAATATAAATAACATTGCTCTTTCTTTGGAACAAAAGTAAAGTTTTGCCAACACTAACCTTGAGTTGTAGCTACAGAACAATAGCTTACAAGCTAATAAAAGAATCATTTCCCAGATTGTTGTTGGCAAAATTGAGATGTTTGCAGTATAAGCTAAAATGGAATGCTGAATCTTGTGATGCATCTGCACATTTTTTTTTCTATTTGCTATATTTTAGTAGCAGTTTAATCTTACAATATTGAGATACAACTTAGGGGCCAATGATCGATTGTTTGTCCTAGAACAGTGGTTTCCAAAGTGTGTACCTCGGCACCCTGGGGCAACTTGGCTGGCTTACAGGGGCATCGCAAAATGTTCCAATATATTCAATCAATGATGTGATGTTTTCAAATATGTGCTTATTTAGTACTTTTTACACATAAAATGTTTTTGAATTGTAAATATGTGTCTATTTCTGAACTTAAGGCAAGCAACCTAACCATAATAACTGAGCGTTGCAAGTATTAGATAGGCATACATTCTGATTTGGGTACCGTGGGAAAATATTCAAACCGTAAGGGTGCCATGAATGAAAAAGTTTGGGAACACGTGTCCAAGAATATAGTGATGAATACTTCTAAATCAGTGACCTTAGATGTGTTTTTTAACCTAATATTCACTTCATGGTACACAAAACACAATTAGCAGAGACATTTGGTCCAAAATGTGATCCACATAGGAAAAATGTATTCCAGAATATTTTCACCATTTTTTTAAATCTCAAAACCTGGTTCTATACACACTCAAAAGAGAAAAGTATTGTAAATGCAAATGGCACAAAACCAAATATTAGAATCCTAAAAAAAAAATATAAAATTAATCAAACCTAACACACCTAACCTAATATAAAGAAAATTATGATTGGCATTGAACATAACAACATGAATGTGTTAACACTTTTTAATCTAACACTCCCTAAGAAGAGAAAAACAATTATCTGTTAGAAAAGTATCTTTCAGTGACACGCTGAAGGATATTTAAGAATATGTGCCAGTGTGCATGCGGAACTCCTTACAGAATTATACTAACATTTGTAAATAACATGAAAGTACTATCAGCACTGCAATCACTCTAATACAAAGAATTTGCCTGCACAAATAAATTCCTTTGAAATCAAGCTTACTGATGCAAGAACAATAATCCAAATTACCACCTACAGCATGTTTCAAAATGATTTGAACTATAAAAACATGTTCCATGTGCAATGCAATATAATAACCAATTGAATATCCTGAGAAATACATGAAGCACATCCTTAAGTATTTTTTTTAATGGCCTCAGCAGTTCTAAATTCTGAATTCTGCCTACAACTTACAGGCTGACCAGTTGTAAAATTGTTGCCCGTGGTGTGGAAAAAGCATCTTGCAAGATTATGTTCGTCATGAGTGCGCAACATCAGTTTCATACACACTTTCATTAAGATCCTACATCTAAGAACTCTATTGTATTAGTGCTGAGGTGCAAACCATTGAATAGAACATCCTGAAACCTGTCTGGATGGAGTTAGATTACCATATTGACGTGTGCAGAATAATGAAGGGTGCTCATGCACACATTGAGTATTTGTAAGGTAACTTCGCAATAACCATTGGCACTTAACTTGGACAGTTACATAACACTTGTGTGAAATGGCATCTTATTTTGAAAATTTATGAACAAAATATAATGAGCTGAAATCGTTCAAATAATTTTGAAACACAGTGTATAATTATTAATAGTCCACACGCAGAACATATCACAAGGAGTTGGCAATGATGTCATGACATGATAAATAGTATAACACTTGTTACTTTGCTACAACACCCCTCCGTGAACTAAAACAACAGAGGCAGACCTCCGTGGCAAAGTGGTTAGTTAGGTCCTGGGTTCAAATTCCTGACTGGGAATGGGTGTTCACAATTAGCCAAATGTGGAAGAAAAGTGATGTAATATACCAAATCAATCAATGAAAAACAACAGAAAGAGTTCATATGGAACAAAATATTCATAAACCAACCATATTTTGATCTTGAAAATTGGAAACCGGGGGACTTGGAATCCATGCTTCATTGTTTAAGTCCTACATGTAAGAATTCATAACTCTGTCCATATACAAGAAGCAATTCTGAAATTTACAAAATATTTAAGTTGAGGAAATTTGAGGAGGAAGTATGGCTTCCGTGGCAATTCAGTCTAAGGTGCTGTGCTTTGGACTCCAACTGCGGGACAGCATGGGTTGAAGTCTGCCTGGGTTCTCGGTTTGTGTACAGGGACCGGTGGCAAGCCACCATCATGACGAAATTGGGGAGCTACGAGTGAGTAGCATAACCAAGTCCCAAATATCGCCTTTAACGGCTGAGGGTTCAATGTGCTGACCACACGTCACCCCATTACCGGTTAAAGATAACCACACCTGTAGGTATGATTGTGGGAGGGAGACTGGCAGTCAGGATAAATGCCAAGGCCCTTCCAGGGCTGTGGAGCCACATGTTACATTATTTTATTATTATGATTCAAGTATTGTGGTACTTTTCATTAATTTGAAAATACTTCAGGCACTCACCTTTCTGTCTCTGCTGATGGACCTTCATGTTCAATTGTGAGTTCACTCTTCACATCTTCAGGCTCTACATTAACATTGTCACTCTCATCACTTTTGCATCTAACACCACCAAACTTTGCAATGTCATCACTGGTATCCAAATCTTTACTATCCTCCTGCAAAAATGCATTCATCCCAGCACAAGAGTTCAAGTAAATGTGAAAGGAGCTACGAGCAAAATCATTTGGCTCTTCGACTTTCATTTGTCCCTTCTCTGGTTCAGATTTAATAACTGATGATGATGCTGGCTGCCAAGTGTTTTCGGTTGACTCTTCATTTGGTTCACTCTTGATTGAACAACTCATGACGTCAGGTTCTACCTTCAGTAGACTGGACAAAGAGAGATCGTGAAACTCCATTAGTGTTGATGAAGAAAAGGCACTTGCTATCTGAAAATACATTTTACACACAAACATCACATGGTGTTCTAATTGAAGACAATATACAATACATACATAAATATGTATGCATGGATGTGTGTGTGCAACAAGTAAAAAAGGAAAGTGGAAACACTCACCAGAAACTGGAAAAATTCAAATTTTCGCAGCTGCGAGTGACATCTTCAGTGCTAGAAAAAAAAATTGAAGTTCTGTTAATGTGATGGTTAGGAAGGGTTGGGAAAGACTTTCTTTTTCCGCAGGTAACTGGGTGTGGTTGCACTCATGGCTGATGTGTAGTCTCTCCCATCCTTTTCATACTGACGAGTTGGCAGATTCGGATAAGGAGAGGATGATCGCTACCCAGAAACAATAATTGAAAGGCATATTGTGATGGTTGGTATAGATGGCAAAGGTTAAGTCCAGGTTGTGGGTGGAGTGACAGTTGTTGATCCTGATGTTTGAATGTTGTAAATGATTCCCCCAGGAAAAAGACACCACACATGTTCCAGGTGAGGACATAGAGAAGGTTTGAGGTGTGGTAGGTCCCTTTGGGGTGGAAGGTAAAGGATATCCAATGTTGACCAGGTTTCATGAAGGCAGAAGTTGTAGTCCTGTCAGGAGATTGGTTGTGTGTTCAGGTGTTGTCTCCTGAGGGACAGATAGAATGGGATGGCTTTCTTGGTGTGGAATGGGTGGGAGCTGGAGAAGTGTAGGTGTTACAGATGCTTGGTGGGTTTGGCATGTATGGGTGTTTTTAAATGACCTTCCTCAATGTGCATATGCAGGAAGGCAATTTGGATGGTGCATTGGGCCCAGGTGAACTTGATGGAGCAGAAGTGGTTGAGGTGGTCCAGGAATGTGGATAGGGATGGTTCTGCATGTGTCCAGAGCATTCAGATGTTGTCTATAAAATGGAGCCATATGAGCCGGTTTTAGGGGTTGGGTCACTAGGAACTCTTGTTCGAGTTTGACCATGAAGAGGTTGGCACAGGATGGAGCCATTGTAATAGCCATGGCTGTGTGTCGGATTTATAGGTCATGTTGGTCTTCAAAGGTGGAGCTGTTGCACATGAAGACAAGGTGGGCTAGATGGATGAAGAAGTTAGTGCTGGGGTTGTGGGGGTTTTCGTCTGCTGCTGAGGAGGTTGAGAGCTTTGATTCATTTGGTTTATTTTAATTAATTTTCTGTGACTTTTGGCTAATCCTGACAATGAATGAATGATATGTTGAAATTGATGAAGAGACACTCACAAACGACATCCATGCCCAGGTCTGGATTCAAACCCAGGACACTTGGTGTCATAACACAATGTGCTAACTACTCCACCATGGAGGGAAATAGATATGTTGGTTTAAAGGGAAGTTACATCGATGGTAGCAAGGATTGGTTTGGGGGGCAATGGTGTAAGGGTGTTGATTTTTCTGGAGTAAATGGTTGGTTTCAAAAAGATAGGAAGCAGATCGTTCGCAAGAGGCTGGATATTGAAATCCACAAATACTGAAACTTCTTTGAATGGTGAGTTGTAGCTGGGACCTAAGTTTTAAACTGTGCAGTCTTTAACTTCTTACAAACTTCTCAATAAAGGCCAATGAATGCCACTAAATGTAGTCTTCACTCTTTCATTAATGTGTAAGGTAATGGAGGCGCAAAAGAAAATGACTGGAAACCAGTCACAGGAGGGGCACCTACCAAGTTAATTAAAAGCAGTATGTACTGACAAGATAAAAGCTCTATATTGGCTACATATATACATATCAGCTGTTGCAAGGAGAGGAAGATTTTGAAGAAACAATTGCAATACCTCTTCATTTCAGTCATCTATTGGTCATATTTCTGTCATAACACCAGATGTTAGAGTAAGTACATTATGTTAGTAGATGTTAATATTACTGTGTTTGAACACATTAGTAAGAACAATTGGGATAATTGTGTATGGGAATTATGTACAGGGTGGCTCAATAAGTCACTTAACACCCCCAGTACAAGGTCACTGCAGCGCGCAACATGGAAATGGTGATGACCAACCGTTATCAGGCCAAGGGGGGACCACATTGACGCCACCCACATGGTCGGCGGCCATCTTGATGTCCGCCATCTTGAATTCAACTTCAGAATTTTAAATGGGAAGGGGGTCGTGCGAAATATCAAAATGGGCTAGAATTTCACGAGAAATGCAATGGTGAAGGTTTTTTCGACGTATCTTTAACCAGTAAAAAGTTATGACAGAATTCTTGTACCAATTTGCTCCTTTTCGAGGTGTTAGAAAAATGCCTTAAAATTTGTTTAGTGCTTCGGTAATGCATCGAGATCAAAGTGACGTCTATGGAGAGACGTTCGCATGCCATTGCACATTATTTTAATTGGATACATCCATGAAGAGCTGTGCATTATGAATGGTTGTCGCGAACAATTTACAGTGTGACGCTTCCATTGAATTAAAAGTCCTTCACAGTGACAAGGCTAATGTTTATGTTCATAAGGAAGTTTATAAACAGAATATGTGACCTTGTCATCTGATAACTAACTTTGGACAAAAACAGGTTCATAACGTTCCCATAAGTGTTCTGGTGTTCTTCCCTATTGAAAAAAACTCTGTAAAAAAGTACCTTCTTCCATAAGCAAGGATGAAAAAAACTGTTTATTTAACAAATCCAAGTAGCCCTAAGCATTTAAGGTTCCGTTGATGGAAAATTGACTAACCAATCGTGTTCCACACAGCAAGCCACACCATTAACTTACCAACACTAACCATTCAGCTTTGATCTGTCAAAAATGGGTTATCAGATAAAAATCATCGAATATTCTGTTTATAAACTTCCTTATGAACATAAACATTAGCCTTGTCACTGTGAAGGACTTTTAATTCAATGGAAGCGTCACACTGTAAATTGTTCGCGACAACCATTCATAATGCACAGCTCTTCATGGATGTATCCGATTAAAATAATGTGCAATGGCATGCGAACGTCTCTCCATAGACGTCACTTTGATCTCGATGCATTACCGAAGCACTAAACAAATTTTAAGGCATTTTTCTAACACCTCGAAAAGGAGCAAATTGGTACAGTAATTCAGTCACAACTTTTTACTGGTTAAAGATACGTCGAAAAAACCTTCACCATTGCATTTCTCGTGAAATTCTAGCCCATTTTGATATGTCGCACAACCCCCTTCCCATTTAAAATTCTGAAGTTGAATTCAAGATGGCGGACATTAAGATGGCCGCCGACCGTGTGGGTGGTGTCAATGTGGTTCCCCCTTGGCCTGATAATGATTGGTCATCGCCAATTTCAAATTCCATGCCGCAGTGGCCTTGTACTGAGGGTGTTAAGTGACTTATTGAGCCACCCTGTACACAGTGTATTGTGAATCGTTTGCATGAGATACCTAATAAATTGAAGACTTGGTGCTATTTTCCTCTTTAATGATGATTACATTGTTCCATGTACTTTGTAAGAATTAAATGTACACGGTGTTGACATATTTGCAGCATTATTTCAGCGCCAAATAAAATAGTACTGCAATATATGTAGTAATTTGATACAGGTATGAAATGCATGCTAGATAAAATCAGGGTGGATAAAAATCATAAATTTTATTTAAAAAAATAATTTTTGATTATTTTTTATATCTACTTAAAAAAAACTCAAAATTGCTTGTATGGTTTAAGGCACCATACACATAAATATATGTTTTATTATAGAAAAGCATCTTCTGGCCCTGTAACATATTTGAACAGTTTGAAAAAAACAAATTTAAAAAAAATGTGTAAATATACATTTATCTGTTTATGATACTGTATATACACTGCGCGAAATATTTTCGAGGGCATCTGTGTATGTGTCGAGCACACGGAAAAGAAAAAATAAAGGTAAAAGTAAATGACAGGCCCCTTTTGAATTTAATGAGTTATTGTTTGTTTCGAAAGAAAGAAATTTATGAAAATCTTGGTTGCTTCGTACGCAATACATACGTTACTATAAGATACACGCCCTTCAAGTTTATACTACCAAAAAAGCATGATTTGTTATTGGTGATATATACAATGTAGTGAATTGTCTGCTACTATTTCTCTGTTTGGTTTCAATTTATGAATCACTTCACTAAACTAGGAGCCAAACGTTGGTCTGTCCATTTCTTGGTGATAATCACCCTTCCCTTTCTTTGCACAGAACAGTAAACATGTCTCCAACAAAGCCTTCATTGCTGCCAGTGCATGAAACAATAAGCCTCCCCCTCCCATGTCGTTGGTTGCTTCAACCCTGGTGGTGGGTTTGCACGCTCCCACAGTTGAATCAATGTACGGCCCAGGTTGACGCATGCCTCGTCCTTTTTTTTTTTTTTTTGCAGCTTTTTTTGTCTTCAAACTACAAACAATCATTTTCTACTCCTAAACTCAACCGCAAATCATTCAACATCCAAGACAGTTTGTGCATGCATTGACAGCAAATCACCTCAAGGACTGTTTTATTTTGGTCTTGTTGCTGTAAGGAGGAATATGTATTTAAAACAACTTGTTTAACTTTGAAGAGCTTTCTCCTTCAGATTATGCTCAAAATAACACTCGGGCAAAGTCGGACACTGAACAGGAGACCTCGATTCAGCCATTCTCGCCGCTGTACAGTACGAATAGCAATGAATCACGATAAAAATAGGGTTAAAATAGTGGGATGTGCAACACTGATATCACTGATTACACGTGCTTTGCAACATATTCAGGCTCACTCGACTCGCTCTTGAGCTTTTGTATTCCTTCAGTGCTACCGGACTGCCCACTTGACGAATCTGCAGATTCAAGTTCATCTGCACAGTGATTGCAACCGATCAAGTCCATGCCTGCTAATGGGAGTATCATTTTATCTGTGTATTAGGCCAGCCACACACCGGATCTGAAACGATGCAATGCAACGAGTCACAACGCGACGATATGCAACACGACGCGGGACACAAACCGACACGACGAGTGACTTTGCTTCCGACAAAATGAAACAAATATTAATTATTCTTATTAGTGTTTCTTTCTGTAAAGAAAGTGTTCGGTACAAGTTAGTTTGTTGTTATTATAAGTTACTGTGTTTATTATAAGAACTGCTCTAAATATTGTGGTATATAAATTGATCATTAGACCTCGGATTTTACGTATTTAACCGATTTTTTCCTTTGCAGGCAAATGAGAAATAAAAAGATATATCAGCGTTTCATTAAAAAATGCAACAACTGATGAAGTTTTATAGTGGATAAAATAACCTAATTTGCTTGTTAGAACCTATTTTAGGTGTTTGTGCCCAAATCAAACATTTTCTTAGGTTTTTTTATATTTTTAAGGTTTTATATTATTGTTACATCACACAGAGTTATTTGTTCCGTTTCGTAATGAAAAAAATTCAATGACTAACTTGTTTGACACATACTCTAGAGAGCAAAATTGCTAATGATACAAGTATTAGTTTTACAACAATTAGTGGATCATTTTGAAAATGATGCATAGAAATAAACATTTGGTTAGAAAATTAATATTTTTGATGGTTATATAATTATCTATTACAATTTCTCATGGTCCATTTGAAATTTTGTTTTTAACAATTGTATCTAATTAGTATTTTTCAGGAACTATGAACAATTTTAATTTTTTTGGAACCTACTTCAGGTTTTTTTTAGTCTAATTTAATATTTTTGAAATCTACTTTAGGATTTTTAGAAGCTATTTTAAAATTTTTAGAACCTATTTCAGGATATTTGGAACCTATTTTAGGAACCTAAAAATCTGAGGTCTAATGATCATGCATACATGTACTCACACACACACACACACACAAACACACACTTCTTTCATTAAAATAAGATTCTTTTACTTTCATTCTCACATATAAAGGTTACCGGTATGGCATGCTGTTGCGTACCGCCTGAAAAAAGCATGGCTTTTTATTATTATTGCATCTAAAGTAAATGTATAAACACAAGATCTATGACATCTGTCATTTCAGGAATTTAGGTTCTTATTTGTATGACTCGAGTCAAATGTTTCGTCCGGTGTGTGACAGCTCATAAGAGCCCCATGTTAAACGTTCCATCGAGTCAGTTTGCAACAAAATGAGTCATCATGTCGGATCCGGTGTGCGGCTGACCTTACACATTAAATTACTGTTTTGTTGCAAGTGTGCAATTGTGTAGGGAATGAAACCTGTCTCAGTGGAACTATATATTCTGCGAGCACGTTTGGATCTACATATGTAAAAACCTGCTGCAAACTTAAACTAACATGAGGTTTAGGTGCTTCATCTGTGCTCTTGAAATAGCATAAATGCAAGGATTTCATGCAAGAATCATCACACTTTCGTTGAAGACACCAGCATTCTGAAGGATTTGAGGTGCATTTAAAAGCTGATATTAAGTGATTATAACTTTTGTAGGATTATTTTTGATAATATTCTTGTTTCTACGGCTGAAAGAAGACGAATGACAGATAGTGAGTGCTGGCGTGCTCTCGGATGCATTGCATTGAAGCAGGACAGTCAATCAAAGATGTCGCTGTTTTCTTTGGTGTTGATCATTCGGAAAATTCTCGATTATGGAAACAATTCCAAACAAGTCAAACAGTTGTCTGGAGACCTATGCCCCATCGTCCAAGGTTTAACACACCCCTCTGATGATCGATATATTACTATAGTAGCCAAGCAGAATCAATGAGCGACCTCCACAACTGTTACATCCATGGTTGCAGTGGCACTTGGTAAGACAATATCTGTCAGTATTGTTCGCCAAAGGCTCAACATGAAGGGATTGAATGCCAGAGTGCCTCGTGTTTGTGTTGCATTAACCATCCAAGACAGAGAGGCAAGATTAAAGTGGTGTAGTCAAAATGTCATTTGGACTGTCTCGGATGGTGCAATGTTCTGTTCACGGATGAGTCTAGATTTGCCCTGGAATCAGATGTTAAGCATGTAAGGGTCTGGAGAGAATGAGGCACAGGCAATCAGGCTAAGAACATCATCGAACATCACACATTCACAGGAAGCAACATCATGGTGTGGGCTGGAAATTCAATGGGATATCGCACAGGTCTGCACATCTGTAAAGGTGGTTCTGTGACTGCTGTGTGGTATCGGGATGATATCCTAGTCCCTATTGTGAGACTCTACACTGTAGCAGTTGGTGCTGATTTCCCCCTTATGGACGATAATGCCCGTCCCATGGAGCCAACATCATTGACAAGTACCTGGAAAGTGAGGGCATTTCTCGTATGGAGTGGCCGGCATATTCCCCCAACATTAATCCCATTGAAAATCTTTCAAATGCCCTCGGGCGTGTTCTTTCTGCATGTTTACCTCCTCCAGCAAATCTCAGAGAGTTGGAAACTGCCCTAATGGAGGAATGGCCATTGCTTGCATCTGTGATGGTTGATCACCTCATCGAAAGCATGGAAAATCGTTGTAAAGTTTGTTTGAAGGTCCGGGATGGTCACATACCATATTAATGTAAGTTTTCTCTTGGTCACATACCATATTACTGTAAGTTTTGTTTGGTTTCTTTGCCTTTAAACATCATTACGTTAATGACCCAAATGTGACATCATCATATAACTTTCGAAGAGTAAATATTTTTTTAAAATATTTGTACACAATTCTTGTTTTCTTTAATGCATTAACACATTTGGTACCTTCATGTGCAATTTTGTGTTAATCAAAGCTTTACTTTTCCAGTTTTGTTGATTTGACCATCGCATGCTTAACTTTTGGCAGCGTCTTTATAAATCTACCATGAAAATGTTTATTCAGTGTGTTAATGGAACTATAATAATAATTTGAGTAACTTTTTCCTAGAGAATATAAGACATTCTGGATGTAATCTATAATTGTAACTTAAAATATTTCTTTATAGTTTTTGTAACTTAATTTTGGTGTTTTTTTATTTGAGATTGTAAAATATCAGCTGCCATGCTTATTTACAGCATGTTTACCTGTTAATATGATTAGTATTTTGTATATTATTCGGCACAAAATATTGGCTATTTTACATATTATTGATTTTTAAATCAAGATATTTTAAGTGTGATTACAGTTTACATATTAGATTTCCTATCAAACGAGCTTCACCCCATTAGTACATATATGTTGTTTCCTTTCTTAGACCCTAATATACACCTTTAAATGATGATGAGATTAATGAACTATCACAAAAAGAAATTTGGATGTCGACAAATTTCTTGTGTACATTATTCTGTAAATTATTTTTTTAAAGTGATTAAATCAGTGGATTTTTTTTTAAAAAAAATACCTGATTTCAATCAATCCACCTTGGATAAAATATACTCTACCCTTGTAATATAAAAATGTAAAATAACGATGCTGCACAAAAGTGAGTTCATTTTCTGTAAGTTATTGTCCTGCTGTGACGAATTCATGAAATTATGACAGTTTATAGTTCTTCAATTAGGCTCCACTTTCATAGGTAAAGTAGGTTCACCGTGAAATAAAATATTGCACATGGCATGATTTGTAATGGAAAGATTTTAACCTTTTGCCGCCCAAGGCCTTTTTCACATGTAAGCCTCTCTGTCCCGAGCCGATATTGAGCAAAATGCAGAGTTTCAATTAAATGAGTGTAGATCGGAGGCTAATTGCCCTAGAGAGATGAGTGATATACCGTTGTACACGGAATGAACCAGAGATTCAGACTGTATGAAATTTCTGCAAATTCGGCGTATATGTGACGGGGGGAGGGGGCTAACTCTCAAAATTCCAAAATTTCGGGAAAAAAATTATGACAGTGTCGACATGCACATGGAAATGATCGCTGACATGTAAGGAACACAAAAATATTTGCATTATCATCATATGACCAATGTAACTTGAGTTGTACCACCAAAAGGAATGGTCGGCACGCCACTGATTCAAGCTTCAAAATGCAGCGGTACCTTGAAATGACTTTAGCTAAGAGACTATTTGCCCCGGAAATATGAACGATATACCGTTGTACGCAGAATGAATCACAGATTCAGAAGATATATAATTTATGCACATTCGGCGTATATATGGAGGGGGAAAGGGGGTAAATCCCCTGAAAATACTTTTGTTTAAAAAAATGGTGTTTCTCCCCCCGCCCCCCCGAAAAAAAGGATATGAAAAGTTCAAAATGCACATAGAAATTATCGCTGACATGTAAGGAACACAAAAATATTTGCATTATTATCATATGACCAATGTAACTTGAGTTGTACCCCCAAAAGGAATGGTCGCCATGCCACTGATTCAAGCTTCAAAATGCAGAGTTACATTGAAATGACTATAGCTCAGAAACTTAATGCCCTAGAGATATGAAAGATATACCGTTGTACGCAGAATGAATCACAGATTCAGACGATATATAATTTATGCACATTCGGCGTACATATGGAGGGGGGGAAAGGGGGGAAATCCCTTCAAAAATACTTTTCTTTAAACAATGGTGTTTCCCCTCCGCCCCCCCGAAAAAAATGTCAAAATGCAAAATTTATGCAAATTTGGCGCTTATATGGAGAGGGAAGGGAGAAAAACCCCCAAAAATTATTTTAAAAAATTGTCATTCACCCAAAAAATGTTCTTGCACTTGGGCACAAAACGACACCTACGCACAACATTCACGGACGAAAAGCTAGAACGTAGTGAAAAATGAGCGCCGATTCTTGCAGCTGCTTGAAATTCTATTTTTATACAATGCTGGGTAACCCCTGTTGCCACTTGTGGACACTTGTGCTAAAAAAAAAACAAAGGTTTCCTTCAGCGCGCATCGAAATTCCATTCTCACAACACAGATTCAACAACCAGTCTTCCCCGTCCCCCTCCCCCACCCCCTGCTTGCGCCCTCACGGAAAACTTTCATTTTGACATCAGATACTGATAAACAAGCTTCCTTCGAATGCACTTAGCAGGAGGGAGTGAAAAGCATTGCTTTAGAACAACAAAGCCGGTCTTCCTTTGTCGGCAAAAATTTGATGTTGAAAAGAGCCGCAAAAGAGAAGTACCTTTTCCCGCCTTTTCCCCTCCATTTTCATGAAGACAAAAAAAAATGCAAAAAAACATTTCTGTTAAATACATGTGTTAGGAACAATATAAAAAAAATAAAATCGGAATTCTAGCCAAAAATAGAAAAGTTATAACGTAAAAACTACGACCTTGACACAGTATCTCGATCGAGATGCTTGGGACAGTGAGGGTTATATTTGGGTATCTCGTTCGAGATGCTTGGGCGGCAAAAGGTTAAATGCAAATCAGAGACTACCTCTAAGTTGTTGTAGTTTAAAGCCAAGGATATCAAACGACTCCCTCGAATTTCGAGGAAAATTTCCCACAGAAGATTAACTGATTATAAAATGATATCAGATGTTTCTGGGTATGGAAAAGACATTTGCAGAGTAGCAGGCATTAGAATGAATTCAGAGATGGTTTTCTTTTTATTACAATGGGACCATAAGAATCAATTTATTTAATATAATTCTTGTATAATTTCACCACTTGTCACGAAATCATAACTGTATTCACTTTTATGTTGGACATAATGACACTAATTAATTTTCACGACAAGACTTGCAGCCTATCTGCCTAATCTAAGAAGCACCAACAAAAGTGGTTGAAAGTACATTCCCTTCATTTACCAGACAGTGGTGAGAGAAAAAAATTTTGTGGCAAAAATGTCGAAGTAATGTGTAGGTGGGAGTTTAGTATTCATAGTTTTCCCAGAGTCTACCATACGTTTTAAGGGGGAAATAATTTTCTCTAGTTAACAAAAGCTAATCAACATAATGTACTGAAGGTGGCCCAAGTGACTGGTGTAACATGATGATACAGTAGGAAGGAGAGTACTCCAATGAGCGTTTTTTTGCTTAGTGCCAAACAGTTCACATGGACGATGCTAGACAGCATACGCAATTGAGAGTTTCTTCGCTCGAGCGAATAATGCTCCGTGTCAAAACAATTGGTATACATTTGAAGCCCGGTAGTAAACATATAACCATAACTTGTCTGTGATAGTAGGCCTCAAATATGGAAAGTGAGGTGAAAGATACAGTGAAAATTATGTGAGCACAGTCATCATCTCCATGTTAAAACATAGTTTAGTCTATCTTACCAATACATGATGGAACATGAAAATCAATAGACAATTATGGGCTGAAACTACCATGCAGATTTTTACACATATATTTCTATGATTATTGGTACCCGATCAAGTATGTATGAGCAAAGTGGTACCTTGCAGTACTCTAGTGGCTAGCATGAAGTCCATCTATGCATGAAAAGCATTTAGTGGAAACTGATTACACCCAAGTAACCAGAATAGATTTCACATGGGGAAGGTTGGCAAATTAAAGTTGATCTTAAGACAACAGTTGTTGCCAATGCTTCACCAACCATGGAAAAGTGAATCAAAATCAGTTATAAACATACTTTCTCCTGTCAAGGCAACATTCTAGGGTCTACTGTCAATTCTAGAGTGTAAAATAAATTACATGTAATATTGTTCATCCGGAATATTTCAGTCACAGCACATGCTGAAAATATATTATGTTGATGAGAGTAACTGGTCACTCACCTTTGTCAGCCGCCATGGATGAAGGGTATTTCTGTGTTGGGAATTCCTTATGGTTTGCCTGTTTAGCTGTACCAAAACAAGAACATTCTTACAGGTCTTCTTCTGAAAGTGATTCATTACCTACATTTATATAAAAAAAAAAACAATGCTATGTGCAGGCTAGAGTACTGCATCGAACCGCATTTGCTTTCGAATCTACCATGCTCGAGAGTGCACACTCAATCATACTGCACTCATAGTGGAATGATTGGATTGGAATATTTCAGAACCTAATGAGCAGCATTGTCAACCTAAAACCCATACATGGAAGGAAGCCACTCTATGCAATTACAATTCTAAATCATAATGCAGTATATTATTATGTAAGACTAAAATACAGCACATAGGAAAGTATGCAATGTCTACAGACCAAATCGGAAAATGGATACACATGCTCGGAGACCTGCCTAAGCAATTACAAATATATTATCACAGTGCAAGAAGTACATGTACAATATCATTGTTCACTTACTGAACAGGATAATCATATTCTGTGAAATAATAAAATGCAGTTAGAACATTTAATCAAACATCATTTTAATGTGACGATAATCGTAGAAACATAAAATGTCAGCCTAAGCAGTTTCAGCCCATAATCATCAATTTTATTTTCCCATATCTCGGTAAGACACATAAAACTGCATTTTAACATGGAGATGATGATTATGTTCACTTATTTTTTAATTTCACTTCACGATCCATATTTGACGGCCCACTACCATAGACAAATTATGGAAATAAGCCTACTAATAGGGTTCAAGACTTCTGAATGTGTTTCGCTTGAACAGAAAAACTATCAATTCTGTTTGAGCGAAATATTTGCTGCTCGATGAAAAACACTCATTGCAGCACTCTAGTGCAGACTAAATGTGTAAAACTGAGAAAACTCTAAAAAATAATAATAATAATAATCTAGCACTTTAAGGTACCTTGAAAACAATGACAGGGTGGCTACAAACAAGCAGAAATGAAATTCCCTGACTTTTCCAGGTTTTCCAGGACAAAATTTACATTTTTCCCTGACAATTACAAACTAAACTAAATCGCCGTTTTTGCAAATGAAAATAATGAACTGATATGGATTCAGGTATGAATTTGTTAAGTACCAATATTATCTTCTATGAAATTGACTTAATTTCTCTATTCTCTATGATTTCAATTCAAACAGCAAAATAGTGAATTTGGAAAATTATTACAATTAACAAGCTAGGGAAGTATTATGGAATTTTATCATACGCAGTAAGTTTAAAATAAAATACTTGATTATTTTTAAACTTGCGACTAAATGAGACAAGAGTGAAGAGTGACTGATTAAGAAATACAATTTGTTATTTATCAGTCTCCTTATACATTCTCCGTATTATATGTTGATATTTCCACTGAGGTTTGGAACCCTCTGCTTGCAAGTACCATGAGTGCGGACTCATTTTTCGACGCATAAAGATACTTCTCTCTTCTCTGTAAAGCAAACATATAAGTGTAACAACTGAATTGAACAAAAGAAAGTGTCATATTACCTTACATTATCAATGGGATTTCTGCTTCAGTACAGTATATCCAACTGAAGAACTGTGAAACTGACAACATGCAGTTATACCATTATTGCTGACGAAAAGGGTATGTAGGTGTTAGAAATTTAATGCAAGGAATTTATAGAATTGCATTGTATAGGTACCTGATTAACTAACCAAACATTATTAACTCTGTTAATAACAGCTTCTAAAAGTTCATATATGAGGGGCATCCTGAAAAAAAGCTCCAATGGCACCTATGCGCAGCACTAGTGGTCGGAGAGAGACACACACACCACTCCCTGTACAGCCCTGGCCTTGCATGTACCTACTTTGATCTATTTGTTTAACTGAAGAGGTTTCTGGCAGGATAAGGGTTTCGCAGCTACACTGAGGTAGAGAGAGTTCCAGTCCTTGCTCTCAGATACATATGCCATAGGCATACAAAATTTAGTGCAATCCTACGACAAATGCCAGAAAAACGGTGGTGATTATGCCGAAAATTAGGTTAGAACTCACTGTTACTAATGCCATAAATTACAACTGATATTCTTGTTTTATTTATGCCTATTTATACGAGGGGCGTATCATAAAGAATTACACTTTATTGTTTGAATGCAAAATGAAATGGCGTAATTCCACGCACTGCGCAGGATGGGCGCATAGGTACCTTGTCTACCGCCAGGTGGCAGCACAGTGTGACAGTGCGTAGTCTGTGGCCTGTGCAGCCGTAGAAGCAAAACGTCACGAGTGCTGTTGCGGACAACATGGAACAAGATGAACGTGGTCAACGATGGACGAGTTGGTTTTTGTGGAAGGAAGGGGAAACAACGGCACGTATCCATAGACGGTTAGTGGTTGTGTGTGGCGAGTATGCAGTGTCACGGAAAATGGTGTATAATTGGGTAACTGGCTGGAAAAACAGTCAAACATCGACGGAGAAGGGAAAGAGTCCAGGGCGACATGTGAGTGTGAAAACAGACGCAAACATTGCGCATGTGGAAAATGTCATACCGGAGAACAGGCGTGTGACGTTTACGGAACTGGAGAGGATTACGGGATTAAGCAGACGAACCCTGCAACGCATTGTGCACAGTGACTTGAAAATGGGTAAAGTGTCAGCTCGGTGGGTACCGAAATGTCTTAACGCATGCCACAAACAACAATGCGTAGACATTTCCAGGGAGCTTTTGGAACTTTACGACAAGAATCCAGCTGATTTCATGGGGAAGCTTGTGACAGGTGATGAAGTGTGGCTGCATTACCACGAACAGGAAACCAAATCCCAATCCATGCAGTGGAAACATAAGGGTAGCCCCCCACCCAAGAAATTCAAAACAGCGCCCACGGCTGGGAAACAAATGGCCACTGTGTTTTGGGATAGTGATGGCATCATCCTCATTGATTGGCTACCGAGGGGAACCACCGTTAACAGTGCAGTCTATGTGGCAACACTGACGTTGTTGCGTCGTGCAATTCAAAAGAAGAGGTAAGGCAAATGGGGCAAAGGTGTGCTTCTCCAACATGACAATGCCCGGCCGCACACCAGTCGTGAAACAACAGCTGCTATTGACCGACTGAGTTTCAAGGTGTTACCACATCCAGCATACTCTCCCGATTTGGCACCGTCCGATTTTCACTTGTTTGGTGCCATGAATAAGCCCCTGCGTGGTCACCATTTCAACAATTGTGAGGAACTCCATGAGGCTGTCCAGCGATGGGTGCACACAACTCCGAAGAACTGGTTTCAAAATGATCTTGAACGACTTCCACACCGCTGGCGTAAGTGTCTACAGCTCCAGGGGGACTATGTTGAGAAAGTTCATATAGCCGATTAAATGTATATATGTCTGTATGTATCGGATACAATAAAGTGTAATTCTTTATGATACGCCCCTCGTACCTAGGGACCTTCATGTTTTGTTATTTTTTCCAAAATTCACATTTTCATTTTAGCGCATTTTCTGGCAAATATCTGAAATTACACCTTCATGGTGTTTTTAAACTACTGTTTCAAATTGTAAGTCACATGTCCTACGCCTCTTCGTGGGAGTTTGATATCTTGAAAGTTATTCTGGGAAAGTTAATTTCCATACCCCCTTTTTAATCTTAAGGTAAGGGTTTTAGATAATGGAATTTTCCCCATATATATATGGAAGGGTGCATAATAACCATAAATGGCGACACACCCAAAAAATTTAAATCAATCAATTTCATGTGACAGATACCGATATACTAGGGCATTTTTATTTCAGCCTCTGATGGTGACGAAAGGAAGCCTATGAAGCACTAAAAAGCATTGGCATCCCCCCTGCCACTACCACCACCACTGCAAAGTCTAACGCTTCAGTTGAAGCTGAGCGACGGGCACGTAGAGATGTCCGCTACAATCGACTCTCCCACCAAGTCTGAGGTGCGTCGTGTGATACGATTTTTTACAGGCAGAAGAGCACAATGCAGCGGAAATTCACCGTTGAATGTGAATGAGATGTGCCGGAGAGGCATGCAGGCATCATGACAATGCCTGACCACATGTTGCTGCATCAACCTAAGACATTCTTTATGGAATCCACTGGGAAGTGTTTGATCACCCTCCCTACAACCCTGACCTGGCACCGTGACTTCCCACCTTCTCCAGGCGATGAAGAAGTGATTTGGAGGATGGTGCTTCCACAGCAATGTGGAGCTTCAGCAGACCTGGCTCAATAGACAGGCGGCACTTTTCTTTGCAGAGGGTATTAGAAAGCTGATGCATTGGTATGAAAAATGTCTGAATCTTCTTGGTGAATACGTTGAAAAGTATATTATACGTCATGGAGTTTTGGACTTTTAACCACTGTTAATTTTTACAAAAAAATAAATTTTTTTACCTACGTTTCGGAGGTCGAATCTGCCTCCGTCTTCAGGGTAGCGTGTAGTCTGTTATGTCACATAAATGGTTGCCTCCTAGGCACCAAAAATTGGCATTATGTTTTTTGACTTGTTAGTGTTAAGTTTAACAAAATATGCATTTTTGTTTTAGAACATTTTTCTGTCAAATATACCAAAACTTAATGCTCCATTGTGCTTTTAAACTATTATTTTAAATTGTAGGTCACATGGTCTATGTATTTTCATGATAGTTTGATCTGTTGGAACAGAATTTTGAGAAAGTAAAAATAAAGTGCTCCCCTGCACTTTGCCATGTGTATAGGGGTGTGGAGTTAGGGCCCTTCACTTTATTGATCACGGCTGAAGGTGGGGGTGATGTGTCAGCACCATGCTCCTAGCTACCTTTATCCCTCAAAGTTTCCTCCATGTACCCACTTGCTATGATGCTGGGTGGGCACCAGAGCAATTTGAATAGGTGGAAAAGATCCCGGTTCTCCCCGCAAGGGATCAACCATGGGTCTCTCGCATGGTAGCCAGACACCCTAATGACTGAGCTCCATTATTTCTTGCTCGACAAATGTCAACGGTGTGCACTTAGCTTGTAATTCAAAACACATCTCGCACGACAAATACTGCACGTTCTATGTACATAAATATGGCCTAGAAAAGACAAGAATGTTGGATTTCATGCAATTTTTCGTTGTTTTAGGACATATCTTTAAAAAAAAATCGCTAAAAATGCCAACAATTCGCATTTTATGCCAAATTCGCATTATTTCGATATTTTCTAAGGGACGAAAAATGTGTCAAGACATCACTGCACATTCATAACACACAGCTTCCCAGTCATTACTATTTTTCACGGTTTTCAGGTTTGCAAAAAAGCAATGTCCCTACTAACTGGAAATTACCTTCTGGCCACCCCTCTTATAAATCAGTAGATGGAAAGTGAAAATTTAGCAGGGCTGGCAAAGAAAAGTCAATTCTTGAAGAAAAAGATATGCTTTTATGATTGAATGATTCGAGTAAATATATTAAAATATTTACATATTTATTATTAGTATTTTATTTCATAATACTGGACATTGAGAGATTAATGACCATCTCTCACGAGTTTAAACAGACAAGACAGAGAGTGGCGTTAATTTCATTGCAATACTAGTGTTTTGCAGTAAATTTGAGGTTGGGAGCATGCACTTGCCAATTTTTATAACGTTCACCAATGTAGATTTATGTTTCACTTTTCTGTGATAGTATTCAATATATATCCAGTTTTGTTGGATTCTTCTTGATATCTAAGAATAGTGCAATGTCATTGGAAACGTATGTTAACTTGTGTGAAACCAATAATATGTCAGGGTGATGAAAGAAAATCTTTGTAAGCACTGCTACATTCAATAAGGTGAAGTGAGCCAGAAGAGTAATAAAATTCCAGCAGCATATTTGCAGTCTACAGCTCTTCTTGCTTATGCATGTGATTATTGTTGGATGTTGCAGTCCGAAGACATCCAACAAAAATCAATTCCATACGAGTGGCATGCATGCAATTTCTGTCGCATGTTGTAGTGAGATACTTTGTCGGGTGGCGATATTCGACAAAATCGTATGCATCAATGGAGCCCATTTGTTTCCATGTTCCTTCAGTATGTCCAACAAAATGCCTTACAATAATGACAGACAACTATCGGAAGGCGCCACCTGCTCCCATCCCCTCCACCTGTTGACAGTTATGTCCCCTTACTACTCCCATACGGACAAGAAAAAATGATAATTCAATGCATTTTCCATGTAATATTTAGAGGCTTAACACATTTTTCTGCCCCTCCGGAAATTTCTCTCTCCCTCTCTCTCCTCCTGCCATCACTGGTTTCTGGGGTCGTGGTTGTGTTGTGCATAAAAGGGGCCTAAAAGTTGAGGCCGAAACTTAGCAACAAGATTTCCTGTTCCTGTGCACAGTTCCATAACAATATCTTTTAAAAAAACATTCAAAGAAGAAAAAATTCCCTGACATTTGACTAACTTTCTTTGGACACCTCAACTACCCTGACTTTTCCAGGTCTGTCGCCACCCTGAATGATAGCATATGAATGAGAAAGTGTTGTGTAAATCACAATAAATTACATACATTATACAGGTTGCCACAAAACTCTTTGAACAATGCTTGGGTGCTGGTAGATATCATAAAAACAAGTAATTTTTCCCTATAAAGTTTACCTCGAAAGTGCTTAGTTTCTGTGCTATACGGGCTTAAAATATATCCTGTACATATGCAACCCAACACAACAAATTCTTGCACGGACATAACTACCAGGGGCGCATGGCAAGGTTGCCACTAGTGCTCCTCTTTAAGAAAGACGACTTCAAAACAAAAACTTGGGAGTCTTGCCTGAGCAAGATCCAAAACATTAATGATACTTACGATGTTGTAAGAAGCATTGACAGTATTTATAAACTGACCAAGAAAAATAATGGGCAGACTGAAATTCAAGATTACTCATTCTACTGTAAAATATCTCCATAATTGATTGATTTGGTTTATTTTAATTCACATTTCTGTCACCTTTGGTTAATCTCGAAGATGAGGATGATATGGTGAAATAACAAATGATACCAATGTCTAGGCCAGGATTTAAACCCGAGACACATGGCACCATAGTGATCTGTGCTAACCACATCACCACGGAGTGTTTCGTGTATCATGCAATATCAACAATTGCAAGGGACACGTGACACAAAACTATTTGAACTTGTGTTTCAGTGGCTTCTATGAAATTGCATCACTTATATCTCCAAGTCTTTGTGATATATATTGAAAGTATATTTTACCTTTATTTTCAAATTCAATATGCAGCTAAGTAACACTATACTTGATAAATAAAAGAGCTTTTCACTTATGAAATGACATTCAAATGTACAGATTTTTAAATATTTTTTTTTTACGTATTTACCTGTTCTTTCTCTTCATGATGGTTTAGATTGTACTCTACATAAATACCATAAAAAAGGTAAAGTGCTCCCCTGTGCATAGCACATGCAATGAGGGCGTATAGGGGGTAATGCCCCACACTTTCTTGATCCGGTCGTGAGTGAGGGTGATGTGATCAGCATCACGCCCCTGACCACCTTTACTCCCCAGGGTTTCCCCCAGGTAGCCATGTTATTCGACGCTGGGTGGTGCCAGTGCAGCTTCCAACGTTAGAAAAGTTCCTGGATTTGAACCGGCCGGGGATCGAACCTGGGACCTTTAGCATGGTAGTCAGACGCATTACCGACTGAGCAAAACATTAATATTGTAACCTCAATTATTTCATATCCTGGTTTCACTTTTCGCAGGAATGCCCAAATAACTTCAGACTGTGGTAAGGACAGAGAATTTAAACTTTAGGGGACAACTGGGAAGGATGGACACCATGTGACTGGTTGCAAAAAACAAAAGAAAATCATTTCTCTATGACAAGGAGTTCTCGAGCTACTTTCTCTATTCTTCCTTTTCTTAGTTCATCACAGCAAGTTTGAAAATTGCACACTTGTAAAGTTACAGTTGAGAGAGGTTGGACATATGTACAGGACTTCCTCCGTCCACTGAAGATTGACAGGAGAATTGTGTAGGTTAAGGGTTATTGCCATATGCATGTGAATATTAATATGAGTTGTTCCTTGGGTTTTTACACAAAAAAATATGATTTTTTAAAAATGTAGCTAGAAGATTGTTGTACTTAACTACTGATTTAAATCTGAAGAATTTTTAATAAATTGTGAGCATTGAACTAGTCATGTGCTGTTTAATACAATACAATTTCTTCCACTGACTTAAAAGGATAAGATATGACCCTTTTGCATATTAATTAATTGGAGAAACTAGAGAAGTAAGGAAATATACACTCCATTACTTATTTCTGAATAGGCTATGTCCACAATATTTTTCCTGTGTCATAAACTGCTGGTAAATATTTTCCCATCACGTAAAGCATTTTGCTGTAAAAACCAGTCTTCACTTAAACAAATTCATTTCATCTAGATGTTGTACTCTCTGTTAAAAGGTATGGATACACATCATCAAGTGTTGCTCTGTTACATGTTTACAATGGAGGTTAACAATAGATATTGAAAGAAAGTACACCTGCCATTGAATAACTTTTTATAACTACATAGAAAGGAGCAAAATGGCTTTTGCCTATAACTACTTCTACCCTGTGTACGTAGAGAATTTTAATTCCAAATGTAATTCTGAATGGAGGACATAAACAAACAATGATTTCTTATGTTTAAACTGGGATTCTTAACTGTCTTCTTGATAAACTGTTAAGATCAAAATCAAATGATTAAGATGCCTACCATTTCTAATACTGAAGAACCAGTTAAGGTTGGGTTCGGAAGGTACACATATTATCTCCCAGTATGCAGATACAGTCCATCACAAAAAAATAGCACCACTCTTAAAAATTGCATGCTTGGCATGATTTAATAAAAAATCATGATTTTCATTCACCCTGTATGTGACCATGGCTCCACCCTAGTTCTTGTCCGGTTCACAGGCTTGCAACAAAATTAATTGTTTTCTATATCGTCCAGTTGCCGGAAGATCACATAATAATTCATAGCGGAGCACAACCGCAGTAGTGCTAGTTTCTTGTGATGGACTGTATATACAATTGGAAAACGAATACACCTTAAATGTCATGTTTATGATTCATCCAAAGAAGAAACACAAGAGATATATAATTATTGGTACTAGAAAATGAAAAATGTACTGCGGTCATAAAGTGAGTATTACTGCTTTAAAAATGCATTGGTTATGTTTGGTTAGAATGTCATAAGAGTTTTTCTCGGTAGCAAAATTTACAGGTGCTACAACTCACTTTTCTCACGTCAAATTTCGCCAGAATTATTGCTTCCTGCAGCTTCATTAAGGTGTATTAACTTTAAACGGAAGTTCAAATCCCTTTGCATATTTTGTAACACTTTCTCTCGCCTCTCTATACATGTAGTAAATAGCAACCAACATTTGCAACTAAAATTATTTCTCTTGCTGTTTTAATTTCAATGATCTTTATTCTTGGGCGTGGTAAGCACAAATATATATATATATATATATATATATATATATATATATTAGGGTGTTTCATTTTGTAAGGCAAAAAATAAAATTTTAAATTTTTGCAGACTTTGCTTACGCCCCCGAGTCTCAGTGATGTAAAAGATATATATGCCAAATTTCAAGAAGATTGGATAATATTTAGAGGTTGCACACTTTGATCAGTTTTGTAAAAGTAGGCAAAAAATACGATTTTTAAATGTTAATTACTTTTATTGGGAAAACTAGAAATCACAAACTTAAAATAATATTAAAACTAGACACTAAGATTAATAGGTAATATGATAGGCAAAACATGTGTTATATTAATCAACTTTGAACGATGCAATCCCTTCTTTTGTTCGCTTAGCGACGACTTTTCTGTGATGCTCGACTACCCTCAACAAGAATTGTTTTTCTTGTTTGTCCATGACCGATTCGTTAAACTTTTTTATCAGAGCAATTCCTCTTTCTGCGGTATTGCCCGACCCTGTGGCCGAGTGGTTAGCACATCGCGCTGCGACGCCAAGGGTCCCGGGTTCGAATCCCGGTCGGGCTTGGTTGTTTGTGAATGCCCATTCATCAATTTCATCACTCATCCCCATCTTCGCAAATTAGCCAAGAGGCACAAAACGCGAGGTAAAATAAACTAAATCAAATCAAATCAAATCAAATCTTTCTGCGGTATCATTGACCACCTTAAGAGCATTCACATGGCTTCTTAGACAATCACTTCAGTATTCTGTCACGTCGTGGATCCCAAACAATTCAAAGAACGTCTTTGTTTTATTAGTAACGAAATGGCTCAGGTCTTTTCCTTCAAAAACTAGGTTTTTACCCTCTAATCGTTTCATTTCCTTTTTCTTTGCAGGTTTGTTTTCTAAATTTTTAGTCATATTTTCCTTATCAGCCTGAGTAGTACGTTCGTCCAAAAAAGCCAATCCTACGTTTGTTTCTGACAGATACCAAAGGTGTCTCTTAGCAACTGTGAGAGCACTTTTTTTTACGTCTGCATCTGGGTAAGTGCTCAGAAGCTGTAGCATATCCAAATCATTCTTTGGAGCCCATCGACTTACAATTGCCTCGTGCCAAAAGCGAACATATATGAGGCTGACAAAATGTGCAACCCGTTTCATTCCTTTCAATTCTCGTTGAGGAATATTCAACTGTTTAGTGAAGAGGACAATTTTAAGTGCATATATTGCCTTTGCCATCTACCTTGCTTGATGCAGAGCCCCTGGGATCCTGAAACTGAAGTCGTTTTGAGACCAACCTCCTAGGTACAAGAGTGAGAGTTGTAATAACTCTTTGTAGTCTTCTCTTGGATGACTTCCGTCTTTTAGGACATTTTGGATGTAGTTAACCATTTTCACTCATTGTTCTTCTAGAAAGCCTTGAACAGGACTTTCTTCATCCAGCATTGTCTTATATGACTTCTTATCAAGTGAAGCCCACAGACTTTGGAACTTCCGAAAAATCTGGATGTCAGGACCACTTGATGGTATGCCACAACACTCCTCAAACATTCCTTTCAATATTAGTTCATGGGTGTGATGACGGCAAGCCAACCGCAGCAATGTTCGTCCGAATTCCCTTTCAATTCTGGTACATGCCCCTTGGATCAGTCCTGTATTAGATGCTGTAGTATCAAAACACATACCGATGATATTGTCACGTAACCCAAATCGGTCCACTTCCCGAATAACTACTTCAGCCATCTGCTCACCAGTGCTTTTCAGGGCAACAGGTACGCCAATAAAATGTAAAAAATCTTTGCCAGTCACTAGAACTGCAACTATCTTCCAAAGTTTTGACACTCCCATGGGCAACTGAGGGCAACAATTTACTATCCCAATGCAACAACAAATGAGGAGGATTTTCAAAGAGTGACTCTTCGATTTTCTTTGCCATTTTACTTCTATTGATCGCCCGAGCTCGGTAAACGGTAGCTGGAGATACGGAAATTTTTGAAACATCGTGGCCAAGGCTCTTTGCAGTTGCTATAAATGAAGTACTTGCTTGTCAAATAGAAAGCTGTTCTAAATCCCAAGTAGACGTGAGTGTCTGATCAAGAGGTTTTAATCTAGGACTTGAACGTAATTTTTTCGTTGCTGGAGGCGAAAACTCGGCCTCTTCGTCTCTAGGCGCTGATGATGATGGAGATGAGTCTTCCAGTATAACTGTCTTATTGATTTCAGCGATAGCTTTGTAATGTTTATTCTTATATGAATCATTTTTGTCTTCTTTTGTAGCTACTATTAGTTCTTATTTTCGAGGCGAAAACCTTGTCTACTCCACTCATTGACTAACTCATACAATCTTCTCTTTGTGACCTAAGAAATTCTTTATCTTCTTGTGATACGCTAGTCATGCCCATCACATTTTGCCGGGAAATGTCAAATAACTCGACGAGATCACCTTTCCAAATCTGCCGTTTCACATTTGCTTTATCCGTGTTTCTCGATTTCTCTTTACCCAGATTTGGGTATTCTTTGTACAGCTTCTGTATATCAGCATGGATATTCTCCTCCGTCTTAACAGGGATATTTGCTTTCCTCCACACTTCCTGTAGTTTAGTACTGGTAGATTTAGCAGCATCCGAAAATGTTTATTTTATTTCCTTGTGATGGTAAATATAAACAAAAAGTACTTGTTCCTTTGAAGGGAGCGAGCTCCTAAAAACTCACCACGAGGCACCTTTTCTAGCAGCCAAATTCCTCTTTTGTTCCCATTTTAAAGTTCAATTACCTGCAAAAGATGAAATACATGAGAAGCCCATTAGTACAAAGCACTTCAATATTAGAAATTTCACTAGTTTGAGATAAAAGTGATCAAAGTGTGCAACCCCTAAATATTATCCAATCTTCTTGAAATTTGGCATATATATCTTTTACATCACTGAGACTCGGGGCATAAGCAAAGTCATATGAAAATCACATCTTTGGAAAAATGAAACACCCTAATATATATATATATATATATATATTTTAATGTTATGTTTAGCAAAGCATTCAGGCTGGTTTGTATCAGGGTAACTTAAGGGGATAGACTACGGCCGCAATCTTGAAAATTCGTCCCATTCATTTACATGGTAAATTGCTACTGTGATTGTGTAGCTCTGAAATGGAATTTCAATATTCTGCTTGCAGGACATTGTTCTTCGTACTCGTCCGTGTGTGTACTCGTACATATATTATAGATTGTATAATTACATTATGCGCAAAATAATAATAAATCGCAAAATACATCTCTCACGTCTTTCCACTTAATTTTCTTATTTCACAAGAAGAATATTAAAAAACCGACTACGTAGATCACAAGAGGAAACATTTATGCTGCGATTGCTATACTTTTGTTACTGGCAAGATTGCGATTATTTTGCAATTATATTAACATTCCAGGTGTGCAACGTATTTTTATCACGGCAAATTGTGCTGCCACCTGCGACACCGCCTGGAACTTCCAGCGGGCGGAGGGATATTCGAGTTGGACAGCTTCTGCTAGCTAAAAGTTTTTCGGGTCTCGCGAGTGTTGTGTTGTCAACATAAAATAAGAAATTACGTCACCGCCAAAAGAAGAGAGGATTGTTTCTATTAGCAAGAAAAAAGAGGAGAGCAATTAACTTGAAAATTTGGCGAGAGAACAAAAGCCGCATAACTGTCTTTTATCACTTTCCTAATGCAGATAATATAAGAAAGTATAATTGTCACGCCAACAATTCCGGCCGCAAATTCATAGGTCCGCGAAATCTGTGTTCTCCATACCCTCAAAATAGCCGGAGGGGAATGGACTGTACCGTTCCTCGACCCTCTCTCAGAGAGCTGTGTTGTCACTGCCAAATGGTCAACGTCGAATTTCAGAATCCTTTTTTGGAATGAATGGTCGATTACCAGAGCCAGGCCAGGGAGGAACTTTCATCTGTTGGGAGCAGGGTAATCTTTTCCATTGGAAAGGAAATATTACGTGTAAATGTACTGAACCCTTCTATTTTGTTTGTCCAAGCTTGTGTTACATATTTATGCTGGTTGATCACATGACATAATAAATAATAATGATAATACTTGACCTCCATGGTGGAGGTATGACAGAAATTGTCGTAGGTTCGAATCCCAAGCAAATATGCATGTGTATTTGTTCCATCACTTCATCGTTCATCATCATCGTCGCAAATATCACAAAAGTTACAAAAGCGACATAAGCAAAATAGAAATAACAATAATGTTTCCATTATTTTATTTACATCCGGATATCTGCTTATTTTTCTTGTTTCCTTGAATATTTGAGAAATATTCGTTAAAGCATTATCACTAAATTCTATGAAACTATTGGCTCTCAAGAATAATAGCGAGTAAATTATGATTTACTCAATGTGGGGTTTGAGAAATGAAAAATAATGAAAATTTGAAATAAAATATTATTTAGAAGCGGAAATGACTGAGTGAAAATAATGGAAAGTAGTTTACCTGCTGATAAAACTTTTGGGGGCCACGGACAAATCAACTGGATTTTACTGCATAAAAAAATGCTATGGTCCTAATAGGTGGAACACTGACTATCATGGTTGTATGCAATGGAGGGGGCAAGGGGGGCCACGTCCTTCTGGAAAATGAAGGTCCACCTAAAAGTTATATATTTCACATATAATGTCATTTCAGTTACAGTAATTCATGTTCATTATTATAAATTAGTTGAAGAAACATAATAATTTCAGACTGAAATACTGTTTTTCGAGGGGTCATCACTATTATGGGGGAAAAATGTGCCTCCTTTGTTCCCACCTGGAAAGAAAATTACCTTGTTTGCCCCTCCCTGGAGAGAATCCTGGGGACCCCCATGCTGACTAGTGGTACGATTATACCCAAATTACAGTCTGGCCTAGCTCTACTAACATGTAACGTATCATCATCTTTTATGTGAACGACAGAATTAAATTTGATATAATCTCATAATCAGTAGTGGTGACAATGAGAATGAATATGCGAATGATTCTATTTCGATAAAAAGGGGCCAAAATGTGATTGGATTCGATGAATTAAATGTAAGAAATTGATCCACGAAATTTGCAGAAAGGACCATTCATGTTGTAAAAAATTCTAAACAAAAGCAATTTTTTACTTCAATGCTTCTTTTATTACTATATATTTAATTTGCATTGTATACTGAATCTTATACGTTGTAATACAGTGTTCAATTTCCTTTCTCTCTCTTTGTGATATTGCATATCTTGTTCTACTATCCCCTTGTTGAAGATAGATGTAAGTTTTGACGCATTTAGTTTCATTGCATTTCTTAACCTTTTCACATTGGGCCGAATACAATTGTAATAGAATTAATTATTACTTTTCTAGTTTACAGTTTACTAAACACGCACTATATTGACTGATACTATATATGTTTTTCCCATTTCATTTTAAACAAACATAACTATGTCATCTTACCCAGAGTTACCTTGTAAGTTAATTGTATCGGGTGGGCTGAAAAGTTCGTAGGCTGACTCATAGATGGCGTTACTAGAATTAAATCCATGTGATTTTTACTTAGTACTAACCTTCAAAAGATTCGTGTATAAATTTCACAGCTGCCGGATAATTAGTTCGTGAGATATAGCATTGTGAGTGAAGCAGCTTTTGTTATTGTGAAAAAATGGATAAAAAAGAATTTCGTGTGTTAATAAAGCATTGCTTTTTGGCGAAAAAAAATACTGTTCAAACCAAGGCTTGATAAACATTATTCGGACTCTGCACCAGGAAAATCAACCGTTGAGAAGTGGTTTGCTAAATTTAAACGAGGCGAAATGAGCATCGAAGACGATGCACGCAGTGGACGCCCCAAAGAGGCTGTTACCGACGAAAACATCAAAAAAGTCCACAAAATAATTTTAAATGATCGTAAAGTGAAGTTGATCGAGATAGCTGAGACTTTAAAAATATCAAAGGAACGTGTTGGACATATTGTGCATGAATATTTGAACATGCGAAAGCTGTGTGCAAAATGGGTGCCGCGCGTGCTCACAATCGATCAAAAGCAACAACGTTTTGATGATTCGGAGCAATGTTTAGCGATATTCAACCGTAATAAACACGAATTTTTCCGTCGATATATTACAATGGATGAAACATGGCTCCATAACTACACTCCAGAGTCCAATCGACAGTCAGCCGAGTGGACTGCACGTGATGAACCGAATCCAAAGCGTGGAAAGACGCAACAGTCGGCTGGCAAGGTTATGGCATCAGGATTCTGGGATGCGCATTGTATTATATTCATCGATTACCTCAAAAAGGGCCAGACAATCAACAGCGATTATTACATAGCATTGTTGGAGCGTTTAAAGGATGAAATCACGAAAAAATGGCCCCATTTGAAGAAGAAAAAAGTGCTGTTTCATCAAGACAATGCACCGTGTCACAAATCAATGAAAACGATGGCAAAATTATATGAATTAGACTACGAATTGCTTCCCCATCCACCACCATATTCTCCAGATCTGGCCCCCAGTGACTTTTTCCTGTTTGCAGACCTTAAAAGAATGCTGGCTGGAAAGAAATTTAGCACTGATGAAGAGGTAATCGCCGAAACTGAGGCCTATTTTGAGGCTAAAGAGAAATCGTACTATTAAAATGGCATCGAAAAATTGTATGACCACTATAATCGTTGTATCGCCCTCGAAGGCAACTATATTGAATAATAAAATCGAATTTTGTCAAAAAAATATTTTTTACTATGTTAGCCTACGAACTTTTCAGCCCAACTGTTATATGTATTTGTTGATTAGTATGCGTCCATTTGCATAATATTATGTTTTTAGTTTCACCTCATGTCCTCACTGTACGCCTTAGGACTGTAAAAGCAAACGATTCGCCAACAACCGGAAACGATCTATGCACCTGAAAGATCATAATCAGGTCAAAATGCACAAAATCAAATGATCCCTCAAGTGCCGGGTGAGGAACTCCCTTTAGTATGTAAGAAGGGGTACTTCGAATAGTGGATAAGAACCCGTGGACCCAGCCCCCGTGGCGGAGTAGTTAGCACATCGCGCTACAACGCTAGGGGTCCCGGGTTCGAATCCTGGCCTGGGAATGGATATTTGTGAGTGTCTATTCATCAATTTCATCATATCATCATCACTCATCCCCATCTTCGCAAATTAGCCAAAAGTGGCACAAAAAGCGAAGTAAAATATAGCAAATCAAACCAAGCAGCCAGTGCAGGGGGAGGGGGGGGTTATAACCAGGCTACCATTCTCCTCATAAGGGGATACAAATATTGGGAGGGCCAGTTGTCCTGAGGTAACGGGGCCCTCGGTTGGACTCGTAACACATGAAATATCATCTGCATAGAAGACACAACATGAGATTTGGAACATGGAAGATCGTCACTACTACTGGAAAGGATAGTGAAGTAGAAGCGATGCAAAAATATAAATTTAAATGACTGGGATTAGAGAAAAGGAAGAAGAAGAAATTGAGTAAAGCCCTCCGTGCATTGTGCAATATTCTCCTACTGCTCTGTGTATGTAGTATGAATCAATGCTTCGTTTCTGTGTAACAATAGAAACTAGAAGTAACGTGTTCTATTTGCTTGTGTATAATAAAAACAACAGTACATTATAATTTTCTTCGGGCACTCTAGAAATCAGTATTGACAACAGATTCTCTCCCTGCAGGAAATGAAAATTCTGGGTACACACTATACTACAGAGAGAGAGATCTGTAAATGCTAAAGTCGAAGATTTTGCGCATGAAATGAAAAATTTCGCTATCGAAGACTTTTACCACAGAGTAGATAATTTAGAAATTATCTACTCTGTGGTTTTACTCATATTACTGCAGTTCAGTTACATTTTCCTTGTAGTTTAACGAACAATTCATATGCACGATTTTTAGAATTACCGTTCTGTCTCAGTCTCCGTTCGTTCGTTCGTGTGTGTGTGTGTGAGGGGGACATGTGTATAAATTGATAATCGCGTTTTTCTATCACGCTGATGCCACCTGATTTGCGTGAAAATTTAACCGCTAATTTGGCCACGACAACTGAACCAAAGCCCACCAAAAATGTTTCAACCAACATTGAGCCCAACCAAAAAAAATTTACTGGTGACGTCACTGCTTATCTATCTCAATGAGGGGGGGGTTGGTTAGCACATGGAGGAACAACTGCCCCCTGGAGATAAGCAGTGGCGTCACCAGTAATTTCTCTTGGGGTGGGTTCAAAGGTAGTTGAAACTTTTTTCGGGAGGTTCTGGGCTATCATAGCTTCTTCAGCCGAAATCGAAATTTAAAAACATGATTTCTCATTTAGTTGATTTTCTTACAAACTGTGGTTCAATAAAACGTGATAGGAGCTTGACTTGCGTAGGAACATTTTGAACAGGTGAAGAAAGCTGGGAGGGAAGTGACGAATTCTGAAGTGATCGTTGGAAGATAGACCTTCCTAGGATATTGCATCATGCCACTGGTTGACAGAGATTTCTGACCCCGGGGAGGGGAGAATAGAATTTGGTGTCGCATGAACTTATTTCCGCATATTTTTATTTATGCCGAAATTATTTTTCATGGGAAAGAAATATTTGAATTGACTTACCTATTAAAAGGTTTCAGCTCCTAGTAGAGCGATCCAGACCATTTATCTTATTATTTGCAAATAAAAAATGATATTGATTTAACACAATATACGAGTTTCTCGCAGGGCCGCCATATTTGCGAGCAGACTTCCAAACAAAAAGTAGGAAAGTAACTACGCGTTGCATAAAAGACAGAATAAGTGAAACAGTAAAATCAGAGATATTCCACTTTCTGAGGTTGTATTATTTAATAGTACTAGTATTATTTTACTGTTCTTGGTTCTTGAAATACTGTAATTTATAATGTTCGTAAAAATAACACTATTTCCTGGTGAGATAATTTGATTTTGCCTTGACGTTGTATTTATTTATGTCTTTAATATATTTTTATGTCTACTTTCTTCAGATTGAAACATAATTTCTATTACGATTTTTAATAGTGATATTAATGATTAATTCATATGTAGTCCCAGTCAAATGTTGCTTTCGGTGTGAACTGTCTGGCCTTCTATACCCAATGGGAGTCGCAAATGTCAGTGTTGGCCAAGCATCGTGAGGATTGGAAAGGAGAAGGCTTCGCCAAGAAAGCCAAATAACAGCGACAATTAGTTTGATTTATTTATTTGGCTTATTTTTCATCATTTTTCTGCCACTTCCGGCTAATCGCGAAGATGAGAATGAGTGATATGATATTATGAAATTGATAAAAGGAGACTCACAAAAAACATCCATACCCAAGCCTGGATTTCGAACCCGGGAATCCTGGCGTCGTAGCGTGCTGTGCTAACCATTCGACCACGAAGGTCGGCACCCCACTATAAAGACAATTGGACTCGTTTTGCGCTGAGCAGGTGTTATCCAAAGATAAGCCACTCGGCAGGTATTGAATCTCAGAAGACATTTTCACCAAGGAGTGTATTATTCCAAAGCTGCCACCTGGGTGGTGCAGAACTGACTTCTGTTCTAAAAGGCTCTAGGTTCGAATTATGGCCATGGTTTGGATATTTTAGTGGATTTGTTCTATTCCCTGCTTCATCGGCTCAACATTTAACCTCGCCGTGAAAAGCGACAAAGGTTTTGGTTCACTAGTTGCTCAGATAGGCAAATCGGAACTGACGTACAATGGAGTTTCCGAGCCACTGTATAATGTGTTCTCACCTGGGATCGAACCCGGTCCCCTTGATCACAAGGCGACAGCGTTATCCACTACGTTATCGAGGATGCCTGAAATGCAGATTTTGGAATTTATTGGTAACAACACGGAATAACCATCACCAAAACAATCTCATAGAAAATTCCAACCCAACCTGAGTCGCTGGTCAACCTAGCCTCGGGGACAGACAGAAATCAAAACAAAAGCAGTCGAAGGATGTTGGTTGAATATTCTGCGAGGAAGGAATTTACAGTCCCGGAAGGATGGGGAGGGGAGCTTGAACGAGGGTCGGCGCGTGTTTCGTATTTTGTGGGTGAATGTTTTATTTTTGCATATACTATTTTTTGCTGTTTGTAAGTAAAATACAGAGTGAGTAACTTACATTTTAGGAAAGGAATCAAATGGCAACATTGTACACAGATAACACTATAACACTTCCTTATAGTAGTTTGTTTTTTTTCGCTAAATTAAATTGAAATATAAAACAACCTTTCTTATCTTGTCTAGTCCAACGCATAACATACTGCCAAAGTACATCTACGTTTCGTGTGCTGCACTAAACATGGGTAAATTGTAGAGGAAGAACTGCAGCGACGGTGGAAAATGCAAATGAAACGGGGAACTATATTCCATCGCGGAATAAGTCACACTCTTGCGTTGGGCCCGCTCGCGAAACTATCGTTGGTGGCTGCTAGTAATTCGGAAGTTTCACCACCAGATGTCTCAGACGTAAGGGTGACAAACTCGTCTCCTTGGTCCATCGCGTTAATAGTAGAAACATTCATTGCATTCATTTTTAACGTGAATACGTGTTATAACTATAACACTATTCAAACTAAAAACAAATGCCTGATCAAAGGAGTGTGTGTTCTTCCGAAATATAACACCAAAATTGTGTTTACGTGGTTCTAAAAACAGTAAACAGCAAGAGGAATAATTCTACAATGCAAGCAGTATGTACACAAGAAAAATTATACACAAGCAAGACCACTTCATTCTCGCTATTCAAATGATTATTACTCTATACTGGAATGCATGATAATATAACTTACAGTTGAGTATTTTTAATGAAATATCCTTCGTAGTTCTTGCCATTCATAGGTTTCAATTTCTAGATTTCACATCCTTAGCATCTACACAATGTTTTGTAATTGTTGGGGTTATCTTGGGCTAGAATCAATTTACCGTCCTTTTTTCCTTTCGGTGGTAAGCGATGGGGGTTAACGACACTGCAGGCTCATGTTTGCATCTGCGTTGTGAATGCGTGTCCTTCACTCATTTGCGTTCGGAGTGGTGTGTATTATCTGAATGGCGTACGCCTGGTTGGATGGCTTCTGGAACAGGAAGTGCTTGGCAATTACTTTCGGGACCAGAGACAAGTGTCTGACATGGTGCGAGAAAAACGCATTGTTGAAGAAGGACAAGATTTGCAGGATAGATAGGTGCAAGATGATTCTGGAAGTAAATTATGGAGCTGTAGGAAGGTTTCGTTGTCAAAAATCGGGGCATTGTACAGGATATGTTGTGCAGAGAATACACAACGGATTGAATCCATTTGGCGAGTGGCTAAGGTTTTCTTCCAAAACAAAAAAGATCCTTCGGATTCTCTTGCGGACCACTTAGTAGAGTTCTAATGAAAAAGGAGTGCGGGTGTGAAAAAAAAAGGTTCAAAAACTTATAGATAGTGTAAAATACGTTTATCCCCAGTAACAATTTAGTGCATCATTGAAAACCATTATTGTTCACTTGTTTCCAGACTGCGGCACTTATTTTGGAAAGTACTTTTTTTTCCTTCTTTCCGGTTTCTGTTTACGATAGCCACATGAATCATTCACGCTAACCCCAAAAAACATGCACGGGTAGCCCCACGAACCATGCATGGGGACGAGGTATGCCTACAAAGTTAGGTTAGATTTCATTAGTACTCTATTCATCAAAAAATTCCCTTCGTACATTCAATTCTGCATATCCGGACAACAGTTTTTCTCAATTTCCTCCTACATCGTTGTTTTTCCTTGCATCAGGAATGACGTTTTTTCATTCCTTATACAATAAGCTTTCCAACGATATATGACATGCCTCCCCGATGGCGTCGTCCCCTTTTAATCAAGGTGTCCTGGGTTCGATTCCTGGTGGAGGCACATAGTGGTTCGGATCTCACTTTAAACTGTAGGTCCAGTCCCGATTAGCCTTACTGTGCATAAAGTGGACTTAAAACAACAAATCAATCAATCAACGATATATGACACATATCACTTACGAAAAGCATCTAATATAGACTCTTACCTTATCTTGTTTGAGTTGCTTTCCATGCATAGATTAAGCTATGTCTAAATTTGAATAGCAAAACAAAGATTTTTCCCTCTTTGGACAATGATTTGTTGTTTACATTTGTTCTTGGTACAGGAAATGTAGACAGATCATCGCTTGCTATCTTGAGTCAGGATTTCACTAAATGTCTGCCATCACATCTCAAAATCATAAATTATAATTTTCTCTCTCGCAGAGATTTATAATTATTATTTATTTTTATTTTATTTACAGTAGAGGACATTTTGTGAAACATTTTGATAAAGCCAAACCAGAGGGATAAAGGTAAAAAGGTAAAGTGCTCCCTTGTGCATAGCACCATGCCATGAAGGCATATAGGGGGTGTGGGGGTAACGCCCCACACTTCTCTTGATCCGGTCGTGAGTGGGGGTGATGTGATCAGCAAACCCAGAGGGATACCGAAATCGATATGTTGTATCATATTACTATATCATACCCAATTTACTACAGGGCCTCCCTGATGGCACAGTGGTAGCGTCATTGCCTTCTGATCAAGGGGTCCCGGATTCGATACCTGGTAGAGGCACATATTGGTTTGGATTCCACTTTTAACTGCAGGTCTAGTTCCGACAGTGGCATCTCTTGGCCTCAAATTTGGCCGGGGCTTATTTTTTAAAGAATTTAAAATATAATGACAATTCACATGAATTACAAAAAATAGTCATTTTTTTCTTCTAAACTACAAAACTGGACTTATTTTTTTAAAGAATTTAAAATATAATGACAATTCACATGATTACAAAAGAAACAGATATTGATGTGAAACATACCTTTCTACGAACGTTGACTCCTGTTCTTCTGCTCAGAAAATTTTGTTATTACTTTTCGTTGAAGCTCTCTATGTTTGAAATGTATTCTTTCTCTATTGTAAGCAAGTGCCAAGGCATTTGGTCTGTCTTGTCCCATTGCATTTCTTAAGCAGGTTTTAATACGCTTCAATGTGCTGAAACATCGTTCAGATTCAGCTGTTGCCACTGGAGTTATTAAAACTATGTTTGTCATTTTTACTGTTTCTGAAAAGGTACCCTCTAAATAATTTTAAATAAAAAATGAATGCAATCTACTGATTCAACTCTTCACTACAATAAAGAACATGAAGTTCCCTCTTTAGTTTTCCCTCTTCCATGAAGGGATAATAAATCTGGGAAGATGCCTCTGTTTAAAGATTTTTCTCTTTCATTATGTCCTCATAGAGCAAGTTCATGTCGATCACAGAGTTTTAAGCAATCGATAATTCTATTTAAGATATGCCTATTTTTCCGGACAAATTCATTGTGTCTTGTAATTGATAGCCTATGTCCTTCATCAATTTGTGTTCGAACATCAACCCTGCCAAACTCACTCAAACATGGCGAATGAAAGCCACCACAACGCTACAGTACAACACGCGACGCGAAGGAACTATCCCCGAATCAGCACTCAAATCCATTGGACTCTCCCCTTCTCTCTCTGCTAGCATGTGACCTTCACTGTAGCGTAGGTGTTTGTAGGCCACGCCTTCCTTTGCGACGTGCCCCGGAAAACGATAATTGACATCCATGCGCTAGGAGCGCTGTCCTACCCATTGCAACAGACGATGAATTTACGTGGGTAAAAATCACGTTTTAAAAGACTGTGTGATAGTTATGCGTTATGATGATTGATAATTACGTGAATACGTCTGTTTTTCTTTAGGGGCTAAGCCCCAGAAGCCCCAAGGGACGAGACGCCACTGAGTTCCGATTAGCCTATCTGTGCCATAAAGCGGACTAAAAACACGAACAGTGTTCTTACCTCTGTATATATGAATTGGGTAGACTGATGTTCATTCTGTCGATACAGTGCTTGCCACTGTTAAAACTCTTTCCCACTTGCCAAAACCAGGAGAAGATAACAAGAGAAGAGGTAGTTGCTTTCAGGCTAGACGTTTGTTTCCATGAAACCTGTGATTAAACTGTTCAAATGATTACAGTGCAGGAGGCCTTTGAAAGAGCATTTCGCGGGCTAACAGCAGACGTCGCTCGCACACTATTGCCGATACTCTCCTGTCGTCTGCTCCTCAGCCGAACAAACAGGCCGAGGTAGCAAGAGGCAGAGGTCACTCACACTTCCAGAAGCTGGGTTCCCATGCAAACTCCAAATCCATTTTCCCTGAGATTTCCCTGAGTTTTCCAGAATCGTCATATTTTTTCCAGAGTACTGAATGCACAGTAAATGACTACTATAATTTTACAATGGCCTCCTCCATTTCTCCTCATAGCCATACGATCCTCACCTTCTTTATTACTGTTGTTTTCTGATGCTAATAACAAAACTAGTTCAATAATAAAATAATTACACTTCTTTGCATGTAATTAAGAACAAAGATGACCAGTTTTCTAGAACTTTAAACAACTCTGAAACAATTTCTAACATATCTGATATAGAACATTGAAATTTATAAATGGATACAATATCAATTAATCTGGAATGCGTACAATAAAAGTTAAGACAAACAAATTATTGGAATTTTTAAAACATATAAAAATGAAGTGACAATTATCAGTACCGATTTAAAAAGGAATAATAAGTTACTGAGACTGAAATATAAAACAAGAAATGTACTTAATGTCTAATACAGCAAATTAAGAAACTTTACTTCTCAGAAGCTTCAAGTTTTTTTTAATTGTTCTGGAATAGCCTTTGCTTCTTCTTGCATCTTTTGTTATTTGGCTTGTAAAGCACGGATCTCACGTTTCATTTCTTTCCTTTGTTTTCTTTGTGATCACATTTCTTTCTCATCTTCTGCAATGCTTCTTCGTATCTAATACGTGCACCTGTAACACTCTGGATCATATCTTTGCTTACTTCTACATTTGACACTCCTCCTACCACTTTCACTGCATCATAAACTTGCCGAATAGCCACAACAGACTCTTCTTTCAGGTTGTCTATTAAAACCTGCTTATTTACAGAAAACCCACTAAATGCAGTAAATACATAATCAACAATATTATACACAAAAGATGGCAGAAAATAAATATTTCCCTAAACAGGACAATCCATTTTTTTTCCTATTTTGTAAAAAAAGAAGGAAGAAAAAACTTAAAACTACTCCCTAATAAGGGAAATCAGATGAACACTGGTTAACTTTAAACATCAGGTTATCTGTATTATGCATTTTCCAATTCTTGAAATATATTTTACGTCATGTAAAAGATCGAAATCGGTTAATTAAATTTTCAAAAGCGCAAAATTTATGAGGGTATACACTTGGTCACCAGCCCTGGAATCACATTTAAAAACAAGAAACAGACAAACAAATAGATACGAGTTCCTTGCTGAAAGAGAAATGCTACAACAGCCTGGATTATCCACAGATAGGAGCATATTATAATCCCTCAGTTTTGCTTCATTGGGAACCATTAATCAATTACAAGATTTTCCACGAGATTTCCCTGAGATTTGTATTTTTTTTCAAATTCCCTGAGATTTCCAGGTTTTCCAGGTGTGTGGGAACCCTGCAGAAGGGTGCAGCGAGCTAGCTGTGGTAACCGGGCTCGCTCATTCGCGGACCTGATTGGTTCTCGCAGACACACCCCCATATTGCCCTCTGCTGCAAGCCCGCGAAACGATATTTCTAAGGCCTCCAGCACTATATTACCCTTTTTGGTAACAGTTTCATACATCGGAGACACATTACTTCAATTTTACACAAGAAACTACTTACGGAAATGAGTTTTTCAAAGGTTTACAATGTTCGTCGAAGTATTTTCTTTCATCTGGAATATATTTGACCGGGAAATCATGTGTCTTTCAAGATAAATATCACAGCGACACACAATTGACGTTGCTTTCATTTGCTTGCCCAACGACAACCGGATGCTGCTTACGTTTGATGACGTCAGACCCTGTCAGTGTTTCAACCCCCCATTTTTTTTTTACTATGCTTGCCTAACCCAACCTAACCTAATCTAACCTTATTGGAAATGGCTTGTGGGGCTATCCGTGTATGGTTCGTGGGGCTCTCTGTCAGAGAATTAATTTTCAACGAACAACATGAATTTCAGCTATGAAACATTCCCAAATCACACAAAACACCTTCCCGATGTTCGACAATGCTACAGGAACTTATTACGGTAAGTAGTTTCTTCTGTAAAAATAAATAAATGTGTCCGAAGGATAGTAAACTAGTACCCCCTCTTTTTTATAATACATGTCAATATCACTTACAATTGGCCGTTATATATTTTCTTGGAACTTCTCTTTGTAGATATCACGAAAATTCTTTGTAGTCCAATTCAGGTAGTATGAACTTGCCTTCTTTCGCATCTCCATAATGTTTGGTAATTTTCTCCGAAGTGGTTTCTTGAATGTTGAATCAAAAATGACAAAATAGAAACCCTTGGAAACTTGTTTTTCTTTTTGGTACGGGAAATATATGTACATCCCCGCTAGAGTGAATGTTTCACAAAATGTCCTCTACTGTAAATAAAAGAAAAACATATAATATGCCATTCGGGAAAAAGTCGATAATAGTTAATTAAGTAACTTTGCACGAAATAAGTCGCACACTACCGCTTTTAATATGTTCCTCTTTTAATGAAACTGAATTTATTTAAATACCTAAAACATCATTAATGATAAATTCTACATTGCTACGAAATACCGATATTTCGGGAAATCACGAGATCTCCTATTTTGCTGTGGGGTCAGAAAAAATGTAAAAATCCGGTGAATAACCCCCTGTACAGTGGGATCCATTTGTATTACCGTGCAAATTGTCCACCACCATGTTCGTGCACTTTATTTGACCCGATAATACTCATGGATCCCACTGGTACGTACGTAGAGTTGGATCCGTAAGTATTGCTGACAAATTGTCCAAGACTATTTTCGTTGGTTTGTTTTTTATCTTCATGCTACGTATTTTTAAGAATTGTATTACCACTTTAGTAACAGTAGTATAAGCCGGAGACACATTAAACTCGTTTATTTTCAAATAAAAATCATTGCTACTTACCTCATATGCATACCGGAACATTTTTCAAGCTGGGGATCACTTTTTTTCCATGAAAAAAGCGTTATTTTTAACATTATAATCATTTATTGGTCGTTGCTAATTCGGCCGGCAAATCTTGACTCACGTTGTCTGTCGTCAGCTGATGTTCAGTGTTTCCAAACTTATGAACCGATAAATGCCGCACAAACTATTCACAAAAGGTTTTTAAGCGAAAATTGAGGCAAGACTCTACTTTACGTCCTTATCTGCATGGTGATTGTTTCTTTGCGTTCGCGGTGCGCGATCGTGGTGCGGCACCCGGCATCTCTTCGGGTAAGTACCTTTTTCCTTTTACACTTTCTGTTCACGATAGCCCCACTATCCATTCACGGGGTCGAGGTATGCCTACGAGGTTAGGTTAGGCCTGTTAGGTTAGGTTCCATTAGCACTCATTTCACCCCTAAGGTAAATTTCTCGTATCGGACAAACAGCTGAAATTTGCTACTTCTTTTCATTTCAATATTCGTACTTACGTATTCTGCATTGACAAACATTGCTGAAGGTGACATTTCGCTAATTTCACCGAAAATAGCTATATTTGCGACATATCGAGTAAGTTTTCTTGGTTGCTTCTTCCCTTCCGTAACACGGGAAATGGCCGTCACAGTTTCACCACCGTAGTCCATATGCAATGTTTCAACCCCACCACGCGTAGAAAGTGCAAGATAAGCGAAATTGAGTGATCCGCGATCGGTACAATTGCTCATTATTTACCGGTGAGGAGGAATGTCGGAAATGTGTTCGGGAATGTAGTTTTGATCCATTTTAATGCGAATGCATGTGGTTTTCTACGAAAATCTATTTCCGACGAGCTATTGCTGCTGCCGCTATTTGCTTTCTGCACGAGAGCACAAAACACGCTATTGCTGCTGCTGCTAGAAGCCGATGTTGTCCGAATGTCGGAAACGTGTTCGGGAATGAAGTTTTGATCCATTTTAATGCGAACGCATGTGGTTTTCTACGAAAATCTATTTCCGACGAACTATTGCTGCTGCCGCTATTTGCTTTCTGCACAAGAGCACAATACACGCTATTGCTGCTGCTAGAAGCCGATGTTGTCCGAATGTGGGAAACGTGTTCGGGAATTAAGTTTTGATCCATTTGAATGCGAATGCATGTGGTTTTCTACGAAAATCTATTTCCGACGAGCTATTGCTGCTGCGGCCATTTGCTTTCTGCACAAGAGCACAATACACGCTATTGCTGCTGCTAGAAGCCAACGTTGTCCGTATATGCTAAATTGGACGAAAGGTGTGCTAATGGAACCTAACCTAACAGGCCTAACCTAACCTAGTAGGCATACCTCGTCCCCGTGATGGTCCGTGGGGCTATCGTGAATTTTTAGGCTAACGTCAATGGTTTTTGGGGCTACCCGTGGATGGTTTGAGGGAAATAAAGAACAACAGTAAGTACTCGTTAATGTAAGAAATATACATTATTTTCGTTACAAATTCATTATTTCACCTAAAGAAATGTTCCGCAATGCAGAATGTTACGTTAACTACATTAACGAGTACTTACTGTTGTTCCTTATTTCCCACAAACCATGCACGGGTAGCCCCAAAAACCATTGACGTGAGCCCAAAAACTCACGATAGCCCCACGGACCATCACGGGGACGAGGTATGCCTACTAGGTTAGGTTAGGCCTGTTAGGTTAGGTTCCATTAGCACTCCTTTCGTTCAATTTAGCATCCGCGCATCCTGCACACGTCATTTTCAAAACGTTGATCACGTTCAACTGATCATACGTATTTAAACGTGTGACCAGTTACATAAACGTATATTTGGAAACACTGGCCCGGATTACGTCATCACGCACAGGCTACATCCACCTGGAAGTAAATGGATGCAAGAGCTCTCGTGCAACGGTCACACATTTATATCGAAAAAAAGATGATTAACCGGCAAAATTGAATGAACGATGCGAGAAAACACTTCCCCGAACTTCCACAACTATAAAGAAACTGCATTCGGTAAGTAATTTCTCCTGTAAATTTGACGAAATCCGTTTGTCCGATACGAGAAATTTACCCACCCCTAAATATGTGCTTCATCATCTAAAAAATTCCTCAGTACGTTCAACTACGCATATCTGGAGAACATCGGTTATTCTCGATCAGGGTTGGCAAAATTTGTGTTTTTTTAAAAAAGAACAAAACAAACTGTTTTTTTGTTTAAAACATGTTTTCTTTGTTTTAAACATGAGTTAAAAAAAAACATGTTTTAAACGTGTTTTAAACAAAAGAAAGTCAACATTTTCCCAGTAAATTATAGTGAAAGTCGTTAAAGAAAAAATTAGGGGTGTGCGGGATCCCGAAGAGTCGGGACCGGGATCTGGAAAAAAAATTCCCGATTTTTCGGGTTCCCGAGCAGTTAGTTTTTGTACCAGAAGTGCAAAAACAAGCACTTAAGATGAAAATTACGTGTAGAATTCGAGATTTTCAGAGCTTCGGGAAATTTCGATCATTTCCCGTCCCGAAAATTTCCCGACTTTGTCGGGAAATGGCGACTATTTCCCGTCCCGAATGTCGGGATTTAAAAAAAATTCCCGTCCCGACCAAAAAATTTCTGTCTCGCACACCCCCTAGAAAAAATACTCATTTTTATGAAAATATATTACTGAAGTACAGTGGTTGCAAGAATAGTTTATATCCCTAGTAGTACAGCAAAGAGAATTCCACGCCCGAAAATGAGGTATAGTGAGGTACACAGTGTTGCCAACCTCTTACTCGAAAAAATAACCAAGGTTTTTCTTTTTCGGTCTAACCTAACCTCAAACAAGGAGCTGGCAACCTTGCTTGAGGCTTTTCTCGCAGTGTTGCCAGCTGGGGCTCGGTGGGGCTCAGTGCCAACCTCTTACTCGAAAAGTTACCAAGGTTTTTATTTCTTGGGCTAATCTAACCTAACGCGAGGAGCTGGCAATCTTGCTTGAGGCTTTTCTCGCAGTGTTGCCAGCTGGGGCTCAGTGGGGCTCGCAGTGTTGCCAACCTCTTACTCGAAAAAATGACCAAGGTTTTTATCTTGGTCTAACCTAACCTCAAGCAAGGAGCTGGCAATACTGCTTGAGGCTTGTCTTGCAGTGTTGCCAATATTTTACTCGAAAAGTTACCAAGGTTTTTATTTTGGTCTAACCTAACCTAAGGCAAGGAGCTGGCAATCTTGCTTGAGGCTTGAGGCTTGCTTTAATTAATTGCATAAATCAAGGTTGCCAACCTACTGGTATTTCTACCATGGTTTTTTTACAAAAAAAAGAGAGAGGGGGAAGAGTTAAACAACCGACAATGCTGCCAACACCTACCTATAGTTTTTCTTACTTGATAAGGGTTTAGCCAATTTATACACTGGCGTAACATACACACACTGTGCAATAGAGCCGGCAACAAATATATACTGCCGTAAAAGAGAGATGGCAACACAGTGCGTGTGTGCGTGTATAATATGTAGCATTATTAACTAGAGTGTGTTGGCAACCTACCTGCAATTAAAAAAAAACTAGAGACGTCAATGTTGCCGTAAGATAAAGAGGGAGACTAAGCTGGCAACAGTGGTGAGCGAATATGCCTTATTTCCAAGTTCTGGGCGTCAATGTATATCGGGATTTTTGTAAAAATCTTATCGCGGGAACGATGTGCTGCACATGCATATGCGCGCACCTGTATTGTGACGCAAACAAACAAATAAATAATTGTTGTTTTTTAGGATTCCTGGCCCCTAACCCCGCCAGGGTGCGTGGTGCCCAACCCAAAAAGGTTCTAACGGCTGCGACTCTAGATAGTCGCACCTCTGTAGGGTTTCACGTGTTTTTTTTTGTATGGTAGTGGTGGTGTCGGCAATAGTGGGTGGGTTAATTGTTGTCGTAATATTTTGGTTATTTGGCAAAATACTGCTAGTAACTAGAGGAGTTAGCGTGGGAACGTGAGGCGGCGGCATCTAATTATCTCCTTCGCCATTATCCCCACCGGAAGGTCTACTCCACCCAGTTACGGCCAGTTTTTTTTGTGCGGGTGACCTCGGTGGGAATAATGGCGGCGGAGACAATCAGATATTATCGCCTCACGTTCCCACGCTCATCATGATTTGGATCGCTGCCTTTGGAGCTTTCTGCGTCACTGGCGTGCCCAGCAGCGAAACCAACACAATATCAACGGAAGGTCTACTCCACCCAGTTGCGGCCAGTTTTTTTGCTATTCTTCGCACATCAGTTGCAGTCGAGTATTGCTACTGGGTAGTCGCATAAAAGTGTACGCTATACCAAGTGTAAATATCAAGTGTAATAGAAGCCGAATTAGTTTGGTCTGTCAGGTGAGTACCATATCAGCATAAGTTATACGCACACAAGTTGCTTGACTAGCTATAAAACTAAAATTTACGCAGTAAGGCTAATCGAAACTGGGTCTACAGTGGGATCCGAACCACTTCCACTGGGTATCGAACTTGGAGTTTACAATTATACAAGTGTACAGGGGAAATTTTATTTTTTTTGAATTTGTTGATACTCTCGATTGGATTTTGTTGTTTTAAGTCTATTTTATGCATAGTAAGGCTAATCGAAACTGAGCCTACAGCGAGATCCGAACCACCTCTGCAGGATATCGAACTTTGAGTTTAAAATTATACAAGTGTACAGGGGAAACTCTATTTTTTGAATTTGTTGATACTCTGGATTGGATTTTGTTGTTTTTTAAATCTATTTTATGCACAGTAAGGCTAATCGGGACTGGACCTACAGTTTCAAGAACTACTTGTGCGGGTATCGAAGCCGAGATTACAAGGCTATTGCAGTGCTATCGCAGAGGCTGTTGGAAGTACTGATTGATTTGATGTTTTAAGTCTATTTTATGCACAGTAAGGCTAATCGGGACTGGACCTACAGTTTCAAGAACTACTTGTGCGGGTATCGAAGCCGAGATTTTTTGATTATAATGCTACCGCTGCGCCATCGCAAAGGCTAGTAGAAGTACATAGTTATTCGAATCTTATTTATTTAGACTTACAGTCTAAAAAAATATCATGGTATTATTATTTCTGCAATTATTTGCAATCTTGGCCAGAGAGAGGAGAAGAGGAAAAAAAAATAATATTTTTGTTTCAATATCGAACCTATATTTTAAATTTATACATGTGTGTATGCGTGCAGGGAGTATTTTTTTTTGATCGGGTGGGTTGTAAGGTGAGTGAACATGTAGGAAAAATACTGGTATATTAATTGATTGATTGATTGATTTAGTTTATTTTATTTTGCGTTTTGTGCCTCTTGGCTAATTTGCGAAGATGGGGGTGAATGATGAAATTGATGAATGGATATTTACAAACAACCAAACCCAAACGGGATTCGAACCCGGGACCCTTGGCATCGCAGCACGATGTCCTAACCACTCGGCCACAGGGTCGGACAAGTACTGGTATATGCATAGACCAAAGTTACATGGTTCTAGGCCCCATAGGAGCCGAGAAAATCAATGTCTTGGAAAATGTCTTAAGACAAATATCTTAATCTTTAAGAAAGTCGACTTCCGGTCTGTCAAGATGTTACTTCCGGTCTGTCAAGAAAATTTTCTTAAGACAAAAATCTTAAGATGTTTTCCAAGACATTGATTTTCTCGGCTCCTAATTGAGCTAGGATGATGATTTTAGGTTTGTTGGATAGGATTTGACGAGAACTATTCGACTGGCAAATAAAATCAATTCCACCCCCTCAAGTTTCGGAAATACAGACAATTTTTTTATTTTTTGAGAAACTTGATTTGCTGGCTTAGTTTTTACCCTATTTCGAAAATTTTAATAGTATTCGATACAAAATTAGAAGTACTCTACAACCTAATGGAGGGATGATGACTAGTGCCTGCTGTTTTTGAGTTATTTTGGATTAAAATTTCAAGATGTAATTTCTAAGATGTTTTGTAATTTATAAACTATGGGTTGTAGGAAAACGATTCTTGCTCTATCTGCTATTGCCCGACAAATACTATAAACACAAATAAATTTTTTAAAAAAATAAAGATCGAAAATAATTTTGTTTTCTGAAAATAAAAAATATGTGTATGGAAAAAAATACGATTGTGTAATTTTTTTATGATGTATGTTTGCATATAAAAATAAGTATACCTGAAAGTTTTAGAATTTCAAAATAACTATATATATATTTGCTATTATATCAGCCAAAACAAAAAAAATATATATAAACAAGTATATTTTCATAGTTTCACACCTCTACTAGATTGGTAGAAAAATATACTAGTGGGCAATAAAATCTGAAGAAAATTCGTGTCTAGCGAAAGTAAGCTAAATAAAATTACACATACATACAATATTTATTGTGTTTTTTTCCATCTACAATCATATTTTTCTTATATATTTTTTTATATTTTTTTATAGAGTTGATTAAAACACATATTTGAGGAAGACAACGCTTCCCATATATAAATAAACATACCCCGAAAAAATGCCCTCTATGAAAAGTTGCCCTGTGTGCAAAAAAACTATATTAAGCAAAAATTTTGCAAGACATTGTCGCACCTGCGTGCCAGACAAGCATTTGGCTGCCACTGAACTGTGTTCCGGATGCAATAAACATATTACGATTGCGTATGCCAAGAAACATAAGCTTACTTGTCTAAGCAAAAATACATCTGGGGCACAGCCTTCGACCTCCACCAAGAGAGAGGCAGAAGCAGCCACCATCAATGCACCACCCGCCAAACGTGTCAAGCATGTGGCGAAAGCGAACCAGTCTGCTTTCCAGCATTTGTTAGAAGACTTTCCTTTTACTTCGGAGGACTCATGCGACGTGCGTAGCTTTTTGGAGAACGTGCAAGCCCAAATTATTTCCATTCTCGGCGATGCGCTTGCAACGCACTCTACCAAATTCTACGCATCGCTTTGTTGCTGGTACAAGAAGCCGTCTGATGAAATTTACAGCTTCTGCCACAACACCAAGGCGAAGACGCTGCATTTGGCGGATGTCGACAACCTCGAGGACATCTACAACAAGTTTGTCGAGGAGCTGCTGGCAAAGCAAGAAGAACATGAAGCTAAGGGCTCGGGGGGTTCGCTGTGTGGTGAGCCTCACGAGCTGCGCGTCAAACTTTCCAAGTTTGTGCCTCTCTCCGCCTCCAGCTACGTCCGCTTACCAAAAGCAATTGCGGCAAAGACGGCCGTCCTGAACATCCAAAATAAAGATAACAAGTGCTTCGTATGGTGTGTGCTTGCGGCGTTGCACCCTGTTCACTGGAAAAACCATCCACACCGAGTTAACCACTACCTACCCTATGAGCCAGAGCTGGAAGATGCCATTGCTGGGATTGACTACCCGGTGGAGGTCTCGGACATTCGCAAGTTCGAGGCCCGTACACACAACCCTCGGTTGGCCATCAACGTTTATGGCCTCACCGACAAAAATGTGGTGTACCCCATCCGGGTGAGCGACATAGACAACAATGATGCTCGAGAAATCCATCTCCTACTCATCAAGAACGAGACCCATCACCACTACACTCTTATTCGCTCCCTCTCTAGACTTGTGTCGAGTCAAAAAAGCAAGCATCATGGTAGCATAGAAGTTTGTCGAAAGTGTCTGATCACTTTTGACAACCAACAACAAAAACACCAGAGCTTACAAGAAGAAAACATCGCTGCCGAGAAGCTTGCTAACCACAAGCTCTACTGCAATGCCAACGAGCCGGGGGTGGCAGTCTTACCCAAACCTGGCACCGTGGAGCGTTTCCACATGCACGGTGCCATGGTGGAGCACCCCGCTATCATCATCGCGGATTTCGAGGCCTTCCTCAAACCCCTGTCCACTTGCGATCCCGATCCTGAAGTTTCTTCCACCACCCCTTACCAACTCCACGAGGCATCCAGTTTCGCATATGTTGTGGTGCGACGAGATCAACACATCGCCCCCGAGCCCTACGTGTACCGTGGTCCCGACGCAGCCAAACACTTCCTCGAGAGGATGGTTGTCGAGGCCATCGAGATAAGGAGGGTACTGTTGACCCCCAAGCCTATGCTCCCACTGTCCCCCAACGATCAACGAAGACATGACGAGGCCATCGCTTGCCCTGTCTGCGTCGAGGAGTACACCGCCAACAACCGTAAAGTCCATCACCACGATCACTTTAACGGTAGGTACGTTGGTCCTTGGTGCAACAGATGTAACCTTAAGGCCCAGGACCCGCACTTTATCCCTGTGTTTTTTCACAATGGCTCGGGATACGACTTCCACCACCTGATCAAGCATCTTGGGTACGACAACGCAAGAATCAATGTCCTGGCACAAAACGAGGAGCGTTACATCAGTGTGAGCAAACAAGTGCCGATCCCAGCATCCGACTCTACCGTCGAGCTTCGCTTCCTCGACTCCCTGAGGTTCCTCCCGGCAAGCCTCGATGCTCTCGCAGGGAAGCTTAGCGACGAGCAAATACTCATCACCTCTGCAAATTTTCCGAACTTGGACGTCGGTCTCTTCAGGCGTAAGGGGGTCTACCCCTACGAATACGTCACCGACTCTACCAAGTTTGCGGAGACGTTGCTACCTCCCCAGGCGAACTTCTACAGTCAGCTACGAGGCTCGGGCATCACCGACGAAGAATATCACCACGCCCAGTCCATGTGGTGCGAGCTGGGTTGTCGAACTCTCGGAGACTACCACGACGCCTACCTCAAACTTAATGTGACGCTCCTCGCCGACGTGTTCCAGACGTTCCGTGCAACCGCAATGAAGATTTACCAGCTGGATCCCGCCTACTTCTATAGTCTCCCCGGACTGGCGTGGTCAGCCATGTTTCTGGTAACGAAAATCAAGCTTGAGCTTCTTTTGGACGTGGACATGGTGCTGTTTGTGGAACGCGCTATCCGGGGTGGAATGGTCCAGGTGTCGCAACGGCACGCGCACGCCAACAACCATCACATGGCTACTAGCTACGACTCCACCCAACCGTCGAGCTACATCATGCACACGGATGTGAATAACTTGTACGGGCACTCCATGATGCAGCCACTCCCCTTTAGAGGGTTCGAGTGGGCTGATCCTTCCAACTTCGACGTTGAAGGTTTTGACGATTCGGAACATGGGTTCTTCGCCGAGGTGGACCTTGAGTTCTCCAAGAACGTGCAGGATTCGTTCTGCGATCTTCCCCCTGCACCCGAGTTCAAGTGTCCACCCGATTGCAACCAGAAGAAGCTCGTCATGGATTTCGAACCCAAAAAGAATTACGTCCTTCACTACCAGAATCTCCGGTGGTTGATGCAGCAAGGGGTCACAGTCCACGCAGTTCACCGTATCCTCAAGTTCGAGCATTCTCCGTGGTTGCGTCCATATATTGAAGTTAACACTGAACACCGCACCGCAGCCACGTCCGAGCTTGATAAGGATTTCTTCAAGCTCATGAATAATGCGGTGTTTGGCAAGACCATGGAGAATGTACGGAATCGCGTGGACATAAAATTGGTGACGAGGAAAGAGCGATGTCGTCAGCTTGTCGCGAGTCCATTGTTCAAGTCTCGAACAATCTATAACGAGCAGCTGGCTCTGATTCACATGAGGCAAGGTGTGGTGAAACTCACCAAGCCCATCTACGTTGGAGCCACGGTTCTGGATCTGAGCAAGCTCCACATGTTCGAGACATACTACGACATATTACGTCCACACTACGGCCACAACATCTCGCTTCTCTACACGGACACGGACAGCTTGGTGTACCACGTTCACACAGCCGACGCATACGGGGATATAGCCACAGTTCCATCTTTGGTTAACCTCTTTGACACGTCAGGCTATCCCCAACCGAACCAGAGCGGTATCCTGGCCCGCAACAAGAAGGTGCCTGGCAAACTCAAAGATGAGAAGGACGGAGATGTGATTCTCGAGTTTGCAGGTCTTCGCGCCAAGGCCTATACCATCAAAGCCGAGGGTAGCGTTACCAAGAAGGCCAAGGGTGTCGGCAGACAGGTGGTTCGGGAGCATCTCACATTCGAGGACTTCGTGGATTGCCTCAAGACCAGGTCGTCGGTTCTAAGAGCAGAACAGCGCATCCAGAGCGTCGACCATGTGTTGACCACCAACAAAGTGAGGAAGATTGCCCTGGATCCCAACGACGACAAGAGGTGTGTTCTCCAATGTGGAATCCACACACTGCCGTGGGGGCACTATCGCTTAGCAGAAAGCAAAACCTGCAACATATGCCCATCTTCAACAGAAGATTCATAAAACAAAAACAAAAAAAAACAAAAAAAATCATTTTGTTAGTTATTACAAAAAAAAACACTGACTGTCATTACAAAAAAAACTTTGACCGTATTTTAAATAACCAGCATACCTATGAATCTCTTTGGTTTCCGAAAACAAACCAACATGGAGACTGTACACCGCGCGACGACAGATCATGAATTTCTACCTTCCATGTTAACTAAACTCAACGGTCTACTGATTGTTCACCTTAATAGCATTTGGACGAAATTGGATGACGATGTAGGCAAGATGTTTTATGTCTTTAACAACAATTTACATTTTTACAAAATTCCGATCGATGGAAAACTTCAAATTACCGTGAATCCGGAAAACGTAGGCGAAATCAAAATATCTACCGGCAAGAACATTTTTCGAATCAAGCACGACAAGATGCTTTCTAACATTACGTACGATGTTTCTGCAGGAGATTGTTTATACGTGGAACTCCTAGGAGATTACGACAAACTTATTCCTCTCTTCGTAGAATTACGAATCGTCTATCCTATTATAAATAACCGTTAACCAAAATGCCTAACGATATTTTCGGCAACACCAAGCGTGTAGACCACGCAGAAGAGATTCTCATGTTGGACGTCCGAATTAAAAAGTTGAGGAGCGATTTGATTGCTTTGCAGGAGACCTTAAACAAAAGTTTAGAGTCCGAGATCGCTACGCTCCAAACGCAATGTCTCGACCCCATTCTGAAAATCGATTCCGAACTGAAAACGCTCATAAAAAATTATGTCGACGTACCTTCTTACGACAACGTTCAAAATATACAGTTGAGCGTGGATAAGCTTCAAAATGATTTGGCCAAATTGCAGCAATTTCAATCGAAAAATGAAGATTTGGAAAAATTGAAACTCGAAATCGAAGAACGAACTTCGGCAATCGAAAAGAATTTCTCTGAACTTCAAACCGTCGTGAAGGATATTGATGTAGAACGCTTGCATGTTGTTGTTTCCAAATTACAAGAAGAATTCGCCAGCACGTTGGAAGAAATTAAATCCAAGTTACAGACTTTGGAAGATACCATGACGAACCTACCATCGTCAGACGAACTGCAAGTCATCGGCAAAAGCGTCGCGAACATAAAAATTCAATTGGAGGCTTATCAAGATTTCGAACACATTCAAACCACCATCGCTACGCTTCAGGCATCTCTGGAGTTGATCAACGAAGAAATTAAAAATATTCACGCTGAAGCAAACGCGTTGACGAGCATACAAGACACGTTGAGCACGGTTCAGCAGAAGATCGAATATTTAGAAAATTTGAACGTCGAATCAAACCTTGCTCATTTTCATCACGTACTGGACAACATACAGAATGACTTGGAATCGTTACGGACGAGCGTACCTTCGAGCGAAGATTTGGAAAAATTGAAAACGGCGGTGACGGCACTATCCGATTCGAGCGACATCAAAAGTTCATTGAGCGATCTCGAGAGTAGGGTGGCCAATCTCCCCACCTCAAAAGAATTACACGCTTTGAAAAGGAGCATATCACGCATGCTGAAACGACTAGAAACGGAAACGGCGAACGTGGAACAGATTCGAGACGAACTTGCTTCGCTGGTGTCGACGCTGCCCACTTCGCAGAGCGTCGCCGACCTTCACACGCAGTTTACCGAGATGCGAAGCATCGTGAACGATCTCACCGAGAAAAGTTCGAAATTGAATCAAGTCGAGAACCTTCAGAGTATCGTCGTCAACATCAGAGATCAAGTTGGAGTGTTGGAATCCACGCAGGAATCGACGCTGGCCTCTTTCGGTGCCAAATTACAAGAACTCAACGAAAACTTCAAGCAGTTGAACGTGGAAGTGAAAATCAAGCCGTCATTTTCTACAGTAACGGATACCATCGTCGAACATTTGTTGCCCGTACAAAATACACTGGGACAGCTTCACAGCAACCTTGTTAGCGTCGATACTAAATTCGCTAAACTGCATTCTCTGCAAGCCATCGAAATCAACAGCGTACCCAATCAACAGAGAATCTCCACGTTCGTCGAAGGTAACAAACTGTACATGTTACATCCTTATCATCCGTACTACAAGTTTCTCCTCGATGGCACGATTCAGATAAATGAATTTTCGTACTGGTCTCACGGCAGAAAAGCTAGCGTTCCCACCATGACCTTGATATCGAATCGTGGTGTCCAGAAAGCAGGAAACATTCCTCTGGCACGTTGGAACGAAACGCGCAACATATATGAAATACACGAAGACGAAGATCTTACCGTTTTTGACGTGAGTGCCGGCGATAAGCTGATCGTTCAAAACACGAGCGAAGTGCCACCCTCTTTGAATCCCATCACGCTGGTGCTTCTCTTCAAACGTAATCTCTAAAAATGTCTAGGCAAGCCATCGTCGAAGAATTGCATAAACCTGCACGTCGCAACTACGAACGTTTGGCGGTGGTAACCAAGGGAATCGATGACCTCTGGCAAAGTGACCTCGTGGAGATGAGTAGCGGCAATTTGAAAAATGTGCATAAATTGAACAAGGGCAACAAGTACCTCCTCACCGTCATAGACACGTTTTCGAAATTCGCATGGGCTCTACCTTTGAAAGCCAAAACGGGGACATGCGTCACGGAAGCATTCAAGACAATTTTTCGCGAGAGCGACAGACGGCCTCGGTTTTTGCAAACGGACAGGGGGAAGGAATTTTACAATGCCGTATTCCAAAAGTTTATTCAAAAACATGACATTCGACATTATTCGACCTTCAGTCACATCAAAGCCAGCATCGTGGAAAGATTTAATCGAACCTTGAAAACACACATGTGGAAACGATTCACGCTTCGAGGAAATTACAAATGGGTCGACATACTGCCGGAACTCGTCGACACCTATAATAATACGGTACACAGAACGATAGGCATGAAGCCAGCTGACGTTACGAAATCTGACGAGCAGCGTTTAATTTCTACAGTTTACTGTCCAAAGTACACTCCCACGACTACCAAAAAATCAAAATTCAAAATTGGAGACCAGGTGAGGATCAGCAAATTCAAACGCACCTTCGAGAAGGGATTCACAAAAAATTGGAGCACGGAACTTTTTACGGTGGTTCGAGTTTTACCCGGAAACCGACACACGTATATAATAAAAGATAGTAGAGGCGAGATTTTGAAAGGAAGATTTTACGAAGAGGAACTCTCTAAAACAAAACATCCCGACACGTACCTCATCGAGAAAGTATTGCGTAGGAAAGGCGACAAACTGTTTGTCAAATGGCTGGGACTTCCGGAAAAAAGTTGGATCGACGCGAACGAAGTGATCTTGTGAGTACGTGGAACGTGGTGAAGCGTCTACCGGATTCGGAAAGTCAAACGAAAAAAAAGAACGGTGAGTTGCTTCCCGACAGCATCCGCTGTCTGATCGTAGGTCCTTCAGAGTGTGGGAAAACAACACTGCTCGTGGACAATTTTCTCCTCGCACCGAATTGGTTAGATTGGAAGAACAGGCACCTCTACGTATTTTCGAAAAGTCTCGAACAAGCGAAATACCAGCAACTGATAAAACTGTACGATGGTCTGGACATTGCAACGTTCTCTTCGGAAATAAAACCACTCCACGATTGTCGTGAAAATTCAGTCGTTGTGTTCGACGATGTCATCCTGGAAAATCAAAATGAAATTCGCAATTTTTTCACGCAAGGTCGTCACAAAGGAATAGATTGCTTCTTCCTAGCTCAAACGTTTTCCAAAATTCCAAAACAGTTAGTACGCGACAACGCTAATTTCATATGTTTGTTTCGTCAAGATCACACCAACCTCAAGCACGCGTACGATGACTACGTAGGCGGAGACATGAACTACAATCAATTTTCGGAACGCTGCTGCTCCCACTGTTGGAACAGTGACGATTTCGGATTCGCGACGATCGACATGACGAGAAAACCTAACGAGGGAAAATACAGAAACAAAATCAACGACTTTCTAAACGTTGCAACGTTGTGAGAAACGATGAGTATAAATAACGCTATGACGAAACGAAAAATCGAAGACGAAAATCTCAAGCTTCGCGATTACCTCGCGAAACGCTTCAAAGGTTGGAAATCCGAGAATCGCGGATTCTACGAAGAGAAGAAACGTCAAGATCAACCTGTGATCGACGCCATCGGCGATCTAGGTAAAGAAATTAAAGGTGTCACGGAACAAAATAAAAATTTGATCAACGAACTCGTACCACTTGCAGCTAAAAATTACACCGTACCCACGCCCATTTCGAGCATTCCTTCGACGCCGTTCGAACTAAGAGACGTACCGCCACGACGTCGAGCCATAGGTAGCACGTCGTCGTCTTTGGATAAGATCGAGTTGGGACCTTTGGCACGAGACTACCTGAGCACGGCGAAATTCGACAAGGATGAAGTTTTCGGATTGTATCCGAGCATGGAGAGCAACGAAGGCGGCGGTGTGGTTTGGAAGATTGGAAAATCGAAAGTTACCTTCGAAGGCAACGACATTAAAGTTAATTTAGGCGAGAAGGATAGTTGGAACAGGTATCCGGGTACGGTGGGACTGTGGGAACTCGTTGCCAAAAAGCAGCCGAAAGATTACACCGACGAAGATTACCAGAGTTACAAGGAAATTTTGATCATGACGGATGCCTTATACCAAAACAACGACGCCTCGCAGAATAGGGTCAAATCCAGCAGCGGCGAGAAGTACAGAAATCTCATCAAGCCGATATGGAACCAGGTGAAAACAGGCAGCGGCGTCAAACTCTACAACACCCTGCCCAAAGAATTCGTTTGGGTGGACGACGTGCGCAAGCTCATAGACAGGTTGTTGGTTATTGCAGGAGAGGAGACTGCAGGCAATCGTAATTTCTACAACGAGAAGGTAGGAATTGTGGACATGATCAGCACAAAACTTTCCAACTTCATCGTGAACGACGACAAGGGCATAGGTTACCTCATTAAAATTATCAACACGCTGCCTCCGAGATTCTGGAACATGGCCGAAGGAAAGGGACTCGTGAACGACATCATCAACAAGTTACCTTTCGAGATGCATTTACCCGGCTACCAGTACTGCGGACCAGGTACCAAACTCGAGAAAAGATTGAAGAGAGGAGACAGGGGTGTGAATCCGTTGGACGCCGCATGCAAAGATCACGACATCGCTTACAACACCACTCGCACCGAACTGGATGCACGTCACGAAGCAGACAGAAAGTTAGAGCACGCAGCTTTCGAAAGATTCGTCAGCAGAGACGCTTCGCTGGGAGAAAGAGTTGCAGCACTGGGCACCACCATCGCCATGAACACAAAACAAAAACTTGGGTGGGGTATATAAATAACATACAGTAAAAAAAAAAAAAAAACACATCATGTCTGGTATAACCGTCTTGCCACACGAACTGTTGTGTAAAATTTTTAAACACGCAGTAAACGGAGATGTTAATAAACTTTTAATCATAGCGAGATCAACGCCGGAATTTCGCATCCCTTGTGAAATGGCTGTTAAGGATTATCTTCGGGAGATCAGTGGCATGAGGTGCGGTGATCTCGACACTCTTCTTTCGGCTGCAGGGGAAAAATTAAACGAGAGGATGGACGAACTGCACGAGGCGAGGCAGGGAAGAAGACAATACACGGATGATTGGCGTAGATCTAAACAAGAGACGGAAGATATTATCACGCACATCATCGTGTTTTCCGAAGCACGAACTTTTTTCCTCTGTCGAAAACTTGATATATAAATAACACACACACTGAAAATTTCTCTTCAATATGACGACTGAAAAAATGAGTGACTTTCAAGCATTAAAACAAATGCTAAATTTGTCAGTAGAGTATGTAAAAATTCAGGAATTAGAAGTGGACAAACCTTACACGATAACTTCCGGTTCAATTGTTTCTACCCAGTATGGTCCCAAGGCGCGTTTGTTGCTCAACGCACAATACAGTCTATTTTTACCAGATCGATACGCTAACATGTTATCCGACGAGAAGCTAGCTATTTTAATCGAGAACAAAACTCAAATCGTGTACAAGGGTACAAAAGAACTTCTTGGTAAGAAAACAAAGCACGTAATAGAATTTGTGTAACAGCTCTGCGCGAAGTATATCCTTGAAAAAAAAAATTACACGGAACAAAAAAATCTCAGAACATTTATATATAAATAACATACCGAAAAAAATTACACAAAACAAAAAAAATCTCAAAACATATATATAAATAACATACCGTGAAGATAACATATAGAGCATCAACATGAAGCCCAAAGGTGTCGTGTACCAGATACCATACTCCAATCTGAAAAATCTAGGTACCCTCGATGGTTTACTCACCAAAAAACAACGCGAGAAGAAACGTTCTTGCTTGATGAAAGGACACGGAATGAAATTACTTCTCAGCACACCTCAATTGAGACGCTTGCAGCGTTCGCGGAAACAGCAAAAAATCGGAGGTTTCATATTCAGCATCCCAGCCATCCTGGCAGCATTGGGGGCTGTTGGAAGTTTGGCCGGCGGAAGTGCCGCCATCGCGAAAACCGTCATCGACTCGAAGAAGAACAAAGCCGAGTTGGAAGAACAGAAACGTCACAACCTGGCTATGGAGAAGAAGGGGAAAGGTATAACCAAAAAACAAAAAAGCAACCTCGATGCTTTGAAGAAATATATAAAAAAGAAGAAGCCCTGTCCAACTTCGATATTGAATCTCTGATCGAACTGTTGGGAATAAAAAACTTCAGGGGTGTTTTCATGTCCGATTCTCTACCCTCTGCTGTGAAGAAAAAGGAGTATGGCGTGGTCAACCTGGACAGTTACAAAAATCCTGGTACACATTGGATATGCTACCTCAAAATTGACGATAACAATGCATTTGTTTTCGATTCGTTCGGTGGCACACCACCTGCCAGGTTGGTGAAGTATCTCAGTGTTGCCAACCTCTACTACAATGACAAACGCATCCAGGGTTTCACCGATGTTAACTGCGGCCACCTATGCCTTTCTGTTCTCGCATACATGTCTAAAATAAATAACCCGTCGGTGGAACATTTTCAGAAAGCATTGTGGAATCTTAAATACGATGGGCGTGTTCCATCTCACGAGCGAATCTTCAATCTTGAAACTCACGCTGCACGACGACATCGTCTATCCTAAATCCGTGGCTCTGCGTGCATTCTACAGCATGTACCTCATACCTAACGTCACGCAGCACAACAACAAAATTAGCGTCGGAAGCAAACACATTGTCGTCACGCCAGGTCAATACAATCTTTCCACTTTGCAAGCTCAGTTACCCAAAGGCACGTACCTTTCTCAAAATTCGGTCACGCACAGAGTGGAAATCGTATCGGCAACGGAGACCGTGGACCTGGGCACCATAGGAGAACTTCTAGGTTTCGAGAACAACACCAAACTCGAAGCTGGCATCAAGCACACGGCAGTCAATATTCCTAAATTTCTAGCCATCGAAACTCTGAACGTTCACTGCAACGTGGCGAAAGGCATGATCACGAAATCCTCGGACGGGGAGCTGCTGGGAAGTCACAAGCAGACAGGAATCATAGCTACGTTCAAACCCAGTTCCGAATTCATGGAACCGATCATCTACACACCCTCTTCGCCGATCTATTTTCCAGTATGCCGCAACCGCATAGACGACATAGAGTTGGTGGTGACAAACGAGAAAGGAGACGTGGTGGATTTCGCAGGTGCCACTACGACGGCCATCGTGGAGATCAACGTATAATAAATAACACACATAGTGAAAATGGAGCAAATCGAAAGTTACGAATTGCAATCTTTCCCTCCCAACCGTCGCACGTTCGCCAATCTCAACGAAGCAAACAGGGAGATCGAATACGACGTGGACGTAGGCGATGGGTTCGTTCATCCTCACAGAGCGGACCTCTACCTTCAATTCGACGTGGTGAAGAAGGAAAACGGAGATGCGTTTCCGCCCAATGCAAATTTGATACTCGTGGACAACTTCGTGCCTCACCTGTTCTCGCAGGTGGAGGTGAGGAAACACAACACCGTCATAGACAGAATAGATTATCCAGGCATCACGTCGACGGCAGTGGGAACATTGAAATTATCCAAAACAGACGCAGCATACTACCAGGCGGGAGGATTCGAAGCGGGGACCAAAATATCGACTAAAAGTCACACGGTGCTTTTTCCCATGCGTCTGCTGCCGGGATTCTTCTCGGACTACAAGGAGATCATGTGGAAGGGAGGATTGCGCGTCACGTTTCGAAGAGCGGCCAACGACAACGACGCACTGATGCGATACACCAACTTGAACGCCGACGGCACGCCGATAGCCAACACATTACCTGAAGCGGCCAAGTGCGTCATCCGGAGCATGGAATTGAGAATGCCGATCGTAGAATACGAAACAAACTACGCCCTCAAGTACAAAGCGGAGATCTTGAAGAGTCCGCAGGTACCGATTCACTTTCACGGTTACCAGTGCGTGCAGAAGATGGCGTCGGGAAGTCACATGGAATTCGACGTGACGACGCAGTTCAACAACATACAGTTCGACATGCCAGATTTCGTCGTCGTGCTCTTTCAGACCGGGCGCGATAACAACCAGGAAAAAAATTCCAGCATGTTCGACGACTGCAAGATCAAGAATGTTTATCTGAAGAATGGCAGAAACGAAGTGTTCCCGCGCGAGAATTACAACCTCGACATGACCAAAGACGATTACCTCAAACTTTACGAAGCTTACACCTCTTTCAAACGCGTGACCGAGGGAAGCATGGACATGTACTACACGCCCAGCGAATTCAAAACCCGCAGACCCATGTTCGTCATCAATACCACGAAGAGGAAGCAGGTGGTGGTCAACGATCGAACCAACATCAAGGTCGTCTGCGAGTTCCACGACGCGCTGCCCGAGGACACCGTATGCAGCGTTATCCTGATTGCAGAGAAGTCCTTCGTCCACGACGTGAAGAACGAGAGGGTCACAGAGCAGTTTTAACAAGTTTTTTACATTTTTTTCTTGCACAATAAGAAATTTTTGTACTAGCACAATCAGTTTCAATGGCACAATACGAAAATTTCACTAGTTCAGATCAGTTACAAATGTCTATTTCATTAGTTATCAGTTACAATATCTTTTTTGCACTATAGCACGAGAGACAATCAGAAAATTTGCACAAAAAAAATTTGTTGTTGTTTTTTTTTTACACGAGAAAATTAACAATAAAATTCTTTTTTTATCGTTTCAGATGCTGTCGAAACATCAAAAACACATACACACACACTAGAAAAAAAGCATGCAACTTTATTTGTAACACACACACATACATTATCCATCTTCATCAAAAAAATATTATAATAAACATAATTATTTTTATCTATATCTCACAATAAAACTCTATATCCAAAAATATTACAACATCAAAATAACACTAGAGTCGTTAGTACACGTTGCATGCATTACGGAGGTCCTCTGTAGGGTTTCATGGAAGTTTGGGGGGAAAAAAAAAAACACGTGAAACCCTACAGAGGTGCGACTATCTAGAGTCGCAGCCGTTAGAACCTTTTTGGGTTGGGCACCACGCACCCTGGCGGGGTTAGGGGCCAGGAATCCTAAAAAACAACAATTATTTATTTGTTTGTTTGCGTCACAATACAGGTGCGCGCATATGCATGTGCAGCACATCGTTCCCGCGATAAGATTTTTACAAAAATCCCGATATACATTGACGCCCAGAACTTGGAAATAAGGCATATTCGCTCACCACTGTTGCCAGCTTAGTCTCCCTCTTTATCTTACGGCAACATTGACGTCTCTAGTTTTTTTTTAATTGCAGGTAGGTTGCCAACACACTCTAGTTAATAATGCTACATATTATACACGCACACACGCACTGTGTTGCCATCTCTCTTTTACGGCAGTATATATTTGTTGCCGGCTCTATTGCACAGTGTGTGTATGTTACGCCAGTGTATAAATTGGCTAAACCCTTATCAAGTAAGAAAAAACTATAGGTAGGTGTTGGCAGCATTGTCGGTTGTTTAACTCTTCCCCCTCTCTCTTTTTTTTGTAAAAAAACCATGGTAGAAATACCAGTAGGTTGGCAACCTTGATTTATGCAATTAATTAAAGCAAGCCTCAAGCCTCAAGCAAGATTGCCAGCTCCTTGCCTTAGGTTAGGTTAGACCAAAATAAAAACCTTGGTAACTTTTCGAGTAAAATATTGGCAACACTGCAAGACAAGCCTCAAGCAGTATTGCCAGCTCCTTGCTTGAGGTTAGGTTAGACCAAGATAAAAACCTTGGTCATTTTTTCGAGTAAGAGGTTGGCAACACTGCGAGCCCCACTGAGCCCCAGCTGGCAACACTGCGAGAAAAGCCTCAAGCAAGATTGCCAGCTCCTCGCGTTAGGTTAGATTAGCCCAAGAAATAAAAACCTTGGTAACTTTTCGAGTAAGAGGTTGGCACTGAGCCCCACCGAGCCCCAGCTGGCAACACTGCGAGAAAAGCCTCAAGCAAGGTTGCCAGCTCCTTGTTTGAGGTTAGGTTAGACCGAAAAAGAAAAACCTTGGTTATTTTTTCGAGTAAGAGGTTGGCAACACTGTGTACCTCACTATACCTCATTTTCGGGCGTGGAATTCTCTTTGCTGTACTACTATCCCTTTGGAGATAATGCTTACCATACTTCAGGGAAGGGGTGTGCGGGACAAAATTTTTTGGGTCGGGACGGGAAATTCTTTAAATCCCGACATTCGAGACGGGAAAAATTCTCAATTTCACGACAAAGTCGGGAAATTTTTTAAGCACGGGATATGTTCGAAATTTACCGAAGCTCTTAAAATCTCGAATTCTACACGTAATTTTCATCTTAAGTGTTTGTTTTTGCACTTCTGGTACAAAAACTAACAATTTCCGATACGTTCCAGACATACATTTACAGAAGAAAATGTCGAGAATTGACTACTTTTTAAAATGACCATTCTGTATTTCCCTACTGCTTAAGACCCCGAAAAGTCGGGATCGGGACGGGATTCCCCCCCCCCCCCCTGCCGATCCCGGTACCGACTTTTCGCGATCCCGCGCACGTCTACTGCAGGGACAAAAGTAGGGGGTAATAACCCTCTTTTTCCGCCACTGCTGAAGTAGGTTAGGATTCATATTCATCTAAATTTCAAGAAACTAAATATTATAGAATTACTATCTTCGTCGTGGAAAAATAAGGGTGAAATATTTCCTGCTGCCTGAACATTTTATATAGGAGAAAACAACCTGCTGTGTCATAATAGATTTTCCAGATCAATTTATCTATCCAAAGTACAAAATTGTGTTACCAAAAGTAAGCGTCTGCGCTTCATTCAGTTATACAAACTAATGAATCATATCGCAAGAGAAAAAAAAAATCACGTCATGATCAAAATCACGCATTGTGTATTCAGATACTTCCACCAGTCTCAAACTTACAGGACGGTACGAAACAAAGAACTGAGAAGTTTCGATTTCTACAGTAAAGCACGGGCCCTTCTTGTCGCACAACAGTGTTGCTACCTTGTGCATACATAGCATACTGTCTAACCTAACAACGTAGGCATTTAGCCAAAATTAAAGGTAGTGTCTGCTGCCACGTTCTTTTTCTGCTGTAACCCAAAAGAGATATGCGCGTGGTAGCAGACTGTTTTTATCGTGATTTCATCATGCTATGTATGCAATTACGTCCGTAACACATACTGTGAAGTTTTAGCGATTAATTACACAAAAATGTTTTAAGATTAGGTCCCTTACCATTCTTCTAATAATAAACCTAAATGCTCTCGTAGTTAGGTTAGGTTCTGTTAGCATTAAAATAATAGAACTAAATGCTTTCTAAGAAAAAGGTTCTAAATTACCTGTACATTGATTCCCACTAGTCATATACTTGCATTTTTATCGTCTTCATTTGTTCTTAAGATTTATAACATCGTCTTAGCAGACGTATTACGTGGCAGGAGCAAATTTGACGTTTATTCTTACTGCTGACACGCGCGTGGCAGCAGACTCGGCCCTATATTATATGTTTACAGTAGAGGACATTTTGTGAAACACTCGCTCTAGCGTGGATCTGCATATATTTCCTGTACCAAGAACCAAAACAAGTTTCCAAGGGTTTGTATTTTGTCATTTATGATTGGAGAAACGACTTGCCGTGTACTCAACACAGATGAATGAATGAATGTACATGTGAAAAAAGAATTAACTTAATGTTAAGGCAACTTCAGAAAAGCGGGGAAAATTACCGGAGATTATGGAGATGTGAAAGAAGGCAAGTTCGTATATACGTACCTGAATTGGCATGAAACTGTTACCACGAAGGGTAAGTGATATTAACATGTATTACAAAATAGAGGAATAATCATTTGAACAGTTTGATGGAAAGACAGTGGTCTTACCTCTGTATGTAGAATGTAGGCTTGCCAAATAATGGATAATCCAGAGAAGTAAAGGAATATACTCTGTGACTATTTCTGGGCAGTTCAGTAATATTTTCCCTGCACCATAAACTGCTGGCAATTATTTTCCAGTCAGGTAGAATATTTCGGTAACATTATCGTATGAGGGAAACGGATTCCTTCAAATTTACAGGAGAAAGTACCTACGGAAATCATTTTCTTTAGCTTTGTGGAAGTTCCTGAATGTAGATTTGATCCATTTTAATGTGAATGCATGTTGTTTTCTGCGAAAATCTCTGTCACGCTGTTTTTGCTCCCGCCATTTGCTTTCTGCACGAGAGTGCAATGTTCCGTGTGTTAAGATGATGCAACCCTGTAGCCAGTGTTTCAGCCTCGCCGTGTTTTCACTGGAACATGACGTGTCGAGTATTTTTTTTTTTTTAAACTATGCTTGCCTAACCTAACTTAACCTAACCTAACCTTACGGAAGATGGTTTTTGGGGCTAACGTCAATGGTTTGTGGGGCTATCGTCAATGGTTTGTGGGGCTATCGTCAATGGTTTGTGAGGCTAACGTCAATGGTTTGCGACATATTAGCATAATTTCAAATCGAGGCACGAAAGTAGATATTTTCCGGTGAACGAAGTTGCAACACTGCATAAATTCCGGACTTCTTTACATTGCTAATGTGTTATTTTCGAATGCGGAACATTTCTTAAGGTGAAATAATGCATTTCTAACTAAGATAATGTCTATTTCTTCTATTTATGAGTACTTACTGTTACTTGTTGTTTCGAATCTATAACACATTATGGCCGTGATAGCATACTGGTTTAGGGGGCATTCTGAGAGTGTTTTGTTGATTTGTGCAGTGTTGCAATAATGTCTATTTCTTCTATTTATGAGTACTTACTGTTACTTGTTGTTTCGAATCTATAACACATTATGGCCGTGATAGCGTACTGGTTTAGGGGGCGTTCTGAGAGTGTTTTGTCGATTTATGCAGTGTTGCAACCTCGTTCACCAGAAAATATCTACTTTCGTGCCCGGATTTGAAATTATGCTAATCCGTCGCAAACCATTGATGTTAGCCTAACAAACCATTCACGTTAGCCCCAAAAACCATTCACGTTAGCCCCAAAAACCATTCACGTTAGCCCCAAAAACCATTCACGTTAGCCCCAAAAACCATTTTCTGTAAGGTTAGGTTAGGTTAAGTTAGGTTAGGCAAGCATAGTTAAAAAAAAGAATTAAAAATACTCGACACGTGGTTCTAGTGAAAACACGGTGAGGCTGAAACACTGGCTATGGGGTTGCATCATCTTAACACACAGAACATTGCACTCTCATGCAGAAAGCAAATGGCGGGAGCAGAAACAGCGTGTCGGACAGAGATTTTCGCAGAAAACAATACGCATTCACATTAAAATGGATCAAATCTATATTCAGGAACTTCCACAACGCTAAAGAAAATGATTTCCGTAAGTACTTTCTCCTGTAAATTTGAAGAAATCAGTTTCCCTCTTACGATAATGTTACCGAAACTACTTAACGAAATTGAGTTTCTATAGCATTCTGAAATTTTGTGGAGGTATTTTCTTCCATCGTGGAATCTATTCGACCGGGAATTCATGTATTTTTGAAGAAAAATATATCCGACGCACAATGACCGTTGCTTCTTCTACGTGAGCTGGATGTTCAGTACATTTCATGACATAACCCCCTGTCAGTGTTTCCAACAACGCTGTTGTTTTGCAAGAGGTGAAGTTGAATTTTTTTTCAAAACTGTATCGCATTGTGTTATGAACAAAATTTTAACTATGCTTGCCTAACCGAACCTACCCTAACTTTGCTGGAAATGGTTTGTGGTGCTATCCGTAAATGGTTTTTGGGACTATCTGTGAATGGATTTTGGGGCTATGTGTCAATGGTTTGTGAGGCTATTCAGGTATTTTTCGGTTACGATGGTTGGAAATAATGCATACCCACATGATGCACGACACGACTCAAGCTGTACCCACAATATTGTGTGTTACGGAAGTGAAATAATTACTGTTATTGTCAAAAATTTAAATTATTTTCGTGAAGAAAGCAAAATGCCACCTTAAAGAATCTTTTGCAATGCAGAATAGGTAAGTACAAATGTTAGAAACGATGAAATAAACGTGTTTGGTGGAGATCGCACTGGTACCAAATTCATTTCATCAAGATGCTGATTTCTCTGTTACAATGTTACTGTTGTATTTACAGTAGCATGACCACAACCAGAGAACAGCTATTAATCACCAGTCTTCCAGAACATTTTAAGGTAACGGTTCCGATTGTTTTATGATTTCTCCTAGCACAAAGACTAATTAATTTGGAAATCATTGTCACACGAAATTTGAACCTTTCTTAAAGTATGAGCACTGTTTGGATTCGAAAAAAGTTATTTATGTTGAAAAAACAACTTGAAAATTACCTTACGCACTTCTCATGGACGAGATATTCTCTGTTGGCAAGCGACAGTAAATATCGTAGAAGCGTGGGAATGAATGTAGAAGTAAATCGGAACCTTAGTAGAATGCATTTAGGGACTTTATGTTAATGCTAAGGGAACCAAACCTAACCTAACCACGAAAGCATATATTGAACAAAACCTTAAGTAATCGCTAAAACTCCGCAGTATGTGTTAACAGATGTTCATTGAAATCGAACCATGTAAAAATTGCATTCGTAGCATGATGAAATCGCAATAAAACAAAAGGAACTTGGGCCCATTTGAATCTAAAACAGTTGAAGGTTATAGTATAGAAATCTCCAGGAATTTTATTATTCAATTAAAATGTAAAGAGGGGGTGAGACGGGGTACATCCTTACTTTGTAGCTCACTAATCAGTGAGAATAAAATCTACTGGACAACTGAAGTTAGATATTCTGTTAAACAAAACATGACTAAGCCCTGCGACAGGTTAATTTTGCAGCAACTTTTCACATATTTAGACCCAAAACGTGCACGCAGAATATAGTTCCGCTGCAATACTGTCAATTATTTCACTGTCTGTGATATGAACAGTTCGGCTTTTGTGGCAAGACTGGCACAGGAGATGCTCAGCCACGTTCTCACGTGGATTAATATATAAAACCTGCTGCAAATTTAGCCTGTCGCGAGGCTTAGTTCAATGCTCGCAATTTATTAAAAATGAAATAAAAATATTCCAACTTAATAACATTAGGTTAATCATTGAAAATATTATTATTTACAGGCTGGGTATTTTTTTAACCCTGCATGCTTCTTGCTGGGTTAACAGTGACAAGAAATCAACTTGCAAACAGAACAAATATATCAATCAAAATATGTGTGAATGCAATTCACCACTAAAGTAAAGTAAAGTGTTCCCCTGTGCTTAGCACCACGCCATGAAGGCATATAGGGGGTGTGGAGTTAACGCCCCACACTTTCTTGATCTGGTTGTGAGTGGGGGTGATGTGATCAGCATCACGCCCCTGACTGCATTTACCCCCCAAGGTTTCCCCCAGGTACCCATGTTATTCGATGCTGGGTGGGCGCCGGGGCCGCTTCCATCGTTAGAAAAGTTCCCGGATTTGAACCGGCCAGTGATTGAACCCGGGACCTTGAACATGGTAGTCAGACGCATTACCGACTGAGCCACCGCGGCCACTCCCACTACTTTGATCAACTCTTGAAGCACATGTTAGTACTCGTAATGCAATGTCAATATAATTGTCTGTATTCTAAAGATATGTGCGTAATAATAAGCGGTATGTTATGGATCGCCATGTCATGCCTCTCCATCTGCAGTCATGTACTGTCTCGCCCAGAGCCAAACTGAACACACCGTTTAACATACATTTCAATAACTCTTAATCTACAGAATTCTACTGTTATATTTATTGGGCACAACCTCTTCCAATGGGAACATTTCAAGTGTGCAGTTTTCAGACATGCTGCAATGTACAAAAAAATGTAGCTTGAGAACTAATATTTGTAGAGAGATTATTTCCCTCCCCCTTCCCAGAATGACATGGTTTTTAGTGGAGGTGAAATTTATACATTGCACATCCCTAGAATAGAGAAAGTTAATGGCAAAGAAGAACGATGTCCCCCATCAATATTCATTGTGAGATTGCAACACTGTGAATTATACTGTGCATGACTGCTTTTGTGTAGCTGAATGTTCTTTCTTTGTCTTCTTCTAAGCCACATAGTACAGTGCGTTCAACGAAAAACTGGCCCTGCGGTACATTTTTAATAGTTGGCCCATTTGCCTGTTTCCTATTTCCCACCTCTACCTTTCCTCTCGCACCCCCTTACTCCCCACTACAAGTACACATACATGCAAGACTAGCATAACAACGAAACAGGCAAATGGGCCAACTATTAAACATGTACCACGGGGCCGGTTTTTCGTTGAACGCACTGTATTACAATGCTAACATCAGTCGTGTGCTTGGTGTACAGTTGTCCCCCATGTGCCTAAACATGTAACAAGGAAAGTATGAATGCGTCGAAAGACAGAGCACACTGCAGATTCCGATGTTATACAGAAATGGGTTAGTGAGCGAAGGGAGGACACGTAGCAATGTATTAGTGCCGAATGTGAATATGAAAGTGCTGTGTGACCAAAAGTGAACATGCCTTGCTTTGGTTGTTTTGTATCTAGGCAGGTGGGGACCACTGTATACCAAGCATGTGACTCATGTCAACTTTATAATATTCCATCGTTTTTAAAAAGCAGCACAAAATTGCAGCTGATGACAAAAAGGACCAAGAAAAAAATAACATTTTGCACTCATGATCAGTATAACTTACTTTATATTTCATACCTTATAGATAGCTGAAGGTTTGCAAGAGAGGTCTATGCCAAATGCCTGTGCATGTTACAAAAAATGGCATGCCTAACCAAGAGTTAAAAAGAAGCTGCTATTTAGTGTGCCTGTGTGGCCACCGCAGACGAAAATGAATGAAAAAATGTTGTATTTACAAGTGTTACATTCCTACAACCATGCAAAGTTTCATTGAAAATTGGCTGATACTTCTTGGGGGCGGGGGGGAAATAATAATGATGTGTAAGAGGAACAGTGTTGCTATCTTATGGGAAAATATTCCAAAATTTCACTTCTCGCATCAATCCTATTAAGGCTGGATGCACCAAATTTGCAGGGAAACACAACCAAAAGCACTCTCTGAGGATATGTAATACCCAGCCCCAATTTTGAAAAGAAAATGGAAATTATACCACTTCTTTTAGGTCATAATTTTGGTAAATTTTGAAAGTTTTAATATCCCCCTGGACCCTTAATTCTCACACAATTATAAGCATAAAATCAAAATTTATTATTTACTTACGTACAATGGGTATATGCATTTGAGTACATACCAGTTCCAGTCAACATGTGAATTGTGATTGGATAGTAACACAGGTTGTAACAGTTTTTATATGAGTTTTAAGGGATTTTAAAATGTGGGAATAGTCCTGTTTTAGTCATTTGTTATCCTAGTATTCAACCTGTCCTATATCCTTTCTAAATGACGATGCTTTGTTGATTACCGTAAAGCTGACTTCTTGACCTGAAGAAGGGGGCAGTTGCCACCAAAATGTTGTCTTTTACCCACTGTACGTAAGTAAATAACAAATTTTGATTTTATGCTTATATATGATAGTGAGTAAGTCGCATGCATCCAAAATATGAAATCTCACACATTGTTAATGTATTGTGTTGTTTTGTTCTCAGAAGAAAAACAAATACATTTGAAATTCTTGCTTGCTAATATTAGTAAAAATGGTTATAATATTTGTGATCTGATTATGTCATACCTAGATATGCATGCCTTTAACACAGTCTCAAATCATTCATACAAGTAGGTAATGTGTAACGAATTGAATATACCGCGTGAGGCACCTAAAAGTACCACCTGAAATAGCGAAGAAACCAGAAACAGTAGCGATGTGAGGTTTGCGGGAAACAATAATATCAAATGGGGCTCGTAAATCGGAGGTATGGGGTGGGTCGAAAAATATCGACAAATGGGGCATCTGGAGCAAAGTCATATTTTTTTAAATGGAACGATGTACAATAACATGCATAATATAAAAGAGCACACGCAGAGCAACACAACGCCGTTGGTCTCATGCATCTACTGCACATAGGAACGAATATATGGCCATTTGAAAATATGTAAACAAACTAACAATTGGCCCACTTGACCGTCAGTACCACGGCATGTACAAGTATGAGATGTCGGAAGCCATTGGTCAAGATGAAGACAGAACGTGTCAAAGGAAGAAAAAATACAGTAGACATCGTCAGCACCATGTATTTGACAGTGTTACAGCATAATGAAAATGACCATGACAGTATGTCGAAGAACCACTGCGTAAGCGAAAACCTGTCAAAGTGTGTGTTCAAAGTGGTGGCCGTCAGCTGCGATACAGGCAATGAGGTGCCCACGCAAAGATCGTTGCACAGGATGTAGCATCTCATAGGGAAGTTCCCTACAGGCCGCAGTAATGCGGTGTTGCATATCCTCTGGAGTTGTTGGCACATCCCGGTAGACAATGTCCTTCAGCTTTCCCCACAGGAAAAAGTCTAACGGTGTCAAATCTGGGAAACGAGCCGGCCATTTGACAGGCACTGTGAGCTGGGCACCCGTCATGTTGGTACAGTCATGTTCAAAAAATCTGTCGCATGGATTTTTTCTAAGTCCAACGTCTTACGAAATTATGTTGGTAGCTCTGAAACAAGGAAGTGTTGTGAAATATACGATCCTCCAATCAGAGTGAAGTTCGATTCGGAGGAACAGGAGGCGTGACTCACGGTCTTGTCCACAGGAAGTTCAACCAATGCATCATTTCCAAATATGAGATAACGTCCCCATTGATTAAATATTGTTTCAATAATGCGAATCGGCAGAAAGATTACGCAAAATTTTACTTTGTCATTTTAATGCCTTTAATCCTTTCAAATTAGTATTAAATTGTCCCAATTATAGTTCACGAGCTTCATATAATGTATTCATGTATGTGTTTGACAATCATATATCACTCATTAGAACAATTTTCACATTGTTTTCACTACGTGAAATGACATTTAATTTACATTTACGATAAAGTAGTGGTTTGGGTGTAATAACGGTTTTCATTAATTAATTTAGAGATGCATTTTTATTTGTTGAGTTAATGATTAGGTTAATTCGTTATTTCTCACGAAAAGAGGGAACCACAGCTGAAAGAAAATACACAACTTGTATTATTGAGGTCAAGAGTTCGTTTGAACATCACTTTTTGCACACATAGGCTAATCACGACTCGGGATACATTTAAACATTATGCGACCTGACTGGAACTCAGAAAAGGACACACTGATTACAAGACGTCGATACATTACCACTTGGTCTGGCGAACGCCAATAATAATGAGGGGTTGTGGGAGTGGGAGAGGGGTGACGGAAAGTAGAATATAAATATTATTTTGGGGGGTATTTAATGTTATATTCATACACATACAAACCTAAGAAAATATTTATTTTGACACATGTGTGTGGGGGGTGGGGAAGGCAGAAAAGAGAGGGACAGAAAGATATTGTTAGAGATGGAATGAAGAGGTGATTGTGGAAAATGTTTTATTTGACGTTCAGTAATAAAAACAATCAAATCAATGATGATTATCTTATAAATACCATATTTAATGTAAATTTGTTTTAAAAATTCATACCACCTTTATTTCATTTGCTACAAAGGAGCGTTTGGGTGTGTTGTTTATAAAGAGGCAGGTGGGGATTATATTTCTAATGCATATTGAACGAATTGGTCTTAACTCATAATCATGCCGTAAGAAGGAACGAACTCGTGGGGTAGTGGTTATCGCACTGGGTTGTCACTCTAATGGTCGTAGGTTCAAATCCGCACGATGGCAAAAACTTTTCGTAAACTTTATTCGTTCCCATTGTTACTATTTAAATTAGTCTTCTTTGAAACTAGCAACGAAAGATCATACAATTAACTCTCTCTCTTTCAAAATGGTAATATGAGGACAGGTTTCTTATTATAAGAATTGGAAATTTTAGTGGTCTCAACGCATCTAAAATCCAAAATACTAGATCGACGTTATTTTCTACTGAATTCTAAATCCACGTTATACACAGATAGGCTAATGGGGCCTGGACCTACAGTTTAAAGTGAGATACGAACCACTATGTGTCTCCACTTGTTATCCTGCACTGAACGTAAAACAAACAGCTCCCTGCCCCCATTTTTAAATCAAATTTACATTAAATATGGTATTTATAAGATAATCATCATTGATTTGATTGTTTTTATTACTGAACGTCAAATAAAACATTTTCCACAATCACCTCTTCATTCCATCTCTCCCAATATCTTTCTGTCCCTCTCTTTTCCGCCTTCCCCACCCCCACACACATGTGTCAAAATAAATATTTTCTTAGGTTTGTATGTGTATGAATATAACATTAAATACCCCCAAAATAATATTTATTTTCTACTTTCCGTCACCCCTCTCCCACTCCCACAACCCCTCATTATTATTGGCGTTCGCCAGACCAAGTGGTAATGTATCGACGTCTTGTAATCAGTGTGTCCTTTTCCGAGTTCCAGTCAGGTCGCATAATGTTTCAGATTCCAATTTAAATGTATCCCGAGTCGTGATTAGCCTATGTGTGCAAAAAGTGATGTTCAAACGAACTCTTGACCTCAATAATACAAGTTGTGTATTTTCTTTCAGCTGTGGTTCCCTCTTTTAGCGAGAAATAACGAATTAACCTAATCATTAACTCAACAAATAAAAATGCATCTCTAAATTAATTAATGAAAACTGTTATTACACCCAAACCACTACTTTATCGTAAATGTAAATTAAATGTCATCTCACGTAGTGAAAACAATGTGAAAATTGTTCTAATGAGTGATATATGATTGTCAAACACATACATGAATACATTATATTAAGCTCGTGAACTATAATTGGGACAATTTAATACTAATTTGAAAGGATTAAAGGCATTAAAATGACAAAGTAAAATTTTGCATAATCTTTCTGCCGATTTGCATTATTGAAACAATATTTAACCAATGGGGACGTTATCTCATATTTGGAAATGCTGCATGGTTGAACTTCCTGTGGACTAGACCGTGAGTCACGCCTCCTGTTCCTCCGAATCGAACTTCACTCTGATTGGAGGATCGTATATTTCACAACACTTCCTTGTTTCAGAACTACCAACATAATTTCGTAAGACGTTGGACTTAGAAAAAATCCATGGGACAGATTTTTTGAACATGACTGTACCACATGTCCCTCCTTGTCTGAAGTGGTATGTCCTCCAATAGTACAGGCAGTTCATGTTGTAAAAACTGTATGTATCGGTCAGCATTCAGTGTCCCTTGTATAAAAAAGGGCCAATGAGATGTTCACCCATTATACCACACCACACGTTCACACTCCATGGGCGCTGGCGTTCCACTTGGCGAAGCCAATGTGGATTTGTTACTGACCAATAGTGTATGTTCCTTAGGTTGACATTCCCGTGATTGGTAAAAGTTGCCTCGTCAGTGAAGAGGATACGTGACAAATCGGGTGTGTCGTGTCGTAACAACCATGTGCAAAACCGAACACGGTCCACAAAATCATTCCCGTGAAGTTCCTGATGGAGGGTGATATGATGGGTGAAATTTGTGTGTGTGCAGAATGCGCAATACACTTCGCTGACTCATCCCAGCATCCCTGGCAATTTCACGGGAGCTAACGTGCGGATTCACAGCAACAGCGGCGAGAACATTTGTTGCACCTGCCTCACCTGTAGTAGGCTTGTTCCGCACACGTGCTCGTGGTGTTACACTTCCGGTGTCTCTTAATTTAATAAATAACTTACCAAACAGACTCTCGAGATGGCTGTCGTCTGTCCGGATATCTCTCTGCGTACACACGGTAGGCTTCTGAGGCATTCTTTCGGCATTCCCCATAAATCAGGATCATGTCCGCTTTTTCTATGTTTGTGAACACCATAATCTTCGCTCTTACCACTATGATTGCTTGCTATGAACTAACACGATCTCGTGGACCTGCTATCAAAACTTGCTCTGCATAAAGGCAGTTCTGTCAGGCACCTGAGAAGTCTTACATGCCGTGGTACTGACGGTCAAGTGGGCCACTTGTTAGTTTGTTTACATATTTTCACATGGCCATATCTTCGTTCCTATGTGCAGTAGATGCATGAGACCAATGGCGTTGTGTTTCTCTGCATGTGCTCTTTTATATTATGCATGTTATTGTACATCGTTCCATTTAAAAAAATATGACTTTGCTCCAGATGCCCCATTTGTCGATATTTTCCGACCCACCCCATACCTCCGATTTACGAGCCCCATTTGATATTATTGTTTCACGCAAACCTCACATCGCTACTGTTTCTGGTTTCTTCACGATTTCAGGTGGTACTTTTAGGTGCCTCACGCGGTATAAAATGTCAATAAGTGTGTGTGTTTGTCAGAGAAATATTACCTGAGTTAATGTAACTGAGCCTAGATTCTATATGGCCCCTGTGTTCCAGTGTAATCTACCAATAATAAACTATATTTCACAACTTTAACCAATTAGAGAAACATCCTCAAAAAAATAAAAATTAGGAAAAGGCCTTTATTATGCCACTTGGGCCAGAAGGAAATTGTACCAAGATACACTAGACTCAGCCTGTGTAAGTTGTGTTCATCTTGGTTCCAAGTCAGCGAAGATCTGCCATGCCACGCCTCTGTACAGCTCTGCTACATAGCAAATGACAGGCCTCGTTTTTGTTACCTCACATTACCCCAGTGGTGAGCATTCAAAGTGGTAAAAAATTGAATTTTGCATAACTCCATGGATAATTAGACTCCCCGAAAGTGTCGAGAGGAGCCCGTGAGAGACTAAAATGCCACAAAGCAGTGGCATGAGGTGTGTTTATCATGCAAGCCTGCCTGCCCCTTGATGGACTATTGTTTTTAAAAATGATATATTCAGTGCTTCGGTTATCTAAATGGTCACCACATGCTACTGCATTACCCAAACACAACTTGACACCATTGACGGAATCTTATGAACTACCTCCCTACAAAAGATATCCACTTTATAAGCATAATAGTTTCTCTTGTGTGTACACGTTGCTTGCATTGTAGAATTATTTTCCTTAGTTTTGTTCTAAGAAAATGGCTTTCACAATAACAGAATAAACCAATTCAAAAAATAAGTCGCAAGAAAACTAAAGGAAAGAGAAATACAGACAAAGATGAAAAATCGGTTAAAAATAAATTTGTGTGCATTCCATTCCACAAGGAATTCTCACATAAAATTGCCAAAATTTTTAGAAGATTTAATTTCAAAATTGTGTTTAGATCACCAAGAAGTCTGGAATGTATATTTAATGAATTCAAAATGAGAGACTACCAGATGTGGAAACCACAGGAATATATATAACACCATTAAGCCTTGTTTCCATGATATAAAAACTAAATATGCTGACCAAGGCAGAAATTTATTTTATTATAAAACCTAAACTAAACAACATTTCAACCTTCTAGCAAGGTCCTCTTCAGACTCTGAACCAAGTACAAATGTAACCAGGTACACAACAGGATGATATATATATATATATATATACACACACACAAAATACTCCCCTCCAGACTATTAGAAAGTAGTTCTGGAACAATCTAGCAGGTGGCTTTCCCTTGTCAACTGTACTTTCTGCTGAAAGAGAATGTCGCTGGACTCTTTATCTCACGCCCTATTTCCTTCATTCTTCTTCCTTCTTCTCTCCTCTTTCTCTCTTGTCCATTCCACTCTTTCTAACGCCTTCTTCCATTCTTTGTTTAACTTCTGTCCCCCATTCCAGTGCATTGTGTCTTCTTCACCTTTCTTCTCTATTTCCTTGGACTCCTTCCATTTTCTCACTAGCATTCTCTTCTCCCTTCCTATCTGGCACAATAATTAATTATTTTTAAACCAGTTTTGTATTCACTGATAGATTAAATGTTCTCCCTGAGCCTACATCTGGCCGTGTATGCTACACTTACGTTTTATGATTTTCTCTCATCACTTTCAAGTGAGTTGATGTAATATACACTTGTAACTACTACTTGTTGGCAGGTAATCATTATTACCTAAAACACTGGCACTAGAACATTTCCTTTCTTTGGACACTTCCCTTCGTGGGTAGAGAATCATGATGTCACCATTCTTTGGCTACCTTTTACTTTCAGTTTCTAAATTCACTAGCTAGTTTACTTTGTATATACATAGATGTAAGAAAAAATCTATCAACAATTGAGGACCTCTACAGAAAATGGGCCCACATCCACATTTTCTTAAATTAAAATTTAGGCTTTAGGTACTCTTACTGGGGCACATAATGAAACAAAGGTAAGTGCAAAAATCTCATTGCGTGTTTGAAAAACAGCTTTATAAAATTTCCACTCTGTTGGAAAAGGTCCTGTGTCCTGTCACGTGCCAGTTTCGATGACACAATGAAGGTTGCTAGGATGAATGGTTTCTCGGAATCGACGAGAGATGGCAGCACGCTATATAAAGAGGAGCAAAGGAAATCATAAAAAACTTAGAGTGGAGAAGAGGGATTATGTATATTATAGTAAATTGAGAAATATATAAAAGAAGAGTTCAAATACTATAAAAGAAATAAATAGGATGTTGTATATAGTAAATTAAAATAATTAAGAATATGGCCACATATGAAACGTTTAGGAAAGTTATTAAGTAAGCGAACGAATTCAGAAATCTCTTTTTATTTTCCTGACGAGGAGAACATCGTCAGTGTTTTGGTTGTTTGTCCTCGGTGGCGTTGTTGTCAAATTAGACGCCCCGAGGCACTTTACGGTCGCGCTCCTTTTTAGTCGCACTGGGCCATTGGTAGCGCTTGTTATTAGCGATCCTGGCTATTCCCCTTTAGTTGTTAAATAGGAGGTGGCGCTATTGTCAGTTTCGTCGACCCTACTCTTTCTACAAGTATAGCTTGTATTGTTTTCCAAAGAAGCGGGGAAAGCGAGCGCATAAATCAGATTACGCTTTAAAAAAGAAAGATAATAAATTAAAAGAAGAAGTAGCCTTTTCCATATTAAAAGAATAAGAAGCCTTCTCGATTATCAAAGAAGAAGAAGCCTCTTTGATAATAAAAGAAGAAGAAGCCTTTTCCATATTAAAAGAAGAAGAAGCCTCTTTGATAATAAAAGAAGAAGAAGCATTTTCCATATTAAAAGAAGAAGAAGCTTTGTTGATAGTCAAAAAAGAAGAAGCCTTTTCGATAATCAAAGAAGAAGAAACCTTTTCGATTATACATATATATATATATATTCTCTGTATTTTGTATAGTTCTCAGAATATAGATCCACATTTAACTATATCCTCTTGGCTATAAAATGCTTTCTTATTTGGAATTCTCAAATAAAGAACCTATCCCCCTGAGACTAAGATATCTGTAGCCGTGGTAAATAACATTTAAGTACGTACCCACAAGGGGCGTTACAGTCCATAGACATTGGCCCATATTCCACAGAGGTTCTAGGTGTTGTTGAAGTAGGCTTTACTGATATGAACATGTTTGAACCTCACAACAATGTAAGCAAGGGAAACTTTGGTCAGAATTCTTTAAACCAAGGTGAAAGGTTTCGCGAATGGAACTATAGAGTCGTTCCATGTCAAATCACCCAGAGGTGGTTGCTTGACCATTTTGTTAATTTTTTATATTTTCACCATAGGTGGTCTTGCTAGTGACCTGCTGAAAAAGATTTTTTTTTTTAAAAAATCTTCCGCCATCTTGGATTTCTGCTCATTTTTCATCACTGCGGGAAGCAAAAATGAGCGTTTACAAGGGTTTTGAAAAAAGGTTGCTGTGTGATTTCTATTACAGATGGAATGTTCTAGTTTTCACTGCCTGAAAATAGAGATTCTGGCCTTTCAGAAAATGTATATATATGTAAGGTAAGATTTAAGTAACTGGGACTTTAATGGGTTTCAATATAACCATCGTAACGGGAAATTTTGCCAATTTTAAAGGTCTGTAAAATCAAAAGGGCTTGAAACCACAGGATGGAATTCTTTTTACAAGAACTATGAGTGGAAGGCTTTTCAGCCATGGTGAAACAAGTCCGGGGTTGTAAGCCCTTCTGTCCGATTTTTAGTTCCGAAATCCGAAAATTTCCAAAATTTGTGAATTTCAAGGTCAAATATCTCTAAAGGGGGACCTTCCAAAAATTTGAAATTTTGTCCATGGATACTCCTTCTAGTACTTAGTAAAACTTGTGAATTTCATTTTGGGGTTCACACCGATGTTCATGTTACAGGCTGTCAAATATCTCTAAAAATGACATCGTGAAAACATAATAATAAATAGGTTTAAAGTGACCTGATTTCCATTATTTTATAATTAGTTATTATATAAGGGTAAACAGAAATTAAAATAGATAAACTAGTTAGTTACTAGCTGATATATTTCAATATATACTTAGTGTGCTTTTGTTAATAAAAATCAAATCAAATCAAAATCACTTTTTGGATTGAGAAGACAAATGTTAGTAAACAAACAAGAGTACTATTATGTCAGTAAGTATATACAAGTTGCATGCACATGTTTCTTAAAGGTTTATGAATATCCAATACTATCAAACCTTACTCAATACATCCACTCTGGTACAGTCACGGACACTGCTGGGTTGTAACAATCGCATTAAAAAATAATGGTATCGTTACAACCCAGAAGTGTCCGTGACTGTACATAACAATTGTATGCGAAATATAATATATACAACAATTGTCTGCGAAAAATATCATAAGCTACCTGTAAAACATGACAAGCATTTAAACGCTTGAGAATATACGTATTCAAGTTCTTCCTCTATTTTTTGTATCCCAGTTACATATACCACTGTGATATACACAGTTTACAATTCAATATATTACATCACAATGACATTTACAATTCCATATATCACTACACATAATACAACATTACATCAATATATATATATATATATATATATATATATATATATATATATATATATATATATATATACACACACACACACACACTATCTACACATGGACCTCAAAGTTACAGGGGATCTTGTCTGTCTCTCAATCCATGAAGCCATGAAAAAAAGATAAAAAATATCTGACTGGTGCGTGGCCCCGAAAACACTGATTGGCACGGAGATGATTGATCAACGGACTATTTCTTCTTATGTGCTTGTAACTTTAGTGACAGTTCTGTGTTTTTCTGTTGAGTAATGGTGTATGTTCTCCCAGTAACAGTGGTGAAGTCACATGGTGTCAGAACATCAATTATATTGTTCAACTTCACCCAAGCAACATCATTTCTTTGTAAAGTAAAGCTCGTTGATGGTCCACCAGGATTGAAGAACATCACTTTAACATCATTGTTTTTTTTTGACATTTCAATTACTTTGCCTACATACCACCTGTTATTGTAAATGCAAACGACATTGTCATTTTCAATTATTTCATTAAAATGAAATATTCGTGGTAAGTCATCAATTCTGAACTCTACATGATTAATTTGAAATGATGCAGATCTTCTACTGGTGAGAAGAGTTGAAGAGTCCTTGGGTATGTAGCAGTGGTGATCTCTTGTTCCTTCAAATCTATGAGCTTCATTGAAGGGGTCATTCACAAACCCTTGCTCATTTTTTGTCACTTTCAGTCACCATGATGAAGTTTATCCTTTAATATTTTCCACAAAACACAAAACTCATACATGTCCTTTGGTGTAAGAATAAGGCCCTTAGTTGGTCGCTGCAGACTTGCCTTTGCCACAAGTCTTTTTACCGTCCCACCAATCCCATCACAAGGACCCTTGCCATGGCTTGTGGCAAAAAAAAATGCCACTCAGTTGCCACAGCGAAGTCCTGTTTATGCTTACATAAGTTACAAAAATTCTTTCTGTTCTTATATTGGGCTCCTGAGCCATATTGAGAAATAATAAATTTTCTTTAGATTTGGGATGAACGTTTGAACAAATTGAATCAGCTGCTTTTGGAAAGCGTAAACAGCAGTTGTGTTGTGTACAATGCAGTCACTTATAATACAAAGACTTTTGATGCATAGATCATCTGAAGAATTAGTCTTAAAGTAGACACAAAAGGGGTGGACAGTAGCTTGAGCGTTAATCCAGTGGTAACTCTGGATTTCATCTTGTACAACAAATGTGAAGTTTTTAGAGAAATCACCAATCACTACACATTCATCCGGAGAAAGACTTTCTTTCGTTCTTTTGCAAAATTCTGATTGACTCTGAGCAATAAAGTGGTGACATTTTAATTGCAGTAACTTCGAAGCTAAATTTTCTTTAAACTCTGAAATTGTTTCTACAACAGTGATCAAATTGCAACGATCTGTTGTTATCCATTGTTTGTAAGTATTTTTTTCTCGTCGTCATCATCAGAATTGTCCAAATCAGGATTCAGTTCATGTAATTTTAAGTATTGTGTAATTGTAATTGTAAACTCTGTATATCACAGTGTATATGTGACTGGGATACAAAAAATAGAGGAAGAACTTGAATAAGTATATTCTCAAGCATTTAAATGCTTGTCATATTTTACAGGTAGCTTATGTTATATTTCGCAGACAATTGTTGTATATATTATGTTATATTTCGCATACAATTGTTATGTACCAGAGTGGTTGTATTGAGTAAGGTTTGATAGTATTGGATATTCATAAACCTTTAAGAAACATGTGCATGCAACTTGTATATACTTACTGACATAATAGTACTCTTGTTTGTTTACTAACATTTGTCTTCTCAATCCAAAAAGTGATTTTGACTTGATTTGATTTTTATTAACAAAAGCACACTAAGTATATATTGAAATATATCAACTAGTAACTAACTAGTTTATCTATTTTAATTTCTGTTTACCCTTATATAATAACTAATTATAAAATAATGGAAATCAGGTCACTTTAAACCTATTTATTATTATGTTTTCACGATGTCATTTTTAGAGATATTTGACAGCCTGTAACATGAACATCGGTGTGAACCCCAAAATGAAATTCACAGGTTTTACTAAGTACTAGTAGGAGTATCCATGGACAAAATTTCAAATTTTTGGAAGGTCCCCCTAGAGATATTTGACCTTGAAATTCACAAATTTTGGAAATTTTCGGATTTCGGAACTAAAAATCGGACAGAAGGGCTTACAACCCCGGACTTGTTTCACCATGGCTGAAAAGCCTTCCACTCATAGTTCTTGTAAAAAGAATTCCATCCTGTGGTTTCAAGCCCTTTGATTTTACAGACCTTTAAAATTGGCAAAATTTCCCGTTACGATGGTTATATTGAAACCAATTAAAGTCCCAGTTACTTAAATCTTACCTTACATATATATACATTTTCTGAAAGGCCAGAATCTCTATTTTCAGGCAGTGAAAACTAGAACATTTCATGTGTAATAGAAATCACACAGCAACCTTTTTTTCAAAACCCTTGTAAACACTCATTTTTGCTTCCCGCAGTGATGAAAAATGAGCAGAAATCCAAGATGGCGGAAGATTTTTAAAAAAAAAAAATTCTTTTTGAGCAGGTCACTAGCAAGACCACCTATTGTGAAAATATAAAAAATTAACAAAATGGTCAAGCAACCAATTGATTTAAAATTGGGTGATTTCACATGGAATGACTCTATAGTTAAGGTACCAAGGTCACACCTAAAATGGCTCTTCCGGAGGTTTATCTCTGGAACAGGTAAAGGGAAAATAGTCGAAAATGGTGGTGATAGAAAGGGTATCCCGAAAGTGGCCTGTGTAGTATGACCCAACTTGACCCAGAAGCGTTCGTACAGGGTGCCAAAATGAAATGTATTTTTAATGTTCAACTGGTGCCTAAAACATGGTTCGTTTCGTGATTATTTTACACGGTACCTATTTGAGATGGATATAACCATCAATTTACATTAAAGGGAGGATGTTTTGTGCTACCATGTGGTATTTTGTGTTTAGTCGATCTGACCAATACCAAGCAAGTATATCATTTAATCATAATATATTAATGTTTCCACATAGAAAAGGGCCTGTAATATTAAAATAATAGTTTATTAAAAATTGTATTGACGTACGTCACAATTTATTTTCATGCAAAATGTTAAAATACATTGTATTACTTGAAATGAAAAATGATGCTCAATAACAAGTGCATGATAACATTTTTTTTCTCTTAAAATTTTGTACTTAGGTTTTTTTTCCATAGAAGACATCAATTTTTGAAAATGGTTAGTAGATCTAGTGATTTATCTAACAGCTTTCTGGAGAACTGTCACTAATGTGGGAATTTATCTGGCACTTTATTTCTGTAAATGGAAATAGTCAATGTCTGTTTTCAATGACTGAAATAAAGAAAGAATGAGGGCCTCCCCAGTGGAGTAGTGGTACCATCGTCATCTTGTAATCAAGGAGTTCCAGGTTTGTATCCTGGTGGAGACACTTAGTGTTTTGGATCCCACTTTAAAATGTAGGTCCAGTCCTGATTAGCCTTAAAAATGGACTTAAAATGCCAACTCAATCAATCAGTCAATGACTGAAAGATAGACCTGGAATGTGCTCAGACTCAATGAGGATCTGACCACATCTAAAATATCTTATGCCTGAACTTTGCAATGCCATAGAATGGGTCTTTATGCTTTCACATAACAACCATCTCCTTGCGAATTTATTTTGGGGATTCCCCTTCAAGAACAACTCTGACTATATTTCTCCACCATACTACTTCCATGTATATTCAGCTAACAGAAAATCTAGCCTAGATTTAGGGCTTGAATTTTCTTATGTAGTACATAGATATGCATCACATTTCACAAAAAATACCTTGTCTGAAATATGTGAAACAGGTTGACGCTATTCTTTATTGAACTACCCATGTACAAATCCAAATTGGTGTGTATTTCATTAGAATAGCTATTTACAGGGCCACACATTCAGAAGATAATACTGAATTTGAACCCAAATGTAGCAGATTGGAAACATCACTTCCTTCTAGTAATTTTTACATTCTTTAAGTTTTGATTGGAATCTTAATAATGGTGTCCCAGATCACAGTTGAATTTCAGATAATTTTTTTTTTCATTCTGTGAAATCGGAAGGTAAAATTAATATTGAAATAGATGATACAGACTTAGGAATCCATGAATGTGTTGCATAATTCTAAAATCCTCTGTTCGATTGCCAGTTGACATCTTCTCTTTCAAAAGCATGTGTTTGTGTGCGTTGTATTTTGTCTTCAATTTGAACACCATCTGAAGTTTCTGTGTAAAATATATTTTCAGATTTCAAGTGCCTCACCCTCATTATCACAGATGGAATCTGCCCCTTTGCCCCCACTACTGAAGGTAGAACCTGACCTCATGACGTGTTCAGTAAAAAGCGAGTCCCAAGATATCCCTCTTCATGAGGAGTCAAATGGAAACACTTGGCAGCCATCATTATCATCACTTAATAAATCTGAACCAAAGGAGGAACAAATGAAAGTCGACGAGCCAGGGGATGTTTCTGATAGCTACTTTCACGTATATTTGCACTCTGGTTCTGGGATGAGTGAATTCTTATCAGAGGATAAACAGTTTGGTGGTGTTCCATTCAACAGTAATGAGAGTGACAATGTTAATGTGGAGTCTGAAGATGTGAAGATTGAAATCACAATTGAAGATGAATGTCCAGCTGCAGAGACAGAAAGGTGAGTGCATGAAGTATTTTCAATGAGTACCACAATATCCTCATCAGGGGTAGAAAAATACAGGGCACCCATTTCTCATAGTGCCTGAAAATTCTCACTGGCTGCCTGAATTTTCCAATTCAGTTCTATATATATATATATACACAGGGTGTCGCAAAACTCTTTCAACAACTCTTTGGTGCTGGTAGATATCATAAAAACAAGTAACTTTTCCCTATAAAGTTTACCTCGAAACACTTTCATAACCATAACACTTTCAGTATTTAAGCTCAAAGTTTCCAAATAAAAGTGAAGTCAAATTGTAGTCAGGTGTCTTTGAAGGACCACAGATCCAGACTGTCATGGAATATACTGCTTTCATTGGACTCATGAATGAAGATGAAAAGTCAGCCTGGGTTGCTTTTATGAATGTGGCTAAGGGCTTTCTTGGAAACGTGAAAGCAGAGAACTATCAAGAGATTTTGCAGGCATTTAGGAAGTTGGGATGTAGAATGAGTGTTAAGATTCACTTTCTCTACTTTCTCTTACTTCCCAGAAAATCTTGGGAGACTGAGTGAGGAACAGGGAGAGATGTTCCACCAAGACATTAAAGTTAGGGAACAGTCCGGTGGAATGAGGCTGTGATGGCAGATTACTGTTGGTGTTAGATGAGAGATTCTTCCATACCTCACAATAGAAGTGCGAAATGCCACATAGTTCAAGTGATTTGACTTAGTTTAAAACCTCATACATTACTCCAAGACATATTTTGAAGACATTTCATGTAAATTTGTTTCACTTATTTATTTTATTTATTCCTTGTTTTGAATGGCGAAGATAAGGCACAACCCTTTTCTTCCACTTAACCCTCTCTACTTCACATTTTAGAAATTTATTTTTATAGCTAACTGTTTGTGAAATATATAAAAACTAAAAACATTAAGATACCAAAAAAATAAGTATATAAAAACTAAGAACATTAAGATACGAAAAAAAAGAAAAACATAAAAAATAAAAACAAAAAATGCATACACACTAAGAAAAGTAAAAAATACTTGTAAAACATAAACACACACAACAAACATCCTCAAATTACAGGAAAAGTCATTGAGTGTTGGTCCTACAAGTTTACACGAAGATTATTTTCCTGTTTTCAGTACTGGTAAGTTGACTCACAAGGAAATATTTTGCATTTAGTTGGTCTGTAGTTTAATCACTATGTATAGTATATATATAGTATATTATAGTAATACCGAATTCTTTTTTCTTTCATTTCTTAAAAACCAAGCTAATATCGAAAAAGTAATAATGGATCTGGATTCATAAACAAGACTGCTCGGACTAGGTAGCCATTTTAACATTAGTATCAGATTAACATTAAAATACTTTTTAATATATCTTTAATTTTTATCATTCTATTTTTTTTTATTATTATTATTATTATTATTATTATTAATGTATTGCCACAAACTTTAGTGTGTAATCTAAGTGTATATCCATGATGACCATTTTCTCTTCATTCTTTAGTTATATGTAGAGTTGGAAGTGGTCGGAAAAAAACAGCTTTTTTAGAAAAAAAAACAGTTTTTTTCCACTGCTTTTTTGGTTGGGCTTTTTTGAGCTTTTTTCACAAAAGTGTTTCAAATCAATTAAAATACAGGAGTTGGCAGTATTTTTCCTGTTCCATGGTTTTCGTTTATCTCCCTAAAATAGACACTCATTTCTAAATATAAAATACAATTTACAATCTGAAATTCGTAGCTAGACATAAACAGTGGTTTCAAGAAAGCTGGCTTTTTTGAATGGGCGGTTCTTTCCGAGTGTTATCTTCATATTTCGGTAGGCTTATTAAATATATATCTATTTATCGTTACGGTAGTATAAACATATTTACATAACTACAGTAGTTTTGTATGTGTTTTTGATAGGAACCTAATAGTATATGATTTTCAAGGTTTGAATTTGTTATATGAACACGTACATGAAGCAAAAAAGAAAATACTGCTATACATTTTGAAAATCTAGTATTAGATCTCTTTACATGAAATTTTGTGTTCAGTAAAATATATTTGTATTCTGGATTTCCAGTACATCATGTATTAAATGGCCGCTAAACCTGGGCACGGAGCAACTAGTGATGCATTTCTTGCTGTTTGTTGCAGTGGTTCTCAACCTTTGTGAGACCACAGTCCAGTAAATTTATTTCTTACAAGTCAATGCCCTGATCCCAACACTCATAAATAAATTTCTGATCTTTAAAATTTATGTGGAAATTAATATGCACCCTTAATTAATATTAATATATCAACTATGGTATAATCATAGTTCAATTGTGTATAGACTTGCTGTCAAATATAAAATTAGATTTAAATTAGTTGTCAACCCCTGGTGCAATGGACCTTTTGCAGACCAACAGTTGAAAAACAATGGCACTAAAACTGAAGCAGAAGAAAATAAGATTTGCGGCCAGCAAATGACAAAAATAAATCTGTTTAAGAAGTCTGGACTGAACCTACAGTTTAAAATGAGATCTGAAGCATTCTGCCTCCACTGAGTTTTGAACTTCAGAGCCCTTCTTATTACAAGGCAACATCATTACTTTATCCCACTCCAGAGGCCCATTCATGATTATGAAAGGACCTTCTATGAAAATGCCAGCATTTTATCCGGCAGTGCTTGCAATTTGTTTTTTGTAATTTACATGCTAAATTAAATCTTAATCTCTGTTGAAGTAACTAACAATCTCATTAAGTATAGAAATATTCAGACCAAAGCAACACATTACAGTTGGGGTGTAACATTAAAGTGGCAAGCGACATTGGCCCCTTCAGTCTATAAGCAAGCATTCACCACACATGCACAAACAAGACCGAAGTGACAGGATGCGTGAAACTTTTTTGTAGTTTGGATGGGCAGAGATTGAGGGATCAGTTCACAGGCTTACCATTGCTCCTTGCTTGCATCTTCTGCTCCAATGCCATCTTATAAGGGCTTGATGATAATATTTCGCACCTCTTGAGATTTCCTTTTCTTGCACGTTCTTCTCTTTTTGCTGAGTTTCTTGTCCGAGTTTTGGTCACATATTACATTCATTTCCACTTTCGGATTTCTTCAGTCTGTCTTGAATAGAACTTTTAGCCATGCTAAAATACTCTGCTGCTCCTGTTACACTCATTCTTGACTGTAATGCATGATCCACTCCTAGTTTCATGGTATCCTTGGACAACAAACCGCAGGTTGTAGTCCTTCCTTTGAATTTTGGAATCTTTCTTATGCTCAGTGACTGAAAATGAAATAAAACGGACTGTTACTGAAGTAAGTCTAACTATAGGCTCAATCCAGCATTGTCCGGGGCTACCCCTTTTCACACTGTCTGCGAGTACCCGCCATGCATGTTTCACATTTAACATACTTGGAGCCTAACATGACGTCACTACAGTGTTACGTCATATGGCATTTTACAAACATACATCATACCTTGTAAACTGTTACTGTGTAGTACAGTTCCACTTACCAAGAGAGCTGTCAGATGCTCATAAATATTATCTGTGTAGACTGTAGTCTTCAACGAAAACACAAAATGCACTGGTGTGACCACATCTATGATAACATTCAACTCAACTGAAATGCCACATAATCTCTAGTGTAGGGAAGTCTTACAGTGATAAGTAGGTGTTGCCATCTCATCGCAATTCACGAAAACACATACTGTACGTGTCTACCCTCTGTCCGCAGGTACCCACTTTCCCCCTAATAATTTTCCAAATTCACTATTTTGCAGTTTGAATGCAAATCAGAGAGAAATGAAGTCAATTTCGTGGAAGCTACTCGTAATATAGGTACTTAATATACCTGGATCTGTATGACATTCTTATTTCCATATGCAAAAACATGAATTTTGTTTATAATTTTCAGGGAAAAATCTAAGTTTTGTCCTGGAAAACCTGGAAAAGTCAGGGAATTTAATTTCTGCTTGTCTGTAGCCACTCTGGCCTGATATGCCCACCAAGTGCATTTTGCCTCCCAATTACATTACATGTATGTTTTTATGAACAAAAGTAATAATGAAATATTGGGAACATCCTAGGAAACTATGTAATTTATTATTTTCAAACAGTTGAAAAATCTAAAAAAAATGAAGGTGGTGGGCCTGCAAAGTGCCTCCCACCAACTCCCCGGTTAGCTAGTGTTAAAATTGTATCTGAACCAATATGCAATATGTGTCCACTGGGATTGGCCAATATCTGTCTCTTGGTTGCTAAATGATGTAAATTTGTTTTAGCTAGTTGTAAAATACAGGGTGGCCCACAGGATATAGTACAATATAAAACTATTATAGATATGTGTAGCATATATTTACATCAACAACAGTCATACATATCAGTTGTACACATATTGCCATTTCTTATAATCACACTTTTAAACTTACATGACAAACACTATTTTTTTAAAAAAATAACATTAGCCAAATTGCCTCCATCTGCATCGATGCATTGCTGAAGATGTTCGTGAAAGCTTCTCATGACGTTCTGAATGATTTCGGGAGGGATGGCCGCAATCTCTTCCTGGATTGTGGCTTTCAACTCATTAATATTATGGATACGGCGTGAAAACACTTTATTCTTTAGGTAGCCCCCCAAAAAAAATCAGGGGCGGAGAGATCGGGTGATCTTTCAGGCCATTCAATATCACCAAATCATGAGATTTATCAATGTGGAAAGTGGCGCCTCAGTTCAGTCATGAAAATATGGGCCGTATGAGGCATAGCACCATCTTGCTGAAACCATGTCATGTCTCGAAGACTTTGTCCCTTCAGTTGTGGAATGAAGAAATTGTTAATCATGTCCACATATCGAACGGCATTAACACTCACTGTACACCCGTTTTCTTCAAAAAAATATGATACAATGATTCCACTGGACAGTCCAATAGCACACCAGACCTTGACCTTTAGGCTTCCCTGAGACTGTTCATGAATCAGTTGTGGGTTAGTGTCAGAGTAATAGCGGAAGTTTTGTTTATTCGCAAAACCGTTAAGATGAAAATTTGCCTCATCAGACATCACAAGATGGGGCAGTATTGCATCATCGTGGTTGATTCTGTCCAAAAAGGTTGTGCAGAATCTCCGCCTGCTCACTTTATCTACCGGCTGTAATTGTTGAGCCATTTGCACTTTGTAAGGATGGAACTTTAAATCCTGTTTAACAATCCTCTGGAGGGATGTGTGGGAGATTTGTAATGTTGTGGAATGATGACGAAGTGATCGCTTTGGGCTTTGTTGCAGAGCTACACGTGCACTTTCAATATTCTCTGGCATTCGAACTGTCCTTTCAGGCCCTGCAGGCTTCACATTGATTACCGAACTAGATTGACGAAATTGGTTTATGCACCGGGAAATTGTCATTCTGTCTGGAACAGTGAAATGGTGCTCTCTTCCATGCTGCATAGCACGTTGGACAGCCTCGATGTTAACTGTAATTGGTAAAAAGCCAAAATTTCCATTTTTTTAAAAAAAAACCCTGGCTTTTTATTGGTAAAAAAGGTCCATTCAAAAAAGCTGACTTTTTTTGCAACTCATGTATTATGAGCATGTGTTTGAAATTGTTTCCTTATTGTGTCCGTTGTGCTTGTCAGCTCTATTCCTTTATGTGATTGTTTATGTTTCTCTGCGTGGGCTCAATTGCACCACAAGTGTTTCTCTTTGCACTACTGGAAATTATATCAAACAGTTTTCCTTGAGTGATGTGTTAACGTCAAAGAAAGTGTGTATACCCGTGATTCACTAACATCCAAAACTTCACAAGAAGGCAACATGTAAGTACCCAAATTACCTTATGTCATCTTCTTTCCAACTTGCTTCTACATTCATACTTGAAACAATACTAAAATACGCTAGGATTATGGAAGGGAAGTTTCGATTTCCCTCACATTTACAACAAATAGTCTTTGCTTTCTCCCTGATGTCGACTACACCATGTGAAAATCCTGCAAGTAAGGGTTTCCTCCCTCCTAGTTATTGCCCCCCCAAGCCCACCCTTCCTAACCCTTGCTCAGGTGAACATCAGTCCTTGTCTTCGCTAAAATTAGATGAGCTGGCCACCAAAGTGCACGAATGTGCTTTGATATCTTCGTGGCCACCGAGAGCTGGTCTTTCCATGAAGCCTTGCCTCAACCTTCTCCATACCTGGTTATGCAGCAATAAAAAACGATAGAAGCACAAAGGGTGGGGTGGCCTAATTCTGTATCACCGTAAAGATAGAAGCACAAAGGGTGGGGTGGCCTAATTATGTATTACCGTAAAGATCTGAATGTCAAGATCATTCCCTCTTGCAACAATCACAAAAATTACGACGAAGTCGAAATTATTAGTGTAACGGTGAAGCTCCAACATTTAACTCTGGGAATATTTGGTGTGTACAAAACTCCTAATATATTGTATACAAAATTATCGTGCCTAGAAACCACAATCTTGGAAGTTTTCCCACTTTTTTACAAATTACTTGCTCTAGGAGACATAAATGCAGATTTCCTTTCTCTCCATAAACCAGAAACAGTATATTTACAATCAATAGTCTACTCTTTTGGCTTCGTCCAGATCATTAACCGACAGACCAGAATAAAGGCAAACAATCAATCACTCCTCGATGTACGTAGTAATAACGGATGACTAAGATCATGTACACTCATTTCACGTAAAGGCGACATTTGCCATCGAAAAACCAAAATTATTTAAACAGTTTATCACATATCGAAACTTCTCTACCTTCGATGAGATATATTTGATAGGGATGCTGCAACAATTGAATGGATGCTAATGGATAGCTTCGACACCATCAACGATAAAGTACACTTCATTACTCAAATCATAATAAATCTCTTTGACAAGCATGCGTTCCTTGAAAGTAAATAAATAAAACGAAAAAAAAATCTCCCTTCATATCAGAAAATACGAAACTACTATAAAACTCTGTGACAGTGCCTTAAAAAAATAAAAGTACACAAAAACGCAGGCAAATTTGGACTATTATAAATAACTGAGAAACTTTATTACCTCAGTCCAGCAGCAGGAAAGGAAACCTTTTTTAATCATCACCTCTACTGCAACAATAACAACAAAGAGTTGTGGGAAAAATTAAAAACATGGGGTGTATACAGTAAAAATATCAACAATGAGATATCTCCCAACTTGAGAAACGTGGATTCAATTAACAGACATTTTTCTAGCATATGCATCAAGCGGATGTTTCAGAAGATACCGTTAACAAAACTCGAGAGTTCTTTAATTGTAACACTTTTAACGATAGTGCTCAAACTTTCCACCTGCAAAAAATAAACGAAACTGAAACAATGAAAGTGATAAATGAAATATCAGCCTCTGGTAATGATGGAATATTTATAAAAATGATTAAACTATTACTGCCACACATCTTACGTCCCCTGAAGCACATGGTAAACACCTACCATAACCAAACACTCAACTACATATTTCCTTTCCATCAAATCACTGGATGCAAAGTTAGCTTTGCTCAATGATGATTTATCCAGCATAAATACTTAGTGTAAATATAACAGTCTAAAAATAAACCCACAAAAATCAACTTTCTCTGTTATTGGTTTGGGAAATAGTCTCTCTCTGATAAATTCTAATGAGATATGAATCAAACTAAACATGTCCATAATCCCTTATTCAAGAGTTGTCAAAAATCTAGTCATCATTTTCGATGAACACCTTAACTGGGACATTCATGTTCAAAAACAAGTTTAAAAACTTATGCTGTGCTAAGGTCGATATACAGTTTCAAAGAATGCCTAAAAGCAGAGATTAAAATTGGATTAATACACTATCTACCAACAAGTAATTGGGCACCTGTGATGGTGGTTATTTTAGTATCTAATTTGAATCATTTAGTGGTACCATTGGTGGTTGTTCGTGGCACAATGAACTCACAGACATACTGTACAATACTAGACAATGAAATGTTCCCAACCTTGTGGCATTTTTACGGAATGGACCCCTGTTATTTCCAGGATGACAATGTTAGGTGGCATGTTTCGGAGGCTACTATGCAGTGGTATGCCGACAACAATGTTCACCGATTGGTCTGGCTTGCACAGTCTCCTCATCTCAATCTCGTTGAACACCTTTGGGAGGCATTGGACTGGCGGGTGAAGTCTTGGGTAAATGTGGCCAAATTCCATTGTCCAACTGAGTGAGATCTTGCAAGAGGAATTTCGATGCATTCCAATGGACGTCCTCCACAAACTAGTCGAGAGCATGCCTGACAGAGTGGCTGCTGTTATAGCAGCAAGAGGTGTCTCCACAAAGTTCTAACAGGGTTCGCACCACCAGCAATCATTTTGTACACGTGCCCAATTACTTTTTGGTAGATAGTGTAGAATCACTGATCTCTCCTATCCCAGACTACTGTGACGTAATCTATGAACCAAATCTATCCGTTCGAAACAAACCAAAATTCAGAAAGTCCAAAAATCATGTTTCAGTTTCGTGTACCACATAAGAATATGTGATCATATCCTCCCAACCTTAAACGCAAACAAAATGTTGAACATGGCCCGACACCAAGAATTACATCTGTGTTGCTTTACTCATAATCCTTTAAAAACAAAAATACCTCAAAAACTGTTCCATAAATTAAAATTTTGAAGGAAATAGATTTGGTGTTTTAAGTCCACTGTATGCACATTAAGGCTAATTGGTACTGGACCTGCAGTTTAAAGTGGAATCCGAACCACTATGTGCCTCTACCGGGAATCGAACCCGGGACCCCTTGATTACAAGGCTACAACGCTACCACTGCGCCATAGGGGAGGCCTTAAAATTCAGAAGGAAAATACATGATTATAGAACAAGGAGAAAGCACGCAAAGCACACACTAGTGTTTTTCCAATCTGCTTTTACACATTCAGCTGCAAGAGCATGGAATGTACTTCCTCCTTCCATGATGTCCCTCACTAATAGCAATGCAATAACTACAAAGACAAACTCAAAAATCTATTGTTAATTGAACATTATCTGTGTTCCAGCACTCACGAATAGTAGCTCTCACTTCTGAACCAACTTCCTAAAAAAAAAAAACTAAGTATTTTCATTTTTCATTTTGCTATTACTTTCTCCCTTGCACATTGCCAACCCTTGATTATATTTTGTTTTTTTGTTGGGCAATAAATATAATGTATAATTTGTATTTGACTTGCATATATGACACCAAGCACAATCATGTTGATTAATGTGTCTATCCTTTGTGTATTTTTTTTGTGTGTAAGGGAGCCTTTATTCTCACTTTTGTATTTGTTCTTTTTGTGTGTCTTCCTTTTTCTTCACTTCTTTTCTTGTTAATTGTATTTAGTATGCAGTATATGTATCCACCAGGGGTAGGTGGAAGAACAGCTGCATGTTGAACCTCGCCCTTTAATAAAGGAAAATTGAAATTGAAATGGAAGTACACGAAGAACATACATAATGGAGGGCTTACTCTTCTTGTTACATTTGTAATTTGATATTTCATGTCACGTTTGTGCTACTTCTGACTTATTGCTATGATATAGATAAGACATGATTGAATGAAATTTATGATGGGACCCTCACAGAGAACAATGATGCACATGATGGTACTCGAACCCCATGGCAATATTGAAGGATATCACTCAATGCACTCTGCCACTGAGCTGGTCATTTTCATTTATCTTGAGCACCTAGTTTTTTTACTGAATAAATCATAATAAACGTTATTGTAACATTTCTTCTTTGTCTCCCCGATGGCATAGTGGTTACGTTATCACCTTGTAATCAAGGGGTCCTGGGTTCGGTATCCAGTGGAGGCACATGGCGGTTTAGATCCACTTTAAACTGTAGGTCCAGCCCCAATTAGCCTATCTGTGCATAAAAGTGGACTTTAATAAAAAAATCCAACTCAATTTCTTCTTTGTTTTTGCGACTAGTATCTGCTATATGTTTAGCAAAACGAATGACTTCTATTTACACACCGAATTAGACATTTTAACATGCACATTGAAACTTATTGAAATTCAAAATAGCAAATACTGGCTGATTGCTCCTGGACCTTACACTAAGTTAAAGATAAAAACATTTACCTTAATATATGTGGACACAATTCGAGAGAGAGAGAGAGAACAGAGTGGTAACACTGTTAGATACTGATGAAAGTCATAACACACTACCCCACTTTTAAAAGCCAGAACCCCTTCCCCATTGGAAATAGGATAGAGGATACAGAAGGGGAGTGACCTTGACATGGTCAGTCACGGAGTCTTACACTTGCAAAATTGTATCCAAAAATCCATGTTCCATATAGCCAGCTGGTATCCTCAACTGTGCAGTGAGGCTTCACTAGGCGACAAAGTTAAGAGGCCTTCTCTCAGGGTAGAAACCACCACCAAAGCATAACCACCTCAGAGCCAAACATAACTTTTTTTTTAAAAAATTTTCATCAAATCATGTTTCTAGACTTTAAGTTCTTACAAAATTTATTTTGTATTGTTTGTTCTTGAATATTCATTTATTGAAAAACACCATGCGTCGTGTGGGACACTGGGTGTGAATTGGAAATTGAAATTGAAGTTGAATTTTGTTGAATTTGCAGTTGTCTGCTAGCTTAGCATATGGATTTCCTCGGACTCTGGCTAAATGAGGCATGAACACGCTCCACATTGTCATCAGACACCTTTCTTTTTGAATACTTACCTCTTATCGGCAACAAAGAACCGGTTTCGCGTAACTGTTTTTGCCATTTCTTTATTGACATGTACGATGGAACTTCTTCTTTAGCACCCAAACCATAACATGCACAAAATCGTCTGCACAAGTGTCTGAGACTTCACTTCAGACAACGTTAAGACACAAAGCACCTTTTCTTTTGGCTACCACATGATGAATGGCTACTGAGAAACTGATAATATCAGTTTTCAAGATATTCTGGCTACTGTGCATGTGCAACTACCACTGAATGTGTTGCTAAAAAAAATTGAGTCATTCTTTAAAATGAAACAAAAATCACATCATTCTGACAGTTCGTTTGGAAGTTATGAATTTTTATTTTATTATATGTATAAGCTGGACAGGCTGCAGATCAATGCAGAACTGAATAAGATAAATTTTGATGTAACTTGTTTTTATGTAGGTCTACTGGTTTGAATTGGTGTCCAAACTCGAGTATCTATAATTTTTGATCCGACAATAGTGTAACGCATCTAGCTGGAAATGCCTAATATCACACAAGAATATTCATGGACTTCTGCCCTTACAAAAACATATGAACATATAGGTAAAATACTCATCTTGTCGCCTGCTGAAGGAACAACTTTTCTTTTGTGATATCATGGTGTGTTACTACTATAGGTTACAAGTACGCATTACGAAAAGTTACTTTTATTGTTTCACAAGAAGTGTTATTATTTGGAATTCATGTTTTATTCTTCAGTATTGTAGCCTATGGTGAAATATTCCTGTGTAAGTTTTCTTAAACACGTCTATCTTCTTGCAGGTTATCACTGGAATGCACATCAATTAGAAGTGAATTTATACAGGAAAAAATGTATAGTGAAAAAGATTCATGTCTTAGGGAGACTAACTTTGTTGCAAATAAGAACTTCGGATCAAAATCACTACCAATGAAATCTCTTACCTGCAGCTCAGTACTGCTGAAAACTCTCTGCTCTGGGACAAGGAATAGTGAAACTAATTTAGAATCTACAAGGGAAACAGAATATACAAAATCTTCAAACTCTAAGGGTTGTACTGTTTGCAAGGATGGCAGCAATTTGTGTGATCACAAATGTGAACATGTAGTTCACATGCAAATTGATATTAGTGAAAAATCTTTTGTGTGTTCAACGTGTAACAAATCATTTTCACAGAAAAAACACCTGAGACAACATTCAATTATTCATACTGGAAATAAACCCCATGTGTGTTCAACGTGTAACAAATCATTTGTATGGAAAGCAGTTCTTAGACGACATTCATTAATTCACACTGGAGATAAGCCCTATGTGTGTTCAACGTGTAAGAAATCATTTTCACAGAAACAACACCTTAGAACACATTCAATAATTCACACTGGAGATAAGCCCTATGTGTGTTCAACTTGTAACAAATCATTTTCACAGAAACACGACCTTAGACAACATTCAATAATTCATACTGAAGATAAACCCTATGTGTGTTCAACGTGTAACAAATCATTTGTATGGAAAGGAGTTCTTAGACGACATTCATTAATTCACACTGGAGATAAGCCCTATGTGTGTTCAACGTGTAACAAATCATTTTCACAGAAACAACACCTTAGAACACATTCAATAATTCATACTGGAGATAAGCCCTATATGTGTTCAAATTGTAACAAATCATTTAAACTTAAAGAACACCTTAGAGAACATTCAAATATTCATACTGGAGATAAGCCCTATGTGTGTTCAACATGTTACAAATCATTTTCACGGAAACAAGACCTTAGAAGACATTCAATTATTCATACTGGAGATAAGCCCTATGTGTGTTCAAATTGTAACAAATCATTTTCACAAAAAAAATACCTTAGAATACATTCAATAATTCATACTGGAGATAAGCCCTTTGTGTGTGCAACGTGTTACAAATCATTTTCACGGAATCAAGACCTTAGAAAACATTCAATAATTCATACTGCAGATAAACCCTATGTGTGTTCAAATTGTAACAAATCATTTTCACGGAAACAATACCTTAGAAGACATTCAATAATTCATACTGGAGATAAGCCCAATGTGTGTTCAACATGTTACAAATCATTTTCACGGAAACAAGACCTTAGAAAACATTCAATTATTCATACTGGAGATAAGCCCTATGTGTGTTCAAATTGTAACAAATCATTTTCACAGAAACAATACCTTATAATACATTCAATAATTCATACTGGAGACAAGCCCTATGTGTGTTCAACGTGTTACAAATCATTTTCACGGAAACAAGACCTTAGAAAACATTCATTTATTCATACTGCAGATAAACTTTATGTGTGTTCAACTTGTAACAAATCATTTGCACAGAAAGGACACCTTAGACGACATTTAGTAATTCATACTGGAGATAGACCCTATGTGTGTTCAAATTGAAACAAATCATTTGCACGGAAAGAACACCTTAGAGAACATTCAATTATTCATACTGGAGACAAGCCCTATGTGTGTTCAACGTGTAACAAATCATTTACACGGAAACAACACCTTAGACAACATTCAATTATTCATACTGGAGGTAAGCCCTATGTGTGATGAACATGTAACAAATCATTTTCACAGAAACAGCACTTTAGAAAACATTGAATATTTCATACTGGAGATAAGCCCTATGTGTATTCAACTGGTAACAAATTATTTTCACGGAAACAAGACCTTAGACGACATTCAATAATTCATACTGGAGATAAGCCCTATGTGTTTTCAACATGTTACAAATCATTTTCACGGAAACAAGACCTTAGACAACATTCTATTATTCATACTGGAGATAAGCCCTATGTGTGTTCAACTTGTAGCAAATTGTTTGCACAGAAACGACACCTTAGACAACATTTAGTAATTCATACTGGAGATCGACCTTATGTGATGTCAACATGTAACAAATCATTTGCACAGAAACAAGTTCTTAGACAACATTCAATTATTCATACTGGAAATAAACCCCATGTGTGTTCAACTTGTAACAAATCATTTGTACAGAAATGACTGAAAAATGTTTGTGGAAGTTTAGTAAATTGGAGGAGGGATTTAGGGAAAATCCAGGACTTCATCCACACCAGAGGCCTTACAGCAGTCACCATAGTCATTCTCATCCCTGGCAACCCCCGCACCCTGACTTTTAACTACTGCCCAAAAGTCACAAATCTGGCAACCCTGACACCCATCATGCCCAGCTACAACTCACCCATGAAGAGAATTTCAGCCATTGTTGACTTCCACCTCAATCTTCTTGTGAAAGCTCTGCCGCCTACCTCAGTAATACCAACCACTTCCTCTAGAAAATGAACATTCTCCCACCACTGCCTCCAAACACCATCCTTGCCACTATCGATGTAACTTCCCTCTACATCAACATACCTCACTCCCATGGCCTCCACTCAGTGACATTCTTCCTCAGTAGCAGACCAAAACCCCAGCACTAATTTCCTGACCCACCTAGCCCCTTGTCCTCATGTCCAACCACTTCACCTTTGAGAACAAGCACTATCTTCATACCCGAGGCACAGCCATGGGTACCACAATGGTTCCATCCTATGCCAACCTTTTCATGGGCAAACTCGAACAAGAGTTCCTGTAGACCCAATCCCTGAAACCTCTCCTCTGGATCCATTTCTTCAATGACACCTTCAAGCTTTGGACACATGGAGATCCATTCATATTCACCTTCCTAGACCAACTTTAACACTTCTGCTCCATCAAGTTCACATGGGCCCACTCCACCAACCAAATCACATTCCTGGGTGTGCACATCAAGGAAGGTCATTTGGAAACTTCTATATGCAATACTTACACATCTCCAGCCCACATCCATTCCACACCAAGAAATCCTAGCCCTCAAGGGTCAACACGTCACCCATTTCCCGACAGAACTACAAACTCTGCCTTCCCCAAGCCTTGCTTCAACCATGGATATCCTTCCATCATGGTCACCAAACAAATATTCTGAGCTGCTTCATAGACCTCCACCAAGAAACCTGCCACGAATTTCCTTGTACTTGCCACTCAATATCACCCCCAACTCAACAAAATCAGACACACACTACGTTTCCTTCTTCCCATCCTCCACAGCGATCCTGACACCAGAAACATCTTTCCTGAAAAGAAAAAGGCTAGTGTTCGAGTGTTCATCATCACACCGTGGGGCAGCATATTCACAAGAACAACTACAAGGATATCCCAAAGGATGGCTATTCTAACTGCAGAGAATCATCCAGCTGCGATTCTCCCCATTTTGACATTCGATTTGCTAAGCCCAACAGTTACTATTGAGTGAATCATTTCCCTAGACAGAATGCAATTGCTTGTGAATGTTTACCACACTTTCATTTCTCGTCAATACAAATTAAATGACAGCTTGCTTTCTCTGACTTCTGTCTCTTTAGCTGACTGCTTCAATGGTACATATATGCTAAAGATGTCTAATTTGTTGGAGAGAAATTCCTCCGTTGGTATCTTGTATCAGGAGTGAGGAAAAAACGATGCACGTTAGTAATAGACAACGTGAGTGTGTGTGTGTGTTTGCAGATGCTACCTTATGGGGACACTTTTCAGTTGTGAATCCACCTGTGGGGACCAAAATCCGGTCCCCACAAGGAAATCGTTACGAAAATACATTTAGAAGCCTCGGATCACTGTCCTTGATTTTTTGAGGAATGATAACGGAATTACCTAATAGGAAATACATGCAAGAAGCTGATGCATAGCATGCTTACTTGGCCAAATTTGTTTTTCACGTGTCCCCACAGGGTGGCAAATTTCAATGCAACGTGTTGGATTAGCTTACTATTTTTCACACCAGGTGGCACAAAAATCGCGTTCATGTTACACACCCACACGCTCTGATTTTATCGCCCTTGTTGGTACCCAGGGGGAAGTGGAGTAAGGGGGGAGGTTCTGGGTGGTGGTGCAGTGAGAGGGGGAGCACGTACACATGATTTCTTTCCGTGTAGACTTTGTGGGTACCGGACAAGGGAGGATGTACCGGCGCTCGTCAGGAGAGGTTGAGACAGTGTCTGGCTGAAGGTCACTTTTTACCCCACAGCTTTCTGGAATTCGATTTCTGATATACTTTTAATTCTTATTGTTTGGCGTCATTGCCCTCTATCTAAATCTGTGTTTCGCAACTGGTGAGCCTCCACAAGGTCACGTGTGTGCTGCGAACATTTGTCTGTAGTAACAAATTGAATGTAAATTATTTAATCTGACTACCATGCAAGAGACCCAGGTTCGATCCCCAGCGGAGGAGAACCGGTATATTTTCCACCTGTTCAAGAGGTTCCGGCATCTACCCAGCATTGTATAAAGTGGCCACCTGGAGAAAACTTTTTGCGAAAGAAGACGGCCATGGACATGCTGCTGATCACTTCACCCCCACCTTCGACAGTGATCAAGAAAGTGTAGGGTCCAAACCCCACACCCACTTTACTCCTTCATGGCATGATGCAATGCACAGGGAAGCACTTTATTTTTTACTTTGCAAATTTGTTTTCTTATGCTTGTATTTTTTGATCTGTCATTGTCATGACTTAAATAAGATGCCTCTTGATGGCATGGGTCAGTTTGTTTTTACACATACATAATCTCTACAGGCGTTTCGGATTCATATAATCAGCTGCATGAATCGTTTCAATAATAATAATAATACCAAAAGTACCTACGTATGAGTGCAGTGAATTGGATTATTATTATTATTATTATTATTGTTGTTGTTATTATTATTATTAGTAGTACCGTGCGTCCATTTCGATCTTCAGCCGAGAGATCGGGAGAAGCGTGGCGGGCGGCGCTGACGGAGATGCCGACATTTGCGGCCTGTAATGCCCACTTATTTTTATGGACATATCCAAACATTTATATAAATATTGCAAAACGAGCACTAACCTGTGTTATAAGAGTTGTTCAAACTGATATCCACCAAGTGCCAAGTGTGTAGACTTTCGGGGAGAATATGTTGAATAGCCTGAAACTTTCGTGCCTGTAGCTAAAGTCCTTCTGAGTCCGGCCGAGAACTTATCAGACCCCTCATAACGTGAACCTTGCAGCTGGCATTCCAATCGTCTCACTGACACAACACACATTCACACTGCAATAACACAAACAAGTAACGGCAAGTAACCAATAATAACACTTGCGCACAGTACGAAATTAACACGATCTTGGTTTACATCTGCTCGCCACTATATTCACAGCTCTGTCGCAAAGGAACAAAAAACTCGAGCTCGGAGATTTCGGATTGCAAGGAAGCTCACGAACACCATTGACTTTTAACGTTTTCGTCTACAGCGTAATCTTGATACAGTGTTGCACATTCGAAACCTCCAAACGATCCCCATCGACACAAAACTCTTTCAAGGATATAAACTTAAGCTGGACGTTACTGGTCAAAACTACGATTAAAATGTTTTATTATCTGTGGCTTTTAACATCGTATCTAAAGCGTATTTTTTTGTGTATATAAGGGCAGAACTTGGATGAATTACAGACGATAAATTATACCACAGGTTAATGCTCGTTTTGCAATATTTATATAAATGTCTGCATATGTCCATAAAAATAAGCGGGTATTACAGGCCGCAAATGTCGGCATCTCCGCCAGCGCCGCCCGCCACGCTTCTCCCGATCTCTCGGCTGAAGATCGAAATGGACGCACTGTAGTAGTAGTATTTTAACTGATTATATTGTAACTCATTCCTAAACTTCTAATTTATATCAAGAGTGCCGTAATGTATTGTTTTTAGATAAATAAATTTTATGATGTGCCGTGTTCAGTACTGGATAATTTATGGTATTCTGCGAGGACAAGAAAGTTGTGGAACATTGCTCAACCTTTACTTTTACAGATGACCGAGTATTTTGAGGGGTGTAGAATTATCAGAAGGAAAAATGGGGGAACACCATACTTTCGGTGGTATTTTCTTATGCCCCGGTACCTGAAAATTAACTGAGGGCGTGAGTTACACGATTTTTCTTTTACGGATTCCCTCTTTGATTCATTCTTTATTTTCCTTATTTTTTTGTTTACAGTAATTCACTGTGACATTGGCATGAAGAACTAAATTTGTTCAGTTTTCCTGAACAACGTTGGTTTTACAGCATTCTACGAGGAGATAAGTAAGATTAAAATTAAACGTTAATACGAGAGTCACTATTTATATTTTGAGCCTTGGCAACACTGATTGAAGTTAGGTGCGATTTGACGTTTGCACGGAATCGTCTGGCATTATTGACCATAACATACTTCAAATGTTTTGTCAATAGCTTGATTTGTGTTGTTTATGTTGCCTTGGAGATTGCGCGACAACAATAAAATGGAATTTTATCGTGAACATTTTCGTGCGATGATTTTTTACGATTTTCGATGTGGATTATCAAGACAAGAGTGCATCGATCAACTTACTTCCACATTTGGCGATGAAGCCCCATCCTTTGCCACTGTGAAACGCTGGTATAACGAATTTAATCGTGGCCGCCATTCACTCACCAACGAGATTCGTGAAGGTCGTCCAAAATCAGTTGTTCAAGAAAACATTGATGCTGTGCAAAATCTAATACTGCAAGATCGTCATGTGACATACTGTGAGATTGAGGCAACCATAGGCATTAGTTCCACCAGCATATATAAAATATTACATGATCATTTAGCTGTGAGAAAGGTATGTTCTCGTTGGATCCCACACAATTTGACAAAAACTCAAAAAGACGCTTGCGTCAATTGGTGCAAACAAATGCTCAATAAATACAATCGTGGTGCTTCAAAAGACGTATATAAGATTGTAACAGGTGCCGAATCATGGATATATGCATATGAGCTGTAACGTAAACAGCAGTCGACTGTATGGGTGTTTCAAGATGAACCCAATCCAATGACTTCTTCTTGTTCCCGAATGTCAAGAATAAATTGCGTGGACAACGATTTTCGTCGGCGGAAGATGCCGTTGATGCGTTCAAAAACCATATTATGGAGGTGTCTCAAGAAGATTGGAAAAACTGCTTTGACAAATGGTTCGAACGAATTCAAAAGTGTATTGACCATAAAGGAGAATACTTCGAAAAACAATAAAGCAGTTTTCAATGCCAAATTCCTGTTTTTTCATTGTTAGGCTCAAAATATAAATAGTGACCCTCGTAATAGTAGAAGGTAAATGTGTGTTAGTGTTCAACATAATATTTATGAATACAGATACAAAATCACATAAGTGTGTAATTGGTTTGGTAATGTTTTGTTAGGATTAGGGCTATTAGAGGGGACTGAGTAGACAATATTTGGAATAGGAACCCATGGCCGGAAAGTACTGTTTTCCTTCTACAACCATGACAATATGTTGGATGTGCCTTTGTTGGTATGCAACCGGGAAGGCAGTACATGGTGTCAGAAGATCACCTGATGGCACGTGACGTGTACCCTGCGGCGGTATCCTGCCTGGAGCCCCATTCACGTGCCTGTGCGTCTCCGATGAACATGGTTGAGTACACGTTTGCAGAATACATGGACATGATCCTTGTGTATGCGCAGCGGAAGGGAATGGAAAAGGAGCTCGTCGGCTGTATCAAGAACGTCATCCACAACATGCAACTCCATCGCATACTCTTTTTGCCAGCATTACGCAACAGCCCCGAGAACGAGGGACCTTCACCGCCAACAGGAAGGACTGTGGTGCTCCGAAGAGACACCGCATACCCGAATTGGAAGAGGCTGTACTGCACAGGCACGTGAATGAATTGGGCTCTACACACAGAACTCAAAGTGTGTCAATTGACACACAAAAGTGCATATTTTTTTGACTCCAATGACACATTAAAAATGAATCAAACTGAAAGATGCACCTAAATGCATCAAAATAAATGTGTCAAATGATTCACTAAAATGCATCAAACTGAAAGATGCACCTAAATGCATCAAAATAAATGTGTCAAATAACATATTAAAGTGGATATTTCGTTTGATGCACCTAAACGTGTCGTTGGAGTCAAAAAATTTGATGCATCTTTAGTGTGTAGAGTAACACATTGAAATGCATCAATTTTTTTCTTTTTCTTGCTCATGCAGGTTGCATACCTGCAAGGGAAAAGTTCCAATACATTTCTCCACTGTAAAAAATATTTCACTTTTCAAACACTCTCTTGAAGCACTTCACATTCAATGTGCTTCAGTAGTGTTGTATATGCTGAAAAAGTGATGGAAAGGAATATTGTCAATATTATATATTCTGCAAGTGTGTTAAGTGCATTCTATAAATTATTTTATCATTTATAGTACACTTCCCACATTTAGAACATGCTGAAAACACTTCTTAGTACACAACGAAAGAATTTATCAGTACTGTAATATTTTAGGTGGAGGGAGCTTAGTGTAAATTTCTCTAGTGCAGGGTAATGGGGGTGCTAAGCTACATTTAATTTAAAAATTGGGCTTTTCTTATTCACATTTGTACATATATAAACACACCTTTCTGTTTCAAAATGGCATAGCCTTGTGAGTTCATGGTTGGTTATATGTGCAAATTTTGAATTGAATATTGAAACTGAAATGACACTTTCAGGAGATATTGAAAATAACTTTTGCACAAAATGAGAGATCATAGCTGAAAAAAGAAAGTAAATAAATTTTCCTTCTCATTTAATCTACATGTTTATGCCTTATCGTGTATACATGCAGATTAACAATCACAGAATAAACCAAATAGGAAAAAAATTCAATTATGAACAAAAAATAAATGATGCAGGAGTAAAGAAGCATTGTCATTAAACAGAAAAAAATCAACAACCTGTAACCTAAAATGAATATAAAAAACAGAAACACTATGAATACCATTTTCAATCACCACACCATTGTTGCTAATGAACAATAAGAGAAACTTAGGTGCAATTCATAGTAACAAATGATACAGAAGATCCTGAGACAGAACATTTATTGTTTGTCACAGATACACTGGTGCTTAATGCATAATCTGCTTTCAATCCTTGAACTTCTCACATTAGATAGATGGCTTGAGGTGATAGTCTGTCTTTATGGCCTAATAGTATACATATACTGGACTAATGCCATGCATGTAGCACAACTTTTGGGGTAGTCTAATTCAAAACTATAGTATATGTCAACAAGTGCATAGATAAATGTTTGTAAAGTGGCACACTGCACTTTCTAGCATCTGCAGCTACCAGGACAACATTCCTTCCACTAATAGTGCCAGATAGGGTGCTTCTTTCTCAAAATCTTTTGTTACCAAATGGTGATACTTCCTGAAAAAAAGCATGCATAAATATCATTTTTTTTTCTTGAATTTAATTACAAAACATCACATTTATTCCTGATCAAGTATTATCCAATTAAAACAATCTCTCTCTCGCAATGAGATTTAATGTCCTGACTATGCATCAACCCACAAAAAAAGAAAAAAATACATGGTAGAACAATGCCCTCAAATGGCTGTTGTACACTGACATTAAATTTGACTTATTTAATATCTGCCATGACCCAAGAACACAAATCATCACCATGCTTTGACATTCAAGCAGATCCCTGTACCAATTTGCTTCCCTTTTACCTACACTAAATTCCATGACTCCACATCCCTTTGAGGGGTCAAGGCCTGCCAGACAGACAGCTTTTCATTGGATAATATGTGCTTAACGCATTGTGTACCATCAGCACTGTTACTGGTGTTCAAGCTCACAGTATTTTATTTATTGCATGTAGCTCCCCAACTGTTATGATGTTGGGTTAACACAGAACTTTGGAACTCCAAAGAGTTCAAACCAAGAACCACTCATATTAAAGGCAACAACAGTAACCAAGAATTCAGCTCTTCTATTTTACTAATGACTACAAAATATTTAGAATCCAACTAGTCAACTTCTACCCCTTTAGTATATTACTTTCACTGTTCCTCCCCTCAACTACAGCAATTAAAGTTTGTATGCACTTACCTTTGATGCATGAAGACGGGTACACAAAAACACTCCTATACAGGCCAGATTTGAACCCAAAACTCATCACGAGCACTTTCTCCTTTATGTTGCATGTCTTTGCACAGGGCCAAGAAGTTGATGTGAAGTTACTGTAAAACAAAAGAAATACCATATTTACTGCTATGAAACGGAGAACATTCAAGGTTTATTTAAATTAGCACTAGGAAAATATTACCATACCCAGGTGGTGTAAATATAATAGCAATAATATTCTTTGTAAAACTATAGAGGAGACATTCTGAAATATACTTATAGGCCAAAAGAAAGTGATTAAAGATATATAGCATACTCAATTTAGTTCATTTATATTACTTTTCTGTTCATAAACGTTTATCCTATACATAAAAAATTGATTTAAAAAATACGGCCCAACCCTGTGGCCGAGTGGTTAGCACATCGCGCTGCGATGCCAAGGGTCCCGGGTTTGAATCCCGGTCGGGCTTGGTTGTTTGTGAATGTCCATTCATCAATTTCATCACTCATCCCCATCTTCGCAAATTAGCCAAGAGGCACAAAATGCGAAGTAAAATAAACTAAATCAATCAATCAATAATTTAAAAAATACAAGACTAATTTTTCCTGTTTATATCATATAATATGAATGCGAAACATCACAGAGGAACATTACTTGGAGCTTTGAAAATATAATAATTAGGGACTTATGTGAGACTAAAACAGATGAAGAGAATGCATGGTTTTGAATTATGTAATTTGTATATGAATTACAATTGGAAACCCTTCATGACTTATCTCTCTTTTCTTCTCTTCCCTCCCCCTCTCACTCTTTTCTCCTTTACATCCTTTCCATCCTACCACCTCTCTTTCCCTCACAAAAGGATAGACAATTTGAGAGGGAGAGAGAAAGGCAGACGGAGGGCTCACTCTATCACTCTCCCATCCTCTTCTTACTCTTTTCTTCTTTTTTCTGTTCCTTCAGAGAAAGGATGACTGTCTCACACACATATTTCTGTCTGTCTACCTCTAGGAGAGAAGAAAAATGGAAGAAATGCAGTGAGAGAAAAAGGGAGAGGAGAAAGAGAGAAAGGGAAGATGACACACACACACACATTTCTCTCTCTCTAAATGAGACACACACTCTCATACATATGTGTGTGTGTTGGAGAGAAGAAAAATGACAAATCCAGTGAGAGACGCAGAGAGGGAGAGAGAGATAAAGGAGAAGAGGGAATAAAAGACATGAGTGAGGGAAGGAGTCTATTTCTCTCTGACAAAGAGAGAGAGAGGCTGAATAGAGAAAGCAAGTGGAATGAAAAGAGAAAAGAAAGGATGAAACAAAAAGAAAAACAAATAAAAGGAGAAAGAGTTCTCTCTGCTTTTCTACCACTTTCCATACCCAAATGTCATTGTAATAATTAAATTTCCAAGTCTTTGATGTGTATAAAAGTTTGTATGTTAACAGAAAAAAATACCATTCCATATCTCAAGCAATTAAGAAAGTGAAAGAGAATATACATGACTGTTTCTCGTGTTGGCCATTATTTATGTATAGTTAAGTTACTTAAAATAATTTATCACTTGCATAAAACAATATTTAGAGTGGTGTATTCTGGATTTTCCATCTGTGGATGACAGTTTGTATTTAAAGGTGGTAGGAAAAATTTAGAGCCAAAATTACTTTATGACTTAAAAATGCATATTCCACATGTCATTAGGATAATAGGCATTGCTACAGATACTTTTGAAAGGAAGCATAAAAAGAGGTAATATGCACAAATAGATAAAATAAAATAAAAGAGGCAAGATATAGTTATTGCACATTAAGCAGTATAAAAGCAAAATTAAACAGCAAAATTGACATGATATCCTTATCTATAACTTCTATAAGTATAAAAATAATTTTCCACAAGAGAACTCCACTACTGAAAGAGAGAGAGACAGACAGACAGACTACAAACATTAACAGTTAAGCATATTGAATTAACCCGAGTCTCATTTATAAAGCTGGTATCAAAGGTATTAAGCTGTTAAGATCTGATCATTATGTCATTCAATAAGAAGCTATTCAGATTGTGAGTGATGTTATGAGTTATCAGGATTTTCGAAAGGAGGAGGGGTACATATGCTTATTTTTATTAATGAGCCCCCAATTTGCCATTTTTTCTGCCTTTGATGTTTTTTTAAACATTTTTTAAGGAATACTGAGCAAAAGAGGTGGTTATAAGTTGTGACCCCCACCAACCCCCTTTTGATATGCCACATGGATGTTGTGTCAAGCAGTTTAATAAATTTGAGCCTTAAATGTGCCTAATGTTGAAGCGAAGGAAATATATTCTGAAGACAGTTTAAATTAATTCAACTTTGACTTCTTATATTTATATTTGTTAACTCGCAAGTCCAAATTTCAAACATGAGGAACACTTTCATCATGGTAAATTGTCTACGGAAAGTGAGATCTTCTTATCACTGATTGATTTGGAAATGCAAATATTCATGTTTCAGATAACAATATGTAACACACACTTATCTTTTGCATCCTTGGTGGGTAGATATCCACAATAAGCACAGAATAATCCCTCTTCAGTCGAATCATATGCCTCACAATTCTCTGCACGACAATAGCTTCTGAATATTTCTCTCTTGTCTTCATGACAGGAACAATAGGTGCCTTAAGAATAATAATAAAGGAAACTTTTGCATGAGAACTAGTGATATCAAAACAAAATACTAGTTGAGTATATCAATTTAATGGTACAGTTAAGAATAATGAGCAACAGACAAGTAGCATTTAAAAATATTTTTTATATAAAGTCCTAGGATGATCATTTCATTCTTATTACTAAGATGAGTGATATATATATATATTTTTATTGTTTAAAGTGATGTTAGTATGAAATGTTAATTCGATATTATCTATTGTCTAGTTCTTGAAACTACACTGGATATGGAAAATATCCAATTAATATTGCGTGCTAATGTGGCGTGCCCAAGGAGAGTTATTGGTGGGGGTTATAACCCCCTTTCGCCTGCACTTAAAAAAAAAAAAGAACACCAGATGTACGAAAAGATGGCAAAATGAGGACGGACCACAAAAAAAAGTGCGCACGCCACTGGTAGAACCATTGTCTCTAGCATTCATGGATTTTTTAATATAATATTTCTTATCTTGCACATATATAGGGTTAAGATATTCTAGATTTTTATTAAGCCTACTCCTCTTTTCTAAAAGAAAAAAACAACATCCAGAATGTGTAAATGCCTCTCATTCGTTTCCCTATTTCTTTCCCCCTCTCTCGCTTCCCTATTTCTCTCTCTCCCATGTATTCGTATTTTTTCCCTTTACCCTCTCCCTCGGTTCTTGTATTCCGCTCTTCGGGGTATGTCTGTGTATCTCTTCGCTTTCCTTCACTCTCTGTCCGGTTCTTCAATTCTCTTCCTTTCTCATATTCTCTGCCGCTTCTTTCACCTATTTTTTCTCTCCTTTAAAGCACTTCTTTCTTATGATGACATGCGAACATGATGTAAATATGTCCAACATCTCCACATAAGAAAAAGTGTTTTAAAAGAGAGAAAAGAAAGGGAAAGGGAAGAAGCGGCAGAGAATGTGAGAAAGGAATAGACTTAAAGAGTCAGACAGAGAATGAAGGAAAGAGAAAAGAGATAGATAAATATAAAGGAGCGAGTTGGGCACACACACACTGTGAAGAGAGAGAGGAGGAGGAGAAGAGAATTGTTTGATATACGTATATTTATATTTGGGTGGTCACTGATTCACATCTCACGACAGCCTAAAGAGTTCTCGTTGTCTTGTTGAGTCTATTCAGGCGACTGCCGGGATAGTGCCGCTGATGCTTTATTCCCTGTCCTTCATTTTCACTTTGTATACACCGTTATCCTCTCGTCGCTGTTCAGTTAATTGTGAGACCTCCTCGATGGCGCAGTGGCAGAGTCGTCGCCTTGTCATCAAGGGGTCCTGGGTTCAATACCCGGTGGTGGCACATAGTGGTTCAGATCCCACTTAAAACTGTAGATCCAGTCCCGATTAGCATAACTGTGCATAAAGTGGACTTAAAACACCAAATCAATCAATCAATAAATTCAGGTAATTGTGCAAATAAGCAATGATGAGTAAATAAACAAGCACCCAATCACAAAAAAATATCCTTCAATTTTCCACTTCTCATTAACTTCATTCATAGTTTCCAGAAATCTTTCAGCAGACGTGAATAAAAAAACGTAGGTCGTTCCCTGTGACGTAAGCATATCAGAATCAGCTGCCTTGTGACTTGAGAATTAAAGGAGAAACGTGACAGTTCAGATTGCAATGCCTCGATTCGTGATGCCCACACAAATGCTTGGAACCGAATGTCTCGTGTTTCGTTGTTGATAAAAACACAGCAGCCCCGGAGAACATTTGTGGAAGTTGCTCACAGCATGTCCACTGCTCCATTTCGACCTTGAGTTCCTTCGGTGGAATCACTTTGAACTGCATCTTGTGATGTAGGTATATTGGAAGTCAAACGTCCCATCTTGTGAACGTCGAATTACATACATCTTTTATTATAAAGTTGATATTACAAAAGATATGCTACGAATGATGCGATAAAAAATTAATGGAAGTTATTTTCCTCAGGACGTCTAACTCCCAAGCGGGAGACCTGGGTTCGATTTCCGGGTGGGGCATGATATACTTTCAGAATTTTTTCCGGCCTTGTCCCCGCATAAAGTGGGTCTGGGCTCACACAGTCTCAAATCTATTGCTACCTGGGGCCAACCCTGAGGGGTAAAGGCGGCGGGAGCATGCTGGTGAACACATCACCTCCAAAAGGACGAGTTCGAGTTCGAGAATATGAGGAGTCGTATACCTATATCCCCTAAATGTGCCTTTATGGCACGGTGCTATCAGCACAGGGAACTTTACCTTTTACCTCACATTTATCACAATAAACAAGTTATGTTTAATATATATTGACAAATATAGTTCTGACTGGGTAAAGGCTGTGTAATATCTCACTTTATTTTTCATGATTTTCTGTAAAGTTACTAAACATGATATTTATTGCCATATTATTTTTTATTATATTTTTGGGTTATTTTACATTCCTTTTAGGACACTGATTAGCGAATGTGTAAAGTGTTTCTGTCCAAGTCCATCAGCCCATATGAACGATCAGTGTCTCAAAGCTACAAATTCAAAAATCTGATAGACCTAACAGATAGTAGGTAAACACATCTCTATCGGACTGTCCGTCTGTCTAGCCGTGAGGGACAAGAGTCGATGCAAGGTGAGACATCTATATCACAGAATCTGTTGACGCTACATCCGCAAAAATAAACACAATTTAACGACAAAGAAAATTCTAAACAATCCCAGTATAAATTATCTCTAATCCAATCCAAAAGTCGGAAACCACCCATATATTTTCTCCAGTTATTATTTTTTTTTTATTTATTTAACAAATGATGCCACAGAACATTGTTTCATTGAGACATGCATACATTTTGTGCATTATATATGTGCATTACATATATCTGTGCATAACATAAATTGTTTCACATATTACTATACAGACGAACCCCTCACCCCTTTCTCTACTAATCCAGTAGGGCTCTTTTGGATGATTGAAATGACATACTGTTTATATCAACGCTCGGATCACTTGCTACTACTTCATTATAAGTTTTACCCATTTTCTACATCGGAGATATCTTTACATAATTTGTTCTAGATTTTGGTACATGAAGCAACCTGGGTTTCGGTCTGGTTCTCATTTGAGGTACATGATATTGTAATGCAGATACTAACCCCATTTTTATATAACGTGCTAATCAGATTAAAATTAAACTTTTCTTCATTTTTTCCAATGTTAAACTGCGATACAAGTACGGATTGAATTTAGGATATACTTTGTCTTCTCTATATTTTATGAACCTCAAGAACTTGGACTGAATCATTTCTATTTCCCTCATATGTTTTATTTTTGTCCAAGGGCTGCCATATTACCGATGCATAGTCTACGAGTGAGCGTACTAGGGAGACATACAAAAATAATTAATATTGATGTACTTTCTATATCTTCCCAACATATTTTCAGCAATCCTAATTTCTTATATGCTTGGTTAACGATATGATGCATATGCTCTTTAAAACATAGATTTGGGTCATATGTGACACCAAGATCCATGAATTTAGTGACCTTAGCTATTTGTTTTCCTACCATCTGACACTGGAAGTTTCTTTTTATTTCAGCGTTTGTTATAGTAGACATTACCTGACATGTATCAAGATTAAATGAAACACTATTATTTCCGCTCCACTGTAGTAATCTATTTACGTCTGCCTGCAAGTCAAGGCTGTCTTCGTCAGAGCAAATTGTTCTAAATATTTTTACATCGTCAGCAAATATAAGTCAACGTGATTTCATAATAATTTTCGGGAGGTCATTAATAAAGAGTAAGAAAATGAATGGGCCCAAATTGGATCCCTGCGGTACCCCAGAAGGCGTAGGGTATTCCCGAGATATGTATCCTCTATAATTGACAAATTGCTTTCGGTCCATTAGGTAAGATTTTAGCAGCACAATTACTTTTCAGAAATATTAAAATACGATAGCTTCTGAAGTAAAATGTCATGATTTACCGCATCGAATGCCTTGGCCAGGTCAGCATAGAATGCATCTTACCTTTCTCCTTTCGTCTAATTCATAAGCTACAAAATGTGCAAATTCGGCAAGGTTTGGGATTGTTGACTTCCACGATATAAAACCATGTTACATGGGAGATATAGCCGGTCATACGTTGGCCATTATTCTCTCGTACAGTATTTGTTCAAACACTTCCCAAAAAACTGAGAGAATTTACACTGGCCTAAAGCAATTGACGTTCTTTGCATTTGCCTTTTTTGGGAAGGGATTAACTTTAGTGATTTTCCATTTTGATGGGAAGTTGTGATGTTCTAAAATGTTATTGAATATTATACTCAATGGTTTTATTAGCGGTTCAGCGCACCCTTTGACCACAGGGAGAAATGTTGTCCATCCTCGCTGCTATTTTGGGTTTCAACATTTTAATTGCTTCCTCGATATCGTTCAATTCGATATGCGATATATCGAGTTGGGAAAGCACTCGGGTTTCGCACTTATCTGATTCAACTATAGAGTACTGTGAAGCATCTTTGTACACCGATAGAAAATAGGTAGTAAATGCATTTACAATATCGTGCCCATTGTGTAAGATTTCATTGTTGTAACAGTTGGGCTGAAAAGTTCGTAGGCTAACATAGTAAAAAATATTTTTTTGTCAAAATTCGATTTTATTATTCAATATAGTTGCCTTTGAGGGCGATACAACGATTATAGCGGCCATACAATTTTTCGATGCCATTTTTATAGTACGATTTCTCTTTAGCCTCAAAATAGGCCTCAGTTTCGGCGATTACCTCTTCATCAGTGCTAAATTTCTTTCCAGCGAGCATTCTTTTAAGGTCTGCAAACAGGATAAAGTCACTGGGGGCCAGATCTGGAGAATATGGTGGATGGGGAAGCAATTCGTAGTCTAATTCATATAATTTTGCCATCGTTTTCATTGATTTGTGACACGGTGCATTGTCTTGATGAAACAGCACTTTTTTCTTCTTCAAATGGGGCCGTTTTTTCGTGATTTCATCCTTTAAACGCTCCAACAACGCTATGTAATAATCGCTGTTGATGGTCTGGCCCTTTTTGAGGTAATCGATGAATATAATACCATGTGCATCCCAGAATACTGATGCCGTAACCTTGCCAGCCGACTGTTGCGTCTTTCCACGCTTTGGATTCGGTTCATCACGTGCAGTCCACTCGGCTGACTGTCGATTGGACTCTGGAGTGTAGTTATGGAGCCATGTTTCATCCATTGTAATATATCGACGGAAAAATTCGTGTTTATTACGGTTGAATATCGCTAAACATTGCTCCGAATCATCAAAACGTTGTTGCTTTTGATCGATTGTGAGCACGCGCGGCACCCATTTTGCACACAGCTTTCGCATGTTCAAATATTCATGCACAATATGTCCAACACGTTCCTTTGATATTTTTAAAGTCTCAGCTATCTCGATCAACTTCACTTTAGGATCATTTAAATTTATTTTGTGGACTTTTTTGATGTTTTCGTCGGTAACAGCCTCTTTGGGGCGTCCACTGCGTGCATCGTCTTCGATGCTCATTTCACCTCGTTTAAATTTAGCAAACCACTTCTCAACGGTTGATTTTCCTGGTGCAGAGTCCGAATAATGTTTATCAAGCCAAGCCTTGGCTTGAACAGTATTTTTTTTCGCCAAAAAGCAATGCTTTATTAACACACGAAATTCTTTTTTATCCATTTTTTCACAATAACAAAAGCTGCTTCACTCACAATGCTATATCTCACGAACTAATTATCCGGCAGCTGTGAAATTTATACACGTATCTTTTGAAGGTTAGTACTAAGTAAAAATCACATGGATTTAATTCTAGTAACGCCATCTATGAGTCAGCCTATGAACTTTTCAGCCCAACTGTTATTCAAAAGTATTACTACCTGAAGCTCTCTTTTTATTTCTAATATAAGCCCATACATTATTTACATCTATTCTTATGTTTTACTCCGTCACACGGATGTACACTTTGTACGCTGCTGTTAGCCGTTTCTTTATCTCTTTCCTAAGATTCTTGTATTTCCCTTCGTGATACTCTGTGTTGCAATTACCTTTTTCCCGCTTTTTGTAATGATATAATTTTGACTTTAATATTTTCCTAATAATGTCACCATTGAACCACACAGGATATTTAGGTGTCTTGATGCGTTTCAGTGGTACGCAGTCATTCAAAATATTATATATAATATCATAAAACGTATTAGTTAGTGTATTGACATCCTCAATATCGGATAGATTTTCCCAGTTATAGTCTGTTAATTTTCGATATAAAGACTCGAAGTTCGCTTTTTTGAAGTTTTATTGAAAATGTACATTTTCTGCTTGAGTTGAAACATGGACCATTAATGTAGCCATATGCGGTATTAGGAGATAAAGTGCTTCATCTCTGAGGCATGTTAGATACCCCATCCACCATATTGGATTCGACTTATTTGATTTAACCTTTTTTTAAATGGGAATAGGGGTAAGTAACACATCAAACATCTTTGACCGTTTTCGAGTTCAGGAGAACCATGATTAAGTACGTAATTTTGTATTATGCAGACACTCAAAAATGAATAAAAATCTCTTAAAAAGGATTACAAAATGTGATATTTCAGAAAATTTCATGTTATTTCGGTATGACACATGATCCCCTTTCCATTTAAAAAAAATAAGTGGATTTGAAGTTATAGCAGGTATTCTTGGTGCACTCTTTAGTCCAAGACATAATGGTAATGATATGATTGGTTTAACGTTATGCGTTGTCATGAAATTGTGTGGTTCCATGTTTTTGCCTGTTTATACATCAGTACTTTTTGACACCCCGTAACTTCGAAAGTAATACAGATATCTTAAAACCGGATTTCACCATTCACTTTTTCAGAAAATTTTACATGAATTTGATATGTAATTTGCCTATTCCCGTTTGAAAAAAGAAGAAAAACTTTCTATCCACTTTCATCAATTCATTCTCATTGTGTTGCGGTTAACCTAGAGAGGTAGAAAAATATCGTAAAATAACAAAACAGAAGAAAGTAAGGTATGGGCACATAGACTCCTACATACTGCATTTATAATATCTGTAGAAATTATATGGGTGTTTCTCTTTCGACTTTCGAATCACCCTGAATTTTAAAGTGGTGACGTGACCGAAACTGTTCGACCTATAAATTGAAATTTGTCAAACCAACCGGACGCATTATTAAAAGTCTATATTGCGTCTTTCATTTAATTGTTGTAGTCATTCACGAAATAATTGGATAGATAGTCAAAAACCATAAAATAGAAGCGTAGATAGGTAGATTTATCAAATACTAACATGGAGCGGTATAAAGTATCTGGATGTGAGTATCCGTCTGTTTATGGGAGGCAATGAATCGAAAGTCAACAATGAAAATATTCTTATACTTAAATATCTTGGACTCAATTAAAGCTACAAACGTGTAATTTGATAGATATGTTAAATAGCAACTTCCATGGGCGGAACTTGGGACCTGACTTGGGGGGGGGGGGGTAGGATCAAATTTTTTTCATCCCATAACCACTGTATTTGTAAAATTATAAAGTTATATTATTATAAAATCAATTTTTAATTAAACTTTTAAAACCATTAATTATTTATTGGAAAATTGACAAGCCGAATAGAAATTTTAAACACACAGAAAACTTTTGTTGTTATACTTAATTCAAACTTAGGAGATAAAAGAGCATTCTTCTTTCCGGTTGCAAATATTAGTCCTTGGGGCTTGTTTTAAGGTGGCCTTCCCTACCTGAAAATACTTGTTTCAAATGATACACGTTAGAAATTTTAATATTTAAGGAGTTAAGGTCAAACTGTTTCAACAGTGAATAGATGATGATCATTCACATTCGCTGACGCCAGAATTATTTAATATATAGCAAACTGTCCGCATTTAAGTATTCAATTTAATATTTTTGATATTTAAAGTAACATCTGGCTATTCATGTGGGAATTTACAAATACAATTGTTGTCAATATTCTTTAAACTGTAATCAATGGACCCAGGTTCGATACCTGGTGGAGGCCCATAGTGATTCGGATTCCACTTTAAACTGTAGGTCCAGTCCCGATTATCCTATTAGTGTATAAAGTGAGGTTAGATCAACAACTTAACAAGATAATTTATACGTCACAAAGCATGAAACTTTTCAGATTTGTTGACTTTCTGCTATCCACTGTGCACGTCCCAGCACTTGAGCCAGAGAGAACTTTTCACACGCATATATCTTCCACGGTTTCATGTTATTCCCGGTGGCCGTGAAGAGCAGGACTTCCTCCATGCCCTAAGGACCACACAGTATTTCTAAAGCCCAGAAAACCTGGACAATACTTACTTTATAAATTGGACATTTAACCAATGTAGTTCTCTCTTCTAAATTTTGTAGTCTTTTCTGTGAGAGGGCGCGATAGTTCACTCTTTGTATTTCTGCCACTTTTTAAAGAACAACAATCAGATCTCAAGCATGTATATACGATGACGTCCAAAGTGTACCTGGAGAGGGAAGGGGTGATTCTGAATTATTTATCATCATCTTTTTACCCCTGTATCCTCATTAAATAATAATATATTTCAAGAAAACTGGTCTTGTGCTTTGGCCAGAATTTCAGGCCTTTGAAAAATCTGTGCCATGGTGTGCAAAGTATGCAGTACGGTGTGAGGTTGTTTGCATGAATTTAGTTTCATCTAGCACAGTATAGTTAAACTATTTTTTAGCGTGTAAAACACGTCGTGTTATTTTACAATTTGTTTGCAGCAAGTTTTGTCACTCATGTTGAGCAGTTAATACCTCTAGTGCATAATGGTTCTATTATTGCACAAGAAAACTATAAATGAGCCCAGCAACTCATCAATTCCTCCTCTGTAAACGATATACTGTATATTCTTCAAATACAAGTGATAGAAATGCAATAGTTTGAGCTATCTGTGTTGAAAAATAATGGTACTCAGCCACGCAAGAAATGTTGGCATCCCCAAGAGTATCCGTGAGGTCATAAACATATATATACCATAACACAATTTCGAAGGTGTTTTTATGCCTAGCATATTTCGATCTTTATATAGCATATAAATCCGATCCGCCACATACCACATATAGCACACAAGTATGAGTGAAGCTTCTAGTTCTAATGAGCGCCTCCCCGATGACGCAGTGGTAGCGTCATCGCCTTGTAATCAAGGGGTTCCAGGTTCGATACCCGGTGGAGGTACAAAGTGGTTCGGATCCCACTTTAAACTGCATGTCCAGTCCCAATTAGCCTTACTGTGCATAAAGTGGACTTAAAACACCAAATCAATCAATCAATCAAACATCTAATCAAGCTTCAGTCTCCTTTCTTGACGAGTTGCATCCGAGTAAAATTCATTTATAATTTTGGTAAAAAAAAGGTAAACTGCTCCCCTGTGCTTAGCACCACGCCATGAAGGCGTATAAGGGGTGTGGGGGTAACGCCCCACACTGTCTTGATCCGATCATGAATGGGGTGATGTGATCAGCATCACACCCCTGACCGCCTTTACCCCCAGGGTCTCCCCCAGATACCTATGTTATTCGATGCTGGGTGGGCGCCGGGACCACTTCCAATGTTAGAAAAGCTCCCGGATTTGAACAGGCCGGGGATCGAAACCGGGACCTTGAGCATGGTAGTCAGACGCGTTACCGACTGAGCCACCGTGGCCACTATTTATAATTTTGGACCTATTAATATCATTCGTTTGTTAAATATATAAAACAGCAATAAGGTGAAGTATTTAATGCCCAGTAGTTTTGAGTATACAGTGTATTTGTCCTGAGCCTTCGAGGGTAAGAAAGAATGCTCATAGCATCCTGAACTCACGGAGTTTGTCAATAATGTTTTGAACAATTCATTTCAAATTTGGAAAATGTTCTCGTAAATGTTGTTCCTCACACACAAGAAAGTTCTGGGTTGAAACTGAAGATCAGTATTCTTATATTCACACATTCCTGACAACACATTGAGTTCTGAGCTATTTTCTGTCTCTGACATTTTATGGATGGAATATACCTCTCTTTCACTCAACACCTGATTTTTTGAAGGGGGAGAGGGGGTAGTTGCCCGCCCTTGCCCCCGCCAAGTTATGCCTATGGCAACTTCTCCCAGCAAAATGTTCTCAAATGGTTTGTCTGTGAGTTAGGGTAAACAATTTGACAACATATATCTGTCGATTGCTCAGAAATAATTGCAAATTGGATTGAAAGTAGTCTTAAGTCTAGTATTATGGGATAATTGATATGTCGATAAAATTGTCTGTCTGTCAATGTGAGTTCAACTATGGATATACTACTTTCTGATTAGTACCCATAGCATAGAGCATTTGCAGTTACACTGTAAACACCGCTCTAACTTCTTTTTACATCTCTACGACGTGTCATAAGCATGAATCATGAACTCATGAAATAAGTGGAGGGATTTTTGCACCTGCATGCTTTACTTAGAATTTCAACCTGATGTCCATAACGCTATTCTTGATCATTTTTACGTACACTGCTGTTATCCTGTAATCCACCAGCCCGAATAATAAAGCAAATTTGTATGTGAAAATTTAAAACTGTGGGTTAACTTTATTCATGTATTATAATTATGGACAGAAAATACATAAAATGTGAGCTCCCGCTTTTATTCATCGTACCTTCATCAACTATTTGTTTTGTTAACGGTAATGTCGAAGTTGCCAATTCCGTACATAACTGTGGAACAACGTGCTGCACATGTAAGAAAAATATTATTTAAAGTTCTATGTAAAATGAAATACACTAACCGTCGGAGTGGTCAGCGCCAGGGGCATGAGTATTCTTTATAAGTATCACTTAATCAATTTTGTCTAATCATCACTCATCCTCATCTTCGCGACTATCCAAAAGTGGCAGAAATGCGAAGTAAAATAAACCAAATCAATCAATCAATCAATCAATGAAATATACCAACTTGAAGTTTACAAAATATATTTACATGTAACTTGTACATAATCAATTTACAATCATTTGATGGAAATATATTTGTTAATTTGCGGTGATTAGAAGACAGTCAAAAGTTCTACCAATTCTTGACTTTGGTGGTTGAGACATTTCATTAGTATGTTCTTAAAACGTGCTCATTAAAATTTCCGAAAAGCAGATATTTTGATGCATTAAGGAAGATTCAGGCCAAAGCAGATTTCAGAGGTATAAGCAAACAAGAAACAAGTGTCGTTTGAAATGAACATTAAGAAGCAAGTGTGACCTGCCACACCGGGGCGAGGCAATAAGCAGCTCAGTTGCCTGTAGATTGGGTGATTCTCGGAAAGGTTTGTTTTTCCTATAGTCTAGTTGCACCGTTCACGTGCAGTGAATGCTATTTTGAAGATTGCAAAGAAGATCCAGGTGTTGTATCCCTTGCATTTTGTTGCTTTGGTATGAAACCCTCTGTTGCTTCAAGCAACTTGCTTGTCTCCTGTACATACTTGTTATTTGTATCTTTTGAATGAAATCTTCGTAACATAAATGTCATAGCCAAGAAAAACCTCGGAGCACTTGTAATGGTCGGATTGACCATTACTGGTTGTGGAAATATGTTAATTAATTGCTGGCCAGCTACAAGGTCTAGGGTTAAGTAATATGTTTTTCATGTGTGTACTTTTATGTTATTACTGGATGTAAGTGTATGTGCTTATTGGATTGTGTTATACTGGATATTAGATTCCCCTGTTTTTTATCACTCCAGTAGGGGAGATGTCTTTCCAAAGACCCTTACAGTAGAATTTTCCAACGCTACAGGGTCCACGTCCATGGACGTTTACCCAGACTATAAAAAAGCCAATTGGGCTTTTATAGAAAACAGTGTTTCCCCATCTTTCCATGACGAGGAATGTCTCCTCAAGTTTAGTCCAATTTTGGAGGCTAGATTATTATAAGAATGTAGCATTTGGTTTAAGCCAACCCCTGTTTGCTGTCCCAAGTCCCCTTTAGAAAAGTTTTGAATATTTGTATATTGCCATATTGAATAATTGATGCGCAAAAGAAAGAGTAAAGGCGTAAGGAAACACATTTGTAATGAACGGAATATCATTTCAGCTGAGGGTAGGCCCGCAGAGATAGTTTTGCTAACTCTGCGGTAAAGAAAGTGCCGATGGTGTAAGCCATAGGTGCGCAATTATGTTGATTTAGAGCTCTGTTAATTTGGTGTATGCAAGACACACATAGAAAGGATATGTAAATATGTGTATATATATATATATATATATATATATATATATATATATATATATATATATATATATATATATATATATATAGCAACATATAATAAACAATGTAATCCTACTAGAAATGTTGTTGCTGTTGTTGTTGATTTGGTGTTTTAAGTCCACTTTATGCACAGTAAGGCTAATCGGGACTGGACCTACAGTTTAAAGTGGGATCCGAACCACTATGTACCTCCACCGGGTATCGAACCTGGGACCCTTTGATTACAAAGCGACGACGCTACCACTGCGCCATCGAGGAGGCCCTACTAGAAATGTTATGATTTGCTGAATTAACTCGAAGAACTATAGTACTGTCCATTTTAAACCAGTTGTTTATTCACTTGATGTACATGCGTAACGAACCAGGGACTAAAAATATAAATTGTTATGTGAACCCCCCCCCCCCCCCTTTCGTATTTCCGGCTCAAATATAATCTGCTCGCTTGGCACCCAGGTGAGGTGAAAGGAGAGATTTGAAGGATTAAAGCTGGAAGTAATCCTAGGTTCGAATCTTGGGTAATCGATATATGTTTGTTCCGTCATATGTCTCATCAATTCATCCTTCATCCTCATTGTCTTGTGATTAACCTAGAGAGGTAGAAAAAGGACGTAAAATAACAAAACAATTTTTCTTGTAGGGACAATTTTTCTTGTAGGCTAAGGTATGTTCATGTACGCATGTGTCAAGCATCTGTACGCCAGTGAGGTGCCGCTCCTCCACCCTTGTATTCCTCAAATTGTCAATTGTTTGTTATCATTATACTGAACAAAGTTGTAAAATTGTAATCAACAGGGTCGTAACGAGTAGTTTCATTGTGAAGCAATTAATCTTCGTTTTTAAAATATGTTCTAGATTTGTGTTTGAACAAGTTGAAGCTAGGGTTGCAGCTTATCATCTTCTCCATGGGTATCAAGGCATTTAATAATGCCCTGAGTTGTCCTGAAGCACAGCGTCGAACGACATTATGCGAGTGTGTCTACGAAAACCAATCCAGTCAGGAAATTGACCATCAGCTTGTAGATCCACTGTTTAAAAGAGTAGCTCTGACAACACTCGCTTACAGCAAGCAACTGAGTGTGTAGATATTTGTGCGACATGAAAGCACTGTTTTTGTTGTTGTGGCAATGTTTGTACAATTCAAGATATCGCCAGAGGTTAGAGTAGTTGCGCTAGAGGTTAGAGTAAGTTTAACTGGTTGAAACAAGTTTGCCACTTCTACCCAGTAGAGGCACATAATGGTTTGGATCCCACTTTAAACTGTAGGTCCAGTCCCGATTAGCCTTATTGTGCATAAAGTGGACTTCAACACCAAATCAATCAATCAATCAAGTTCGTCACTTCGCCGAAAGAAAAACTAAACATCTCTCAACTTACAGCATTTTGTAATCGCGCAAAATAGCGAAAATCCATTTTCCTCCTGCCTTATCGAAGGCCTTGACCCAATTTTGCTCAAATGAATTATCACTCTAGTCCTCAAAGGTATACAGCGACTAAAAAAATCTGCCTAAAAGCTCTAAATTTACAGTAATTACCATCTTAGCAGATTTGTAAGTTTTATATTTTGTTCCCGCTTCCCTCCCCCCACCTATGCACTCAAAAGTAAATTTCTTACTTGCAAATTGTACATCTATTGTTTTTTGAGTTTCGATGATTAAGCTCTGAATATTTAGTTTCTACAGAGCATTGCAAATGTCAAAAAAGGTTAAGTAGTGAATATGCATAAATATATTTACATACATACATACATACATACATACATACTGTTCTGCAACACTCCACCCTTACCGGGCCGCTTCTGGCAGGAAAAACCCAAAGAATCAACTAAATAGGCTCGTTAGTCCTGGGTTCCCATCCCGTTCCTCACCAAAGCGCTCGGAACCAAAGAATCAATCACAGGCAAGAACTTACTGAAATAATGTTGCAGAGTGATTGCTGAAAACTCGCAGAAATAGGCTTTATACATTTATTTACAATTCAACAAAACAAGGCTCGGATTCTTCCAATAATTCTCTAATTTACGTTATTTACATTCCTCTAATTTGAGCCCCACGGCAGAACTGCCAAGTGGAAGCTAAGCATCGGCAGAACTTATATTAAGGATTAAAAATAGAAAGGGGGCGTTTAGGGGTTTCGACCAAGGTTACGTTAATTATTAGGCATGGATGTTCTAATGTAAGGAGAAATTAAAATGTACCATTAGAATTAGACACGGAATTATTCATCGTGTGGACGGTCTGAAGTTCAGCCAATGGAAAAGGACGATGATGTTCCTTCTACATTGGTCTTCGTTTACTAGCCAAATTTACCATGAATTTATCATGAATTTAAGAATCAGGAATCAGAAATCAGAACACTGGACACTGAAATATGTTACGAAATAATGTTTAATACATTTCTGTTGAAATACTTACAACCTCTGGTCGCTGACCTACACAAGACAAAACACTCGCAGACCCATGACGCACCGGGTCAAAACAAGTTAGCAGCGCAGACCGCTGATGGTTGACGCTGTACGTAAACACTATACTCTAGCACCATTGCCTAATTAGTTAAGTTAAAGAAGTTTGAAATCACAAAGCTAGGAGCCTAAACTTGGTCCAGAGAAGATAAAACAGTTTCTCTCTGACCTACAAAGGTGCTGAAAGTTTTTACTGTGAATGTTCTAAAACTGTCTCTAAAACTCTGTCTGCCGAACTGTGTTTTCTAAGTCCTTACTTCGTCTTTTCTTTTCGTTCTCGGAAGAATTGTCCTTCACTCTATTGGTCGTTGAACTTTTAGCTCCGCCCACACGTGGTCACTTCTGCATGTAGGGGCGAGAATTGTTAAACACGGGGGTGATAAGGGTGAGAATCGCTTAGCACAAAAACACAATAGCACCTTGTTTGAGAGCTGGTCTCGAGGATGAAAAGTATCTGTTCTAATTAATTTTTACTGCTCACCACTCGGTTTTTATTGCTCACAACTGGGACACTTCGTTAAAGTTATGCCTTCCTTGGCTGCCAAAATCCCACTGAAGCGAAGAGATACGAAGAGAAATGTTCTGGCAGGGTTGGAGTTCAAGATTCTGTTCTAATCACTCTTGTCAATGAGCTGTCTCTGAGCCAGACTAGGGGGCGGTTTTCGTGGAATATATGACGTCTCGTCCAGGCCGACATGTGGGGCGATTGTCTCGATTCAGAGCCTGGCCACCTGCAAACTCTCACGAGAACAGAGGATCTTTGTTTCAACGAGGGAAAAAGTCTTCTTGGGGGTTTTAAATTTTAAATGCCTGAAGTTCCAGGTGATTAGATCCTTCTCAGCTTGGATTTATCTTGACGTGAGCCGAATTCAGATGAATTTGGATGGGACAGATATGGGAGTTTATTGCCGGACACACTGTTTCCTTCACCTTGGAGTAGGGGCGGTGATATATGCGAGGCTTCATGGGAAAGAACGCTGGTTTCTTGAGGGAGCTGTTTTCTCAGAGAGCAGAAAATTGAGATCTTGGGGGGAACGCGTAGAAAGACCGATGGAAATGGTAATTGGCACATGGAAATGGTAATTGGCACATCGGTTATAAACTGCCTCGGTATGCTTTTCCTCATGGGAGGCCACTGGAGACCGAAGATCACTCTCCCTTCTGCTACCCGGTTCATAAACACTCTCTGTCCTGTCCTCTGCCAGAGGGCATATTTATACTTCCTCCCTCGTCGCATGGGGAAGGGCTGAAAGTTCAAACCCTATTGGCTCTTTTAAACTACACAGAACCATGGAAGAAACCCAAGCATACAGAATCATACACAAACACAAAAAAGAAACAAAAAACAAATACTGTTTGTAACAATACATATGTACATATAGGTAGGTATATGCATGGATGTAAGGTTAAGTGATGGTTACATCCAATGGCTGGAAGCCCTCTGTTATGCTAAATGAAATGAGGTATGTATCATCAGGAAAGCAGGTCAATATTTCTGCCAAACCTCTCTTTTTGTTGTTGGTGTTGTTATTTCCACACTATCATTTCAAGCTTATTTCTTAAAAAATAAAATAATGCGGGTTCAACCTTACTTTACCCATCTTTGCACACCACTAGGTTTCGTGCGAATTCTCTTGTCTTTACAGTTACACATTATTTCACACGCATTTGTTTATGAGAGCTGTGAATTCGTGACAAGGCAGAAGTCGCTAGCAATGTTATGAAAAAAGCACAAACTCCCTAGCTCCTCCAATGTTTGTTTTGATCTGGTGGGGCCTACACAACACTAGGCCCCATCTCACAAACAAGGGTGTTCTAGGAATAACCAAAGAGACAAGGGAATTATGAAACATACATTGTTTACATGAATGTAAAATTAAGTACAGGTCTGTAAGTAACTCTCAAAGTATCTTGATACAAAGTTTCGTTGCAGTTTGTTTCGTTCATTACAAACAGACGTTTATTATCATTATTGTTATTATTATTTGAGGCTCACCCTGACTCAAAAAAATTAGTACCTTGGAATAATCCTTGGGAGTAAGGGCAGCCGGAGTGTGGTTCTGAACACATCACCTCCAAAATGGCCGAGATCAAGAATATGTGCTCCCACCTCCCCTAAATTTGCCTCATGCACGGTGCTATATGCGCGGGAAACTTTACATTTTACCTATTATTATTAAATATGTGAGATATCTATATGCTCTTTGTGGTATTAGTTATTTCTTCGTTATTTTACGTCGCTTTTCGTTGGTTCGATGTGGCTTACAGACTGGGTATTTGTTTGTCTCTTTCAGTACGGAATAAACATAACTTGATTCGTAAGGTTAAGTGACAGTTACATCCAATGGCCCACGTCGTCTTCATGACCGCGTACGTGACTTCATATGCTTAGAAAAGAAATTCAGGTTGTTTCCACTTGACCTTGGAAGGGGCGGACTATAATTGTGCTTTGGTTCCCCAACCTCCACCCGCATACGTTCAGTGGTAGATGCTTAGTGCCCTGGTGCCTTTGAAATAAACAATAGCGTTAGATCAGCGGAATTTCGGTTCCCCCGTTTTTCTGTTCCTCCTTATGTATTGACGGTTTCAATTATATATATATGTACGAGGCGCTAAACTAAATCTAGTTAACGTCTCATGGATATAGTGGACCAAGATTGTTCCGGCCTTCTAGAAACGAACTTGGTTGTAACATCTTACTTGCTAATAATTGAATTAAATTAATGGCATCTGCATCGTTAGTAATGAAAACCGCGGTAGCTCAGCTAGTGTCTGACTACCATGCTAGAGACCCGGGATTTTTTCCACCTGTTCAAGCGGCTCTGGCGCCCGCCCAGCGTCGTATAAAGTGGGTACGTGCAGGATACTCTGGGAGATAAAGGCGGCCCCACCATCGGCCGTGATCAAGAAAGTGTGGGGCCTTAACTCCACACCCCGTATACGCCTTCATAGCTTTATGCAAGGCACAGGAGAACACTTTATCTTTTTATGTTATTAATGAAACGAAGGTTGGGGAGCGAGGAGAATGTGTTAAGACATAGAGGAAAAAGAGTGGTATTTTAGGAAGGTTATTAATTAAATGAGTTAAACAGTGTGCGAATTAAGCGAAGGGGGTGCCTGTGATTTCCTCGCCACAATAAATTTTATCCCCTGCAAAATAAAATTATTTTTATCCCTGCCAGAAGTGTTTTTATCCCTTTAAAGAAAAATGGAATTGAAAGGATATATTATTCCATGTCTTAACTATGTAACAGACACAATTGAAAAATCATATGTCCATTAATGGTCCAGTCATAAGATTTCCCTGCCCCAAAGTATGCAGCTTTGTGGATTAAGGAAGGACACCATTCCGAAACTGACAACCTCACCGTGCCGAGACAACAGAAACTCAAATTTTCGTGTCATAGTGCTGATATTTTACACTTATTAAATTGTTCACAAGAAACTTGTAAGATTGGCATTAAGTATGAACTTGGCAATATACAGTTGGTAACGTTTTCCGTGTTAGTAGTTCGATAACTATTTTCGTGTATGAGTTTGGGTTTACTTAGAATCAGGGGGGCCGCCAGGAGCATCACCCCTTCATTTTCTTCCTCACGCCGTCCAGCATCCCTTCTTCAACTTGTTAAACCATGTCATATTCAGCGTAGAAAGGTTTTGAAGTGAGATCGGTATTACTGCATACACCAGGCAAGTCATCGATCTTAATCTGACATCAGGCATGTATCCAAGGGGGGGATGCTTTGGGGGCTCGAGCCCCCCCCCCCCCCGAAAATTTTCTGTTTACACTAGATAAAATGAGGCTTTTAGTTTCTTGAATAATGTGATCATAATTTGAGAGTTATGATTATTGAGACAAGACAGAGAATGCTCTATAACCCTCTTATTGTTAATAGCACGTATCCAAGGTGGGGATCGGAAATTTTTCAATTTACTTTAGAAAAAAAATAGTTTTTTGTCTTCTTGAATAATAGGACAATGACTTAAAGAGAGAAATAATTATCAAGGTAAGACGAAGAATGTTCTATAACCCTGTTGTTCATAATATTGCACGTAACTTCTTGCACTTTCGGTGTTGTCACAGCGAACTTGAGCACTATGGAAAGACTTGTCAGCATTTGAAAGCTGCACAACAAAGGTAGCGTCACAAGTAGGACGATACGTTGTAATTTTTAATCTCTGGAAAGCGTGAGAGGGAACGTTCTTGAATAAGAGAAGGAGTCGAACTACTATTGGCTATATTAACGAATCGTTTTCCTGCTGAACGTTCTAGAATATGAGAATATTCAATTTCCCGGTTGAAAATAGAATCGAATCGAATAGAATCGGTTAATAAGACTTCAGAGGTAAGTGTGACAACTCATACAGTCGATTAGTGATCAGTCAGTGTCCATTGGTATCTTTATAAGATCTAGTGATTTGAAAATGAAAAGTAACGAAGTCTACTTCTAGTTTCAGTTCGTGTCCAAGGAAGGACACAATGACGACAGCGGAACTTCCGGAGCCTCAGTGTAGTGCTAGTTCAGGTCGAGAGCCGAAGAGATCGAAGGTCTCTTTCTTTAAAGTTAATATTTCAGCAATACCGGATATTGGAGCAGTTTATTAAGAAAGAAATAAACTGCACAAATCAACTGAAAAACAGTAGTTGTATTTGCTATAATATAAGGGCGATAAATGATGAGCCCCCCTCAAGCAGATTTGTCTATACTTAAAACAAGCTCAACATGCCCATATGAGCTTTTTGCTCAAGTGTGGAACCCTGTCTAATCCAAGATTTTTGTAAAAATGCCCTCGGGAATTTCCCGTGAAATGATGAGCCCCCTCAGATTGATTTGGCTACACTTACAAAAGCTGCACCTGCCAAATTGTTGTCCATAAACTTGTCAAAAATATGCCCCTTTTGATATTTTTTTTGGCTACACCTAAAACTAAGCCAAGATGCTCATAAACCCCCCCCCACACACACACACAGTATACAAAACACACTGCTGAACCCAACTGATATTTTTTATTAAGCATAGAATTTTGATTTGAACCCCAAGAAATTTTATATAATAAACCAATAACAAAAATGCCAAATCAAAAATATTGTAATCAATGCAATAAGAATATATCCAGCCCCAATTGGGTTAAGCACCAAAAGAATTGTAATCCAGATAAAAGCAGAATTCTCACAAAAATTTGCCCAAAATGCCATAGAGAATATAGCATGCAATACTTCACATATAAACATACAGATACTTCTTCTGCACAGTCATCAACATTTCCAAACAAAATTGATTGGAAATATTTGTGTGATTGCCCTGTATAACTTAGATTGCAAGGCCAAATTTTGTAATTTTTCGAGCTCTTCACTATTTTTCTCCTCTTTGCAATAGGGTATATCGTGTATGTGTTTCCAGCATAATCATACTGCATTTCTACAAGAAATTAAAAATTTATATTAAAACAAGATATTAGATACAAAAATATCTTGTTTCTGTCAGAAATTACATCAAAATTGTCTGCAAAACTTATGTTTCTTTTGAAATCATTAGGGGAGCAGATGTTGTTGCATCCTATAGTTAGGAATGAAAGATTTGGATATGATGTGAGAACCCTAATTATATTGTCATGATCTGGTTTGTATGGAAAATGAACCCATTTAACAGCATCTGGGTTCTTGGATAGACCTGTGTAATTTGTCTGTTCCAGAACAAACTCATCATGATCCAGAATGTAATTAAAAGTTAAAAATTTGCCAGTTGTTCCCCACAGTTTAGTTTTTATACACGATTTTGTAAAATTTGGAAACAGGTGTGTGAGAATAACAGGGCAAAAATAATTGTCAACAATTTCACACCCAACCCAATATCCAGAATAACAATTATAGAGCCACAGATCCTCAAGTGTTATTTTACCTAAATCTAAATATTGTATGTGTGTTCCTCTAGATCCGATACTTTCTATTGTTGCAACACTATTCTTCCCAACATCATTAAACTCATCAACAAAATAGCTAAGCTACTCAGATTTAACAAACTTGCTCATCTACAAAAAAATAAGAGTTAAGCATAAATGCAAAAATTATTGTGATTTCCACTGAATTCAAGATATACCCTAATAAAAATATATCTTATACCCTTGGGTATGATAATTTTACAGCTCTTGCCCGGGTGAATAGTTTCACCTACAAATACACGTTTGTTGAAATACTCAACACCAATATAGTGAATTGTTGGGTTTTGAATGCAAATTTTGACATAATTTGTTTTAAAATATTTTCTGTCTGTTCTTCTTATTATTCTTATCCCATATCCCGTTAGTGGCTTATAAGATTTTAATTTAATTCCTCTCCTATTATACAACTCAAAATGTGTTTTGGGATCTCTGCTGGGCATCTACAATTGAAAAATTGTTAATGTTATCACATCCAATCTCATATTCAATATCTTCCTGACCATCTATTATCAAAAATTAGATTCGGATGGGTAAATTGTAACTCTCATTACTTCCCCAAGTTCAATATTAAAATATGACATAGTACATTTCTTGAAGAAGTAATTGTTTTTTGTGATAATCATAACATATGTCTCTTCTGTGTCTTTATTCCTAACAAAACCTCTTCCAATGCCACGCATTTCAGACAAAAATCTAATAGGGCGATCCTCATAAGAATAAACAATAGCTCGGGTTAATGGATCCATGCTACAAAAGAATCAAAAATAAACTCCAAATCTATACATCAATCCCAAAAATACCTCATTCTTGTATCTTGTATTGATAGCTCTTAAAGTGATTTTATCTTTCAAATCATACAGATTATATCCTATGGTGATGTATTTCAAGTTTGGATAATATTTTAGGTTAGTGTATATAGTTTTGTAACCACCAACAAGATCAAAATGCATCCATTCTGTACTGTAGTCCATAAGCAAATCGGGGGAAGCATTGCAGAATAATCTTAGAACTTGGCTATTGTCGATTGGGTTGAAACAAATATCAACTCTGTGATAATAAATTTTATTGTTTGTTTCTGTGACAGAATACCCTATTAAATTTGGAATGTATGACCCAACCTCAAACTCAAATACATCGATATTGCTGCATATGTCTTCTGGGGATGAGTTTGTGTTAATTATGTAACAATGTATGTATTTTGATTCTGATATCTCTGCAATTTTTTTAAATTCAAAAAATTGCACCATGCCAAGCTCCAGGTATTGTATCCTGGAAACATTTTGGGTGAGTATTTTAATTTGCTCATCACACTTGACAGATAGGATAGGAAAATTGCACAGAGACGTGCTAACAATATTTTTTTTTTGCTAACAATTTCAAGTTCCTTGAGTGGGAATATGTTGTTTCTAAGATCAGCATTGATTCTGTAGTACAGCATTGCTGTGGAACATGTCAAGTCCTTGGATTCTGTCACACCCATTCTAATACAATTAATATCACAAGTACCATTACAAGGCACGCACCGCATAAAATCATAATTCCAAGCGATGGCATGGAGTAATCATTTTTCCACGATTCCATATCATACAAAAAAATTATACTGCAATTGGAGCTTCAGCAGTTCGGGACTGTGCAATATATTGTCTACAAATGTAGGAAAAATAATATTGTACGGGTTGCAAACAAAACTCCCAAAGCTTATGTATTTCAGGTTTCTTAAATTTGAAACAGAATCCAAACTGTCTGGAAGTTCATAAAAGTGAAGCCATTCTACAAGCGGGTCTATCTCAGCTTCTGCATGATATATTTGAGCAAGAGGTGATGTGTTTATAATATTTGTTGGGTTGTAATATGTTATTCCATAATTTGACCTATACTGGTGATACCTGGAAATGGATATAATTTTTGAATTTTGGCTGAATGAAAATATATCAATGTTCTGTGTGAAGTCTTTCAATTCTCTAAATTGATCCAATCTTGTGCTTATAATTGTTGCCCTTACAAGTTTTGCATATTTTATTTTATTTACAATCTGTGCAAACATCTTAAACCTAATAGGACCTAGCTCTATTATATCATAGGTTAAAACATCCAATGCGAGCAGGGATTCAATATTGTTTTTAGCAATAAATATGCTCTCTTCTATATCCATCATGTCCATAATTGATAAGGAGACACAAATTTACAACTATTGTAATTGATTGAAGCAATGCGGTGAAACTTGATATTGCATTGATTACATATTTGTTTTGATCAAAGGCATGAACTATGGCACATCCAGATTGAATGGCTGCATATATTAAGTATAAGCCAAGAAAAACAATCATCTGTAAGAAAATGCACTGCATTAAATACAGACACCATATGTTCCATAATCCTCTGCTGTAATGCCGAGACTCATGGCCTCATGGTTGATGTGATACTCATTCATCATGTACAAATATAATTCATTTACACCTAGATCCTTCAAATCTTTACAGAAATCTGGAATATTACAAATATCTTCTGGTGAGCACAAGCTGTGATACACAGTGACATATTTTAAATTTGGAAATTTCTCTATGAGGATTTTCCTATCCTCATCTGTGGGGATACTATCAAAATGGATCCATGTGACTGTTTCTGTGTTTGGGATCATGTCATAATATGGGGAGAGAAGAAAAATGTGACCCACATTTGTTACACATTGCAGGAATTTCTCACCATACAAATTTAATCTGTATGCATTTTGATATTGTTTCACAATGGGCCTCCCATATTTCAGTGAGAGCTTCTTTCTCAATTCTGGCCTGAGCTGAGACCTGAGTTCCTCAATATCAACTTTGTCGTCAAAATAGAGATCACATTTTTTTATGAATGGGTATATCTGAACTTTCTTCCACTTTTTTCTATATGCTCCAATCTCAACAAATTTTATGGACTGTGGTGGATCCTCCATTGCTTGAAAAGGCAAAACATACAGATTAAAAACTAAAAAATTGAACTACAGGCTCGTTGATATTATAGATGTTATACAAAATTGGATGTATTATCTTATAATGGAGCATGAGTCTCAACTGATCCCTAAGGCTCACATGTATTTTCCTATTATTCCCCCCAACAAACTGAACAATGTGCAGGTTTTTAAACACCTTTTTGAATTGCCTGCTTTCTGAAAAATCTGTATCTTGTAAAAGCCACTTGACCTTTGCACTTTCAGTTTTGGATCCCCCAATAGTGTCCAGATAATCATATGAGTATGCATATACAAATTGCTTGTCTGGTGAGGAATATTTGCGTTTGTAATCAGATCTGTCCCAGTACAAGTGATCACCCCTAAACATTTTCTTAAACCCATCCATTACATCTTGTTTTGCAGACAGATTATATATGCACACCAGATTTATGTTTGATATGAATTCCAGATCCTCCAGGGTTGTGTGATCATCAATAAATTCATTTTTCAGATGCACTATGAGAATTTTCGCAACAGTGTTCAATTTTTTAATCTCCTCAGCAATATTCCTGAGCGAATCTGGTTTAGAGAAATATACAAGCTTGGTGCTCAACATGTCTCTGCAATCAACATCCAAGTATAATCCCTCACAAACAAAATCCAAATTTTGCTTGCCCACAAAACTCATGTTGTGTTCAAGCAGAATCTCTACACACTGATGTGATAGGGGTGTAACACCATGGTCAAGACCTAGAATCTTATTCTTGCTGTGAATAGTGTTTTTGGAATTTTGAATGGAATCAACTATAAATGGTTGCCCTTCCTCATTAAATACAATAAAAGATCTTTTATACTCGGACAATGGGCCCGTGTAGACATATGGTCCATAAAATGAATTATAATCAGGTGGGGGCGCCATATCTAAAAAAAAATTATCAATACATTACTTTGCATGAAATAGGTATTTCTATGTTAATAGCATATAATTCTACACACTAAGCATGTACATGAGTAACTTATTAAAATATGCAGCATAAGAAGAATTGTTGAATTTTACATTCATGAGGCATTTGCCCCCATCATATATATTCCCCTCCTCATCTGTTATAATGTCTGCACCATTAAATCTAAACCAACCCCTATTATTTATATGAAGTTGGGGTATGTAGAAAAATACAAAAAATTTATTGTGCACTTCAGCAGATGCCTTGCTGAACCATATTACATAGGATCTGTAATAACAGTGAAGCATGAATGCATCTATTCTATAGTGATATACCTGTGATTCATGGTAATGTAAGCATAGGGCTAGGTGATTGTTGAAACGTTTATATAGGAACAATGGGCATTGTGATTTGAATATTGTGACATTGATTGCCACTTATAATTCATTTATTCATTGTCCGAGTATAAAAGATCTTTTATTGTATTTAATGAGGAAGGGCAACCATTTATAGTTGATTCCATTCAAAATTCCAAAAACACTATTCACAGCAAGAATAAGATTCTAGGTCTTGACCATGGTGTTACACCCCTATCACATATTGCTGAGGAGATTAAAAAATTGAACACTGTTGCGAAAATTCTCATAGTGCATCTGAAAAATGAATTTATTGATGATCACACAACCCTGGAGGATCTGGAATTCATATCAAACATAAATCTGGTGTGCATATATAATCTGTCTGCAAAACAAGATGTAATGGATGGGTTTAAGAAAATGTTTAGGGGTGATCACTTGTACTGGGACAGATCTGATTACAAACGCAATTATTCCTCACCAGACAAGCAATTTGTATATGCATACTCATATGATTATCTGGACACTATTGGGGGATCCAAAACTGAAAGTGCAAAGGTCAAGTGGCTTTTACAAGATACAGATTTTTCAGAAAGCAGGCAATTCAAAAAGGTGTTTAAAAACCTGCACATTGTTCAGTTTGTTGGGGGGAATAATAGGAAAATACATGTGAGCCTTAGGGATCAGTTGAGACTCATGCTCCATTATAAGATAATACATCCAATTTTGTATAACATCTATAATATCAACGAGCCTGTAGTTCAATTTTTTAGTTTTTAATCTGTATGTTTTGCCTTTTCAAGCAATGGAGGATCCACCACAGTCCATAAAATTTGTTGAGATTGGAGCATATAGAAAAAAGTGGAAGAAAGTTCAGATATACCCATTCATAAAAAAATGTGATCTCTATTTTGACGACAAAGTTGATATTGAGGAACTCAGGTCTCAGCTCAGGCCAGAATTGAGAATGAAGCTCTCACTGAAATATGGGAGGCCCATTGTGAAACAATATCAAAATGCATACAGATTAAATTTGTATGGTGAGAAATTCCTGCAATGTGTAACAAATGTGGGTCACATTTTTCTTCTCTCCCCATATTATGACATGATCCCAAACACAGAAACAGTCACATGGATCCATTTTGATAGTATCCCCACAGATGAGGATAGGAAAATCCTCATAGAGAAATTTCCAAATTTAAAATATGTCACTGTGTATCACAGCTTGTGCTCACCAGAAGATATTTGTAATATTCCAGATTTCTGTAAAGATTTGAAGGATCTAGGTGTAAATGAATTATATTTGTACATGATGAATGAGTATCACATCAACCATGAGGCCATGAGTCTCGGCATTACAGCAGAGGATTATGGAACATATGGTGTCTGTATTTAATGCAGTGCATTTTCTTACAGATGATTGTTTTTCTTGGCTTATACTTAATATATGCAGCCATTCAATCTGGATGTGCCATAGTTCATGCCTTTGATCAAAACAAATATGTAATCAATGCAATATCAAGTTTCACCGCATTGCTTCAATCAATTACAATAGTTGTAAATTTGTGTCTCCTTATCAATTATGGACATGATGGATATAGAAGAGAGCATATTTATTGCTAAAAACAATATTGAATCCCTGCTCGCATTGGATGTTTTAACCTATGATATAATAGAGCTAGGTCCTATTAGGTTTAAGATGTTTGCACAGATTGTAAATAAAATAAAATATGCAAAACTTGTAAGGGCAACAATTATAAGCACAAGATTGGATCAATTTAGAGAATTGAAAGACTTCACACAGAACATTGATATATTTTCATTCAGCCAAAATTCAAAAATTATATCCATTTCCAGGTATCACCAGTATAGGTCAAATTATGGAATAACATATTACAACCCAACAAATATTATAAACACATCACCTCTTGCTCAAATATATCATGCAGAAGCTGAGATAGACCCGCTTGTAGAATGGCTTCACTTTTATGAACTTCCAGACAGTTTGGATTCTGTTTCAAATTTAAGAAACCTGAAATACATAAGCTTTGGGAGTTTTGTTTGCAACCCGTACAATATTATTTTTCCTACATTTGTAGACAATATATTGCACAGTCCCGAACTGCTGAAGCTCCAATTGCAGTATAATTTTTTTGTATGATATGGAATTGTGGAAAAATGATTACTCCATGCCATCGCTTGGAATTATGATTTTATGCGGTGCGTGCCTTGTAATGGTACTTGTGATATTAATTGTATTAGAATGGGTGTGACAGAATCCAAGGACTTGACATGTTCCACAGCAATGCTGTACTACAGAATCAATGCTGATCTTAGAAACAACATATTCCCACTCAAGGAACTTGAAATTGTTAGCAAAAAAAAAATATTGTTAGCACGTCTCTGTGCAATTTTCCTATCCTATCTGTCAAGTGTGATGAGCAAATTAAAATACTCACCCAAAATGTTTCCAGGATACAATACCTGGAGCTTGGCATGGTGCAATTTTTTGAATTTAAAAAAATTGCAGAGATATCAGAATCAAAATACATACATTGTTACATAATTAACACAAACTCATCCCCAGAAGACATATGCAGCAATATCGATGTATTTGAGTTTGAGGTTGGGTCATACATTCCAAATTTAATAGGGTATTCTGTCACAGAAACAAACAATAAAATTTATTATCACAGAGTTGATATTTGTTTCAACCCAATCGACAATAGCCAAGTTCTAAGATTATTCTGCAATGCTTCCCCCGATTTGCTTATGGACTACAGTACAGAATGGATGCATTTTGATCTTGTTGGTGGTTACAAAACTATATACACTAACCTAAAATATTATCCAAACTTGAAATACATCACCATAGGATATAATCTGTATGATTTGAAAGATAAAATCACTTTAAGAGCTATCAATACAAGATACAAGAATGAGGTATTTTTGGGATTGATGTATAGATTTGGAGTTTATTTTTGATTCTTTTGTAGCATGGATCCATTAACCCGAGCTATTGTTTATTCTTATGAGGATCGCCCTATTAGATTTTTGTCTGAAATGCGTGGCATTGGAAGAGGTTTTGTTAGGAATAAAGACACAGAAGAGACATATGTTATGATTATCACAAAAAACAATTACTTCTTCAAGAAATGTACTATGTCATATTTTAATATTGAACTTGGGGAAGTAATGAGAGTTACAATTTACCCATCCGAATCTAATTTTTGATAATAGATGGTCAGGAAGATATTGAATATGAGATTGGATGTGATAACATTAACAATTTTTCAATTGTAGATGCCCAGCAGAGATCCCAAAACACATTTTGAGTTGTATAATAGGAGAGGAATTAAATTAAAATCTTATAAGCCACTAACGGGATATGGGATAAGAATAATAAGAAGAACAGACAGAAAATATTTTAAAACAAATTATGTCAAAATTTGCATTCAAAACCCAACAATTCACTATATTGGTGTTGAGTATTTCAACAAACGTGTATTTGTAGGTGAAACTATTCACCCGGGCAAGAGCTGTAAAATTATCATACCCAAGGGTATAAGATATATTTTTATTAGGGTATATCTTGAATTCAGTGGAAATCACAATAATTTTTGCATTTATGCTTAACTCTTATTTTTTTGTAGATGAGCAAGTTTGTTAAATCTGAGTAGCTTAGCTATTTTGTTGATGAGTTTAATGATGTTGGGAAGAATAGTGTTGCAACAATAGAAAGTATCGGATCTAGAGGAACACACATACAATATTTAGATTTAGGTAAAATAACACTTGAGGATCTGTGGCTCTATAATTGTTATTCTGGATATTGGGTTGGGTGTGAAATTGTTGACAATTATTTTTGCCCTGTTATTCTCACACACCTGTTTCCAAATTTTACAAAATCGTGTATAAAAACTAAACTGTGGGGAACAACTGGCAAATTTTTAACTTTTAATTACATTCTGGATCATGATGAGTTTGTTCTGGAACAGACAAATTACACAGGTCTATCCAAGAACCCAGATGCTGTTAAATGGGTTCATTTTCCATACAAACCAGATCATGACAATATAATTAGGGTTCTCACATCATATCCAAATCTTTCATTCCTAACTATAGGATGCAACAACATCTGCTCCCCTAATGATTTCAAAAGAAACATAAGTTTTGCAGACAATTTTGATGTAATTTCTGACAGAAACAAGATATTTTTGTATCTAATATCTTGTTTTAATATAAATTTTTAATTTCTTGTAGAAATGCAGTATGATTATGCTGGAAACACATACACGATATACCCTATTGCAAAGAGGAGAAAAATAGTGAAGAGCTCGAAAAATTACAAAATTTGGCCTTGCAATCTAAGTTATACAGGGCAATCACACAAATATTTCCAATCAATTTTGTTTGGAAATGTTGATGACTGTGCAGAAGAAGTATCTGTATGTTTATATGTGAAGTATTGCATGCTATATTCTCTATGGCATTTTGGGCAAATTTTTGTGAGAATTCTGCTTTTATCTGGATTACAATTCTTTTGGTGCTTAACCCAATTGGGGCTGGATATATTCTTATTGCATTGATTACAATATTTTTGATTTGGCATTTTTGTTATTGGTTTATTATATAAAATTTCTTGGGGTTCAAATCAAAATTCTATGCTTAATAAAAAATATCAGTTGGGTTCAGCAGTGGGCTTTGTATATTTTGTGTGTGTGTGTGTGTATGTGTATTAATATTTTTGGCTTTGGTATTTATATAAAATTTCTTGGGGTTCAAATCAAAACTCTATACTTAATAAAAAATATCAGTTGGGTTCAGCAGTGTGTTTTGTATACTGTGTGTGTGTGTGGGGGGGGGGGGGTTTATGAGCATCTTGGCTTAGTTTTAGGTGTAGCCAAAAAAAATATCAAAAGGGGCATATTTTTGACAAGTTTATGGACAACAATCTGGCAGGTGCAGCTTTTGTAAGTGTAGCCAAATCAATCTGAGGGGGCTCATCATTTCACGGGAAATTCCCGAGGGCATTTTTACAAAAATCTTGGATTAGACAGGGTTCCACACTTGAGCAAAAAGCTCATATGGGCATGTTGAGCTTGTTTTAAGTATAGACAAATCTGCTTGAGGGGGCTCATCATTTATCGCCCTTATATTATAGCAAATACAACTACTAAAAACAAAGTTCTGAGTGATGATTTAGTTGTGCCCGGACCAAATTCCGTGTATACGGTTTGTAACCTTATATAATGAAAAAATGCATATGCATGTGTGAACTTACAACAGATGGTAATATTTTAGATATTGGCTTTGTTATACTTGTTACCCAGCAAGCCTTGATGAGTTACTAGAGTCTCATGTTCCCGACAAAAGGAGTAGCGGACTAACTTTGTGACTTCTAGTGTCCAACTGGAGGATGTTGCAACATCGCGCTACGACGCCAGGGGTTCCGGTTTCGAATACCGGCCTGGGCATGGATGTTTTTGAGTGTCCATTCATCAATTTCATCATATCATCACTTATCCCCATATTCGCAAATTAGCCAAAAGTGGCACAAAAGTCGAAGTAAAATAAAGCAATTCAATCAATCTTCTAAAGTCCTGAAGATCCAAGTCACAAGGATGGAAAATTAGGGCTTTGTTAAGGTTAGGTGTGAAGGCAGGCACAACACCCTAAAGGATCATATACAAACCTGCGGGAAGTACGATCTTACTTAAGTCTCCAATATGAAATGATACAAACTTCTGGTGAGTTCATTATAAATAATGTGTCGGAGATAAAGAGTGGTGTCCCCAGAATTTTCGAAAGGGAGAGGGTTATGAATACTATTTTTGGTGGTCAGTCCTCATTTTGCCATATTTGTCTGTCTTTGACGTTCTTTTCTTAAGGAATACTTTGTCAAATGGGGTTATGACTCCACCAACCCTCCCTTGGGCACGTCACTGTAGACAAGCATTTGATCACATTGAGAGACGAAACATTAGATGTGTTGGGAACTGTGCATTAATTGTTTCTCGATCCAGCTATATTCGAGAAAACTTCCTTTGTTTCGTGCCGATATATGACAAGACTGAGGAAGCTGTGATAGGCATCTTTAAACAGCCGGCCCTCGTGGAGGAGGGTTTACTCGTATCACATCGTGCTACGAGGCCAGGGGTACCGGGTTCAAATTCCGGCCTGGACATGGATTTTTTTGAGTGTCCATTCATCAATTTCATAATATCATCACTCATCCCAATCTCCGCAAATTAGCCAAAATTGGCGCAAAAAGCGAAGTAAAATAAAGCAGAATCAATGAATCAATCACAATTTTGAACACTTGCGAGTGCCTGAATATGCAAAATTTGGTGGGTTTCGGCTTTTATAAGAGCTACAAACATGGGAGGACAAGACACATTTGTGGTGTTCTGGTTCGAATCAGAGAGAAATATTCGAGAACTGGCTGCATTCAGTTCGCAGCCCACAGTTTGAATCTCGAGTTGTCGAGTGGATTGACCATTCCGTGCATGTGTAACAACTTCGTAAAAACACTCACAGATACCACAATTGTTTTGATGCCTGATGAGAAGAAATGGGTGAACACATACTCGGATGGTTCCAGCACACAGGATTAATGCTTGGAAGCAGAAGAGCCGTGTGATAAAAAATGTTCCGATTTCACGTTCTAATTAAAATTGCAGCCTTAAACAGTGGCGACGATTTAAGGGATAGTTGCTCCCCATTTTTTTTTGCCTCCTCACTGTGGCCTCTTAATGGTAAGCCTTGTCTAACAAGAGAAAGTAAACTTTCCTTGCACCGCCCCACCCCCAGGTTTTGGAACCCAATCGCCACCACTGGCCTTAAACATGCAATTCTGAGGTTCTATCTATACCTCTTAAAAATATGTTGTTAGTGTAAGACTGTTTGCTTTTATATATTCAGTTGTTTTTATGGGACATTGTTGCTTTCCATTGTTATGCGGCAATAAAGAGGGGCCGAAATACAGGTTTCCACTAAATTTTTACTTATTTCTGCCCGTAATATCTTGGTTAAACAACACTACCATTTCTTTTTACTCGGCATGGAAGCTCACTATTATCACTCACTGAAATAGCACATTACTTGGATATTGACGCTGTTAGTAGATATAACCCTTTAAATATTAAATTATTGCGAAGCCAGCAACTTTAGAATTAGGCTTTTCTCAAAACAGCTAAAGGGAAGAGTAAAACTTGGTATGCCATATTGTAGTTGAATATACAGCGTAAGTCAAAATGATGTTCCCGATTTCGTTCATTTCTTATACGAAAGGTAATGAGCTTTTCTTGCATATGTAATTATTTTATGGAATACAATCTCAAAAAGTTTTTTTTTCTTTCTATTGAAGACTCGTAGTTACGCTGTCAGCCACCAGAAGGCAGTTTAGTAGCAGTGAGAAAAATGGCTACCACTGGACAGCAGAAAGCGTTCTGTATTCTCGTTCAGCGGCATTTCCGAACAAGATTTGTGGTTGAACCGCCTTCTGGCAAGTCAATTAGAAAATGCTACAACATTGGTGGAATTGCATGAGCGTACCATAGCCGACGTGGACCCTGACATGCTAGGAAGAGTGTGGCAGGAACTTGATTATAGACTAGATGTGTGTCGTGTAACACGTGCATCACACGGAGAACATTTATAATGCGCCAGGAAAAACATTTTGAGTTTTTCAATCTGTGTGTGTAATATCAGTCATTTACGTATCATTACAATGAAATAAATAGACACTGAAATTGGGAACATCATTTTCACTTACGCTGTATGTACTAACACATGGAAATAAAAAAAAATCATTGGGCCTCGTCCTAGTTTTGAGGGGAAATCATCAAAATGTTATGAAATGTCAATGTAAATTATCACACTTCCTTCCCTATCAGAAAGAGGAACAGACCTTTCTCCTCCCCTTCTATGTTCCAACTGTAACAGTTCCTGTCTTGAAAAGTTGTGGAAGAGTTTCAGTTTTTCTTTCTTTGATGAGTAGCGTAGTGGTAATGCCACCTCTTTGTAATCAAAGTGCTCCGGGTTTAATGTAAGGTGGAGGTCCAAGTTGTTCGGATTCCACTTTAAACTGCAAGTCCACAGTCCCGAAAAGCTTTTATGTGCATGAAGTGGGTTTAAAAATAAAACTCTACCGAACTCTACATACAGTGACATACCAAGGACTTTCGTTAGCCATCTTTTTGCCACCATTTCCTGCTTTAGACATTATTTTTACTGGGCCAAAGAGAGACTATGATTCCCTCCACCAGGGGTGGATGGCCCCCTCAAGGTCTTGAACACAGTCTCCCAAATAAAGAATTTCAAGGCAGCAAGCATAAGGATAATAGTCCAAAACTCATAACTAAATTCGATCATCATAACCCCCCAATATTATTTTGATAAATATAGTAACTGATTTTAATTTGGATGCAATAGCCTGTCAAATTGTCGATAGTTAAATCTTAAAATGTATATTTTCGAAATGCAGAAAGCTAGCACATTGATTTTTTAGATAATTTGAAATGTCAGAAAATAAATTATGTGTACGCAGTGTTTTTGGACAAAGAATAGATGTTAAAAAGCCCACAACTTAATGATAAGATAGAAAAATCTTACTGGGCACACCACTTGCATATGCATGATTTTTCTTTTCGGAGGTGGCCGGAATTGTAAAGGTGGATATTACATAGCTGCTTCACTGTGTTCTGGGAGAAAATGGGATATAAAATATTTCATAAATATTATTTTTTGTCTTCCTTTTTAAAGTTGTTCAAAAACAAATATCGGGGGGACGTTTTAAGGGGAGTTTGCTTTTATCATTTTGCCCTTCCCCGAGTTTTTTACTGCTTTCATTTGAAAAAAAAAAATGATTTTCTCAAAATTTCAGAATTTCAAATTTTCTCAAAAATTCATATGTAATTGTGGAGCTACAGCACCATCATTTCCCCCAACCACTACCCTGCGTACACCAGTGGGGCAAACCAAATACATCGATGTTAATAATCTCTATGGATATGCTATGGTAGAGAAACTTCCTTATGGAGGTTTCGAATGGATAGAACCAACTTCCATAAATATTATTGATTTTGACGATTGTGAATTTGGTTTCTTTGCAGAAGTGGATATTGAATTTCCAAACAATTTGCATGATATTTTTTCCGATTTACCACCAGCACCCGAACTTAAATGTCCACCTAATTCTAATCAACACAAGCTTTTATTAACTTTGGAGAAAAAAGAAAGATACGTTCTCCATTACAAAAGTCTACAGTTTTTGATTGCGATGGGTGTTAAGGTATTGGATATTAGAAGAGTTCTCAGGTTTAAACATTCCGAGTGGCTCAAACTATACATTGAAACAAACACACAACATAGAACAGTTGCCACTTCCGATTTAGACAAAGATTTTTTCGAATTGATGAACAATGCTGTATATGGCAAGACAATGGAGAACGTGAGAAATCACGTGGACATGAGATTGGTTTCAGATGAAAATAAATGCAGTAAGTGGGTGGCTGATCCTAGATTTAAATCACGAAAAATTTACAACGAGAATCTGTCACTTTTCAATCTAGATATAAAAGTGATAAAATTACGAAAACCAATTATGTGGGAGCAACAGTTTTAGATTTATCGAAACTTCACATGTTTCAATTTCACTACAATGTTATGCAACCTTCCTACAACAATAGCATTTCATTACTTTACATGGACACCGACAGTTTTATTTGTAGCATTAAGACATCGAATCTATATGAAGATGTAAAAAATCCGTCCTTGCTTGTTTATTATGATACTTCTTCCTACCCTCAACCGAACAGATTTGGAATTCCATCTAGTAACAAAAAAGTTCTACGTAAATTAAAAGACGAGTGTAACGGTGACATCATTCTCGAGTTTGCCAGTTTGCGTTCCAAAATGTATACATTTAGAACTGAGAGCAGCATCACGAAGAAAGCTAAAGGTGTTGGTAAAAATACTGTACAAAACTAACTTTCATTTCAAGACTATATTGATTGTGTGAAGGAATTAAACCTGCAGCTACGATTGGAAAAAAGAATCCAAAGTGTAGACCATGTGATTACAACAAACAAAGTTAGGAAAGTAGCATTAGATCCACATGATGATAAAAAATGTATTTTGTCTTGTGGGATCCACACGTTGCCTTGGGGGCACTATCGTTTAAATAGTAGTAAGAAATGCGTACAATGCACTTAAAAGAAAACTAACCTTATGGCTGGCAATATTTCTATCAACACAAGCATATAAAATAACCATGCCTATGAACCTGTTTGGCTTCAGGAAGCAAGCTATGGAGGTACCCATCCAAACTGCACCATCATCATCACCTCAGAACTTGGACCTGTTGCCCTCCCTACTATCTAAACTCAATGGTTTGCTCATTATTCATCTCAACAGCATCCTGACCCAGTACGATGATGATGTGGGCAAAACTTTCTATGTATTCAACAACAACTTGAATTATTACCAGTTCCCATCTCTGGCAAACTTAAATTCAATATAAATCCCGAGAACAAAGGGGAGGCCAAGGTTTCCTCTGGCAAGAACATCAAGCATGATAGGATGGACTGTACCACTACGTACGATGTATCTGCTGCCGATCGCCTGTACGTGGAGCTCTTGGACAACTATGACAAACTCATCCCTCTTTTCATAGAAATGAAAATCACCTACCCTATAATAAATAACCATAGCAACAATGCCTAATGACATCTTTGGTTACACCAAGCGCGATGATCATGGCAACGAGCTACTCATGCTTGACGTCAGGGTGAAGAAGCTGCGAAGCGACCTTCAAGCTCTGCAGTCCACGCTCAACTCCAGCCTCCAGTCAGAGATAGCCAGCCTGCAGTTTCAGTGCCTGGACCCCGTACTCAAGATCGCTGCTGCAAAAATGTACCGACCTCGCGTCAATAGACAACTTTGACAACTTGGCACTGAGTGTAGGCAAGCTCCAAAACGAACTTGTGAAGCTGTAGCAAATGCAAACTTCTGACGTGGAACAGCTGAAGCGACACTTGCAGGACCAAACTAGCACCATCCAGACTGAACTGCAAAACATTATCCAGAGTATAAAAACTCAAGATGACTACGATCGCGTGAATGCAAGTATTGCCAAATTGCAGGAACAGTTTCAATCGTTCGAAATTCCTACGTTGGAAAGCATCAAGGCTGAGCTTCAAATGGACGCTTTGCATGCGGCCATCAACGAAGTTAAAACTAAACTCCAAACGCTAGAGGATTATATTGACAATCTATCTTCGTCCAGCGAGCTGAATGCCATTGCCCGTAGCGTGGCCAGCAACAAACTCCAAATTGAGACCTACGAGGTTTTTGGGAAGCTGCAAGGCACCATAACGCACATTGAGGATGCTCTCGCCATCATCAAACATGATCTGGCAAACGTACACGATGCACTGGAATCCAAACTGCCTGGCATCAGGGATACTCTGGCCAGCGTCCAACAGCAGATCACCAAGCTGGAAAATCTAAACACCGAATCAGAGTTGTTGCATTTTCATCACTTGATCGACGACATACAGGCTAAGTTGGAAACTTTGCAACAATCCACCCCCACCCAGGACGACATAACACAATTACAAGAAGGCATGCGCGCTGCTGCTGCTGCCTCACAGTTGGATGCGATGAAAAAAGCTTTGGAGTCGCTACAAAACACGGTGGCCACCCTGCCTACCTTGCAGGAATTGAGAAGCGTGAAGAGGGCTCTCAACCGAATACTCAAATCCTCCTTTTTGTCTGCATTTGCAATAGTTTTACTTAACTTTTTCTTCTTTAGGTTTTCAAATGTCTGTTTGTAGTTGAAAAATATGACTGTCAAATTCATGCTCATAATATTTCTCCTTAACTGCATGATCACAAATAAATAATCCGTTGTTTCTCCAATTGCTTATTTTTGGTAATCACTTGTCTTGTCATTTCTTTTTAACACTGATTGGCTATTAATTTGTTCTAAGAGCAGACACTGATGTAGAACTATTTTCTGAAGGAGCCAGCAACTCTAAACCCTAATACTTTGAACTCCTTTCCGCATCCAACTGGCTTACTCAGGTTTCACATTGAACAATCTATGGTTTCAAGATCAGCACAGCAGTACCATTCGAAAGATCGTAATGTTAAACAGAGAACAGCAACTTATCTTCTCAAACATTAGAACAGCTAATCACTCTCTGCTTCAAAAATTAAATACATTTTCCCTCTGATCACATGAAGGGAACTCTTACCACCTTTACTGAATGAACTTTACAATATTAGCACAGCCGATTTTACTTTAAATAATTCTCAAGAAAGGAGAATTTTCCAAGAACAAACATGAACATAAAAGATGGTGCCAGTAAAGACATTCATATCAAATGCACCAATCATATTCAGTGCATGCACTTCAACAGGTGCCATTCCATCACATCCAAAGGCCATACTTATACTTCTCTAATAATCTAAAAGTTTCCAATAACTATACAATAAATGCTTCAACACTAGAACGCCAAAGGATTTCATATATCCCATAGAACAATGGAACATTTAAAATGCATTTAAAAATTATAATTATTTTAGAAAGGGAACATATTTTTAATTTATATTATTTTCTGTGCATTATGTATTACAATCAAAGTGTTTAGGAGGTGGTTTGTGATTACAAAAAAATATATATATAATAATCAACAACTGAACACTCCAGAAACACCACATGAAACTGCTACTTGATGCCATATGTTCCAAGACATCCATCCCAGTCCAAGAAGACTACCGACATGACAACATGTAAATTGTGACCAATGTGAACATGCTATAGACAAGATGGCACAAGAACTGCAACCTAACGTTAATATTGATGAATGTATAAATGAAAATTTACAGGAGCCAAATTGACCCCTCCTACTGTTCTAGGAGTATAACATGAAATTTGACAGAAAAAAAAATATTTTGTAGATTTCACTATACCATCTTAAAAGGACAAATAATTACGAAAAGTCACAATATCTCGAGGAAAAATAAGAAAAATGGGATAGTTATTAAATAAACGGTGAAGGTAGGGGTCATTTTGACCCCTCTCCCCATTCTAGAGTTAAGAGAATCAAACCTTTTCCTCTCCAAACATCTTCGTAGATGCATGATATACATCTCCAAAAGATGCAAATTTCAATGTGTGATTCATCTCCTATTCTTATCTTTCAACTTCATCCAGACTTTGGAGAATCAAACTATACCATTCAGTCACATTCATATGTCTTCCAATCTGAACAAATATCAGATCAGTTTTCAATATTAAACCCAGAGTTGCTTTCCAGTTTCTGAAGAACACCTTAGACCACACTAAGCTGCTTCATCCCCTCTTCCGTCAGTCCACACCTGGATTATAATTGACACTATTTTCATCACCTATCTACAATCGTTGTTCAAGTCAAACCAGGACTTTTGAGAATAACAAAACACACACAGACATGCACTATTGTAGCCAAAAGTCACTAGACACCAGCCAGGAAACTAATAAGACATCAGACCTCCCTTCACTATTATTACAGCATTTACTCTTCAGGGCAGTTTTTTAACTAAGTTCTGGTATATTTGTGGAATTTTTCTCCCATACGTCCTGCAGCCTCATGAATAGTTCATAGATGGTTTTCGGTCGAGTGGGTCTGTTGTGCAACCGATGCTCCAGTTCATCCCAAAGATGTTCCATGGAGTTCCAGTCGGGGCTTTGAGTGAGCCAGCTAAACATATCCACCTGATTGTCCTCAAACCATGATGCAATGTTCCCTGCTTTATGGACAGGGACATTATCATGCTGATAGAGAAAAGGGTCCATTTCAAACTGTTGCCACAGTGTCAGCAACATGCTATTGTCTAAAATGTCCCCATAAGCACCACTGTTCATGTTGCCATTGACCAAAACTAATGGACAGAGTCCAAACAAGAAAAACCACATTTCTTCACTAAACACATTCTCATGCTACAAGACAATACATGAGAACATACTGCTCGTATGATTTTCACCTGTTTGCACCCTTAAAGGAGTTCTTCACAGGTCAGCATTTCAGCAGTGATGAAGAGGTTTAGCAAGCAGTCTGATCATAGTCTGACATACTGACAAAAATATTTCTACACTGCTGGTAAGCACTAGTGAAATGCTGTGATAAGCATATTTGTGCAGAGGAAGATTACGTTGGGAAATCAGTCTTTGCTAAATGTTAAAACATAATCCATTATTCTGAAAAATGAAAAATCTTAGTTTAATCCGGACACTCCTCATACATTAAGGCTATGAAAAACAGCAACCCAAACACCCGAAAGTGTACCTACACAACACCTAATCTCTTTTGTGTTATGATGTGCATCCATTATGATGCCTTCCATCTTGGAGAAAATGTTGCACATCTATCAATATTTTTTAGATGTTAGCTTTTATTTGGCATGATAGCAATTTTCTGAAGGGTTTTGTGAAAGTTGAAGTCGAATGGGTCTGTCAGGAAATAGGGTCTTAATCTAGGCATGATGTGGTACCACATGCAGAAGACACATTCTTACCTCTCCAACAATTTAAACAAATGCAAATATTTTAGTACATATGGTCAAAAACCAGCAGAACTGGTTCTTTAACACTACCAGCTGGCAGTACTGTGTGAAATAGAATATATTGAGTTTGCATTGTTCTTTATTTTCATTTAATATTTACAGTATATATTCCATGTCTAATTAGCTTGAATGTGTCCTACAATGGGTTTAAGAGAACAAATTTGATCAAGGTAGTTAATTGTTAGATAAGCAATGCGTTCTATTGTTGTGGATGCTAAGATTGTCATGGAGATAGCAGAGAACCCCAACTGCCTTTCCAGAGGATGACAAAGGGATCAGTGAACCCATCATCTTTCTGACATTAGAGTACAATGAGGTTGAGATAGATGCCAACCACTTGGCTCTAATGAAATAGCTTAGACCACCCTCAAATGCAGAATGCAAGCAGTGTTTGTTCTGGAGAAGGTTGGTTGTCTATGTGTTGAGTATACTCTAGCATTACTTAGAAAACTTATATTTCAGCCACTATTATCCACTGGCAAAATGAATTATCTGTGTGCTGATCTTTTATTTACCACTTCTGTCTCTAATATAACTTTTGTTATACTCAGTATAATATGTTTATAGGTATTATACCGGGTGTTTCATAAATATTTGAGGAGTTGCAAAAATTTATTGCAAGTAAAGTATTAAACTTACATTAATGAAACCAGACTAAAAGAGGAACTCAAACAGTTTCTTTATTCCCTGCAAATGTTCAATGTGTGCACTATAGGTGATACGGCACACATCGACATGATAGTCTACTTCTTGCCACACTTGCATCAACATGAGCCTGTCAAACTATCAGTGCGATGATACGCTCCCTTAGGGTTGCTATATCACATGGCATTGGTGGGATGAATACCCTGTCTTTGAGGAATCTCCACAAAAAGAAGTCACATGGTGTAAGATCCTGTGATCTTGGGGACCAAAACATTGCACAAAACACTGTGAGTGATGTGGGTGATTTGAGTGTCACCTAGCGGAAGAAATGTGAACTCTCAGCTTAACAAAACATACACGCACAAACTATTTGCAATCCTCGATTATTTTGGCCTGGTTTCATTAACGTAAGTTCAATAGTTTACTTGCAATAAATGTTTGTAACCCCTCAATTATTTATGAAACACCCAGTATATTATGTATATTCTTGCATAAAGAAGTTTGAAATAAGAAAATAATCACCCTTGTGGAAAAACATGTTGAGTTGTCAACTAGCAATCTCTCAAGCACAGATTCTGGGTTAGAACTCCTGCTTGATGCATGGTATTCGTTTTTGAGTATCCCTACTTCAATTTAATCTATCTAATCATCATCATCATCATCCTTATCATAGTGAATAACCTAAAGAGGAAGAAAAACGACAATAGATATAAATTGTACTAAAGGGGACCATAATAGGAATATACATCAAAGTTACAATACTAAAAGACATGAATGTGTATATAATTATGTACATACAGCCAATGATTGGTGAGACATAGGAAGCAAAAACTAAGAAAAAAATTAAAACATGAAATTAATATTGAGTTAGGCAGAGGTGAGAATATTGTCTTAGCTGATATTCATGAGTGTTTAAACACAGATATTGCTCATCCAGCTGTAGTTTTGTTTTTTAAAAAACTTTGTATTTAGCATAATAAAATATGGAGATGGATTTGGGAGTGGACACTTCATTTCCTTCTCTAGCAAGGAAAAAGTGGAAGTGGTGTCAAAGTTCACTATTTAGGGCTTGGAAAACTCAAATTTTAATTATCCTTTTTCTTTCGTAATCATAACTTTCTATCAGAATTTTGATTTTTTAAATAGGTTTTCAGGTGATACTGTTTCAAAAAATATGTGAGAAAAGCAACATGGATGGAGTTTTCATTACCTGGTCATTTTCAGCATCTCACTTTCATTTAAGGTTGGAAGGATATGAGTAGATTCTTTTGTGCAATACCCCAAAATTCAAACATACACTTATCTTTGTAATTTGTTTAGATGCACATCCCATTAAAATTTATGAGAAACAGAATATCTCTGGCTCACTTTGTGGTTTTATTTTTAAACTGCAAAACTGCACCAGGTGCTCATGCTTGATAAGTCTTCATTAAGTAATGCTACAGTTGTTTTGGGCGATCTCATTTGAAAGAGGAAATTTATAGTTGGTAAATCTGATGAGGGCGGTGTGTGGTTAGATTATCAAGTAGACTGGATCACTTGATTATTATAGCTTTTGTTCTTTATTACTTAAATAATCATGTGTAGATCCTGTTCAGAGTCCACAGAACAATTGCCCACAAGTTCAAGTTCTTCTTCATTTTCTTCTTTGATTTCCCTTTTTAATAAGTGAAACAGTAGATAACAAAGAAATAATTACTGTGGTTGCTAAGCTTCCTTCAAATCATAGGTACATGCAACATCATACATCATTCTTCTCAATTCATCTTATCATTGAGTTTTGGTGTGGATGAATGCAAAGTATGGCTGGCATGTGGTGGACGTTCTTTTATTTTGGTCTCCCAGGTCACAGACCAAATGCAAAATGTATGCCTTTTTTCTAAATAGTAAGGGTAATCAAACATTTCTTGAAAGAAAGTGTCACTTCTCCCTCCACAAATATAGCAGGTTAATGGGAATATTTACCCATTTCTGGGACATTTCTTTTAATACACTACATACATAATCTATGACAGTTGAACTGATCACATGATAATCAAAATGGTCAGTTACAAAAGCTAGTCATATGTTAAGATTTTGCTAAGAGAATTATGCATTCTGTTGCAGTGTTTCCAACTGTTTTATGTGGAGACACAACAATTAGTGAGGGAAAAAATTATAATTTCAGGCCATGGCTGTAATATGAAAACTAAAGCTAAGCTTAAAATTTCAACGTCATTTTTTAATTTAATACCTTGAATTAGAAAAGAATAGCTAGTCATCTTTTAATAACATTTTGTATGTTGAACAGTGCTATTAACCCTCCCTTATTCTGGATAAAGTCAATATAGGTGATAGGCAGCACCATTGTCATACTAATCTCTCAAATTCATTTCCCTCTGCAATTTCTTCCCTATTCACACTTTAACTCAATTTTTATGTGAAAATTGTGTAAGAGTTTCTATTTTTCTAATCTAGACCAATCCTTTTCAGAATCTCTGCAAGTTTCATCCAATTCATTCTATCAAATACCACAAAACCTTTTTTTCCCCATTTTTAGGCATCTTTCGCCAATTGTTCATAGTAAATATACATACCTTGTACCTTTTCAGAAACAAAACTGTTCTACTTCTATCTGTCTGTCAATTTCAGTACTCACACAAGAATTTTCACTGAGTGTGTTATCAGGTTGATTGTCCAGTATTTGATAAATTTTCTCACAATACTTATCTTATCTTCCAATTCTTTGGGTCACTTGTCTTTCTCTTAGCTTTCATTACATAAGCATAAAGTCTCCTTCTTTCATTTATCCAGGCACTCAATAGTTCTACAGGGATATCATCATCTGCTGTTGCATTTGCATTCTTCATTTTGGTCACTGCTGGTTCGAATTCTTCCTTCAGGACATGAACACCTTTCTCATCTGCAGAAAAATTAGAAAAACATTTGTTGATTTTTCATTGAAACAACACAGCATATGTTTAGCAACTTGGATTTTATTTAGCAAGATGAATACATCTTTGACATTTTTGCTGTCATTTGAAACCATCTCATGTTTTTAACTTCTAGAGAAAACCTCTGCAGTTGATGATATTTAAGTGATAAAAATTATCAAAGTGGATATATTACAAATAGCAAATGAAGAGATGCAGTTTGAACTAATCTAGAATATATTGGTCTCTCAAACAAAAGTTTGATATTATGGAAATTAACATATGAGCTCAATAATTGCCATGAGTAATTGCACACAGGCTTTTCCGTATTTAAGACACAGTAAAATATAATCATTACATTTTGTAAAAAGAAAATGTGGCATTACTGTCTTTAATAATGCATTGCTTTTGAAGATAAATTCGCTATATAGCTTAATTTATTTAAAGTGTAGAATTTCTCTTATTTGTCCACAGATATACAAGATCCATTACATCTAACAGAACCAGGCAATATCTATGAGATTCTAATTCAACTGAACATGAAGCGCATTACATAGATGAGAGGAAACATCAAAATCATCAATGTGGGAGATAATACGAATGAAAGGATGAGAGAGCAAATCATGGTGATGTAAGCAATGAAATGTATCCCTTTATGCATTCTCAGTATCTCACTCCAAATTTCTAATAGCTTTGTTACCTTACAACTACATTTTTTTACAGTGTTGAGACATGACTGGCACCACCCTACCATCCACCCTCGTATTCTTCAATTTAGGCTTCTGCTACTGACGGAGGAAGGTGCCATCCTTCTGTCTACCTTTCTCCATTTCTTTGCATTCTTGGGGTGACTTGCATACTTTCTCTTGTAACTAAAATCTTAATTATTATTATTTTTTCCTTGCATTTGCATATATAACTAGTTTCATCACCGATCATTATTATAGCAATGAAGTTTGATTTTTATTTAATATTTATATTGATTCATCACAACATTTATCAGATAAACAACAACTTATTATTGTATACGTAAAAATAAATAAAAAATACACATTTATATACAACTGTAGGAGTTGGAGTCCTGTCAAATGCTGGTCATGTTCCACATTTGATTTCATGCCATTGTCAATTGGAGCTACGTAGAGACCCCGGCTTTGCTGTATTATTGTTGTTATAATAAGACCTTTCAAATGAGATATTCTTCGACCCCCCTTGCTATTTGAAATAATTGAGTCGACCCCACCCTACCCCCCTTGGGGGGGGGGGCTGGGTAGGGGATGGTTGGCCTCAAAATGTTTCCCTCTGAACATCATGGAATACATGTTTTGCCATTTCTTCCTATTTACAGCCATTCTCACAATACCCAAGGTGGGTGAGACTTTATGGATACCCTGTATAAACTTACAATTAGATACAATTCATCAATTGGAAATTCACTTGATTTTCCAATTGGTTTCAGTTGAGATTCTGATTGAAACCAATACATTCCTATACATATATTAGGCATCTGATGGAATCCGATTAATTCCAATTGAAACCAATTCAATCCAATTGAAATTTCAATTGGAACCAATAGAAAAATCCAGCTGGGTTGATAATCCACAATAGTATGAAACAAAAAATACAAGTGAATGTTCGGCAATTGTATTTTAACCTTAATGCTCATCTGTGGTTTACTCAATTACCACTGTTTTATATAATTTGTTCTCCAATGTATGATAAACAGTAGACTGTGCAGCAACTGTTTCTAATGTTATCTCAAATTTGAATGGAGGGTGGTTTATCAAGTTTTACTCCCATTCACTCAATTAACCAGTGCACAGTAGAAAATGAATGAAAAATAATATGACTCAGTGGGCAAGTGAATTAACCCTAGCTTACCCATGCTGTACGAGAAACTTACTTAAGCCCAAATCACTAATAACTAAAATTCAAGAAACCATTTTGTTATTGAAATGCTTCTTGTTTATAGATGTTTAGTTATTTATTAATTATAATGATTACAAAAATTACCATCATTAAAAAAATATAATAAACTATTATTGCATGAGTGTTAAACCCATATTTTACCATTCTCCAAAACTCACAAAAACATAATAACTTTATATTAATGATTATTTCTTTATAGAGGGACAGTTGTTTCATTATTATAATAATTACAAAAAATACCAACATTACCAAGCAATTGTACGAGGGTTATCCAGAAAATAAAGAATATTTAGTTATACAAAATGAAAAACACAATATTTATTATAAAAAGCACTTCTGTTACATACCTTAAGCTTTCTTCATTTCTCTACATAATCACCTCCTACATTTAAACATTTGTCGTATCTGGGCACGAGTTTCAGAATTCCCATGTTATACTCTTCTTCCGCCATTTCATTAAGTCAGGTGGTCTCTGCATTCAAACAAAAGACCGCTTGTGCATTTCTGCCACACAGCTTACACCTCTTTCTCTTTTCAGGGTCAACTGGCTTCCATAACAGCTGTGCTCATAACGCTGTGAGTGGAGGTTGCAAGAAGTTGTCCTTGTGCAGTTGGGGTAGTCAAAATGAACTGCATGATGCAAAATCCCACCGACTGTGAGGTAAGGAGTGTTATTCGATTTCTGAATGCTCAAAAGGTGAAACCGGCAGAAATTTACTGGCAACTGAAAGCAGTGTATGATAATGTAATGAACAAAAGAAATGTGAAAAAATTGTGTGAAATGTTCAACAATGGACGAACAAATGTGCACGATGACACTCGAACTGAAGACTGCAGTGAATAACAGAATCTTGCAAGACACGCATAATTTTTGATCATCCACCCTATAGTCTGGACCTTGCTCCTAGCGATGTCCACCTTTTCCCTAAGCTGAAAGAGTTTCTGGGCGGTAAACGTTTTGGAAGTGATGAAGAGTTGGAGAACAGTGACCACCTGGCTTAATGAACTGGTGGAAAAAGAGTATAACATGGGAATTCTGAAGCTCGTGCCCAGATACGACAAATGTTTAAATGTAGGAGGTGATTATGTAGAGAAGTGAAGGAAGCTTCAGGTATGTAACAGATTGTTTTTTTTCCAATATTGTGTTTTTCATTTTGTATAACCAAAAGGTATTTATTTTCTGGATGACCCTCGTATACCCTCACCAGCATGATTGTCTTGAATAACAAGCTTTTAAAGAGGCACCTGATATGCCCTGCAAGTGCATTTTGCAGCCTATTTACATTACATTTATGTTTTTATGAACAAAACTAATACAGAATATTCAGAACACCCTAGGGAACAATGTAATTTATTTTCAATTTTTGATAAAAAATTTCACAGTTGAAAAATTGAAAGAATAGAGGTGGTGGTACTGACAGCCCCCCCCCCCCCATCCTTGGATATACTAGGGTTAATTGGTTGATTTTTAATCTCATCACCAAAGTTTCCAGCCTGGTCATGGGTGCTCCTTGTGAGTGGCCCTTCATATATATCATCTAAACATCTCTCATCCTCATATCACAATTAGCTAAAAGTGGCTGAAAATGATATTAAGATAACAAAAATTACAATTGCAATTACACTTATGAGATTGCAAGATACAGTAATAGATTTGGACATAGAGTTTGCCAGATTTCATGATTTGGCAGAAGACATTCCAAAGTTGCTCTTGAACCTACATTTTCATTAAAAATGTCCTCACATACCACATGTTGCAAATATGTTCTCAACATATAATTCTGATGATGCTATTATATGGTTTTAAAAATATTCAAATCAATTACATAAAATTGAGCATTCCAGCATTACCTATGTAACATTCAAACATAAAATGTAAGGTTCTGGACATGGGATTGGCAAAAAAGATATTCATAATAACTCATTTCAGAGAATTATGAAATACTTTGTTGAGTCTGCTAACTACTGAAGATAATAAAGTTGAGTTTGATGACATAGTCTGAATGTATGAGAGACATAAACAGAAATGTGTTATTTGTGTGAAGTTTTTTGAACTGTAGCAAAGTTTGACTTCATTTGTCTCTGAAGCTCATGGACTGCAGGTGCTAATAATATATTTTTTTTGGTGAAACATACTAATTATATGCATTCACAAACATTTAAATCTTATTGCAATAAAAAGCAATAAATATTTCCAGATTGATTCATTTTGTTATTTATATGGAATAGGACCACTTTTCATGGAATGCTCCAATTACATATTGTGGATTTTTTTTTATATCTTATTTGCTAAAGGCACACGTTATCCTAGTGTGGCACATTTTTGTAAGAAAAGAAAGTCTTTGTTGTGTTACGTAATGTATAGACAATATTAAATGTTGTAATGTTGCAGTTAAAATCTTGGTTTCCTCCTGATTCTTAAGCGTAACTTGCCAGGGGCACTTTACCACACCAAAATTTGGGTTTATTAAAATTTAGAAGTTAAGAGATAAGAGTGTCAAACTCTTGGGACATGAGTAGTGAAGTTATAAAGATAAAATTTGTGATTTTCCAAACGTAACATTTATTTGTTAAATAATTCTGGATGCTATTTTTATAAGATGGAAAACTTTTTATTCTCCCCCTGAATTAAGTCTCAAGTTTGATTCTGTCCCCACAAAGTTAGGTTCCATATTCTGATTCATTTATATGATGTGTTTTCCCTTTTAGTAATGGTAAATTGAAAAACATCCATTATTACATTAGTTTATTTTTTTAGAAAAATTATAGGTGTGTTTTAACCATTAGTTACAGTTAATATAAAAGAGGCCTTATTAAATATTAAGTTACACATATTGATTTTGGAAAAAGAAAGAAGCATATTTTATAACAATTCCCAAGTAGAATTTTTCTCAGTTTTCTTTTCTATCATTTAACACTAAAAGCAGGGTTTCTGATGTGATATAAATTTTCTGTTGGTATTTTTTGTTTTTTGAAATATTTACACTGAAAACCGCATGAGTCATTGTAATGGCAACTGTCGAATGCAACATGTATGCTCTGCTATTTGTAGCAGATCAATATTATGCAATTTAATATTATATAATAACATTAAACATGAACGTGCTTGAGTAAATTAAATTCTCAAACAAATTATACTACCAATATTGGATTTTGTAATTGTACAATAAAAACATGCATATCCAGGGTGTTCAATACACATGTTACACTAACCTTTAAGTAATCAAGTGCTGTCTTCATTTTACTGCTGGTGGCATTTGTAAGTTCCGTTCATCATAATTGGGTTGTCTTCATGCCTAGCATCTTCATTATGAATTGTAAATAGTAGAACACTTATGATTTCATTTCAAAGATCTCACAAATAATCATCCATGATTTGTGTCTCCATGGTATCCTTACCAATTACAACAATGAAACTTGTCACATAACTAACAATTTCCTCCTCTAATCAACAATAGCATGTAACTGAAATTAAGTCCAGTCAGTGCCATTGCAACATGTGATATCACAGTGTTTCTCACATCCAAGATATTTATGTAATATTATTTAATCTTTTATTCACATTCATTTCTTTTGCAAGGCAATCACATGAGAAGAAGACAGAAAAGAAAAGAAATGTACATTAGTGATTCAGCTCCATTTGTGATCAGCATATGCACTATAGAAGAAGGAAACCTCAAGACTATTGTGAGAACAATATTTCTTACATAATACAGTCGAATCACTTGTTTGTGGCCCATAACTTCAATCGACTTCCTGTCATAAAACTCATTATTTGAGAGAGCACAGGCACAATCATGATTCTCTTTGTGATGAAGCTGAGATGTACCAAGTTTTAGTGTACCACCTGTAGCACTCTTGGATTTCATGATTTACCTATATTGAGGAAAGATGACAAGAAGAGTGTAGGCTGTTGCAGCAAACATTGTGCTTGTCAGCATATTCCCTTTTGTAACATTTCATTGAATTATTATTACTTTTTTTTCGAATTGCTTTTCTGCTACTTTTGACTAATTGGAATGAGTGATGATATGATTAAATTGACATAGCATACCGACACTCATGGCAACGCAGGGCAAATTATTTAAGTGGCCCCCAAGTTATTGCTACTATAATGGCAGTATATATGAATACCAAAAGTGAGAAATTTTAGCAAATGGGGTACACAAATATAATTCTCTTGATTATGATGAAAGATGCATTTATTTGTTTTTGGTAAATGCTAGAGATTAATAATATAGAGTACTCACCAGTAGGTACTCTATGCCAGGGTTTCTCAAACACCTGGCCACAAACTGGTACTAGGCCCAGGCATCAATTATACCAGGCTGCAAGAAGTTCTCCGGAAGTTTTCAACATGCAGCTCAAGCTGGTAACCACATGGAAAGATAATCTTTCACTCGGCTTTGAGTTTTACTGTGATAACACGAAACGCTTTCCCAAAAGTAGTGGTGAGCGATCAAGTAATCTAACCAGGGGCATGCATTTCTTCCTTCCTGTAAATTTAGAAGTTGACAGGTGAACACAATGGTCAGTTTTGTGTGCACAGCAATTATCATTATCGAATGAAGGGTGTAAATAATATCCAGTTACACTTTCAAAAATGTATTCTAAAGAAATTATTAGCATTACCAAGTGACACAGCACATTAGTTGAATGAGTAAAGTCATAGGTTTCTTTTTCTGTATTGCAGATGTTCCCTGTAGTTCCATTTCTCACTAATAGACCAGGACAAATTCAAGATGGCACTTTGGAGCTCAGAAGAAAATTTGAAGGAAATTTAGGATCAAATACAGGAATGGATCACCAAGCCAATCTATGATTGGCATCGAAAATTTGTTACAATCTGGTGCTTGTGCACTAAGGAAAAAAGTGCTTGGCCAGGCATGGAAATCCCTTCTCTTCAACTTTACATAACTAGAGATTTTGAACCGGCAAGTGAAGGGAGTGAACAAGTGAGTGAAGCATTTACAAGGAGCGGTAGGAAATCTACATGTAGAGCTTCATGTGGGTTGGGTATGTGACCAATGAACAGTATGGAGTGTTTGGAGTAAAAAATTGTGTATGAAACTGTACCAACTGCAGTTAGTACAAAAGTTACATTCCCAAGGAAAAGAAAGGCAGTAACAGTTTGGCTCTGAATTGCAGCAGAGAGAAGATGAATTTGTAGATTTGTTATTTTTCAGTGATGAAGCAACATTAGATTGCCTTATTGCTTGGTGCTTGTTTCCTGTATTTGCTCCTAAATTTCTGTTGGGCATCTGTAGCACTCTTCGTCTTATCAAAATGTATCACTCAAAAATTTTTCTGCTCCAGAGAGCACCATCATGATTTTGCCACCATCTAGCAGCGAGAAATGGAACTAAAGGAAACAACTTGAATACAGTAAAACTTACGACTTTACACGTATAAATAATGTGCTGAGTCATTTGGTAATGCTAATAGTCTCTTTGCAGTAAATTTTTGAAAGTGTTACTGGACTTATGTACACCCTATACAGGGTGTCGCAAAACAACTTTAACAACGCTTGGGTGCTGGTAGATATCTTAAAAATAAGTAACTTTCCCCTAAAAACTTTACCTCGAAAGGACTTAGTTTCTGCACTATAAGCACTTAAAACCTATCCTGTATGTATGCAACCCAACTTAGCAAATGTTTGCTCTTACATAACATCCAGGGACACGCGGCAGGGTTGCCACTAGCATTCCAATTTAAGAGAGACAACTTGAAAACATCAACTTTGGAGTCTTGCCTAAGCAAAATCCCAACATTAATGTTATTTGCGATGTTGTAAGAAGCATTTACATTATTTATAAACTGACAAAGACAAAGAATAGGCGGACTGAATTTCAAGACTATTTTTCAAAAATGTCTCCATAGTTAATTGATTGATTTGGTTTATTTTACTTCGCATTTCTGCCATTTTTGGCTAATCGCGAAGATATGGATGTGTTCCGATGTCTAGGCCAGGATTTAAACCTGAGACAACTGACGCTGTTCGAACATCACCACGGAGTGTTTCGCATGTCATGTAATATCAACAATTGCAAGGGACACATGCGACAGGGGAAATTGGCGAATGAACAAATGCAAACATAATGTGTTGGCAGCCTCGTTTCGAACACACAGACTGTAATGTTGTAACAATTTATTTGAAAATTATAACTATGTTTGCTAGCGTTATTGCTTGCTAATCAAGATCATCACATAAGGAAATAATGGTAAGCTCTCTGGTAATTTAATTATAAACTTAGATTAGACATTAATAAATTCACACATTTAAAATAATGCAAGGATCAGTTGCTCATTAAAACCGAAGCCAAGAAATACATCCTTATATCAAGCACTGAGCTGTATTTGGCCCTCGGAATGCAAAATGACAAAAACAAGATAACAAAAACCTCCGCAGAGAAATTTTTGATGCCTTGTGTTGCCTTACCATTATTTTCTTTTCAGTAGAGGTTTGTCCGCTTTATGTAATGAACTCAGTTAGCAAACTCTTTATATAACTAACTTCAAATATAATAAATTATTTATTATTTTTCAGTTATGGATATGTAATTATTATTTTTTAATTTATATTATTATAATAGTATGGAATTATTGAACTGAAATATGTCCAGGGGAAATTAGATTACATGTTTTTTAGAGAACTAACAGTAAATAACTTAAAATCAGGAAAATTGTATAACATATTGTTTTATTAGTTCCTGGAATGTAAAATGTGTAATGTGCGAGAAAATATAAGAACTAGCATTTCCGCTGTAACTACTAGAGACTACAAGTCTGTAAGAGACTTTATGTACTAGCAACCTTTTAAACAATTAGGTAGATATTTACATGTTATTGAAGTTCTCACTCCGCCATTCCTTTGAGATTTACTCTGAGCATATGCCCCAAATAATAGTTGGAGTGGAATTAGTACAGATTACCACTGACATGTTCGTAGTAGATTTTAGATTGGGTCAGAGATTGAGGACAGTTGTGAATATTGTAATCTTCATGAAAAGATCCTAGATCTTGATATTTGTGAATACTTTTACTCAGCAATAGACTGGGAGTAAAATTTTGTGCTGGTATTTAGTGTTAACCCTAGAAGAATATGGCAGAAAGAGAGAAATTATAAAAGTTTCATATTTGCTCTAAATTTGCTTTACCATCTATCCTCAACCCCTTTCTACCACAAGCTGCCTGTGATGTCAGTACTACAGAAACATTTTTGATTTGGAGAGCACAAAATTCTACATGTATGTGAATGTGTATGTTTGAATTGTAACAGCATTCTGAGATGACAAGAGTTAAAATTTTGAACTCAATTCTCAAAATGTATAATCCAACATGATGGCAGGAAGATAAGAAACTGTGTATGCTCTAAGAGAGAAGTTTCATGATGTAATCCTTGAAGCTTTCCTGGTGCCGAATGATGAAGAAATTTTCTCGGGATATCAACCGGTGATTTACAGATAGGCTTCTGATCTTTCGAGAGTTAACTTCACTCTCACTTTCAGGGATTGAAGTGCAGAGAATAGTTATGGTATTGTTATATGTTCGGCGCTGGCATCGAGAATGGTAACATTGCGGCCGCGTGAGAGCTCCAGTCAAAATTCACTTAGGTAAGAGGAAAAATGAACATTTTTAAGCAAAATGTTATAGATGTTTACTTCTAAACATACATAGCATCTTAAACATCATCTATTTTGTGATAGAAAGCTGCTGTTTTTACTTGTTCACATGTTCAAAATGCCGACCTGTTCAAACTGTGAAGAACTACTAGAGTCAAACAAAAATCTCCTCCAAGAAATCTCCTCAAAAAATGAAATAATAAAACTACTAGAAGCAGACCTAAAAGAAGTGACGGGAATAGTAAATAAAAGCCAGTTAAGTCAACATGCTGCTCAATGAGAAGAAACCTGGGATGAAGTTGTAAAATCAACACAGAGAGGAAAAATTAGCACCCATACAGAAGCACAGGATTGTGACACAAATTGTCCCCCAGTCAACCCGTTCCAGGATTCAAACCCTTTTGGAATATTAGGCAAGCAAAGGGTAGAAATAAGTAGAAGCAATACAACAGAACTCAACGTGAAAAGAGCAAATACAAGAAAAGTTCATGAGTACAATTCAAAGCAAGTTCACCATGATAGTGAAAGTGAATTTCCTCCTTCCTGCATGAAGCTAGTTCCCGGTGATGGTGAAAGTAAATCTCCTCCTTCCTTCAAGAAGCAAGTTCACGGTGACAGTGAAAGTTATCTCCCTCCTTTCTCCAAGGTACAAGCTCATGGTGACAAAGAAAGTAGTTCTCCTCCTTCTGTCTAAAAAATCCCATAACTCTCAACGTAAAAAAATGTGTCTATACTACAAGTACAAATGCAAGGATGAAACAAATTGCTATATTTGCTGACAGCCACGGACGAAATATAGCCCAAATAATTAGCAGACTCAACTCAAATAAATTGTGTAGTGCAACTGTGAAATCTGGTGCTTTGTCACAAGAAGTGACAAGCACCCCTCCCGAAAAACTCAAAAAAATTAAGCTCCGGCGACCATGTCATCATCATATCAGGTGCAAACGACTTAGCCAGGAATGAAGGAAATAATGTGATTAGAGCTCTAACTGATAAATTGGAACATCTTAAATACACTAATGTAATAGTTTCAACCATCCCCTACTGCCATGACCTCACTGAGGAATCTTGTGTGAACAAAGCAATAAAGATAACCAACAGAAAAATGATCATCCTAACCAAGGTCTTTCGAAATGCAAAAATACTAGAACTCCATACAGTGCAAAGAGCATACCATACAAATCATGGCATGCACCTAAACAAGGGTGGAAAGAGACTAATCTCCTCATCAATCCTGGACATTGTGAACAAAAGCACTGACAAAAATCTTGTGCCCATCCCCCTTCACTGGAATGATAGCAACGAAAATGATACGCAGATGTCTGTTAAGAGAGAACATCCCAAGAAGAATGAGAAATCGTCTACAGAATTGCCTTGCCCAACCAGTGACTATGAATCAGTGCAATCTCCTAAGGAAAAACTGGAAAGTAAAGTATGTGAAGTGCAGTATGATGTTAACCCCATAACTTCAAACAAAAATTATGATAAGGTAGAAGGTGAAGAAAAAATTAGTGTCAGTGCCACAGACAGGCCTTTGAAAAGGAATATAAAAAAAAAACAATCAAACTAAGGGATTCTTTTTTATTGTAAGTGAGAGTAAAAAAATGAGCAAAGTAACACTTCCTTAAAAAATATGAATAACAATGTTCAATCCATTACCAACAAAGTAGATCAAATAATAATATCCCTAGAGGAATTACAACCAGATGTATTTACTGTAACTGAATATGGACTCAATGAAGAACAAACAGAATTCTGTATATTAAAAGGGTAAAAATTGATCTCATTCTTTACAAGAAAAGACTTCAAAAGTGGTGGTATAGGCATATTCATTAAAGAAAAACTAAGTGGATGGAAACAAATACACTGGTTAGAATCACTATGGACCGTAAAGGTCTTCGAAGTAGCAGGTATTGAAATTGATATGGGAAATTTATCTGTAAAGATAATAAACCTATACCGTTCTCCAAAATACTGACTTACGACTCTTTTTTCAAAAGCTAGAAATCATGTTAGCAAGAATAACAAAATCTAATTGTAAAATCATTATCCTGGGAGATATTAACATTGACCTCCTCAAGAGCAATAATGAAAATACAGAATACATTGATCTCCTTAGGTCCTATGGACTCTCACAGATAATCACAGATCCAACTAGAATAACACGTAACTCTGAAAGTCTAATAGATCATGTTATCACTAATCTCCCCTCAGACACAATACAGGCAGAAGTGATACACAACCTAATATCTGATCACACAGCACAAATTGTAATCAAACCACATTACAACACAAAAAAACCTATACAAATAGAAAGCCAAAACAGGGGGAAAGACAATGTAAACTATTTGTTACACCTGTTAGGTAAAGAAAATTGTGTTCTAGTATTTGAAGAAAGTGCCGAAAACATTTGGGAGAAGATTATGACCATACTAACTTACTTCTTAAATCTTGCATGCTCCTTAAAAATAAAGCATGTTCAACCAAATAAAAATACAAAACCTTGGGTCACAAATGAAATAATACACAAAAAGAATGACCTCAAAGATATTTATTACAAAATACGCATAACTAAGGAAAACAAACTTTGTGAGCCATATAGAATAAAGAAAAATGAATATAAAAAACTAATAAAATATGAAAAATCCAAACACCTCGAAGATAATATTAGAAATAATAGTAATACATCAAAAGCAATTTGGAACATCATAAATGAGCAGAGAGGCAAAAAACTAAATACAAATTTAAACAATAAGAAGTCAGCAGGTCCAGATGGTTGGTCAAATTATCTAATCAAAAAATGTTCACAATACATTACATTACCACTACAGTATGATATAAATGCCTCTATAAATAGTGGAATTTTCCCAAAAGTACTGAAGAAAAGCATAATCAAACCAATACTCAAAAAAGGACTTGAGACAGAAATAAAAAAAATATAGACCAATAACGATCACATCATCTTTCTCTAAACAGTTAGATAAAATCATTTGTAATAAAATATACGACTTCTGTGCCAAATATAACATAATTAGTCCACTACAACATGGTTTCCAAAAGAGTAGATCGACAAGTGCAGCTACTTCTCAATTTATTGAGATAATTGTAGATGCATTAGAAGATAATGAGATACCATGTGCTATTCTCATGGATGTGTCCAAAGCCTTTGACCGCCTAGACCACTCTATGCTCATGCAAATATTATACAATCTTGGCATTAGAGGAAATACTTACAAACTGATAAGATTTTTTCTCACGGATAAACCACAGTATATGCAGATACTACATACTGAAAACTCAGTGGTTAAGAAAATTATATCTGACACTAAATGTGCAAAAACAGAAGTTCCTCAAGGCTCCATACTAGGCCTGCTACTGTTCATGCTATATACCAACAACTTACCTGCCCCAAACAATACAAATATTTTAACATATGCAGATGACACAACCATAACCTGCAGTGCAAAAACACAAGAACAATTAGAAATACAAACCTACACATCAGTAAATATAATAACTCAGCACTTAAATTCATATAACTTGAATATAAACTATCAAAAAACAATGTATATGGCTTTCAATCCTGGAAATAAACTCAATTTTGATAATATAAACTTACAAATATATGATAATCAAATAAATTATGAAAATCCAGTAAAATTTTTAGGTTTAGTTATTGATGACAAATTAAGATGGGCAAATCATATTGACCATGTATGCAAAAAAGTTGGGAAAAACTTATATCTCCTAAAACTCCTAATACAATATCATGTGTCTGAAATATACACAAATCTATACTATGGACTTGTATATCCATACCTAGAATATTACATAATAGCATGGGGAGGAGCTGCACAGTAATTCACTTAAAGACTGCTTACTCTACAGAAAAGAGCAATACGGTATATGTTCAAAATACCTATTAGAATGTCATGTTGAGAATTATTTAGAGAAAATAAAATTATGACCATATATTTCCTACACATTTATAAAGTAATTGAATATGTACAAAAACACTGTAAATTAGATAAAAACTAGACTGTCCATCAACACAACACACGTCAAAATGAGAACTTCCACTTGCAAGCACACAGACTTGCTCTTTCAGACAAATCACCTCATGTTGCAGGAATAAAATACCATAACAAACTCCCTATACACATCAAACAAATTACAGAAACTTACAAGAAACTGAAAGCAATTAAACAGTATTTAACAGATATATAATCTCAATGAACTTAAATAGGTAAACTGGATTAGTAAATTGAAGCATTTAAATTATTTTTACATTGTATGTCTCTTATATTAGGAGTTTCTCTTTTACAAGTTTAGTATGTGATCTTATAACTGTTTAACCCATATGATTTATTTGTATTTTTGTGTACTGCATTTGTTCTTTTCATTGTAATCCTACTCCATTTGTAATATTTAGTATTGTATGACGTTTCCACACCCTTGGACATGGATCTACAGAAATAAAGAATTTATTATTATCATTATTATGTACGTATTTGATGTGGGAGGGGTATGATGTAGGTGGCGGACCAATCAGGTGCCGTCTCTGTGTGTGATGAGGATGTCCAGGAACTAAAGGCTGCCGTTGGACTCTGTCTCCTGGTGAATTTGATGTATTGGTGTATTTCTGTATTTTGGGAAGGCCGTACAGTCGTGCAGGTACTGTTTCGTTGGGTGCTAACCAGTCACAGGTTAACAAACTTAACAGGACCTTAGGACACAACACATACAGAAAACCTACTCACACTGACCTATAATTTAACACCAAGAGTTTTCACCATCCAGAGCAGCAGTTAACCATACTCTCTACATTGTTTCACCAGACTATCTCCATCAGCTACACAGATTACCTTTAAGATGAAGAAAGACCCCTGTCCACAGCTTTCAGACAGAATGGATACACTGAAGGCATCATCAACAAGACACTACAGTGAGTAATGCACAACAAGAACAACCAACAAACAAACCCAGAAACCCCAGACAACCAAGAAAAGTAGATAGCCATCATCCCCTACACTGGAAACCTCTCCGCAGTCATCAGCAGCATTCTTTCAAAGCACAACATTAAGACGATCCACAAACCACCACAGAAAGTCAGAAGCCAACTTCAAAACTCGAAAGACGACCTACGACAGAAGACACCCAGGGTATACCATACCATCTGTACCTGCGGTAAAGCCTGTGTTGGACAACTTGGGAGGACAATCGAACAATGCTGCAAAGAACATGAACATCAAGAATTTCATCCAGAAAAATCAGGTTTAGCAGAACATTCCATCTAAGAGGTCCATAAAATAAACTTCACAATCACCAAGATAATCAATATGTCATCCAATTACTGGGACAGAATTATCAAAGAACCAATAGCCATCCACGGAGAAAACGAAAACCTCAACGTTGACAAGAGACTGGAACTGGACTAGCGATAGTTGACTGGGAGCACCGATGTCATAGAGACGGCACCTCGTTGGCCCGCCTCTACACCATAACCCTCCCACATCAAATACATATAAAAATTCCCCAACTATTCTCTGCACTTCAATCCCTGAAGATGAAAGTGATGTTAGCTCTCGAAAGTTCGCAAGTCTATCCGGAAATCACCTGGCTGATATCCTGAGAAAACTTCTTCGTTTCATGATGTTGTGAAAGTATCTCTTACATAATTTTAACAAGCAGCAAGCCAAATGAAAGAAGCGATGCTATTGGCCTGAAGGAAAAAATTGAATTTTTCACTTTTATTTTATCTGATTGTCAAATGTAAAGTTTCAGAAGAATTAAATATCACTTCTAAGGCATATTAGCAGAATCTCTTGATATTATGGCTGTATATAATTTCTTAGGAAACACACTCTTCTTAGAAAGGAATGAGCTTTGGGGATCATTTGATTCACTTGTTGAAATGATGATTATTTGTGCCAAGTGAGGCATTTCAAGTGAATTCTCTGACGAAAGAATCAAGAAGATAAAGAAGCACCACTTTGATGAACTCTGGCAGGATGAAAGGCTTACCAATCAAAAGAACTGATTAAATGTAACAATATTTTACCCAATGATAGACACAATTTGCTCACAACTGGACAATCATTTTAAAGGCAAGAGAGTAATTGTAGAAACATAGAAAATAATACAATATTCTTTTGTAAAGATCTACAGACAGTGAGCTTTCCAAGGATCCTGAGAAAAACATGCAAAAACATTTATTTCATTCTCAAATACAGAAGGTTGTTCACTTTATATCCGACCATGTTTGATTGGTACTCACCTTAAGAGATACCACGCCGTCACCACCGATCATGTTCTATTGGACCCTCAGCATTGTGGACTATCGCCCGGCATTGCAGTTTCCATTGCAGCAAGCTCCGGTGCAGGACAGGCATGGGAATTCTGTCCCACTCCTCCCTGCAAGCTTTCCACCGTCCATCCAGGGTGCACGGGTGGCAATGTTGAAGACATCGTTTCAACAGTCCAAATGCGCAAGAATCCATTGGACTGGCATCTGGGCTTTTCACAGGAATGTTTTCAAATGGAATGACATGAATTCCTAATTCCTCTGCCATTTCCTGATGAAAACGAGGTATGACTCGAAGCCTTGTCCACATGGATCATCACCTGGTTCGCATCCATTCCATACAATTGTGGGATGTCGCTTCAATAGATAGGTGTCAGAATGGAGTCTTGGAAGTATCCGGCATTCACCTTCACGTTTTTGTCCACCTTGCGTATCATCAACTTACCTTCATATCCGAATCCTGTCACAACCATAAAGCCACGAGGGAAACTTTCCCTGTACTGACGAACAAAGTTGGCCCCTTGCCATCAATGTCACAGTATGTGATCACCCGAATGTGACCACCAGCAGTGAGATGGACATATGGTTCATCCATTGTGACAACTTTCTTCCATTTGGAACCCACCAGGTACTTTTCATACAGTTTCCTGCAGTTCGTCTTACGTTCGGCAATGTGATGCGGTAGAAGGTGGTGTACATGGACCTTCAACCTGAGGTGCTTGCGAATTGTTTTGTTCACAGTTGACGGTGCGAGGTGAAATCTGTGGGCCATAGCATGTTGAGTCAGGGGATTTTCTTGGCACGCCAATTGACGGATCCCCCTTAGCACTACAGGTGCCACTTTGCTTGCAGCCCTTCTCCTGGTGGTTTTTGTGGGTGAATGTTGTGCCTGTTGTGTGTAACGGGCCACAATAGATTTCGCAATAGTCACCCCGAGTGTTAACCCAATCTTCCGACACTGTTTCACAATGCATACGTATCAAAACGTAGCATGGAAAAGGGCCATTACGTAACCCTCCCAATGCCGGTTGATTTTCGGCGCCATTTGATAAAATTCACTAGCAAAACTCACGCACCTACAAGGTCAGACCCAACACTGCTCGCACCAACAGTCCCATAGTTCCAGCATGATACGCCAGGTGGCAGCACCAAATCGACAATGGTCGGATATAAAGCGAACAACCTCTGTATTATCAATTAGAAATTCTGTCAAAGGTCTTGAATTATGTGAAAATGCTTGCTGATCTCATTGTGTTACATTCACTTCCAGTTATCCAGATGTGTTAATGGCTTGTTTATGTACCTTACTACCCCTCTTAAAGTAGTAGAGAGACTGGTTTCTAAATTGGAAATTTTAAAAATATATTTATATAGTGCTATGAGTACCTAGATGGTCTGGCTTTGCTGTGAATTGAAAATGACAGAGTCACAAATATCAGCTTTTGTAGAGAAGGGATAGCTTTTTCAGACAAATGTCAAGAAAGAAATCATTTAAGTTTATTAACATTATGAATGATAATCAAATAATCATTAACATAAGCATTGTAATTAATCTTTAATTCTAATTTTTTAATGATTAAAGAATTCTCTGTTTATCACCTATTTTATTAGTTATTTGGCACACACTCTATTATTAGTATAGAGTTTGTATAAAATTCAATACCCTGATCCAAATAATTCTGCTCGCATGTAGCTTTCAGATTCTTTAAAACTTTATTGGATGAGAATGACTGGATATAATGGGATCTTTTAATTTCCTTTGATAAAATCATTAAAAATTATTTGGTAAGCAAAGATTTTCATTGACATGTTCCATTTTATACACTGAAAATTCAAATTAATCAGAATATTTCCATTTCATACAGGGTGTTGCAAAACTACTTCAACAATGCTTGGGTGCTGGTAGATATCTTAAAAACAAGTAACTTATCCCTATAAACTTTACCGCGAAGAGCTTAGTTTCTGTGCTATGAAATCTATCCTGTATGTATGCAACCCAAAACAGCAAATGCTCGCTGTTACATAACTTCCAAGAATGCGAGGCAGGGTTTCCACTAGCATTCCCTGTTAAGAGAGACGACTTGGTTGATTGTTGATTTGATTGATTTGTTGTTTTAAGTCCACTTTATGCACTGAAAGGCTAATCAGGACTGGACCTACAGTTTAAAGTTGAATCCGAACCACTGTGCCATGTGCTTCCACCTGGTATCAAACCAGAGAGAAACGACTTGAAAACAACAACTTGGAAGTCTTGCCTGAGCAAAATCCAAAACATTAATGTTATTTGTGATGTTGTAAGAAGAATTTACAGTAAGACTATTCATACTAAATGTCTCCATACTTAATTCATTGATTTGGTTTATTTTACTCCGCTTTTCTGTCATTTTTGGCTAATCGCGAAGATGAGGATGTGTGTGTGAAATAAAACATCTTCACAAACTGCTAAAAGAGTCTAATATTATTTTAAGATGGAACTACATAATTTAATTTAATATTATTGTTTCAGTTACTAGAAAATTATTCTGAAAAGCTGAAATCCCAGAGCAATGTGTAAGCATCTGGGCATATTTGGCTGTGGTTCCTAGCTACACGGAAGTGATTTACTGAGGAACAATTAAATTTGACACAACCGGAAAACAACCTATTTCTATGTTTTTTGACTTGCTGAACACGAAAATGATGTTCTCTTTTCTCCACCATGTCTAGGTTTTGAAATAACACGAAATTGAAGTAAATGTGACAAACCTTTTTTTTCACCATATAATGGATATAATTACAAGGGTTTTTAAAGAGAACACGTGTGGCTGTTTTTCCTGTGTAAAATGAAAAAAGCATTGACACGACAACAAAAAGGGCAAAAATTGTTTTTTTATTTTGTTACCCGATAAAATAAGAGTCGAGAAAAGTCTCTGTTAAAGAGGCAAGGTGACTTATTGTACTGTGTCTTTATCAGTTGTGTTCTGTTTGCTGGAAGTGTAGGTTGTATGTTAGGTTGTGTGCTTCATCGCGATTGTTTTGTGTGCAGTGATGCCTCGTAACTGTGTAAATTCACCCAATCTGTTTTGCTATGTGTGCGGTGAGTTCACGATAAAATCTGAATGAAACTCAATTGAACCAATTGTGAAAAAAGCTTACGAGCTATATTTCGGATGCAAAATCGGAGACCAAGATAAAGGGAAGGCTCCTGATGTCTATTGCAGTAGATGCTCGGAACATTTACGAGGGTGGTTACATTGTACCCATCTATCCATGCCCTTTACTGTTCCCATGGTATGGAACGAACCTCAAGATCATGTTACTGGTTGTTACTTTTGTATAACTAATATTACGGGATTCTCAAAAATATCCAAAATATCCTACAGTATCCTAATTTACCTTCTGTGATAAGACCAGTGCAAAATGATGAGACATTACCTGTTCCAAAGCCACCATTGGAATGGTCTTTGGAAGAGGAAACAGAAACTTCCTCAGATGAACCGATATCTTCTCTTTGACATGATTCTGACTTTCAAGAGTCATGGAAGACACCACATCTTATCACCAGCCAGAATCAAATGATTTAGTATGTGATTTGAACCTCACAAAGAAAGAAGTATATCTTCTGGTTTCAAGACTGCAAGGGTGGAACCTGTTGGAACGAGAGACAAGTATTATATTCAGAAAACGTCAACTACAATTTTCTTCTTTTTTTCTATGAATGGGTCCCTGGTATACTGCAACAATGTCACTGGATTAATTCAGGAGTTGCGAGAAAACTATAAATCAGACGAATGGAGGTTGTTCATTCATGCGTCAAAAACTAACTTAAAGGCGGTCCTCCTGCATAATGGAAATGATAAACCTTCAGTGCCAGTTGCTTATGCAAGTGAAATGAATGAAAAATATGAAAACATTGCTTTGATTCTCACAAGTGTTAGCTACGACAAACACCAGTGCAAATTCTGTGCTTATCTGAAGGTACTTGGAATTCTTTTGGGGATGCAATCAGGTTTCACAAAATTCTGTTGTTTCCTCTGTCTATGGGACAGCAGAGCAAAGGACATGCATTACAAAACTAAACACTGGCCTCCCAGAGAGTGTTACACACCTGGAGAAAAAAAGTGTCTCTCACAAACCTCTTGTCGATGCCAATAATGTGTTACTCCCCACACTGCACATCAAGTTGTTGTTAATGAAGAACTTTGTTAAGGCCATGAACAAAGAAGGAAAAGGGTTTGAGTACTTACGAAGCATATTTCCTGTTGTAAAAGAAGGGATTTTTGTTGGCCCTCAAAGGTAATAAACGATCCCAATTTTGAAGAACTGTTAAGTGAATGTGAGAAAGCAGCATGGGGTGCAATCAAGGGTGTGTGTTGCAATTTCCTTGGCAACCATAGGGCTCACAATTTCTCTGAACTTGTAGAATGTATTCTGGCAACATACAAAGAAATGGGATGCAATATGTCTCTCAAGATGCACTTTCTGTGTTCTCATTTAGTATTTTTCCTCTCTAATCTGGGTGCAGTGAGTGACGAGCAGGGAGAGCTCTTTCACCAACAAATCGCAGAAATGGAAAAACGTTATAAAGGCAGATGGTCTCCCAGTTTAGTAGCGGATTACTGCTGGAACACAGTCTCAGCTGTTCAACACCCACGTTAAACGAAACTAATAGAGAAATACGTTTTGAAAATGCGTTACTTTTACTGTTTACTTTATTGTTTACTTTAATGTTTACTATTTTACTGCAACTGCAAATTGTAGTGCATGTCATAACTACATCATCTACAATCATATTTGATATTCTATGAACCCATTGTACATTATTAATAAAATTCATACTATCACGTTAAGGTTTGGAGCAAAATGCTATATTTTACCCTTCTTTTAATGTGCGGTGAAAATTGTTCAAAATGGTTTCCACCAGAAATGATACATGATACACCATTTTTGTTAAGATTTTTGAAATCAGTGCACCAGATTTATTAAAGATCACCTATTTTCATCCAGCGGCAAAACAAAAAGTTTTAATTTGTTCCTCAGTGAGGTAAGAATGCAAATACTTATCTGTTCTCTTGATGCAGCCTATATGTTGCATTGGCTATTTCACTTTTAGTTGACAGATGCCCATGGTCAATAAACCCATTGAGGATAGAATGCCACATTGCAGCAATTAGCAAGCAATCTGTTGAAAACTATGTATGATATTTCAGTTCTGTCTTCATTGGTATACATATGAAGGTATGATATAATTGAATTAGAAAGCAGTGTATCCACAAGCAGATTTCGAAAAAAAGTCCTTTGCTTTCTTCTGAGTATTATGGAATATATCTTATAAAATGGGCTATAACTCCTCAACCACTACTTTTTCTGATTTATTTCACTTTTACATATAATAATGAGAACAAAAGAACACTTTAACAATGTACAACAATTATCGGCTCAGCGAGTAAGGCTCAATTTTAGAAATTTCCCAACATTTAAAACTTTAAAAAATATTGTGTAATTTCCTCTTTTATTTCAAATTGGAAGATGGACATTTTATATATACAGTGGTAGTGATTAGGGAGGCGAGGGGGGGGTCAGTGGCCCCAATTTCTTGTTACTTTTACCCCTGCATTATGCTAAACCTTATCTACAAATGGAAATATACTGTCTTTGCCCCCACCCAGTTTTGGTACCTTGCACCCCCCCCTGGATTTGGAACATTATTGCCGCCACTGTGTGTGTGTACACACACACACACACACACACACACACACACACACACACACACACACACAGAGAGAGAGAGAGAGAGTGTCTCAAAACAACTTCAACAACGCTTGGATGCTGGTAGTTAATATCTACTATATATCATGAAAACAAGTAATTTTCCTAATAAACTTTACCTTGAAAGCACTAAGTTTCTGCACTACAAACGCTTAAAATATAACCTGTATGTATGCAACCCAATGCAGCAAATGACGGCTCTGACTTAACTTCCAGTGTAAGTTTGTAAGTACTGTAAATACTTCTTACATCATGGCAAGTATCATCATCCTTTTGTATTTTGATCAGGTAAGACTAGAAAGTGACGCTAGTGGCAACCCTACTGTGTGTCCCTGGAAGTTATGTCAGAGTGGTTGGTTACTCCGTTGGGTTGCATACATACGGGATATATTTTAAGCGCTTGTAGCGCAGAAACTAAGCACTTTCGAGTTAAAGTTTATTAGGAAATGTTACTTGTTTTCATGATATCTACCAGCACCCAAGCATTGTTGAAGTTGTTTTGCAACATCCTGTATAGGGTGTACATAAAGTGCTCATGATACTAGGCAAACACTTAATGTTTTTAGCTCCTAACATGGATTGAACTCGGAACTGTTTGCTGTAAAGGTAAGAATGCTAACCTCACTACTACGTAGGAGCTCAATGCAGATGAATGGTAAGCATTGTTAATTTTATCTATGAATTTTCAATATCTTATGGCTTACAAAGTCAAATGGCATATTTCTTAAAAGTAACAACTTCATGTATTGTACTGTAATGAATTAAACTTTTGGCCACTGATTTGCTTTCAGTTTGAGGTTTCAGAAACTCTTTTTGTTTCCCTTTTCAATGACATCGATGGAATGATCTGTATAATCTACAGATGTGATTTCCAATGAGACTGTCTAGTATTATTTAATGATGGTCACAGCTCCACTATTTCCAGATTGAGAAAATAAGAACTATCGGGATCTGAAACAGGTGTTCTTGAATTACCAGTCAGATTAAGCTGGCATTTAGTTCCAACATTTCATCCCATGCATTGCTCTCATTACCAGGTAATGTTGAGTGCAGACCAAGTGTAAGTTTAAATATGCATACATGAGGGATGGAACTTAGACTGCATCCTGTGATTGGTTGGTTCATTCTAGTAGATTCTAGTAATCTCATTGGTTGATTAAGGTTATAAATAGATGTGGATTTCAGAAGTAACTGAGTGGAGTCCCATGTCCATGTTGAGGTTTATTCTTTCTTGGGTGATGGCCATTGAGATTATATCACAGGATGCAGTCTAAACTACACCCCTCATACATTAAACGCACATTTGGTTTCCACTCAAGCTTCTCAGATGATGAGAACATTGTATGAACCTGAAACATTTGATGCTAATTCTGACTTAACCTGGCTGGTAATCTAAGAATGTCTGTTTGAATCACATCACCAGGAAAAGTTCATTTCCTGAGATCTGTAATGATATATGATGTGAATGAGAAACTTATTTGAGCGTTATTCTGTTTCATACTGCCTGGCAGAATTAATGATCTGCAGGACGTTGCCCACCATTGAATAATCCTAGACATTGCTCTGAATAATTGAATACAGTACAAGCTCACAATCACTGATTACATATAAAGAATATCTTCACATATTTTGTTTTGTAGTTTAATTATGTTTGTCATTTGCCTTTTTGGGTTAGTTGTGACAGTGTTGATGAAGGTTGATTGATTAGATAAAAGCAATGAAAGAACAGGGACAAAGGCTCAGGCTCAGATTGATTTGCAAAATATTTAAGAATTTAGCAATATAATTACTGGAACTATCACTGTGAAAGCTCACCTTACATGGTGTACATTTAATCCATGTCTGATTACTTCAAATATCAAATACAGGAAAACATCGTTAATACGATATTGGTTAATACGAAGTACCCTTTAATCCGAAGTTCTTCCCATTCCCCAGCCGATAAGATAGGATTTATAATGTATTTCAGTATGGATAAATCGAAATACGGATAAATTTTAATAAGAAGTTGTGTAGAAGACCCTTCCGCAAAACTGGTTTCCCTTAATTCGAAGTAGACACCTGCGTCAGTCGACAAGAGAAGATCGAAAGTGGAGAGAGCTTGGATGTTATTTTAACTGGACTTTGACATGTTTCCTTGTACTAAGAGCTGCTGACAACTCGAGGGAAGCAGCACGAAATGCCTGCTGGACATTGACATTCTTTGTCAATGTGCATGGGAGGTCAAGCTCTTTCCCTGCTAATTGTTTTGGCCACGATTTTCTTGCTCGTTAAGCACACAGGCTCCTTTCCTTTGGCGTCTAAAAAAAAGCAAACAGTTCTGAATACCTTCTTTAAGACGAACAAAAAACGCATGATAAGTAAAAAAAAAGTGACCCCCTTCCTTCTCCTACAACAGCTCATTATCCGCCACTGGTGTGCATGGTTTCAGTCTTCGACAACTGCGTTATCTTTAAAATGTGGATGATTTCCCTTTTGTCAAATCTCGCAAAGCCATATAATCCCCACTTTTCTTCAGAACCATTAGCGTGCTGCTGTTAAAAAAAACAACAAAAAGCCCCACAATGCTCAATGTAGGAATACGAGAGGAAAAGTTTTGGCGGAGCGAGTGTTTGACCTCCAGAATACTCCTGAAACCTACAATAAATTGTCGATTAATCTGAAAATACGCAAGTTTCCTAAAGCAACGGACAATGTTCTAGTGAACGCACATAAAATCCAATATTCATTCTGTCCGATTATCTCCCCTCTCTTGCTCGCTCGCGCCAGTGTCACTACTGTCAAGATTCTTCTGAGTTTCACTTCTTGTAATAAACAAGATTGTTTTCCTTTCTGTAGGTCTCTGTGCAAACGGGTTTCTTATGAACTAAAATTGTAAGAATTTCATGGAAGAGCAAGGACTTTGCACAATTAAAAGAAAATACAATTTTTTATAAGACTTTTTGCCACAACATGCATCCTGTGCATAACCAGTTGTATAACTAGCCAGGATAAATGGTGTTAACCATCTCCTTGGAATCTTTGTGTCTGAATTAAGCTCCGTGTTCTCATTTTGTGTAACATTTTTTACACTTTCTTTAAAACGTACAATATTATTATATAGTACATATAAAGCTTATTTTTTGAGCTACCACCAAGTATAAAACATCCTTTGTGGGGGTAATTTATACTCTACTTTATTTACACCTGAAAACAGGCGCCATCTTGAAAAGTTTGGATAACTCGAAGTCGTTTAATACGAAGTTGACATTTTTTGGTCCCTTGAACTTCGTATTAACAAGGTTTTCCTGTATGGTTTATTAGACAATATCAGAAACAATTAGTTTATTAGAAGACAATTTTTCAATTGCAGCCAATACATTAACTGAGAGTTCACTGTATTCAGCTGTAAACTGGAGTAAAATGGAACCAATAGATGTCCTGGAAATGATCAAATCTTTTTCGTCAATTAAATGAGACCTAATTAACCCAGGAGAATGCGTGAGGAGGCATGCATGGTCAAAATGACTGGGCTTGAATATTTAGGTCTATTGGGTTTGTTTCATCATATTTCAAAATAAGTTTTCTTGTATTATTATGTTTCCTTCTTTCTTTTCTATATATATTTTTTTAATTTTTAAAACAATAAATAAACTGGTGAGAGTTTTCAAAAGTTTAATACACTTTATAAAGAAAGTATTTTATTCTCTATTTTTGTAAGAATATAATTGGCAAGTGAAACACGATTTTACAAAACTTTAATAGGTAATTGTTCTTGTTCATAATGAAGAATACAATGTATTTATGAAACAAACCTATTTTTTCTTAAGTTTGATGCAAAGGTTTTAGAGAGAACAAAATTATGATACTAAAAGATATTTACTATTGTAGTATATTTTCTACGTTTACTACTGTTTTTTTTTTTAAATTATCTATTTCATCTCTTTACTCCACATCCACTTCGTCTTCCAAGCTCTTTCATCATGTTCTTCCTCCTTCCTGAATTCGATCCTCTTCTTCCAGGTTCATAATTATAGGGGAAAATCCAATAAAGATCAACTGTTAAATCTATAACACGAGAAAGCGCATGTGGTCAAAAGCACTGCAGATTAAACTGAACTGTGCCTTTAATTTTTCTTGGCTAGCCTGAGTGTCTCCCACATATCCAGCATAGATAAGGTTGGGGGAAAGAGCCACAAACACATATATGCAAAAGGGCAAGCAAAGAAAGAAATTGGCAGTCAAATCCCCACCACCTGCATCCTCCCAGGTTAAGTATTCAAGCTGGTGCAGACATTAATTAATTAATGAAGTACTTGATATTGCAACATGGTAAAGTTGCAATGAATTTTTCTCTGCACATATGGGTGCAAATTCAAACATGTAATAAGAATATGTATATAGTATTTTTATTTAATAGTTGATTATAGTACTGAAATATGTTATGAAACATAATACAGGCTATAAATATTCTAGAAATGTTATTTATTCTAATTATTATGCACAGTTAAATACATCTTGAGAGAGAAAAAATTGTAAACCAATAATAAAGTAGGTAATTCAAAGATAGTGGTAAAAAAATTTCTTCGTGCCAAATACGAGGTGCATGTAAAAAAAAAAGGGCTGATAATTTTTTACACGGGGTTGGCAACACTGATGAAGTTGAGCATGCGTAGGAGCATGCCTTAATATTCTGTGCTTGCAACAGAGATAGAATCGTCAGAGTTGGTTTGCGTACGTGTGAGTAGCAGTAAGGTGAAATGGCATGTTTTAATAACAAATAAGCAAAGTGTTGTCAAAGGCGGAAATTTTTTTTTTTGCAAATTGTGTGTATTGATGCACAGAACTCACTGAGGTAAATTATTGCAACATTTCACAATACCAACGAACAATTTGGATGGCCATCTATTGAATTTGACAGAAAAAGAACTTTGACGCACAAGGGAACTGTTGCTGTCACGTGTCACAAACAGATGTGTTTCACCTCAGGCTATCACACTAAGGCACTTTTAACGACAATGTAGAAAGTTGGTTATTCTCGAACATATGCATTAAATTACATACACCTTGCAACCCTGAATTGTGGGTACAGAAGAACGTGGATCAATTGTTATGTTTTCTGTAGCTTAGGTGGTTGCTGTTTGCCATGAATGGCATTCCAGATTATGTCTACTTATGCTGACGTCATGTGTGTGTTTTCAAAATGCCATATTCTACACAGGAAAGAGTGTTTATTGTTGAAGAATATATCCGAACATCATCATATTCTGGCGTAAGATAAGCATTTAGTGCCAAGTTTCCAACTACTCCCTCTCCAGATAAGTCGTCAATTTTTTGTCTTGTGCAAAGGTTTCGCCAAACTGGGTCAGTACATGACAGGCAACGTTCAGGGCACCCTTCTGTGTTAGTAGCTGATGTTCTGCAGCGTGTTAAACAAAGAATGGTGACGTCGCCACAAAAGTCTGTTCGGAAGCTAGCCTCAAAATTATACTTACGCAAGTCAACTGCTCACAAGGCTATACGGAAATTGAAATTTTGCCCATATAGAGTTCGTGTTGTTCATGAATTGAAAGCGGTGGATGTCCCAGCACGGTTGTGTTACTGTCATTGGTCTCAATCATTCGTTCGACAAAATGGTGTCAATGTACTGAATTATTATTATTATTAATATTATTATTATTTTTTCGACGAAGCCTGGTTGTATTTGGATGGGTATGTCAACAGCCAAAATTCCAGGCATTGGGCGACAGAAAACCCACATAAGTTGCATGAACTACCCTTGCACTCTCTGAAAATTGGTGTGTGGTGTGGAATATCGAAACGTCGTATTGTGGGACCGTTATTTTTTGAGACAACAGTGGATACCGCTGTGTACGTCGATCTCATAATGCAATTCGTTGCTCTTCTGGAAGAAGACAAACGTGATGCTTCACTACAACAAGATGGAGCAACTTGCCATACATCTAATGCATCTCCTCATATGCTGAGAGAATTTTGTGGTGATCGTCTAATATACAAGGATTTATGGCCCAGTCACTCACCCGATTTAACATCTGCAGATTTTTTTCTGTGGAGTTACTTAAAGGGGAAAGTATACCAAATGAGACCCAGAACATTGGAGGAGCTGAAACGAAACATTACACAGGAAATTCATAATATCAGTGCTGCAACCCTCAGAAAGGTATCTGAGAACATGATCAAGCGAACCAACTTATGTATCCAAGAAAATGGTGGACACTTCGAACATTTGCTTTAATTTGTAGGTATACCCACATTTCAGGGTTGCAAGGTGTATGTAATTTATTGCATATGTTCAAGAATAACCAACTTTCTCCATTGTTGTTAAAAGTGCCTTAGTGTGATAGCCTGAGGTGAAACATGTCTGTTTGTGACACGTGACAGCAACAGTGTTGCCAGTGTCTCTCGTAATATTGTGAAAACATCAATTTTTGGAACAGCTCATTTATTCCCTTGTGCAATGTTTTTGAAACTTCGTCAAAGTTATTTTTCTGTCAAATTCAATAGATGGCCATCCAAATTGTTCGTTGGTATTGTGAAATGTTGCAATAATTTACCTCAGTGAGTTCTGTGCATCAATACACACAATTTGCAAAAAAAAAAAAAAAAATCTGCCTTTGGCAACACTTTGCTTATTTGTTATTAAAACATGCATGTTCTTACATATGTTTGTCTCTCTAAATTTTTCCAAAATACAGGGCATTCTCTTGGCAGAAAGCGTTTCTTCTCATTCCATTTTGCTATTCCGTTATACGGTCGTAAACACCGGGTTGTGTGACTTTTTGGACACTCTGTACATGCAGGAATACAGGCTGTCCACAATAGAGTTTATTTATGTTAGAAAGGCATGTCTTCCACTAGAGGCCATGTGTAAACTTTCTAAAAACAAAACTATGCAAGGTTTGTTTCTAAGTGACAAGTAACAGAAATTTACACCTATATTTTATATTTTCCTGCTTCACACATTTTATATTTGTGCTTCCAGTGAAAAAAAAAAAAAAAAACAGATAAATTTTCTCAGATTTTAAATTTTCTGACATAAAAAGTATACAATCAAGGTTCAACTGTACTATTCCTATATCATGAAAGGCATATTTCAAATGATTCTCAAGTATTATTTTTTTTAAAAATTTTGATGTTAATATTGAACATTGTCAACTTTTAGAAGGTGTGACAGTTGTATGTATGACAAGGTGATTGACTACATGAAAGAAAGAACAATATACTAGTGAAGGCTTACTACTTGAAAAGGTATAAATTATTGAGAAAGTTACGCAGCACCACAAATGAAGAACAACACTGAAGAATGAGAAAAGGGAGTGAAACGGCAGAATGCTCGAGGACAAGAAAGTTCACATTGAATTAGAGTTAGGGAAGAAGTGAGTCTTGGTTTCTGTCTGCAAATACTTCCCACTATATTACATTTTTAGTTTTTATTTCATCTTTATTTTCCTGTTGACAAGGTTAAATAGTGAGTAGATAATATTAATAAAGAAACTATTACAAACACCACAGAGAATTATATTGCTTGGGCATTCAGGCATCAAAGTCTCGTTGATCTGCAAAAATGGAGTTTGCTGGGTGTAGAACATGGATGAAATATTGACACTTGAATATATTTTTGAAAAGGTGCCACTTAGCACATCAAAGGTTTAGTGAATCATAAGTAAGTACATGTGTTTGCGAAGTATGTGCAGAAGAACAGTAGCAGCAAGAAATGAGAAAGAAACAGAATTATTTTCCCATGTTCTGTGATGATGCCAGTGGAGATGGATGACTATGATTACAGTTTTCCTTATGTAAGTAAAATAAAATCAATTACAAGTATAAATACATGCGGATCCTGTATTTCAAAGAGTTTCAGAGAGAATCGAAAAAGTGGTCAAAGCGTACGGAATTAAATGTAAGATGATGGCACCGCCAACAATTGACAAGCATTTTACTGAGTACAAAAAAGATAGAAGGAATGGGGAAAAAGAGGGGAAGAATGAAAAAGGAGTATATAAAATAAAGTGCGAATGTAACAAGGAATATATAAGACAAACTGGAAGATGTATGACGATTAGATGGAGAGAGCATGATAAGTATATTAGAGAGGGGGCTCCAAAAATGGGGTTGTCTGAACACGTAATCGAGGAAGGGCATAAAATTAGGAAAAGAGAGGTGGTCAGAATTGAAAATAAACCAATAAGTAGAAATGTGTATGAAGCGGCATTTATTTGCAAAGACAGGAATAATAAATTGAATAGGGATGATGGAAATGTTGATGAATTATGGATCAACAGGTTCAAGAGATGGGATGTGGGTAAAGGAAAAAGTATCGGTTTTCAGGGCACTCCGGCCGTAATCAACGCGACCTGCAAGATCCAGGATTTCGAGTTTAAAATGATATAGTAGTGGGGGATAGGAGTGGGAGGGAAGTGGGCAGGGACAGGAACCAAACCAGTCTGCATATGGTCATGCATGACACGATGTGGGGCTTTAACATGTTAATGTGATGAAGTTTCTTATGGTTCATTTCTAGATTCGAAGTTCTTACAAGGGAAAGAAGGGAATATGAAGTTTTGTGTGTACAGGGGCCAGTTGTTAGGAAATACCTTTTTATCCATCATTTTTATTGTAATTGACGTGGCCATGAAGTGATTCCACTCGGCAAGATTGTGAACCTGATCAAAGGACCAGTTGTGTCTCGAAACATTGTTTTTTATAACAGGTATACTCACAAATCGTAAGTAGTTCATTTTATAGTATTTCTTAAGTACTTTTATTATATCATCATGAGTAAGTCACACACGCCTGAAATATGAGTTTGTGTAGCATATTAAAAAAATATCCTTGAAGTGTGTAAATAGTCCAAATAACCTGCTGTGTTTGTGTAGGGAGAAATGACATTCCAGAAAGTGTTCCGTTACTCCTGCTACTTTAAAAAGGTCATCAATATTGTATTTTGGCTGGGAGCTGGGAGACCACGATAAAAAAGTGACAACCAGATATGAGCCATACTTTGTGTTCATCCACATCTATGTTTCATCTAAACTTAATACATGGGTGAATTGAGAAAAAATATGTATGCTCTTGCAAATACTTATGATTTGGAGGAAACTTAGTCATCACAGTACTTTTTTTCTATTATGCTCCCTATTGAAAAGGGATATCAAAAAATAAAATAATAAAGACGTCCCATTCTCGAACTTGTGGGCAATTATTCTGTAGACTCTGATCAGGACATTAACATAATTATTTAAGTAGTGAACAACAGAAGCCACCAGAATCAAGTGATGCAGACTACTCCATAACCTAACCACGCATCTCTCTAATCACAAGATCACAGAAGTCAACCTGAATGACATCAGTGATCTTAAACTTCAAAAAGCAGTCAGTCAGAACTTTTGGCATCAGTGTTACAGCAGTGATTTTTTCACACCACTCTATAAAAGTGGAAAATACCAGAAATGAAGAATGTGATTTCACTTATTGCAAGGATACTGATGGACGGATGAATTCCATAAATATGAATCACAGTCCTGATCAATAGCAACTATTCATTGGTGCTTCAAAGGCTAGTCCCAAACCTGCACTCTCACACAATGTAGATAAGTTCTCTTCCATTCCTGTAGCATATGCTACCAGTAGAAACAAACATATCCAAATATGAACAATAGTCTGGTAGGAGTAGAGGACAAGAAGTCCCTGGTAGGAGTAGAGGACAAGAAGTCCCAGTGGCAAGTATGTGGGAAATTCAAGGTATTATTCATTTTATTAGGGCTGCAAGTAGGCTACATCAAGTACTGTTATTTCATTTGTGATTTGGAGACACCAACTACACTAGCAAAATTGGCCCCAGAGACAATATATAACACCTGAAATTAAAAATGTTGTCCGCGAGGCTTGGATAGAATCAAGTGAAGTTTTGCCATTAAGAAATTTTATTACAGCATAAAGTTTGTAAATATAACTGTGAAATTGATTTTACCTATGTCAAAACAAGAGCCAATCAACAAATTTAAGCATCATTCTCATGTTGAGACTGGTATTATCCAGTGATTGTGATTTTGTGATTTTAAAATTTTGGGTGCGTCAGCACGAAGGCTATTTTGCACCCGTCACACTATACGGGGTCCAGCCCCTTATCTTTACACATAACAACTCTAACGTTGTTTAATTAAAATCATAAAATATTAAAATGTTCTGACTTTCGTTAAAAGCTGAGGCTGCAAAGAACACTCAGCACACATAAGGACAAAAGAACAGGACAATACAAACAAAATTATACTGGCCATGGGGCCAGTCGCCAGAGCCTCGTTAGTCTTTAGTCCAGGGTGCACTACTTGGAAGTGAGGTTGACTTTTGGGCGCCTACGTGGAAGGTACCCCTTACACCCCATATTATCCAGTGATCTAGAGTAGCCTCTGTCCTATATTTTTTACATCAGATTTACCTGTGATTGAACATAATATAGTTCATTTTTACATAGGCAACACCAAAACTATAAATTTTCTCTTTCCAACGAATTGCCTGATACTACTGTAGTATTACTTAATGAAGACTTAACACCATTAGTACCTGGTGCAAGTTTAAGAGTTTAATATTAAACACACAAAAGTAAAGTTTTTATATTAGCTATTATTTCCTGAGATAATTTTTTCTGATAAATTATAATGGAATATGTATACAAATTTAAAAAGAAATGCATGTTTGAATTTTGGCGAACTGTACCAAAAAAATCTGATCATATCTTACCAACCCTAAATGAATGCAAAATGCTTAACATGACTGGATAATGAAAACCCCATCTATGTTGCTTTCGTTATATATTTTTTAAAAGAGTAACACCTGGAAACCTATTTGAGAAATCAAAATTCAGAAAGGAAATTAATTATTATGAATGAAGAAGGGTAATTAAAACTTCAGCATTCCAAGCATTAAATAGTGCACGGTGACACCACTTTTACTGTTTCTTTGTTAGATCATGGAATTAACTCTTCTCTCCAATAATCCCTCCCCAATTTTTATAGCGCTAAAAACAAAAGAAAAGGAGAAACTTCTGCTGGATGAGCAATATCTGCTTACACACACTCATGAATTTCAGAGAAGATAATATTCTCACCTTTGCCTAACTCGATATAATTTTCTAGTTTTAATTCATTTCTTAATTTTTACTATCTTTGTCTCACCAATCATTGAGTATATGTATAGTATATAGTTACATACACATATATGTGTGTGTGTGTGTCATAACTCTGATATTAATACCTATTAAGGTCTCCTTTAGTATTTTTCTGATTTTATGTTATTTTATTTCTACTTTGGTTTTTAACTAGAATGAGGATGATGGTGATTAGATGAAACTGAAGTAGGAACACTCAGAAAGGAATACCATGCAAGCAGGAGCTCTAACCCAGAATCTGTGGTTGTGAGATTGCTAGTTGCCAACTCAATATGCTTTGCCACCAGGGTGACTATTTCATACTTTTCTTTATATAAAAAAATATATATTATATAATGCATAAACATATATTAATCTAAATATATCAAAGATCTATTAAAAAAGAAGTGGTATATAAGGACCAGACTCAACAAACTTCATTTTTCCAGTGGAAGATAATAGCTAAAATATATGTTTTCTAAATAAAGCTACAGAGTGCTCAAAACATACAAGACCAACCTTAACCAAATCATATGCTGCTTCCATTCAAATTATATGATGGCAGGCTAGACTATATTAGCCAATTTGTTGGCATCTCTCAAACTTATTGCTTTGTAAGGAGAAAAAGCTGAATGAATTTGTTGCAGTTGAGATTGCTGTCTCCATAGCAATCTTAGCAACAACAACAATTTAACACATTATTTATCTAACAATTAAATGCTTTGATCAGTACTTAAATTGATCTTGTATTAAAGATAGTTGAAGATAGATTAAAGCTAGTTAAACATGAAATATCATGCATATAAACTGTAAATATTAAGTGGAAGTAAACGGCTAGAAAATCTGAAAATGTTGTGTTGTGGATCAGTATTGCCAAATGTTATAAAGAGTTCTGTAGCTTTAGACCCTACTAAAATATCTGTACTTGTATGAACCTTTCCAGAGGTGAGAATATGCCTTCTACATAAGGCACTACTTCAAGACAAGACCTTATTTTCTGACAGATCGGTCCAAACTTAATTTTCGACAAGAACCTTCAGAAACTTGTTGTCATGCCAAGTAAAAAGCTGCCACATAAAACACAGTGAAAGAAAAAGTAAAAGTTTCTCCAAGATGGAAGGCATTACATAGGATGCAGATTAGAATGCAAATGACTAAGTGTTGTGTACATACACTCTTGGGTGGGTGAGTTGCTGTCTTCCATAGTCGTAATGTACAAGGGTTGTTCAAGTTAAACTGGGACTTTTGATTTTTAGAATAATGGAATGCATTTGAACGTCTATAAAAGACTTTAGTTCTAGATGTAATCTTCCTCTCCACAAATACACTTTTCCCAGGATTTCACTAGTGCTTACCAGCAGTGTAGAAATATTTCTCAGTATGTGAGACTATGATCAGACTGCTTGCTTAAACCTCTTTATCACTGCTGAAATGCTGACCTATGAGAAACTCCTTTAAGGGTGCATACAGGTGAAAATCGCTTGGAGAAACAGCAAGAGTGTAAGGGGTGTGAAATAAAATCTTTATGGGAACGACTGCAGTGACTGTGATAATCTTGACCTGATGTACAGCGTATTTAAACCATTATCACCATTCAAATGTGTTACTGTGGTTAAGAGTCCAATCACTATAATCTTCTTGAATTCTTCAGTAAATACTGCTCGGTTTCACAATTTTATTAACAATACATTTCATCATAGCATGTTATTCCATGTTTGTACATACTCATACATGTTTGACTGTCCCTCATAAGTAAATTATTTTATATACATCATTATTCTCTAAAATCGAAATTCATGGTTTGATTTGAATGACCCTCCTAGATAGGCAATAAAAATAGCATCAGTCATATTGCAGGTGTGGAGTGGTTGAAATGGGAATGAACCAGGTTAATGTGGACTAAGGTGTTCCTCAGTCACTGCAATACAACTTAGAATTTAGCATTGAAAACAGATCTTATATTTTTTTCAGATTGGAAGATATGAGAATGTAACTGATTGATATATGTAGTTTGATTCTATAAAGTCTAGATGAAGGTGAGAGATAAGAATAGGAGGTGTATCACACATTGAAATTTGCATGTTGTGTGAGGTGTGGTGTGTATTAGGGATGGACAAACGGATCCGGATCCGAAAAATCCGGATCCATTCGGATCCGGATCTGGATCCAAAAGTTACGGATCTGGATCCGAGAGTTCTGGATCTGGATCCGGATCCGGAACTATCTCAATCCCATTATAATATTACCACACCTTAAGAGGTATTATGATCTTCGATTACAAAGAAATTTTTCATTAGTTAGTCCTACAAAATTTTTTTTCAAGTGTTGTTCCTAAAATACTTTGCTACGCATCGGCTAACACACTTGTGCAGAAAAATAATCTTACTTGTTTAACATAAAATGTCAGAGGTGATTTTGTAAATGCCATTGAAACGAATATGTATTCATTCGAATGTATTGGAAATGAAAACACACATAAATGTGAGACATTCCATTCCAGAATGAAACCTTTAACACACATAAGAAGATAGAAATGTTATACAAAAATTATACAATTGTTCTACAGTTACAGCTTTACAAATTAAAATAAAACATTATAATATATGCAGTGTTATATAATTACAAAGTGTAAGACTAACAAGGAAGGTTATCTAAGTGTCACCCTCCGATTTCCACAAAACTTGGCAGGTGTATACTCGGGCCCAAAGGAAGAAATAAGTGTTTTTTTGTTTCAGCTAAAAAAATGGTTTTAGGGTTAAAACCCCCTCAAATGTTAAGATGAGGACAAATTGAAGTAAGGATCTGACCCCTGTGTCCCTCCGATTTCCATGAAACTTGGCATGTGTATAGTGGGGCCCAATGGAAGAAATACGTGTTTATTTTGTTTCAGCTAAAAAACGGTTTTAGAGGGCAAAACCCCCTCAAATGTCAAGATGAGGACAAATTGAAGTGAGGATCTGACCCCTGTGTCCCCCTCCGTTTTACATGTGTGTGTATAAACGAGCCCAAAGGAAGAAATACGTGTTTTTTTGGTTTCAGCTAAAAAACGGTTTTAGGGGCAAAACCCCTTCAAATGTCAAGATGATGACAAATTGAAGTGAGGAACTGACCCCTGTGTTCCCCTCCGATTTTCATGATACTTGGCAGGTATAAACGAGCCCAAAGGAAGAAATACGTGTTTTTTTTGTTTCGGCTAAAAAACTGTTTTAGTGGGCACCCCCCCCTCAAATGTCAATATGAGGACAAATTTAAGTGGGCATTTGACCTATGTGTCCCCCTCCGATTTTCATGAAACTTGGCAGGTGTATAGTGGGGCCCAATGGAAGATATACGTGTTTTTTTTTTTGTTTCAGCTAAAAAACGGTTTTACAGGGCAAAACCCACTCAATTGTCAAGATGAGGACAAATTGAAGTGAGGATCTGACACCTGTGTCCCCCTCCGATTTCCATGAAACTTTCCAGGTGTGTGTATAAACGGGCCCAAATGAAGAACTAGGTGTTTTTTTTTTGTTTCGGCTAAAAATCTGTTCTAGGGGGCAACCTCCCCTCAAATGTCAAGATGAGAACAAATTGAAGTGGGGATCTGACCCCTGTGTTCCCCTCCGATTTCCATGAAACGTGGCAGGTGTATAGGGGGGCCCAATGGAAGAAATACGTGTTTTTCGTTTCAGCTAAAAACTGTTTTAGGTGGCAAAACCCGCCTCAAATGTTAAGATGAGGACAAATTGACGTGGGGATCATCTGACCCCTGTGTCCCCCTCCGATTCTCATGAAATTTGACAGGTGTATAGAGAGGCCCCATGCCCCCTGTTTCTTCCTATGCCATATTTACGTGGTTTCGGGGTCAGATCCCCACTTCAATTTCTCCTCATCTTGACATTTGAGGAGGGGGGGGGGGCTCTATACACCTGCCAAGTTTCATGGAAATCGGAGGGGGAGACTTAGACCTCCCTTGTAAGTGTATTAATTAATTACAAATCGCACACGCGCAAACACACACCATATATATGTGTATGTATATTATATATATATGTGTATTAGCAGGTAACAATATGGTATAAGCACATTCTTACTTTCCAAAGAGGCGCATGTGGGATGGCAAAACGGATCCGGATCCAAAAGTACCGGATCCAGATTCCAAAGTTTTGGATCCGGATCTGAAAATTCTGGATCCAGATCCGAAAGTTCTGGATCTGGATCCGAAAGTACCGGATCCGGATCCGGATCTGAAAAAGTCTCTGGATATTTTTAGATTTTAGAGCATTAGAGAGGTTTTGGTATAATATGATGGAATGGCAGCTGTTGAAGTTCAGGTACTGAAGATGATTAATAGATTTAATGTGAAACAATGTATCTTGTGCTCTTCATGCTCATGTTTGTTGAAGATGAACTCTTCTGAAAATGCTTTCAAGTGAATTTTCACTGTGCAAAACGTTTTACTTCCATTGAGGAAAGGTGGTTTTAAAGTGTTGATCTTGAAAGCATAGATTGTTTGATGCGAAAACTATGTAAGCCAGTTAGATGTTGAAAAAAGATCTGAGTTTTTTGGGATTAGGGTTTTTGTTTCAAAAAATATTTATAATATCTGTAATTGCTCTCTATTCCTTTTTAGTTATGCCCATGTTGCCACAAAAATATGATTAATACATGTACAAAGACTGAAACAAACACAAATTGCTGCTCCTACAAAGAAGACTAAAAAACATCTTCATTACAACACAACAATCACTTCATTTTACAAGTCCCTTTCACCACATACAGGGTAAGTCAAAATGATGGACTGGATTACAGAAATTTATTCTGTGAAATCTAATAAATATATGTTATTGTGAGACATGTGCTTCGAAAGGTTAACTTTCAAAGTTTAGTTTCCATGCAGTGTTTCCACTTTCTACCACTAGGAGTCAGCAGCAAGCAGCGAGCAGGAAAATGGCGTTGACTGGAGAACAGAGATCTTTCTGTGTGCTTGATTATCATGTGAACAAGTCTGTGATTAGTGTGCAACGGCATTTCTGTACCAAATATCGGAGTGAACCACCTACGGGAAAGGCCATTCGTAAGTGGTATGAACATTTCACAGATTCGGGCTGCATCTGTAAACAAAAATCGACTGGCCATCTGTCAACTGGGGAAGAGACAGTGGAACGAGTGCGCACATGTTTCATGTGGAGACCACAGAAGTCTACTTACCGGGCAGCGAGAGAACTTCAACTTCCACAGAAAACTGTCTAACGGGTTCTGCGGAAACATTTGCAAATGAAACCCTACCGCTTGCAACTAGTTCAAGTCTTAAAAGACACTGTTTATGCTTTGCGCATGTCCTTCTGTGCTGATTTACTCGCATTAATGGAAACGGATGGGTTCTCTGAGAGGTTAATTTACAGTGATGAAGCAACTTTTCACCTTTCAGGGAAAGTGAATAGACACAACGTAAGGATTTGGGGAACTGCTAACCCCAACGAATTTGTGGAACACGAACGCGATTTTCCCAAAGTGAATGCCTTTTGTCCATGAAAAAATTTATGGGCCCTTATTCTTCCATGAACGTACTGTGACAGGACATGTTTTCCTTGATATGCTGCAACTATGGCTCCTTCCACAGCTTGCAGAGGATAGGGCAGATTTCATTCTCCAATTGGATGGTGCCCCTCTGCATTACCATGGCAGCGTTCGGGACCATCTCAATGCGGCATTGGAACAACGTTGGATAGGCCGTGCATCTCCAAAGGATCGACCTCTCCTTCATTGGCCACCTCGTTCCCCCAACTTGACCCCATGTGATTTCTTCATGTGGGGTTTTGTCAAGGATCATGTTTATGTACCAACACTTCCAACAACATTGGATGACCTGCGTGACCACATCCACAGCAGCCATTGCTGATATTGACCGCAACATGCTACACAAAGTTTGGCAGGAGATAGACTATCGGCTTGATGTGTGACGTGTTACGCGAGGTGCTCACATAGAACACTTGTGATTTGTTTGAAAAAAACTTTGACAGTTTACCTTTCTTAGCATATGTCTCACATTAACATTTATTTATTATATTTCACAGAATAAATGTCTGAAATCGGGTCCATCATTTTGACTTACCCTGTATTTCTTACACCCCATACAATACACAAATGTTCAAAGATTTCAATTGGATATACCTTGGATATTGATGTTGGAAGTTCTGGATATCCACTAGATATCCAGGAATATCCAATAGACATCCATTGGATGTACTCTAGATATAAATTCTCTGTATACGTGATATCCAGAAATGCATATATTATGGACATTTCTGGATTACTTTTGGACATGTTTTGGACATCAAGTAGAACGTTGCCTGGACATTTTGCTTTGATTTATACATTTTTTGTACAGACTTTAGATATTGTATGGATAAGAAAAATACATTTTTTAGTCTTCATTTGTATCTTATCTGGACATAATTTACATATGAAAAGAATATTTTTTGGACTAGTTTGAACATTTTTTTAATGTTATTGGGATGCAAAGACAATGTTTTCAGGATGTTTGATTGACTAGATTGGAATATATTCTGGACATTTCCCTAGCAATAAATGGATATAAAAGGGACGTTTTTGGATTATATAATAGCCTTATTATGACACTATTTACACATCAAACAGATGTCTCCTGGACTGTATTGTACATAAACACACACACACACACACACACACACACACAACCATGCCCCGACACACATAGACACACTCATAACATGAATGGATGCACAAAAGTACACACTCAAACATGTACACATCTGAAAAATGTCTTGTATTCATATGTATATCATTGGTGAAGCAGAATATTAAGCTTGTTCTCCACTGCCAGTTGCACATATTAAAAATTCCTGAATTCATACTAACGACAATGAGTGAGACAAAGCCTCCCTCATAAAGGAACTTTCTGATTCTAAGATTCAAATGTTTCAATAGTAAATAACAAAGTTTATAAACACCTATTAATGAGTGCAATTATTGTTTCAATTGCATGACAAAGTATGAAAATAATATTTATATTCATTTTCTAATATCAAAAATACATCCTATTTATATCAATTATTGGATATCGAGTTTCATGCAAGTTCTAGCTAGATATTGGATATCCAGAATTGAATGAGTTTTGGTATTCAGTTTTGGAAAAGATCTATCTTTATAATAGATATCCAGAATTGGATGAGTTTTACATATCCAGTTTGGGATATCCCATGAACATCCAATGGCTATACAGAATTGTATATCTCTAACTGGATATCAAATTGATGTATCCATGGATCTGGTCTGGACATTGTGGATATTCAATGGATATCTCTTGGAGATTTGTGCTATATGGGTCACTGAGCTATGAGAAAACATAGCCCATCTAATAGACAGCATAGATGATTTTGAACAAAATCAAGAATGAGAGAAAAAGTTAAGAGAATATCATAGAAACAGAAGAAATATAAATAGAAAAATAAAATGAAGGAATAAAAAAACTTAATCATAAAAAAATGATTTCTATAGAGCTGAAAGCAATTACACTGATAAATTCAGAAAATTTGACCTTGTTTACCACAACAATTCTTATTTATTTAATATATTTATTATATATTAATTATATATCAATATACAGTAAAATGTAATTAATAAATCGTAAAATAGTAGAAAGTTATTATTAGGGGATAATAAATTACAATTGAACAAATTGAGGTTCAAGGGGTGATCCTTCCAAATAGTACACTAAATTGTCCACCTCACTTCCACATAGTGCATCCTGGACTGGATTTTGCAGACTAACGAGGCTCTGGCGTCTGGCTCTATGGCCAGTATAATTCTGTGTGTTGTCCATGTCTTGTGTCCATATGTGTGCTGAGTGCCCCTTTACAGCCTCAGCTTTTAACAAATCAGAATGTTTAAAATTTTAGTTAACGACATTACAGTTATTTTAGTTATGGTAAAGGGCTGGTCTCTGTATAGCGTGACGAGTACTAAATAGCCTTTAAGTTCTGATGCACCTAAAATTTTAAATTCAAATTCAAATTCAAAACAATTGAACAAATTAATTTCATATTCATAAATTTTTAACAATGATAACAATGAATGTTAAATTCAATGACAATTCCGTAACTATAGAACATGACATTCACACTTATTTTCGCATGGTAAGTGTTTTCTGTCTCCTTCATCACACACACACACACACACACACACACACATGTATATATATATATATATATATGTTGCAAAAAAATATTTCATTCTTGCATAGTTCATAGTAAAATCATCTTCTTCAATCTTTTTTTTTCCCTGTGGCCTACACTATGTTGCCATTCGTCACCGGACACCCCTCAAAAAGTGCTTAGGATTGTCTGTACACATACAACCTATAAAAGGTGTTGCCGGTTGAGAATACACTCATACCAGCTAGAGCAGTCAATATGGACAAATGATGCAAACTGAGTGAGGCAGAAAGAGGGATGATCATTGGAGCCCACAGGTTTGGACATTCGACCCATGAGATTTCCAACAAATTTCAGATACCCCAGTCGACAGTGAGTGATGTTATCATGAAGTGGAAGTGAGAGGGGGTTATGACCCAGACCCAGTAAACTGAAAATATTAACAGATCATGACCTTAGATGCTTGAAACGTGTGGTGAAGTCAAACCGGAAGGCGTCATTACATATGGTGGCACAGGAGTTTCGATCGGCTTCCAGTAGGGCTGCAAGTGATCGTACTGTCCACCGGAAGATCGTCACACTTGATTTTCATATTTGCGCAGCAGTTTACAAGCCACATATCACAGCCTGCAATGTAGCCTGTCGGTTACAGTGGTGCAAGGAACACCACCATTGGACTCTCGAACAATGGAAATTCATCCTATGGAGTGATGAATCGTGCTACCAGATGTGGCAGTCCGATGAATGTGTGTGGGTGTGGTCCTGCTTTTCGTGGTATGGTCTTGGTCCTCTTGTTTTAGTTTGGGGAAACATGAATGCCGATGTGTTCCAAAAAGTTCTGGACAATTCTGTGCTACCAACATTGTGGGAACAATTCGGTATTGGTCCATACCTGTTTCAGCATGACAATGCTCCATGTCATACGGCAGGCATTATCAACATGTGGATCAAGGACATGGGTGTGCAAAAACTTGATTGGCCAGATAACAACCCCATTGAATAACTTTGGGACAAGTTGGAGCGCCGCTTGAAAGCCAGGCCATGCCGCCCAAAAAACACCACTGAGCTGTTTGCCGCTTTGCAGGAGGAATGGGGCAAGATTCCCGTCGACACATATCGCAAATTGGTGGAAAGTCTTGCTCGAATGGTTGCAGACATCATTGCAGCCAAAGGTGGCCCTACATGATACTGATGTGGTTCTGTGACCGGATTAACGTACTGGTATGGGGTGTCCAGTGACAAATGGCAACATAGTGTATGTAATGGTTAGAACAGAATGTTATAATGCCAGGGCTCCCCTAATTCAATCCCAGTCTGGCCATGGGTGTTCTTTGTAAGTGTACGTTCAGCAATTTCATATCATTATTCATCCTCATCATAGGGATTAGCCAAAAGTGGAAGAAACGCTATGCTATATAACAAAAAATTAAATAAATCGAATCGAATATATTATATTCTGAGAAGGCAAAGTTAGTATTATTTGAGTACGTTTCATATTTTTTAATATTAATATGTAAAATCCTCTAAAAATGCCACATTTTCATTACTTTTTAGTTCCAAAGCAAGAAAGGTTATCTCCTTAAACTTCCCAAACATATTTGCACACTTTTTTTTCTCTATACGCCTTCATGACGTGGTGCTAAACACAGGGGAGCACTTTACCTTTTCTTTTTTTACCATTTTTACCTTTTTTCTTAAGCTTTAAGTATTATTGTAAAAATGATAATTTCACAAACCTATTAATATGTAGTGGCATTGAAATGTGTGGACTAGCAACAACAATTCCCAACATCAGTGGCAGCTTCTACCTACGTATATGCATAGTTACACATGCACACCCAAATAAATCTGTAAACCAACTATTTTCATTATACTTATTCATTGAATGCCATCTCCTTCATAACGTTAAATGTTTCCATGCCACTTTACCTTCCATTTGCTTCCATTCTTCACCAGCATTCTGTGTATTTTTGGTCTTTTACATCGACCTTCAGTGGATTTTCCAAGAACTTATTTAGAAACCATACAATGAAAGAAGTAAGTTTGTGTAACACATGTTTAATTAATATATATGACCAATATGATAAACTAACTGATTAATATGAAATGATCCATTATCCAACATTTGATTGGTCAATGTTACTCACTGGGTCAAAATTACATAAAAGAAATAATGTCTCAAAACATATTTTAATTAAAGTAACTATACGAGTGATTTCAGGACTGCTTATAAATGTAATACAAACTCTTTTCAATTCACTAACCATTGTTGAACTTAGCATCAATGACACAGAAGTGCTTAAACAACATAGCTGTGTGTCACACACATGAAAGTGAATTGGACAGGATTAATCTACATGAAATAACAGAAACTTTTGTATCCATTAACGATTTCAGAAGAAAAATATTTGGGTCCTGGTTCTTTATGTAATTCAACATGTTAAGGATCACTAGAAGCAATCTTATCAGCACTTCAACATTTTTGAGTAATGCCCTTGTTTCAGATGACAAATTCAGAAGGTGGTTTAAATAATCTCTCAGTGACACCACAGAAAAAATTTTGTGAAGCATGTTCAATTCCAGTTCTAGTGACTGTACATCAATTTCAAGATACCCTGTCAGGGTGTTAAGATTTTCCTGCTTGAGAAGACAATCTTTTAATTTTTTTACATGTCTGATGTTTAATTGGTTGAATCTGATATCCAGTCCTGAGAGGCAAGTATCAATAATGCAAAAGTGTTTGGGTCCTGGTTCTTTATGTAATTCAACATGTTAAGGATGTAATAGTATAAGCTAAGTTCAACAATGGTTAGTGAATTGAAAAGAGTCCTGTTGAAGTTCTCTGGAGATGTGTGGCTGTAGTTGTCAGTGTCACTTAACCTTTTAGGGATTTTTCTTTTCCTAGGCAATATCTTAGGCTGGAGGTAAAATTTTTCAATGTATTCATTAGCTTTGTGGAAGATTTCACTCCTCATAGTTCTCATATTGCTGATGGACAATTTTACATCTAAAGCTTCAAGCAAACCAGAAACAGTTCTTTGTCTCCCTTGGGCAGACTCGTTCAACTTTTATAATACATCAATTAAATTGCTTATCAGCAGATACCCAAGCACTGTTTCTCTACCATTGAAATTATGAAGTAATGCACTTGCTTGACTTTTAGTATCTTTCAGTTCATCAAGAATGCTGGAATACTTTTCCAAGATAGTACGAATTTGTTTTTCTCTATATATCCACCTGGTTGGACAAAGTGGTTTGATTTGTGAAATATTTGAAATGAGACAAGGCTGCTGATTCTCTGTTTCAGTTTGAGCTTTGAGTTTGAGTTTCAGGACATGCAGCAGTGTAACTGGTCATGCTGATGCTGTTGAAGATGATGCCTGCTGTTGATTACTGGCACTGCACTCAGAAGCCATAATTTCAACTGATGAAGAAGAACTATTATGCACTCCTATTTCCACTGTCTTCTTTTATCTTCTTCTTTGGTCTCTCTGTATCCAACTCCTTACCACTATTGATGTTTGTGATCTTTATTACAAATCTGTCCATATTCAATCTCTCAACAGACGACAGTCACATGAAATCAACAAGAAAGGAATGGTAACGGCCGCAGGGTACAGCCTCATTGTCGAAATCGTAAACCACACATGTTTTGATTGAAGTAAGAATTGCAACATTTAATCTACAAAAGACCTTGTAAACAATGCTCACATTTCGAGAAGTTATGATAGCAGAACTTCGACAAAGAAACATTTCAGTATAACAATGAAATGCAGTTAATTAAAAATCCTTTTTGGTTAATTTACTTTCTTACAATATCGCCTGCCACCCACTTTGTCGATCCTTACATTGGAAATGTAACAATCATGTCAACAGAAAGTGGACGAAAGCATAAGTATGGTTAGCGGTAAAAAAATACCATGGCTCTCTATTCATTTCAGCATTTTTGTATCTTTGTGTTACTAAGTTGCCTCAGGAATCTGATTCTTTAATTTTCATGGACTTTTTAAGAATAAATAGCTATATGCATGTGAGGTTTCAGAGATGGTTTAAAAAAAATACAACTTCTAATGAATGAAATAAAGAGGTAGAGTGTCTCAGGATTTACAAAAAAAAAAAGAAGTTTTGATGACTATAGACACTATTCCACTGCTTATACGTGCTTATGATTATAGTTCCACTCGATAAACCATTCCTTTCGAATGGAAAAAAAACATTACTTCATTCTTTCAAAAGTAATACGATTTTCGAAAACAGAAAAAATATTGGGGGGACGATCCCCCCTCATCAATTATTGAGGGGGACATGTCCCCCGTGTCCCCCATGTCCCCTACCTACCAACCGCCATGGTGGAATGGTATTCCTCTCCTATCATATAGTGTCGTAACCTCATTCCATTCGAGACTACATGACGAGTCTAGAGCAACCCCCACAAATTGCAAATTGAGATTTTTCATTAGAAAAGGCAACTTTTGTGCATGAATCTACATATATTACAAAGAGAAAAATCTTCTGGTGCTGTAATAAAGGTTTCAAAACTTCTTGTAGCTGATTGCATTGTTATCCTTACTTAGGACTGTCACAATAGGCAGCAGTGTCAGAAATTCATTACCTTCATGTTTATCCAGTGTAAATATGTGGTATAAATAAATATAACACATGTTCATTACACTTGCATGCAAAACGTAAGATAATATCCAGTTCCTTGTACACTCGTTAGCTATGAATGAGGTAACACCAAGCACCCAGGAAGAGTGAAAGGGAAACTAGAGAAAAATTAAGTGACTGTCCACTTTAGATTGCAAGTTTACCAGTGTCTTTCTTATTTTGGTAGAATTGATTTTTGGTCATCTCACCTTGTTCTGAGAATGGCAAATACTTGGTGTCTTGTCTTAAAGGTAAAGTTAAGTGGTAGGGGGAAAGATGGAGGAGGTGAAAATAACTGAGAGCAAAGCAGGGGTTGACAATTCACCACATGCCTTGGTAATTTAAAAAAGAGGGAAGATACCTTCTATACATGATCAAAAATTGACCTAAAATGAAATATTCGATGATAATTGTGAAAGCTTTATGTTTGATGTGAAACTATTACATTCACCTACATATCTGAATATTTTGACTAAATTTCAGACAGTGTAAATTCCTGTGAGTTGTGATGATCATTTGACATGATGTTTTGTAGAAGTACGTATGAATTTGTTTTTGTACTGAGCTGTATTGAAGAAACTTAACTTGTGTAGTTAATATATACTTTGAAGCCAGAAGGTCCTACATTTGAATCTTGGGTAAGTCATGGATCTATCATCCATTCCATCACATCTTCATTCATCCTAATCATCACAATTAGCAGAGACATTAAGAAAGCAATATTCAATAATCACAATAGAAATAGAGCAACAAATACAGTATATCCGAGAAGTACCCATACCTGTACTTGCATGTATCCTATTTTGAGTGTGACCAAAATTGGCCATTTTTCAGTTGCTTGGGAATGATTACATTTTCATGGTTGGCATCCCTGCTCTGAAGGTCACATGAATTTGCATGTCAGTTATTGCACTATGGCTGATGCAAGCAGTGCTGAGGAATGGCTAGTGATGTGTGTGTGGGTGCATAAAGGAAAGTATGTCATAATGTAAATCAATAGATGCATATGTTATTATAAATGTATTGTATATCCAGAGCTTATATGTGCTATTTGTAATGTAATCTAGTGGTATGGAAACATCTGAAACACCCTTTAGAAATTCCTGGGTTAGTCAACAATCAGCATTTTTGAAGAAAAACCTGTTGATTGTGTGTCACTACTATAAAATGGACTGAAAGCTTCAGCTGCAGGGAAGGAAATCTACAGCAGGGTCAATCCATATGAAGTCATACAACATGGTTGCTTGACCATTTTTAAAAACGTTCATTTTTTGTGTGGTGTAAGCCTCATATGTTGACAGTTCAGAACCACTGTTATTTTATTTTTACTATTACCGATTTGAAGATGGCGGGCATTTTTTTTATCATGGCGTGCGTCATTTTCTCCATTCGTAAGCATCAGCGGTAACTTTTTTATCTCAGCTCTGGTAAGTCCTACGACAATGAGACAAAATCTGTGATGTTAAGCACATTATAGGCTACAATTATATTTCTGTATAATTTTCTAAATATTATTACTTAATAATAAATTTTAAGGTCAAAATTGTATATTTTAATCGCTCAAAATGACATTTTCGAACATTTCTTTGGGGGGGGGGGGGGAGGCAGTTTGTTTGACACTTGAATCTTTTTATGCAAGTACCTGTGTACCAAAAGAGTATGTCAAAATTATTTGAAGCTTGAGACTTTAATTTTTTTTTCTACAGGGTCATAAACATGTACTTTTTGTTAAAAAATTCCAAGTTCAGGTTTAAATGTCTCTGGTGGGCAGTTGTTTAAAAATCTGAAATTTGTACACAATACAGTACTCCATGATAAGTAACTTCAGTAAAAATTTTGAGTTTGAGATTCAATTGGTTTAAGAGATACAAAACTCGTGAAAAATTCAATATTTTGCATTAAATTTGGTATGCGTAATTCCATTTCTTATTAACATTTTGTGTTAATAAGAAATAATAAAGGGATCTGCAATAAAGTATATATACGAATTCATGCTGAAAAGTATAGCTTCCTATGTTTTTATTTTCTTTGTTACCTTGTAAATGCATTTTGGATTTTGAGCAACCATACATTGCACTTATAAGACTTTCCCGCTTCTCCATTGAAAGTTTCGAACCTCTATCGCCTGGGGGGTGCTGAACTATTGCGAGGAAAATGGCAGCATGTAACCATGCAATGTCGGTGGAGCACCTGAAGTAGCGTCCCGTCATCGAGTTTCTAAACGCAGAAAATGTGCAACAAATTGACATTCATCTGAGACTGAGGGCATATAGGGATGAATGCATAGACATTAGTACTGTACGATCTTGAGTTTATCGTGCTCTTAAAGAAAACCCCAACTGAAGAAATCTCAGCTGTGTGAGAGAATGAAATGAAAGGCCGCGAAAAGCAAATGATGGAGGTCATCGGAATCGTGTTCAGCTGTTTTTTTACGAGCATAAACAGCCCAAGATCGTACAGTACTGATGTCTACAGGAGAACACTTTATTTGTAATAAATATAAATATACGAAGACTTACATTATGTACCAGTAACATAAGAAAAATACATGTTAGTCTTCACAAAATAAGGTATTACAATTAATGATCGATTTGTGTAATTTGGTTGCAAGAAAGTTTTCAGCAAAAAGTAACTGTAAAAGTAAGTTACAGTTACTTTTGAAGTACATGTAACTGTAACTGAATTACTTTTTAAAACGAGTAACTGTAACTGTAACTGTTACTTTTATAAGCAAGTAGCTGTAACTAACTGTATCTAGTTACCTTTTTAAAAGTAACTTTCCGAACACTGATCTACAGGATATAAGCTGAATTCAACAGAATTACAAAAGATTCCAACTCTTCTGATCCAGTTGAATATTCTGCTTCAGTGCTATCCACCATTGGTGACTCAATATAATGTCCTCATGCAGTGTGACAATGTCCAATGTCACAGGTCATGTTTGGTCTAGAAGAAATTTCAGGACTTCTATAGCTTGGAAATACTACCCAGTATATGGCCTAATCCTTATGTCATCTGATTACCATTGTTTGTTCCATGGCACACTTCTTGAGGGGCCTCTCTGATGGCATTGTTGTAACATTGTCACCTTGTAATCAAGAGGTCCTTGGTTCAATTCCTGGTGGAGTCACACAGTTCAGATCCCATTTTAAAATGTAGGTCCAGTTCCAATTAGGCTATTTGTGCATAAAGTTGACTTAACACTAGAACTATGAAAAAAATTACCACCCTAGATTTACTGAAACCAGTCAATTTGACCTCAATGGAATATTACCTGACATAACACTCTCTTATTAGAATAACATTGTTACATATTATACATTTAATATGATACAATATTTGCTAGTTACACACACATGAAAAAAAGAACATTTTTTTCTGCCGCACAAGCACAAAACAGACACAAAATATCCAGAAGCCACGCAAATTATATTTATTTTTCTTCTAAGTAGAGTATAAAAAAGGAAAGTTAAAAATTGTACTTACGTATGTGAGTATAGTGCTCTTATTGTAGAACGACGTTTCAGAGATTGACTATCTCTTTCCTCAGGTTCGTATAAAAAACTAAGTACTTGGCATAGTACTGCGTCAAAAATGTAAAAAGAGGATTGTGGTTAAGGGTTGGTTAGGGTACATTTAAAATATTAAGTTTTTGCTATTAGAAGTACGTAAAAACCAAGTCGTTACACAGGTAAAAAAGTTAAAAAAGTTAAAAATCTAAAAAACCTGCATAAATCGCAATGCAACCTGCAGGTTTGGCCTTTCCTACCCAACTGTGCTTATCTATCCACATGAAGGTCAATTCTCCACGAATGTTTCCCCTCCCCTTAATTTTCTCGTTTCCCTTATTACGTCACAAATCCAACTTGAATTCGTGTTCCTCTCTTGCAGCTTGCATAACTTCCGGAGTGACGTGGAAACCGATATTGGGTTCAATCTTCCAGGCTTTGTCCCATTTTTTGAGGAAATTGATCCACCCTTCTTCCAAATTTCCTTCGTCCCTATTAAGATTATTCTTCCCCCCCCTACAAATACTCGCTGTTTCATACACGTTTCTTCCTAATTTCCTCCCCTCTTTTCTGATTATCTCTTTTTTTGCGATTCTATGCCCACTTTCCAAAATGTGTTCTGAGAGACCCGTTTTGGGTGCTTTTTCCCTTATGTCCTTTTCATGCTCGCTCCATCTTTTACCCATATTTCGGCCCGTCTGTCCTATGTATTCCTTCCCGCATTGGCATTCTATTCGATAAACCCCCTTCTGTTTTTCCGGTATTTCCCTAGTTGTCTTTCCTTTCTTATAATCGGTGAAGTATTTTTCTACATTCTTTGGTGCTTTCATCCCGCAAACGATTCCAAAATCTCTCGTTATTTTTCCGATTTTTTCCAATACTGATTGATGGTAAGGGATGCCAACGTACTTTACCCTCCTATTTTCGATTTTTTCCCCTTCTTTTTGATCCCCTTCTTTCCTAATAATTTTCCGTGCTCTCTCCGCTATCTTATCCATTTCTCTATTTGTATATCCGTTTTTTAATCCTGTTTTTCTTATCCACCGAATTTCGTTGTCTTTTTCTTTTCCATTATTGCATAGTATACCGGCCATAATAAAAAAGTTAAGGAATACGTTTTTCTTTGTTATTTCAGGGTGTGCCGATTCCTTGTTAATATATAAGTTCCCCGATAGGGGTTTATGATGTACTCCTGTTCTAATCTTATTCCCTTCTTTCAAGATACTAAGATCCAGGAAATTGATTTTTCCATCGCTTAAGTTTTCCCTAGTGAAGTTTATTAGGGAAAACTTAACCTCAAAAAATGGGACAAAGCCTGGAAGATTGAACCCAATATCGGTTTCCACGTTACTCCGGAAGTTATGCAAGCTGCAAGAGAGGAACGCGAATTCAAGTTGGATTTGTGACGTAATAAGGGAAACGAGAAAATTAAGGGGAGGGGAAACATTCGTGGAGAATTGACCTTCATGTGGATAGATAAGCACAGTTGGGTAGAAAAGGCCAAACCTGCAGGTTGCATTGCGATTTATGCAGGTTTTTTAGATTTTTAACTTTTTTAACTTTTTTACCTGTGAATAGGTCTACTGTACAAGTTTTTTAGGGAACGACTTGGTTTTTACGTACTTCTAATAGCAAAAACTTAATATTTTAAATGTACCCTAACCAACCCTTAACCACAATCCTCTTTTTACATTTTTGACGCAGTACTATGCCAAGTACTTAGTTTTTTATACGAATCTGAGGAAAGAGATACTCAATCTCTGAAACGTCGTTCTACAATAAGAGCACTATACTCACATACGTAAGTACAATTTTTAACTTTCCTTTTTTATATTCTGGATTTGTGAGTAACACGTGACAAACATAAAAATAAGTAGAGTAGCGACATCATTTTATATACGTTTTAGGATACTATAATACAAAATGGTTTGCTTCCTACACACACTTGAAGCACAGAACCTTATCTTCCCTGGAACATGATCCTTACGCAGCTCTTCCACATGCCATGCAGAGCATTTAAACCTTAATTCTTATTGAATCCACCTACTTGATATTGCTTCTTCTTCTTTGTATTGTTGCCAACTCCCACCTTATCATTTCTAATATGCTTCCTCTCCCCTGTTTTCCTTGTGGCTTCTTCAGAAATACTTCTCCCAGCTCCTCTCCCAGCTTCCAAATTAAAATCTTCATGGGTGTAAAGGATGCATGCAGTGATGGCTGCAATATGCAGAATATTAAAATGATATGGCTTGTCTATTGATGGTGTCAGTGGTGTATATCCTCACCATTTGATCAATGACATCCACACAGAGCTTTGTTGCATTGTGGAATCAGGTTGCCTCAGATCTATTTTCCTTCTTCCTCCACTGCAACTTCTGCATGAAGTAAGCTGAGTAGGATGATATTTTGAATCTCCATTGCCAATCAACACAGTAATTTTGTACCATTTGACATGATACATTCTTTCATGTTCTGTTTTGTAAGAACACATTTTCAGTGTGTGAAGATTTATGGCTCTTAGAAAACATCTTACAAGTTAAGACTTGATACATGTGACATATTACAAAGTAGCAATACTTTGCATGATGAGTAACATAAATATGTAGGATATGTGACATCATAGAACAATTTTTATATTATTATAAATAAGGTTTCTGTAGTTATGACAATATACCATTTAGCATAAGCAGAATACGTATTGGTTCTTTGCATTTTATAGTCAGTACACTAATAGGCAAGTGAAATCCCACAAACAAACAGCAAACAAAAACAGCAGAAGGAGTTGACTTTCAATTGTTTCCTTCCTTTCAGTGGCAAATTCAAACAAACTGTGCAAGATTTTTTCCCCTTAAACTTTAGACATAGGTGAATGAAGAATCCACTATTATCATTTAGCTCTGAAGGATAAGCAAAAGTGTAGGTATTCATGGAGGAAAGAATACAGTGTAACGACCCTGCATGGTCGTCAAATTTAATGACCCTGCGTGGTCGCCATATTATATTTTGTTAAAAGAATGCATGCTAAATGTCCCTGCGAGGCATACGCTTTTATAAGGGGGGATCAACTGAAACGTGTTCAGTGGTCATAATTCGTGAAATGAATTTTATTTCGAGCTGAAACTGGTACACTGTCTAGAGGCGTCTATGGTTAGTGCTCAGTAAAAATATTGTTCAGAAGAAGTCACCATGAGCATTGAGACACTTGTCCCACTGTGTCACTAACTTACAAATGCCGTCCAGGTAAAATTGCGAAGGCTGAATCTCAAACCAATCATGCACAGCATCCTGAACTTCAGCGTCAGAAAGAAATCTCTGACCTTTCAAAGCCTTCTTTAGAGGCCCAAAGATGTGAAAGTCACAAGGTGAAAGGTCAGGGCTGTAGGGTGGGTGTCGCAACATTTCCCACTTGAATTATTGAAACAAATCCTGCACTTGGTTTGCAACATGTGGATGCGTGTTGTCATGCAACACAATGACTCCAGCGGTCAATAAACCAGGCCTTTTGTTTTTAATGGCTCTCCGTAACTGTGTCAAGGTCTAACCGTAGCGTGCGGCGTTGATGGACTGTCCTGGTTCCTTGAAGTTGAGCAATAATGGTCCATGGCAATCAAAGAACACAGATGCCATAACTTTCCCTGCAGACGGTTTCATCTTGAACTTTTTGGGACGTGGAGATGAGGGGTGTTTCCACTGCATAGTGGAAGACTTTGAACTCGGTTCAAAATGATAGCACCAAGTTTCATCCTCAGCAACAATGCACAGCAAGAAGTCGTTACCTTCCAAATGGTAACATGACAAATGTTCAATGAAGCATCCCATATGCTCCAACTTGTGGTCCTTCGTCAATACCCTGGGTATCCACTGCGCGCATACTTTATGATAACCCAGAGCTTTCACAATTTTGTGAGCAGTACCATAACCCATGTTTAACTCGTTCGCTATGGATCGAATACTCATGCATCTATCTGCAGATATTGCCGCATTCAGCTTTTTACACATGTCTTCTGTGGCAACAACATGGGCTTGACCAGGATGGGGATAATCAGTGGTTTGTTCATGCCCCTTCTGAAACATTCTTGCCCAGTCCACCACTGTTGTTTTGGATACGCATGCATCACCATACACGTCTTTCATACGCCGGCACACTTCAGCTGGTTGACAGCCTTCAGCACTCAGAAACTGGATGACAGAACGCTGGTCCTGTTTGGACGGATTAGGGATGTTGAACGCCATCTTTCACTCAGTATACCTGCAAAACGGAAACACGTATAAACAACATTCCTACACCTAACACACAGGGACATTAGCCATTACACACTATTGGACAAACAATATCCTCCTACACACTATACCAATAATACATGGAACAAACGGGTTTCAGTTGATCACCCTTTGTAGTTTAAATGTGTTAACGGATCCACCTCTATGTATTATTTGACCCTGCGTGGTCGCTGTATTCTGTAAACGCTAACAGATCCACCTCTACGTTAATTATCTTTGCTTATTATTAGACCCTGCATGGTTGCTGTATTCAGTAAATGTTATCAATTATTGTCATTTACACTGTTCAACTCGTTGCTTAGAATTACAGAGTCCTGCGAGGCTCATTATTAATTGTATTGTCTGAATGCACACAGTTTTAGTTTATATTGACACGTGCATCTAGTGATTTTCCCTCTAGTGATTTCTCAATGTCAAAACCTTGATAATTCTCAGTACAGAGTTTGCCATATGTAAAAAAATGAGTTAGCAACGTGTACTTGTAGTTAAAATTTTCACCACCCATGCGCCACCGCGAGTATAAAGCCAGCGCAGCTAGGCCCGGAGCTCAGTTTGCTCCCTGATGTCAACAGGCTAACATCCAGGGTTAACTGGCCTCCCAGCCTGAAGACTAGAAGCCATCCCAGAAGGAAGGAAGGAGAAAGGAGAAGAAGTGCCTAGCAGCAACCTACCTACCTGGTCCGCTTGCTTCGGCTGATAGGTGCCCAGGCTCTACCTGCCTGGCTTGTCTGGGAGCACCTGGACCGTCATTTCTAACCTGCCGTCCTTGCATAGGAGACACCGGTTGGCTTGCCAATTCCCCACTAATGCATGGGGGTGTCGCGGCATCCTTTAATCCTTTTACCCAGTGCCCGCTATTCGGGTGTACCAATTGGCTGGGCCAATTCCCAGCTGTGGTTGGGGGTACTACACACAACCCACTATCTCTTACAGGGGAACCCGAGACATCAGCGGCGACCAAGGCCCTAAATAAAATTAGGTCCCCATACTCCTCCTGGCACCGCACTGCGAGGAATAAATTGGATGTTCCCTGCCCCTTATCTCTTCGAGACCAAAGATGGTACAGGTGAAAGCACGTGTGTGGTACAGGTATAAGCACGTGTGTGGTACAAGTAAATGCACGTAGGTGTTACACGTGTGCTAACAGACATTCTTTTATTAAGATTATAATAAACATATATAAATATATATAAAGCTGTTATAACCTTTATTTACACCCAGCAAGCCCTGGGATAATTCTGAGTCCATGTTCTACGGCTGACAAGAAGTTAGCACATATGGGTAGACTTTTGCCATCCACCTAATTGCAGGGTTTACTGTGTTGAACACAGCCAGTGCCAGTACTCCTGCACTGTGTTGTTGCGGTTACGTTAGTGTTGTTGTGAGCATGGGTGAACGTTGCAACAGATAAGTTTATCAAGAAGGCTCATGCAACCAAGTAACCATCAATATATGTACTGTATTTCCATGCATTGACTCTCATTATTGCCACTCAGACAGTCTCTAGAAGAACTTTTAACTGTGGTGAAAATGTTTAAATTCTGCTGTGAACACATTGAAAATTCATTGGGTTGTCTATTTACAGAAAAAAGTTCAACAGTGAGTTTAACATAAGGTTGTTAAAGAAAATGGATGGAAGGTAGGCATTCACTGAACAAGAAGCTAGAAATTACAAAGGGAAAATAGACATCATGAGAGTGTCCAAATATCTTCTAATTTAATGCATATGCCGATGACGTAGTTATAATATCCAGAACAGAAGAGGAATTTAAGAGAACATACAGAATATTAGAAGAAGAAGCAAATAAAATTGGGTTACAGACAAACATGAACAAAACCAAATTCATACTACTTACACCAAAACAAGGTAAAAAACATTACCACCAATTTACAATAGATGACAAGAAATTCGAAGCAGTAACAAACTTCAAGTATCCTGGAATGACAATAAATCACCAAAATAATATGCATGATACAATTAGAGAAAGAAACACAGGGAACAAAGCATATTATGCCAATATACAATTACTAAAAAGCAAGTTAATTAACAAATATACAAAACTATTGATTGGCAAGGGCCCCCTAAATGCTTGCTCATCACCACCATCCCTTCACTGCCATGTTTTGTGGTTTATAAATGCACGTGTTCCAAAAAAATGAAATTGGTTATTTAATACAGTAGGCTGGCACAGAATGGGAGAGTTCTTTAACTAGGTTATAGGGTGCATCCCCGATGGTGCAGTGGTAGCATCGTCGCCATGTAATAAAGGGGTCCCAGGTTTGATACCCGGTGGAGGCACATAGTGGTTCGGAAACCACTTTAAGCTGTAGGTCCAGTCCTGATTAGCCATACTGTGCATAAAGTGGACTTAAAACACCAACTCAATCAATCAATTTAACTAGGTTGTATTAAAGCTTTGTAAGATTTTCCACATTAATCATCTCTTTGAGTTCTGTTTCATGTCTTACAAGCATTCTTTTATCTTTAAATAGAATCAATTTCAATTGATTATTATTGTCGATTGGTTGAGTTGCTTGTTATATAAATAATGAATTTGATTGTTGTAGATAATGCAACCATAGAGACAGCAGACAAATATAAATATCTGTCCCTGTGGAGGAAATATGAGTTCAACAAAGTCATCAAATATCTCAGCTTAGAGTGCACAATGAGGGTAAGACAGATGCTAACAACTTGACTCTAACGGTGGGAACACAGAATGATATTGGAAGAAGCACATGACTTGTTCAAGGTTGGTTTTGTAGGTGTGGAGGATTCTGTAGCTTCTTTCCAGGCAAAAATATAATTTGGCTTTTTTACAACTATGGAAAGTGAAAGCTGTGAGGCTTAGCCTACAATTTAAACTTATCTACTTTTAATGTCGCTTTCCCTACATTCAAGAGATCAGATAAAAATAAAGAAAGAAGAAGTTATGAAGAAGACCGCAAACACTTAATGGCTGAGTATGTTTTGTGGTCAACCCATGAGCATTCAATAGTTAATTGTATATAGAACATTTAATTTATGTGAAGAATAAGTTTGAACCATTGAATCAACTATCACTGTACATTGCAATATACGTACTTCATATGTGCCTTAAAACTAATTACTGAATACATTTTTCAAAATTGAGGGAGAGTGGGGAATAATTTATTCCACAGACATGTAGAGACAATTGTGAAAGATTTGGAATAGATATTTGGGTAGTAAATAAATTAACATCTTTTCTAAATCAATTATTGATGATGTTGGAGTTGGAAAGAAGTTTTAAAAAATGCAGGAGTTTCATTTAAAAATAATTATAATAGGATAGGCTTGTATATTAGGCCACTCATACAATAAATCGGACATTAGGGTAAAAACACAGTGAAGCACATCCCTCATCGCTAATCGCCAGAAACTCGCAGGGACAAGTTTCCGGTAATTCAAAACCATGGAGTCAAATGGGGAAAAACATGGTGGAGCCCTGCTCATCGCAAGATGTTCCCAGGATCAAACATGGTTTGATCTTGGGTCTCTTGTTTCAAGTGGAAGGTTCTGCGATTGGTCCACTCAAGGTCACTTCTCCCCTTCGTGGAAGACACCCTCCTCATTTTCCCCATTTCTTTTGACAGAGTTCCGCTCAATGGAAAGAATGGGGGCAGTTTTAGTGGGAGAGGCTTGTGCAATAGTTTTCGAGGTGCCTGTCAGACATCTGGTTCATTCATTATATCCTGACATTTTTATGGCTTGACCAGATTTTTGTGATGGTACTTGTCTGTCATACATTTCTTATGAGCAGCTGCCCAATAGATCAGACATGGTTCAGGGTGACAATTTATATACTGAATGGAGAATCAGACCATGTCAGCATAAAGGAAAGCTATGGTACCACACTGACCCCACTGATCAATGTGTGATCTAGAGGAAGACCAGCATGACAGCTGCATATGTTGTATTGCATCTATTAATTTAAGGAGAAATGAGTTGAATGGTCCTTTCATACACTCTAAAGTCATTGCAGGCATTTTTTACATTTCATCTGATTAATCAGAGCAGATAGAATCACAATAATCTAAATGCAGAGAAAATAAGTATTTGAACAGGTTGAATACAAGACCAGTTGGCAGAAAATATTTAAGTTGGAAGAAAGTACAATACTCCAAAAGCTTTTTTGCATACCAAATTATTGCACATTACACCAATATATTTGTAAGTTTGGCTTATTTGTATATATGTTCCTGCAACTTTTACAACAGGGAGAATAAGAATTTCAACCACAGAGTACATTTTCAGAGAATCTTTAATGATATCTCAGAATAAATTTTTATACCATTATTTAATTGATCAAGTGTTGGCCTTTACAGATTTTTTTTTAATGCAAGTAAATTTAAAATAACACTCATATTTATAACAGAAGTGATCTAAGCAACTTTCTTGGGGTACTCCAGAGTCGTTTATTAGTATGATCTTATATGGACCTGGAATTAAGAAAGAGACCTATTAAGTGCTTTTGTGGAGTGTACTGTTGTATGGATTGAAAAGATGGAAAGTGAAGATGGGAGACAGGAAAGACTAGAAGCATTTGTGATGTGTAATTTGTGGAGGATGGGAAGGATTCAATGGATCAATGAAGTGTGAAATGAACAAATACTTGAAGCAATTTAGGAGTAAAGATAGTCTTTAACTGTGATTTATAGAAGGAAAAGGAACTGTATAGGACATGTGTTGAAAGAGAAACAAATAATATTGAGAATGGTAATAGAGTGTTATTTGGAGGTGGTTGGGGTTTGATTGATTGATTTGGTGTTATAAGTCCACATTGTGCACAGTACGGTTAATCGGGACTGGACCTACAGTTTAAAGTGGGAACCAAACCACTATGTGCCTCCAAGGGGTATTGAACCTGGGATGCCTTGATTACAAGGTGACGACGATACCACTGTGTTGGGGGATGAACAGAAAAACACTTTTGGATGATTTGACAGGAAGAAGTTGATACAGTAATTTGAAGAAAGAAGCTGGGAGAAGAAGCTGGAGACTGCATGACCTGTTTGTAAGTAGAATACCAGGCGATGACATTAAATTGAAAAGATTCCACCAGCATGTAATCCATTCAGAGTTAAAGTTTTTTTACCCCCAAACAAAGAAAATCTCAATTGTGATAGATGTTCTAAAGAAAAACTCCAAAATATAAATCTAAGAAATATAATATTTTTTCTCATGACCATGTTAATATAATGATACATATGTATTTATCAATCCTTGCTGATAATGATACTAAAACATTTCCACACATTAGAGTGTGGTAAATAGTAGAGCATAATATGCTTCGTTTCGGTAGACTGTTCTATTGAAAAAAAAAGTTAAAAATAAAGACTTGTGCAGGACTCGAACCTGAGTCAATGGCATGGTATGCCATTATGCTGCAAAACATTTTTAAGTTTATGGATTCTTCATTTGTTACCTGAGATGGTAGGAAGTAATTTTTACACTTGAAATTAACTGGGTAACCTCCCACCCTCGCATTCTGGCCTCTTCATCTCTTTGTCTCTCTCTCTCTCTCTCTCTCTCTCTCTCTCTCCTTTTGTTTCTTTTCCTCAAGCATATGTTTTTGTACTCTGTCAATTTCAGTCCAAATTTTACACATGAATTATATAATTTTTAGAAGAAATATTAATACATGATTAAGTTATATTAGTGAAGGCACTCTCACAAAGAAACTCACTGTTTGTGAAAAGCAGTTTTAAATCATGCTACATTTACAATAGGAATAATACATTTCAAGTGCAATCGTAATGCATTTTTACATTTTACATCCTTGGGCTTTATTTTTTCCCATATTATTCACTCAATTTGTAAGGTGTCGTGAGAGCAGAATGCTGTAAAAATGCAGTGTTTCGAATGTTACTCTTTAAATGTAACTAAGTTGCAATTACAGTTATTTGGTTCAAGAAATAAGTAAGTCACAGTTACCCAATACTCATTTTGAGAAGTAACTAATTCTGTGCAATAAGATATGTTGAATTAAAATAAAGTGTGGATGTTCTAAATTTGGTATGGAAATGAAACCCAGTTTCTTGTCATAGACGATTCCTTAAAAATCTTTTCACCTTTGTGTCCAGAGAAGGCAAATAATTGGAAACAGAGTTACCAAATTCAGCTCATATCCCCAAAATTTCAAATAAACAATTTAAGTGTTGTAAAGTAACTGTATAAGTAACTGTTGACAATATTACTTCTATTGCAAAAAAAGTAACTGTTTACTTACTTTTAAAAGTAGCTAGTTAGACTTACAATTCCTCAAAACTAAACTGTTTCTTGCAATTTCATTACTTGTAACTAATTCCTTTGAAACATTGATAAAATATGGCTGATATTTTACATTTTCCAATCTTTTGAGTTCTATCACCTTACTTCCCTGAAAAATATAAAAATTCGACTTCTATTGTGGTTGTAGATTGTCAGTAACACAATGAGGTTCAAATTCAGGATTTCCACCATTATATTTCTTTCAAAGGTAAACATTTCCTGGCATCTCCAGTATTTTCTCAATTTCATTTGAGAATGCTGAAATTTCTGGTTTAAGATCTTGCATGATTGTGTATTTCATTCTGAGAGTCACTTAATCATCATTCATTGCCTAAAGGGCAAGAAAAGTGACAGAAAATAAGGAAAATATGAATTATAAATATTAATTTCATCAACTTAGATGATTCCTTTTACCCTTTCTGCAATGAGGGCAAATCAATAAGTCTGTTCCACGATTTTTTTTCACAGCAATTTATTGGTCAAACAAGACGACAATAGGTGTGCAGGAGTAGCAGTTCGTTACTTATTTTTCTACATATCCACCACTGACGGCAATGCATTTTTTCCACCGTGACACCAATTTGGATATGCCGGTGCCATAGAAAGTCGTCGGCTGCTGCTGCAACCACTGCCGCACAGCATGTTGAACTTCATGATCAGACGAGAAGTGCTGGCCAGACAATGCCTTCTTCATAGGGCCGAAGAGTTGATAATCAGAGGGTGCCAGATCTTAACTGTATGGTGGATGTTCCATGATTTCCCAGCCATAACGAGCGATTTTTCCTTGGCCACCATGGCAATGTGTGACCTTGCGTTGTCATGAAGGAGGCAGGCGTGGTCACTCTGTCATTTGTCACGCAATGCATGGCATAGCTTGGCAAGCGTGGCAGTGTAGGACATTGCGTTGATTGTTCCGCCAGCAAGCATGAAATCCGCCAGTAGTACCCCCAACATATTCACACGTTCACAGGTTGTTTGTGTCTCATTCGTGACACTGGTGCGACCAGCCCTGAACCACTGACACCAATTCCCAATGGCTTTGCTGCACAGGACGTCATCCCCATAAACAAGCTTCATCCTCGCGTAAATCTCCGTCGGTGTCTTGCCTTCAGCCCAGAAGATCCACACCATGGAACGCTGCTCCTCGACCATCGACGATGTCAGGCAGGTAGCCATGTTTGTTACTGCTGCCATCTGTGGAAGAGACAAAGGAACATTACAAAATCACTCATTATAACGTCGGGTGGGATGACATTTTCAGTACCCAAAAGTTCACCTTGGTGTGATTATCCAATCCTCTGCAAAAAAATCGTGGAACCGACTTCCTGATTTTCCCTCATACATCAGCTTACTTCTTAAACAAATGAGGTGTATATAGATGATCAAATTAAGAATATATGTATGTATGATGAAGGGAGCATCTGTTGTACCAGAACGTTACATCCAAAAAAGTATTTACTTGCCCAATACAGCTGTAAATTAAAAGGTAATTTTTACAATTCAAGCAATACTTGCATACAACAAGAGAAAGAAAGAAATACTTATGCTGCAGATTTACAAAGATTTAATACTAGTCATGTCTCCCAGTCTTTAGAGTTTCTAGTATTCAGCATAAAATAAGATTGATTGATTTGCTTTACTTTACTTCATTTTTTGTGACACTTTTGGCTAATTTGTGAAGTTGAGGATGAGTGATGATATGATGAAAAAATGATGGACACTCACAAACATCCATGCCCAGGTTGGGATTTGAACCTGGGACCCCTGGTATCATAGCATGATGTGCTAACCACTCCTCCACAGGGACCAGCTGCATAAAATAAGAAATTATTGAATAGCATATTCTGATAAGCTCAGTATAGCTATTTCTTGAGAATTCTTCATTAAAATGAATCTTTCTTACACTTACTTTATGAGATAAATGGTTGAAATGAGTTGTGGATACACATCAATCAAAAACAGATCTTTCTAACGACAACACATGTTTGTGGTTTCAGGGGATAGCATTACCCTTATCTACTTTTAAAAGTATGTACATTAATTGTAACAATCTTTAATTAATACAAAGTATACTACTTGATTTTGCAGTATATTTTACTTATATGTTTCCTATTATGCTTCTGTATTTATTCAAATTTTGTTATAGAGGTTTCGTTGGCCTCAAGGGAGAAACAGGAGAAAAGTCTGTGCACCAGACTTTGAAGATAAAAAATTACTTGCAACAAACACAGACACCATAGAGATTCACCATAACAATAGCAAATGCCCTGTTTCCAATGCACCAGGAGAGGAAGGAAAACCTATTGAGGTAAGTGATTGACTTAACTTTTTCTTTTCTTTTATCTCCTATCTTTTTTCTTAGTGGACTCACTTCATCTTTCCTTTATCTTCTATTCCCCTTGGTGGATCTTCCATTAATTGCTCCCCTCATTTTCTCTTTGGAGGAGTCCACTCTTTCTATCTCCCTCTCTTTCCCTTGCTAGATTATCTTCCTTCAATTTTCCTACTTTATCTGTGGAGAGGCCATTCTTCATATTTCTCTCCCCTTGGTGGATTACATTCCCTCAAGTTTCCATCCTTCTCTCTGGAGGAGTCCATTCTTCTTATCTGCCTCTCTTCCCCTTGCTGGATTATCTTCCCTTCTTTTTCCTCCCTTCTCTCTGGATGATTCCATTCTGCTCTAACTCTCTCTCTTCCCCTTGGTGGATTATCTTCCTTAAATGTTACCTCCTTTTCTCTGGAGAAATGCATTCTTCCTCTCTATTTCTTGTTTCCTTTGGTATATTATCTTCCTTCAATTTACTTCTATTCTCTTTGGAGAAGTCCATTCTTCCTATCTCCCCCTCTTCCGTTGGTCGATTATCTTAGTTTCCTCCCTTCTCTCTGGAGAAGTGAATTCTCTGTAACTCCTGCTCTTCTCCTTTTGTGGATTATCTTCTTTTAATTTTTCATCCTTTTTCCTATCTCTCTCTCTCTCTCTCTCTTCCCCTTAGTGTATTATCATTCGTTAATTTTCCTCCCTTCTCTATGAATGAATCCATTTTTTCCCATCTCTTCCTCTCTCCTTCCCTTGGTGGATCTTCCATTAATTTAACCTCACTTTCTCTCTGGAGAAGTCCATTTTCCTATCTCCCTCTCTTCGCCATGCTGGATAATCTTCCTTCAATTTTCCTTCCTTCTCTCTAGAGGAGTACATTTTTCCCAATCTATCTCTCTCTCTCTCTCTCTCCTCCCCTTTATAGATTATCTTCCCTGAATTTTCCTTCCTTCTCTCTGGAGGAGTCCTATCTTCCTATCTCACTCTCTTTCCTTTGATGGATTATCTTCCTTTCATTTTCTTCCCTTCTCTCGGGACGAGATCATTCTTCCTATTGTTTTCTCTTCCCTTTGGTGGATTAACTTCCTTAAATGTTCCTCCATTCTTTCTGGTGGAATCCAGTTTAAGTACCTCCAGCTCATCCCCTTGGTTGATTATCGTCCTTCAATTTTCCTTCCGTCTCTCTGGAGGAGTCCATTCTTCCTATCTCTCTCTCTCTTTCCCTTGGTGGATTATTTTCCATCAACTTTTTACATTCTCTATGGAGGGATCAATTCATTCTATCCCTCTCTCTTCCCCCTCATTTATTAATTTTATTCAAATTTCCTTCCTTCTCTCTGGGGGAATCCTTTCATAGTATCTCTTCCTCTTCCCCTTCGTGGATTATCTTCCTTTTTACTTTCCTCCATTCTCTCTGTCCATTCTTCTTATCTCCCTTTCTTACCTTGGTATATTATCTTCATTAAATTTTCCTTCCTTCTTTTTAGAGGAGCCCATTCATCTTATCTCTGTCTCTTCCTCTTAGTAAATTATCATCCGTTAATTTTCCTCCCTTCTCTCTCTGGAGGAGTCCATTCTTTCCATCTCCCTTTCTTACCCTTGTTGGATTACCTTCCATCAATTTTTCTTCCTTCTCTCTGATTGAGTCCATGTTTCCAATTTATCTCTCTCCTTCTCCTTGTGGATCTTCCATTAATTGCACTCCCTTTCTCTCTGTAGGAGTCCCTTTTTCCTAACTCCCTCTCTTCCCCTTGCTGGATAATCTTCCTTAAATTTTTCTTCCTCCTCTCTACTGAAGTCCATTTCTCTTATCTCTCTCTCTCTCTCCTCCCCTTTGTGAATTATTGTCCCTTAATTTTCCTTCCTTCTCTCTGAAGGAATCCATTCTTCCTATCTCCCCTTCTTCAGTTTGGTGAAATATCTTCTTTCAATTTTCCTCCCATCTCTCTGGATAACAATATTCTTCCTATCCCTCTCTCTCTCCTTTCTCCTTGTTAATTTATCTTTCTTCAATGTTCCTCCCTTATCTCTGGAGAAATTCATTGTCAGTATCTCCAGCTCTTCCCCTTGGTGGATTATCTTCCTTTAATTTCCTTCATCCTATCTCCAGGAGTCTATTCTTCCAATCTCTCCCTCTGCTCCCCTTGGTGGACCTTCCATTAATTGCCCCACCTCTTTCTCTCTGGAGGAGTACACTCCTTCTAGCTTCCTCTCTTCACCATGCTAGATTATTTCCGTTATAAATTTCCTCTCTTCCTTCCTTTCTCCTTCCATTCTCCCTATCTCTCTCTTTCTCTCTCTGCTTTGATGAATTATTCTTTCTATCTCCTCTGCTTCATTTTGGTGGATTATTTTCCTTCAATTTTCCTTCCTTCTCTCTGGAGGACAACATTCTTCCTATCTCTCTATCTCTTTTCCCCTTCTTAATATTTCTTCCTTCAATGTTCCTTCCTTCTCTCTGAAGGAATCTATTGCTCCTATCTCTCTCTTTCTGTCTTTTCTTTTATGAATTATTTTCCTATAATTTTCCCTCCTTCTTTCTAGCTTCATTTTGGTTGATTATCTTCGATCAATTTTCATTCCCTCTTCATGGTTGAGTCCATTTTTCCTATATGTGTCTCTCTCTCTCTCTCTCTCTCTCTCTCTCTCTCTCTCTCTCTCTGCTCCCCTTAGTGGATCCTCTATTAATTGCACCCCCCCTTTCTATCTGGAAAAGTCCATTTTTCCTATATCCCTCTGTTCCATTAGCTGGATGATCTTCCTTCAATTTTCCATCCTCCTCTCTACAAGAGTAAATTTCTCCTATCTCTGTCTCTCCTCCCCTTTATGGATTATCTTTCTTCAAATTTTACTTCCTTCTCTCGCAAGGAGTACATTCTTCCTATCTCACTCTCTATCCTTTGATGGGTTATCTTCCTTTAGTTTTTATCCCTTCTCTCTGGATGAGTCAATTCTTCCTGTCTCTTCCTCTTCCCTTTGGTGGATTATCTTATATCAATGTTCTTCACTTCTCTCTGGAGGAATCCATTCTCAGTATCTCCAGGAGTCCACTCTGCAAATTTCTCTCCTCCATTTAGTGGATTTTCCATTAATTGCCCCACCTCTTTCTCTCTGGAGGAGTACACTCTTTCTATCTCCCTCTCTTCCCCTGCTAGATTATCTCCTTTTAATTTTAGTGCCTTCCCTCTGGAGGAGTCCATTCTACCTATCTCCCCTGCTTCATTTTGGTGGATTATTTCCTTCAATTTTCATCCCTTCTCTCTGATGGACAACATTCTTCCTATCTCTCTCTCTCTTTTTCCCTTGTTAATTTAACTTATTTTAATTTTCCTCCCTTCTCTCAGGAGGAATCCATTGTTCCTATCTCCCTCTCCTTAATTGTTGGATTGCCTTCCTTAAATTTTTCTCCCTTCTCTCTGGATGAGGGAGAATCCAGCAAGAAGAAGAGTGAAGATGAGAAAAACTCAATCTTCCAAAACATAGGAAGGAGATAGCAGAAATGGAATCACAATGGGGAAAGTTGAATATAAGAAGAACTGATTCCTGTTAGGAGAAAGAAGAGATGTAGGAGGAAATTACTGCACCATGGAGAAACATAGTAACATTTAACTGAATGATTTAAGGAGATGTATGGTACATAGGAGGAAGTAAAACCACTGGGAGCAAGAAGTTGAGGGAAAGATTCATCATCCAAGGAAAGGAGAATGAGATAGGAAGAACTGAGTCTTTAAGTAAAAGAGAAAGATAGGCGGAATGTATATTTTGTTTGTAATTTCCATTAGTCACATTTGTGTTAGTTTTGGCGACACAAGGATAAGTGATGATGCAATGCAATTGATGAAGGGGCACTCATAAATAACATCAAACCCTAAGCTCTCAAACTTGTGAACTGCAATTGGAACCTTAAATCAATTACTTCATGTGCTCCTTCACTGAGATGGTAATGTAAAAAGGGAGTACACTGGAAGGGAAGATTTTGAAGATGGTTAAGTTTTCATCTATTTTAGTTGTACTAAGTCTTCTACAACAATGGAAGGAGATTGGAGGAAGAGAATCCACCAATTGCACAGTGGAGATAGGAAGAATTGAATCTTTCAAGGGGGGAGAGAAAGTGAGAGAGAGAGAGACAGAGAAAGGGGAGAATAGGTGGAAAATTAATCCACCAAGGTGAAGAGAGGAAGAGAAGAGGGAAGGGGAATGTAGGAAAGAGAGTAAAGGAAGTTTCTTACCTTAATATGTTCTCCTTCCTTTTTTCTCTCGATTAAGGATAACTGTTTATTTACTCTAAAATCTGATGCACAGTGTTTCTTCCTGTTCTCCTTGCAAGATAAATGGATTCTCTAGAACAAAGTAAGAAATGATGCAGGAGCATAATGGAAGGCACATATTTATGGGTAATGATCATGCATAACCCATTGTAATTTATTGCTCCCTAAAATTTTTAGAACCTTCTTAGGTGATAAATGAATGCTCAGTGAGTGCAATTCTGAGTGATTTCTATTCCTCATTAGAAGTTATGAATATTCCACATACACTTATCTGTGCGAAACATTTACTTGCAACAGGTTATTTCAGACTACATATTATTTTTTAAAAGAACATAGAAAAACAACACTAGATATAATAAAGTGGTACTGCTATTCTTGATTGACATGTGCTATTAAGGGTTTTTCTTCCAACAACCACTAGGTTTGATGACCAATTGAATTGTTTTAATTTACAGTAAATTTTGTAATAGAATACACCGGATTAAACCAAACCTTTCTTCACTCACTTAGAGTACTCACAGCTTTTAAAAGAACATTTCATCTTCAAGAGCTCTATGCAGATAAATAGCCAGCACTCTCTCCGTTCATGTGAGCTGTTTTACGTTTGATTCCCATTAGGAGCTACTGTATTTTGGTGTACAGAGATACTGGTTTATGTATAGTATTTATTTTAAAATAATAATAATAATAATAATAAAAATGAATAAAAAATAAAAATGGAAAACTATTGGAAAGAAAGAAGTAGTAGATATCAGTCTAGAAAACAAAAATAACAACAGTGATGGAACTGATGTGCCTATAACCAATTGCCCAATGAGAATCTACTATCCATTACAGAAATATTGATCCCTCTACTTGTAAAATTGTACTCCTTAGGAGGAGAAAAGTCAAATATATCTCGTTAGAAAGCTTCAAGTATCTACTATTTAATAAGTGTCATCTGAAAATTATTCTTGATTGCATTTTCTAATAATAAGGAAAATTCACTAAAAAGTGTTGTTTTTTCTCCCATTTTGCGAGAATTGGGAACTTAATATCATACATTTTATAAAGAACTCCTGATAAAATATTGAGATTTTTTGTACCTGAAGACTGATTATTTTTGCACCTCTGTGGGAACATTCAAATTCACATCTTCACTAGATACTTCAAAAATTGAAATTTTAGGGAAACGTGCAATCTTGAAATGCATAATTACGAATTCAATGAAATTGTAAAAAAGCAGTTGATATGACACATTAAATCCAAATCCAAAAGTTTGACGTGTGTATCTCAAGTATGCCCAAAGATATATATTATTATTTACTACTCCTAATGTCATAAATGCACGGATGATGTATATCAAGATGCAGACAATATCTGACTCGGCAGGCTGCAGGTGACTTCCACAATGTTGCCACCTTGCTAAGTGGCCTGTGGGAATCTTAGAAGTGTGCTCAATTGGTCCGATCCAAAGCATTGTGACAGTGTAAAACAATGAATAAACAATTTGTCATACTATCAATGAAAGCCATTTTCTTTGTGTACTGTAGTTTTCATTACATTTTCTAGCGTTTATCCAATCTTTCTAATGACCTGGACATTACATTGTAATTCTTTTTGTTATTTGGCAAATATTTATGATGTCATAGACAACTATGTGTCAGATGGACAAATAGACTAATCTTGATGTGCTAGGAACTGGCAACATTTAACAAACTGATTGATTTATCAACAAGTAAAAAATAACATAGCAACAAGGGATATATAGTGGAAAAAGATTGCTGTTTAAAACCTGCCTAATGAGGCGGAGAGTATTCAAGGAATGAATTCATTAGTTTCATTAATAAATATCCATTTTGACATTTAAGAAATACCTTCTCATGTTTTCAAGATTATAAACTGGGCATTGAAGAATTACACAATAAGTATCTTGATTAAATGTCTACAACATTTTACACATAGTGGTTGTGGGAAAAGATATAAAATGCACCCCTCAACAAGGAGCAGACCAGGAGAGGTGGAAAAGTCGATTACATCTTCCCCTAAGATCCTCCTTGATCTAAGTAAGAACTTGACAATATCGAGCAAAAACTCCTGTTCTCGTTCATATTTATCATCCTGTGGCCATTGTTTCTGCTTCATTCCCACAATATATGTTCCTACATGGCATGCACTCCTCTCACCTTTTAACTCACTGACAGTATAGGGAACTATTCAGCTTAAACATTGATACTTTATATGAGCTAGTAAGAAAACCTTTGTGGAGCGTGTTTCAAGCATCTCGCATAACAGGAAGCCAATAAGGCAAGTAGCAAGTGACAAGCTGCTGGTCAGAAGTCAGCATATTGGTGGAATAGGCCAGCATGTTTTCAGAGTACAAGAAAGGTAAAGAAGCCATGGGAAGCCTCCAGTAAAAACAAACTAGATCAACAGGCACAGTAAATGAAAAGCTGGTCACATTAAAGAGGGAATAGGGTTGAAGATTTTCAACAGACAAAAAGAGAAGATTGTGCATTCTTCTGTACACATAAGTCTTTTCTGTTTTTCAAGGTCCTGACGTATCTTTAATTTGTACATTTCCTATTGTAAGTCATAATATTCAATATGTGAAATCTTGGTTTATATTAATTAAAAAAGATCACTACAACTTTGTTATTTGTTACATTTAAAAAAATATATCTCTAACCTAAAACCATGTATTCTCCATTGAAATGCCTCTGCCTCAAGAGAAAATATCCTATCTAGTGTGTAGCAAAATGTATACTCCACAAGATGTGAACGACTCAATTAAACAGTAAATCATATTTGATTGTAAGTTTCTGATTGAATGCTTACTGCCAAACATTTTAAGTCCCTTGACACACAACACACATTTTCTGTTACAAACTGGACAATTTTCAGTCAGTTGGAAAGCAGATGATGTTGTTCAAATACAAAGGAAAAAAAAAAATTCCCTGAAAAATTTGGACCAATACTGTCTCACCTACATTTGCCAAATATCACTGAACAAAAAGTATACAAGCAAATTAGTGAAGATGTCGGTGATTTAAACGGCTTCACATGCCAAACTGTTCTCACACAGCAACAACATTGCTTACCGTCATTAATGATTTACTACAATCAATAAAGAAGAGAATGGAAGTAACTTTGGTATGATTTCATATGACTAAAGCCTTTGACATTGTTCTTCATGGCTTACTCTTAAATCTAAAAATGATCCATTTGATCCATTTGAGATGTCAGAAAGGTAAACCTTTATACACATGAGGTTAATGTACGTATCTCCGAGCAGCTTGTTGTAATATAAGCAAAAATAATGTAAGTTTCGAATGAGTGGAGGTTTACAGACTTCAGCCACATGGTGGCGCTAATGCGCTAATGTGCATGGTAACAAAGGTGGTGATCACGTCACAACAGCGCACACAGCATGTTGTATGGTATTCAAAATGTTCGAGTATTACATGCATGCTACTGCCATCACGCAGCTGAAGTCACTAAACCTACACTCATTCGAGACTTACATCTTTTCTGCTTATATTACAACAAACTGCTCGGAGATACCTCTTGTGTATAAAGGTTTACTTTTCTGACATCTCAAATGGATCACCCGGTACATTTTTTTACCCTCACGCTCAGATGGTTTGGATTCCATCTTGATTTCAGACAACAGGGCATACAAATAAGCTCAGCCACTCATCCTCTCCCCAACACACTGGCACTGGAGACTGGTATGGCACAGTTTTCTACATTAGCCTCTCTGCTATATTTTTGACATCCGATTTATGAACTGTGATTGAACATAATAAAGTTCAATTTTACACAGATAACACCCAACTATAAATTTCCTATTACCAATTAAATTGCCAGATGCTAGCATTAAGTAATGAAGTTTTAACAACCATGAATACCTGGGGCGCAAGCTTAATAGTTTAAACCCACAAAAATAAAACTAATTCATGAGATATTCTTCTTCTGATAAATTTTAATGGGATGTGCATACATATTCAAAATATTTTACAAAAAAAAAAAATGCATGTTTGAATTTTTGGGGTACTGTACAAGTGGAGATGACCATATATTCCCAAACCTAAATAAAAGCAAAATGCTGAATGTGACCAGATATTGAAAAATCCATTTATATTGCTTTATGTAGTTTTTGCAAACAGTAAAACATGAAAATCTATTTGAGAAATCAAATTCAGAAAGGAAATTCATGATTATGGAAGAAGGATAATAACATCTTTCAGTTTTCCAAGCATTAATTAAATAATCCACTTTGGCACCACTTGTACTATTTTATTTGCTGAATGAAGCATACCCTCCCAAAATCCCTCCCCATTTTTTTAATGTTAAATACAAAGGAAAAAAATAACTACTGCAGGATGAGCAATATCTGCATACACACATACATGAATATCAGCTAAGATGATATTCTGAACTCTATCTAACTATGTTATTAATTACTAGTTTCAATAGTTTAATTAGGATTTTTTCCCTATGTCTGACAAGTCATTGGCTGTATGTACATATTTATATACACATACATGTGTGGATGCATCATATTACTGATGAGTATTCGTTTTATGGTCTTCCTTAGTATTTTTCTTATTTCATGTCATTTTCTTTCCTCTTAATGTTATTACATGATGAGGAAGAATAGTGATTAGAATTTCAGCCATTTGCATTAGATGTGGTGAAAGAAGTTACGGAACATAGCCTGAAATGTACTGAAAACAATGTTTCTTACCCCAGATTTCTATAATTTTTCTTAGCTGAGTTATCATAATTATCGCAACTGTCTGCATTGGCCAAAAATGTTGCAAGTCATTAAACAAAAATGGCCGCCATTTTCAACGAAGTCTAGTTTTAGAAAAATAATGCTTGTTTTGAACTACCCTTGTAAAGAGGTTACAACGACAGACAAATGAATTTTTTTTTTAAATGGTCGAACGATCACTGCTGGACCATTTGGTATGGATTGACCCTTAAATTTTAGGCAATTTCCAAAAATCGTACAAGTTTCGTTAGAAGGAATAAATAAACCAAAAATTTTATTTTTTGAGGACAAAGAGCATGCCTTTGCAATGATTTTCAACATCAAAAGTTTTTGGTTCCGTCATACTTACACGATGAAAATTCAAATTTTCGTAACCAAGTTTTCCCACTACAAAAATTAGGCTACAAATCCATTATTAGTCTTTTGTTAGGCATTTGTAAAATTTTTTGATTGCTGATGTATTTTTTTCTGCAATCCTCATTATTTCATTGAACTTTGTGTAAAATTTCAAAGAGATCTGATGATTGGTTAAGGAGAAAAGAAATAAAATGTAAGCAAGGGTATCGTGTGTCGAGGATCTCAAGAGTGACAGACAACACTGATTTGATGACATTTCAAAGTGCTGTAAAATGAAAACCGTTTGAGATAGAGTAAAAAAAATATAGGGGGTTTCTTTCAACCATAAAGGAGGGGTGTATACCTAATTTCATTGAAATCAGAATTTATGGGTGTCAAAATCTTAGTTTTTGCGTTGATTTGATGTGGAATGACTTCTTCATTGACAATAAATTTCTTCATAAAATGCTATTCTATGTCTACTCAGCATTGTTCATTATCTTTTCTTACAAGTGAACCATGTCACCCATCATGTTAGCCCTCCAAATGGTATTAGTAGACATTTATGTCTAAAAGTAAATTATTTTATATTCGTCTGAGTATGTTGTATGTTGTAAAAATCAAAAGTTCTGGTTTTGACTTGAATGAACATCGTAGATAGAACATGAAAATAGAATCAGTTATATTGCAGGTGTTAACTGGTGGAAGAGTGAATGAACCAATTGTAGTGTGGACTAAAGTGTCTCTCAGCTCTGAGAGACAACTCTGCATTTAGTATTATGTTACTCACAACTTGGTGAAGGATAAATTCACGGACCATGAACATTGGTTATTACATTTGTTCATCTTGTTTTTGAGCAGAAGTCTAAGAAGTGGCATGTATTTAGAAGATTATTTAGACTTCAGAAAGTTTTTCATGGGGGAACTTCTTACTGTATCTTTGACGCTCCTGTTGCAGCCTCCAGTTTAGACAAAAATCTGTGAATCTGACATCATTATCCACATTCCTTCCACTTCTGCATTAAAAGTCAACAGCTCCCATGTTTTGGAAATGAAGGGGAGTTTTATTATTTCGACCAAGGGTGGAATGTATGCCAGACACTATGATTGAATATTGTGGATTTTCTCTTGTATGATATAAATATATGTATCATCAAACATAGTATGGAGCATATTGAAAGGGTTGATGTCTGCAGCCATCAATTAACACTTCGAGACATGTTTTAGAAGATGTAGAAAAACAAAACTGTAGTATTTGTATGATATTTCTAAATTCTACATTTTATTTATATTTATCACCCCCCCCCCCACACACACACACAAACAGACACATACAACATAATTTATCTTCATTTCATGCTGTTAAACTTTAGAAAGATGTAATTGGTTTACAAGCCCCTGATAACTTGTGAGCCTCCCCTGGAGATCAATTGTAGAGCTACGGGCCTGAGTTGAGAGATAAGAATAGGAAATGGATCACTCATGGAAATTTTACATCTTGTGGGATGTGTTTATCATGCGTCTCTGAAGAAGTTTGTTCATGAAAAAATCTCTGGTTATTCTATTATTTTTATTTACTTTTTTGGGGGGAGTCATTATGGTGGTTTAGGTATGACCTTCTTTGGATGATGGAATGGCACCTGTTGAAGTGCAGGTACTGAAGGTGATTAGTAGTTAATGTGAATGAATGTCTTTAAGGATGTCAACCTTTATGTTCTTTAACCAGAGAGTGATTGGTGACTGTGATGGTTGAGTGCAAAAGTTGCTGCTTACTCTGTTCCCTATAACGATCTCGTGAATGGTACTCTTAAAACCATAAATTGTTACATTTGAAAATTTAGAAAGTCAGATGGATGTTGAAAGAAGTTCAGGGTTTTGGGTGGTCGAAGTTGATGATTCATTCAGGAAATAGTTCTAAACTTGCATCTACTCTCAATACCAGTTAATAAACAACCAGTTTTTAAGAGAAATGAGAAGCGACATGGGATTAGCAAGAATGCATAAATTTCACCCCATTAGAGTAACAACAGTTTAGTTATTTGTCATCATAGAGATAAAGAAAGATACTATGAACTTGATATCAATATTTATCAACTATAAACAGGCATTTGAAGGCCTAGACAGCAAAGAGTTAAATAAATCTATTTGAAATATAGACAAGAAACAGGAAGTTGGAAGAATATTAATGATGACAAGAAATGCCACAAAGGCAAGTATTTGAATTCAACAGAGGAGTAGAACAAGGTGTTGTATTATCAACATACTTATCCTTGTTTCACACATTGTTCTAAACATTATACATCAAAGAGCACAATTTTCAATAAAACATGTCACATATGTGCATATACTGATAATATGATCCACAAAAAGAGGAATACATAATTATGAGGAAACAGAGGAAAATCAGAAGGAATGTCAATAATTCTAAATGAGCAGAAAACTAATCATATAAATATGACCATATTAAAAAATAGAAAACAGCCACAGAATCTCAAGAAATGGGGAAAACCTTACAAGTGTAAACAGTTTTAAAATTTGGAATATTGGAATGTGTGTGTGTGTGTTTGTGGATGGGGGATTCAATACTGAAATAAAATTAATTTAAATTTTTAAAAAAATATAACTCTCCAGGTTCACACATTTATTCATATGTTACAGAACCAACCATTTCATTCTATGCCAGCAATGTAACATGTCTGCAATAGAAAAAATTTCCACACATTTCTTCCATTATCTGCTTGTCTAAAAAGTTTTCGCTAAAATTTGTGATTGAAGATTACTCATTAACAGTCCTTTAAACAGAATTTCAAAGGTCAGTGGTCTTAATATATTTAAAAACAAATAAAAAATATTAAAAAGTAATATTATATTTATGGAGCGTTGCAATTAAATAAATTTATTTGCTATACACAGATTATTAATAATGATAACAACAATTGAAACATTGACATGGTTGCACCATTGAGTGACAATTCTGTAACTATGCAACATGACTCTTGTACTCACAAAACTGCTAATGACTGGTAGAGAGAACAAAACGAAGATTGATATAGTAAATTGGCAATGCTATCAGAAAACATGTAAATGCACATGGTGGTGGAGAACATTCAGCTGCCAAGGAATGGATAATAAATTTTAGGCAAGTACAAAACTAGATTTCATTTAAATATATCTTTAGAATTATGTATTTTATAAGTTATTTTATTTTACAGAATTACAAAACAGGGGAGTAAAATTTGTCATCACTAATATGCTGTAGTAAAAAAATATTTCATTTTTGTATATTTCCTAATAAAGTCTTCTCCTTCAATTATTTGCAACTTTTTCTTATTTTTTGACAAACAAAGCTTTAGTAGGTTTCATGATTTTTTTTAAATATAAACATGTAATAATCTGGAAAAATGCCAAAATTACATTACTTTGTAGTTTGAAAGTCCAAAGGCTAAAAGCCTGTCTCTTAACATTTCAGAAAATATTTACATAATTTATACTGCTTTCCTAAGCTACTCTGTTGTTAGTGTTAAAGTGAAAATTTCAAAACACTAAGTTGAAATATGTGTGGACTAGCAATAATCATTGTTTACATCAATAGAAATGTCTGCTTACTTGCACAGTCATACCTGCACACCCTAATGAAGCTATGAACCATTTAATTTTAAATGTACTGTTTCATTGAGAGCCATCTTCTTCAAAATATCAAATATTCCCATGTCACTTCACATTCCATTTGCTTCCATGGTTCACCAGCATTTCTGTCTGTTGTTAGTCTCTTGCAGCGACAGAGGGCCCAGGACTCCCTAGAACATATTTGGTGAGCAACTATCCCCTGGCAGAAACTGATACTGACATTGTTGCCTTCATCTTTACACAGGGTGTGTGTGTGTGTGTGTGTGTGTGTATATATAATAAGTGTGTATAAATAGATGAAGCACTTCTTCATTATGCTTGCATACAAAACATGAGACAATATTCCATTCCTTGACACATTCGAGTCCATTGAATCTGGCACACAAGGCACACATGAGCAAAATAGGAGTGGGATAAGAAATATGTGACTGATTACTTTAGTTTGCAAGTTTATTTGCTTCTTTCTCATTTTGGTAGAGCTTATCTTCCCCATCTCACACTGTTTGAAGTATGGCAGCATCACAAAAACTCAGGATCACCAGGTATTTTGTCTTGAAAGAAAAAGATAAGGACAATGCTCGTAGAGAGGAATTAAGAGGAGGGGAAAACAACTGACAGTGAGACTGGTGTTGAAAATTTACAACATGCCTTGAAAAAAGTTAAAAGAGGGAAGAAACAATCTTTACATGATGAAAGTTTTCTAAAATGGGAAATATGATCATAATTCTGAAGACCTTATGTTCTTATGTCTGATGTCAAATTATTGCATGATTTTACAGATCTGAATGAACAAAGGAAAATTTGCTTTTTAATATTTGAGACAGTGAAAAGTTCTGTAAGTTATGATGATCATGGGATGTAATGTTTTATGAAGGTATTAATTTGTTTTGTACTGAGATTTATTGTACAAAAATTAACTTGCATAGTGAGCTCACAACATTGAACATCTTGTGAGTAATCACAAGTAGTTTAATATAATTTTCATTTTTTAATATTACTCCTAAGTATTTGAATTTGGAAACTGGTTCAAACGAGTTGTTATCAATAATTAGATTTAGATTATTACCTAACACTTGGTTTCGGCCTGTAAGCATATATTTAGTTTTCTCTTTGTTAACTTCCAAACCTATCTCTTTAGCAGTTTTGAAAAATATTTTAGCATTATTCTTAATTGTATTCACATCATCCCCTAGTAAGTCTACATCATCTGCATATGCTAACAACTGAGTCACACCATTTAATTTTAGTCCTTCTTTAGTTTCTTTTACGTTCCTTACAACATATTCTAAGGCAAAATTAAAGAGCAATGGAGATAATGCATCTCCTTGTTTTAACCCATCATGAATTGTAAATTTGTCAGACATATTAATACCCACACGAATTTTACTTTATGTTTCACTGGTGCATATTTTTATCATACTAACAAGCTTCTTAGGTATTCCAAACTCGACTAATATATTATATAATTTATCTCTTTTGACCGAATCATATGATGGACATTTTGATTATATTCCCACTTTTTTTCAAGTGTCTGTCTGATGTGAAAAATTTGATCTGTAGTTGATCGGTTACGTTTAAATCCACATTGATAATCACCTATAATTTCATTAGCATATGGGGTTAGTCTTGTTAAAAGAATGTTAGACAGTATTTTGTATGTTGTTGAGAGTAGAGAAATTCCACGGTAATTACTGCAGTTCATTTTATCACCATTTTTAAACACAGGAACAATTATGGATTCTTTCCACTGTTGAGGGATTTCTTCTTTATTCCATATTAAACAAATTAATTTATGAATTTGACATATTAATGAATTTCCACCATACTTAATTAACTCAGCTGGTATTAAATCAATGCCAGGTGCTTTGTTATTCTTTAGCCTTTTAATAGCATCTTTAACTTCAGTCAAGTTAGGTTCTGGAACTAAAGGTTCTGCTGTGTAGACTTCATTTACTTCTGATTTATCTCCTACATGGACATTTAAAAGGTCATTAAAGTAGTTCTACCATCTATTTAGAATATCGCTTGGGTCAGCTAGAAAATCACCGTCTTTATCTTTTATCAAGTTTACTTTAGGTTGCCACCCCTTTCTAAATTCATTTACACCTTTATATAAATCTCTGATATTTTTATTTTTGCTGTTTGTTTCAATTTCGTTAATTTTGCTTTTCAAGTAATCTCTTTTTTTACTTCTAAATGTGCGGTTAACTTCTCGCTTTATTCTATTATAATTGCTTAGATTTGTATCATCCGAGTTATTTAACCACCTAAGTCTAGCCTGATTTCTTATTTCTATTAGATTATGACATTCATTATCAAACCATGGCTTATAAATTTTCTCGGTTTATGGTATCCTATACTTTCTTTAGCTGCTGATTCTATTGCATTACGTATGTGCTCCCAATTCTTATTTACGTCTGTTTCATTTATATTTTCATCATCATTTAAATCCTGCAAAACATCAAATCTATTTGACAGTTTAATTTGGTAATCTTTCTTAATTCTTTCATCAGCAAACTTTCCTGTATCAAATTTTATAACTTTTAGATTTTGTTGCTTATGATTTATCACTGCGAGTCTTTCTCTTAATTTAGCAATTACTAAATAATGGTCACTGGCACAGTCAGCACCTCTATGTGTACGAACGTCAATTATACTAGTATGCCTTCTCTTATCAATGAGAATATGATCTATCTGATTATGAGTTTTACCATCTGGAGAAAACTAGGTATATTTATGGATATCTTTATGTTTAAAAGTGGTACTTTTTACAATTAAATTCCTTGAGGTTGCAAAAGTAATCAATCTTATACCATTATCATTACTTAATTCATGAAGACTTTCTTTACCAATCGTGGGTTTAAATGTCTCTTCTTTGCCAATCTGTGCATTACAGTCACCTAACAGAATTTTCATATCATACTGAGAAAATTTATCAAAAACCTGTTCTAACTCTGCATAAAAATCATCTTTAGTATTATCATCTTTATCTTCCGTTGGTGCATGTATGTTTATTAAAATAATTTTACACCACCTACCCTGTAAAACTGCATATGATATCCTATCATTAATAAATTCTACTGTTTTAAGAGCCGAGATAATTCTATTATTTATGAAAAAGCCTGTTCCAAAATTATGATTTTCAGTACCACCATAGAAAAAAGTATAATTTTTAGTTTTACAATTCCCTTCTCCTGGCCACCTAACTTCCTGGACAGGTACTACATCTAATTTATACTTCACTATCTCATTAACTGTACACTGAAATGCCCCAGGCCGGTAAAGGCTCAGAACATTCCAGGTGCCTAATTTAATATCCTTATTCCTAACGAAGATCTTATCCTTAGTCCAGGGACCTCCCAAAGTAGTCCCCACCCGGAGATCCAAACGGGGGACTATTTTACCTCCGGAATATTTTACCTTGGGAACATCCATGGCCTTATATTTCTGTTTCTTGACATGTCTTTTTACAGTGCAGAGTTGTCAGCTCTACTCCTAACCCCCAATATGAATGGAGGAACTACTCCACAAGACAAACACACACATATTAGACAGCACAATTACTACACAAGACGAACACAAACACATTAGACAGCATAACTACTACACAAGACACACACAAACACATCACAACTATAACACAATATAAACACAAACACACCACAACTACTACACAATATAAACACCACACACACACACACACACACACACACACACACACACACACACACACACACAAATCATTATTAACACATAACATAATTAAAATAGGCTAAGCTCCTACCAGTTTTATTTCATTTCTGGAACAGGTATGCTTACCTACCTCCATAATAACTTTAATGGGCTGCTGCCCATGGAACGTCACATAACAAAAAAAAAAAATATAATTGCAAAAATTAGAATTTATTATGAGTCATTGTCTGAAGAAGACCCTGTTAGAGGGTGGAAATGTCAAGTTTCCAGTGTCCCATTTTACAATAAATTCTGTCTTTAATATAACACTCAAAATTTTGCCAAACATGAAAACAAGGCTGAATAGTGTTACCATTCGAAATCATTAATTTCTCTGAGAGCGATTTTAATAATTACAAACAGTACTCCCTGACAAATACCAAAAGGGGTAAAACAGTGGTGGACTGTTGCGACAGGGAAACTTCATAGCATTTGTTAGCACATCGCGCTACGGGTCATGGGTTCAAATCTAGGCCTGGCCATGGATGTTTTTGAGACTCCATTCATCATAACGTCACTCATCTCAATCTTCGCAAATTAGCCAAAAGTGGCACAAAAAGTGAAGTAAAATAAAGCAAATGAATCAATCTAACTTTCAGTACCTGCACTTCTGTTGCATCTGTGCCCATGCCTTTGTCAGTGGGGAACCTCCTTTGAAGAATGCTCTCAAACTTGAACTCCGCTGCTAGGCACAGCTCCAGCAGTTCGTTGTACACCTCCAGTTTGGATACGCACGGCAGGCACAGCTGTTTAGGTTTCTCGTCCTCCTTGCGGACCGCATATTCGCGGATCCCACTCAGTTCAGCATAGGAGGAACAATTCTTGCTTCTGATTGGTCGACTTGGCGGAAGTGACCTAACACTTGACTTCTGCTGGTATTTTGAAAGGAAGACACGTATTCTGCAGCCACTCGATGTATTTGTTGAAAATGTAGCCTAATGAGAATTGTAAAATGTACACTATTTAAAAAATTAATGAAAGTGCGTATTTTTATTCTGATGGTACGTTCATCGGAAGGTAATTGTAGCTAGTAGAAAATAAAATCCATTCATTTAAATCGTAAAATGTATCTTTAAATATTCCAACTTAGTGAAGCTTTGTAAGCAAAATAAATCTTGTACGTCTTTTGATTTGCGTTTCATTTTTCTATCTGCGAGAAAGCAACATAAATAAATATACTTGGAATATTTTATCAATGAGTAGTACTGTAAATTACTGGAATAATGCCTGCTTCTGGCAAATTTGAATATTTTGCAATTCCCATGCCAAGACACCTGCAATGTAAATGAAATCAATTGATTACAAGTTTCAATGTAAATCGTGAGATGGTACATTTTTAAAAATCAGCGACTTCAAAATATTTATAGAAAACTTGTATAAAAATGTTCCTAAAATTTAATGAAGTTTATTTAGTGAATTCTTATTCAGAATTTGTACACAATGGATAAAAACTATCAAATGCAAATGTGAGCATAGCTCATAAGTTGTATGTTTCATTTGTAGGAGAAATCTTACACATGCATCTGACTACTTATATTTCTCCTTGAAAGTGATAGCTATATGTAAAACAACAAATTCAAATGAATAAAAAATGAGCATGTCAAAGATGCTAGTAAATTAAAAATCTTTTCTTGGTAATATATGAGAAAGATCAGCCTGTTAGACATGACCTGAACGCTAATAAATAAATAAATACGAAAATTCAGCGTGAATGTTTTCAAGATTTCACTTTCCATTTTGTTTTTTCACTACTTTGCATTAATTAAAAACTTCCAGAAGCCCTAAGAGCTCTCGAGTGTCTTTTTCAAATGTTGATTTTATGCTCAGACAGGCTAATCGGCACTGAAATTGCTGTTCCTTTTTGGATCTTTAAGTCCACTTTATGCACAGTAAAGCTAATCAGATCGGGACTGGACCTACAGTTTAAAGTGGGATCCGAACCACTTGTGCCTCCACCGGGTATCGAACCTGGGACCCCTTGATTACAAGGCGACGACGCTACAACTGCGCCATCGGGGTGGCCACACATATCTATTATTTGTCCTAAGTATGACATAGCATAATATGTTTGCAAACACAAACATTATTTATTTCATGTTATCAGTTGTTTGAAGATGTAAACAAAAATAATTATGGTTTCCATCATAGCCTGCCCAAATATCAAGTAATGACATCCCTATCCACTGAGATATTATTGTTCAATATCCAAATCAGAATATCAATAATAATTAATCATGATAGGGCTTGTACACTTCATAGAAGACAAAATTTAAAAAAGAAAATGTGTTTTAAAACAAACATATGTGGAAGAATTTTTGTATTAATACTTTGTAATTACTTGTAGAGGACAAGCACATTGAACAGTGCTCTTAGAATGAATGATTTTTGTTACACCTTTGCTTCATGTGCAATCACGATCATGTCAGGCATCTTCCTCCAAATATGTAATGATGATACGTTAACATCTCAGCATCATGTGATACCGAGTAGTAGTGGAAAGAAAAGTCTTATGGAAGTAATCACAACCTTTTGAATTGATTCACTTTTATGTAGCTATAGTTCGTTACAGGGTTCCCTCATTACACTATCTTTCAACACTGCATCTCTTCTTGTGTTTAAACTTAGAGACTCCCTATCAGCACCATTTGCAGAATGACATCAAATATCTATACAAAATTGTAAATGGCAAAATTCCTTGCAACACACACCTTCAGGAATTCCACTTTCGAGTGCCTATGCACATAGGACGTATCACAAATATATTTTACACAGAAAAACCTAACACTAGGTATACCTTTCAGTCTTCCATCACATGACATGCTTGTAAATAATCAAGTAGTGTTACTTATTTTTTGATAATTTGTCAATCATTTTTGTGATATACTTAATTTTGCTCTTTAAATTGTTGACAATTTCAGTGTAAAATGGCTATCCATGCTGTATCGAAAATTTTCTGAGTAAATAAATAAATATGTATTAAATAGCATTTCCCACATAATTGTAAACAAATTTAACATTTGAACTAGATTAAAACAGGGCCTCCACAATGGCACAGTGGTAGCGTCGTTGCCTTGTAATCAAAGGATCCCTGGTTTGATACCTGATGGAGGCACATAGTGGTTCGGATCCCACTTTAAACTGTAGGTCCAGTACAAATTAGCCGTACTGTGCATAAATGGACTTAAAACACAAAATCATAGATTAAAACAGAACAGCCATATTTCAACAACTTGAATATTATCTCTGCCTCTTTAGGTTGAATATTGTTATGTGAGGACTCAGTCTGCTTTTCCTTGAAAAGTAGACCATGTCCCGGTATAAAAGTACAGTTCAATTTTTCTTTATATATTTATGCATATGTAAAATTGCAAGAAGTGGCAGAGGTTACAGACAGAACTTGATATATATATAAGCTCACTTTATGTATTAAATCAGGGTGGCTACTCTCCGTGAATTCCGGGAATTATGCATGAATTCTGCTTGAATTTTTCACCGCAGACGTGAAATATTGTAATTTGTATTAATCCAAATCCCATTCAATTTATACTAATTTATAAATGCCCGAGGCAAGTTTCACCATTTATCTTTATCGAGGAAGGGGGAAAAATATGCATGGCAAATAGAACAGAATTCTCTCAATCCATTTACTTTGTTAGTGTCCTTTGCAGAATGACCTATGTGACAGACGAAAAATTATTGCAAGATATCTTTAAGTTTATTAGGTAATTCGAGTTTGAAATTCTCATACAACTAACAATTTCTGGTAGGTTACTATATCTTGTAACATTTGTGACTTGTCTTTGTAGATGTATTTCAAGTCTGAGTATATGAAATAGCAAATGTAAATTATTTTAAATGTATATAAACCATTTAATTGAATTAGACTTTTTGGATAAGTTTGAATCACACGGACTCTTTGTATTGTTAATATATTTGTGTGGATGGTGAGAGGCGGTAATACGTAACGTTGAAATAGGGAAAACATCTTCTTGTATACCCATGAATTTTTTGAAAGTTCGTCTTGAAAACTGGCAATTAGAATTGAATTTTATCATGTTCCTAGAGTAGCCACCCTGTAAATGTATCCATGTTATAGCTTGTTAATTATTTATTTTTATTACTTGTTCAACATACCAGTGACCATTACCTTGCATACCAAGATTTGAGAATGGTTTCTCCAGAGTGTCTGAAATGCCACTGTTGATTTCTATTTTGCAACTGCAACTACATAATTTCAGAATGTCCACAAGTACTGGAGGTTTATTACCTTCGCATTTCATAAATTTTTGTTTGTGAATAAAAAAACTGATCTGGAGTCTTATACAGAATCTATTTGGTGAACAAATAATACCATGGAAAGAAGCATGCTAAAGGTAATGAATGTATATATTCAAATATCCTCATGCGCGCCGACTACGTGGGTGCTCCGGGGCTCGAGCACCCACATAAATAATCTTGTGGGTGCGGCGCACCCACAAGATTTTTAGTTTGATAAAAACAAAATAGAATAAATATTTCTCACTTGCCATTATCAAAAAATAATAAGCAATTAAAACATTGAGATGGAAGTTAAAATTTCTAACCTCTAAAACATAATTGTTTCAAATGTGTTTGTGCAAAGGCAACAGACAAATATTTTTTGAAATAATTGATGTGGCTGTGGATTCGCTAAATCGTAGATTTCAAACAAGGGTTTTGGAACTTATTTCACAATTTGAAGCTTTTGCTATCGGTCAAATTGGTGCTGATTGAATTCTGCAGTTCTATGGGACAGACTTTGATAAAGACAAGGGAACATTGCACAGGGACATGTTTTTAGATGTGTGCAGAACGAACAAAGAAAAAGTGGTCAACTTGTCAGACATTACAAATATTTTAAGTAGAGAAAACAGTGGTCCCATGCGTGAAATGCTCACAGAATTTGTGAAGTTTGTACGGGTGATTTTAACTATACCTTTTACTTCTTGTACCTCTGAGCGGTCATTTTCAGAACTTAGGCGATTGAAAACGTTTTTGCGGTCAACAATTACCCAAAAATGGTTTGGCAATTTTGCATGTTCATAAAGAAATGACTAAAGATATTGACATTACCAAAATTGCAAACAAATTCATAAGTGCAAATGACGTAAGAAGGAATGTGTTTTATATTGAAAGTTAACATGTCATGATTATTATTATTATTATTATTTGGTACATAAAGTTAGTCATTTTGTAGTTTCTGTTCACAACAAAATCCTTGCATAGTTCTCTCTGCAATACAATTAAAATTATTTGCATTTATGAAGATTTTTTCATTTTAATTTGTATGAATGTGGTATTTTCTTTTAGTAACGAGTTGATAATATCATTGCCTTTTGCAATCATTGTGCATGTAAGTTGTTTAAAGAAACAATACTTAATAATTACTAATCTAACCGCCATTGATATGCATGCACCCACAGAAATGTTGGAAAGTCGGCGCCCTTGAATATCCTGCTTCATCGATTTGAACTTAGAAATGATTCTTATCTTGGATAAAAATAATTGATTTTAATGTGATACTTTAAGCGGTTCTGCTGTCTTCACTATATTTTATTTTTTACACTTGTTCATTAACTGAAAAACTCCCACCTAAAGTTTAAAAGAGATAACAAAAGATAACAAACTCTACAGACCAATAAACTTCATTATAATTCTTCATATATTTACATATGACTTAATTTAGCCTCTTCATGAAGCAAAGTTAAGTTGACTCATGATCTCACCACCAAACGTTCCTGTCAAGTGGTCAGGAGTGGCATGTTGAATTGTTTCTACATGTAACCACTGAATTAGTGTTTGTATGTGCCTATGTTTCAGAGACTGGTTCTGTCTCACTCTTACATGGGACAAGATGTAAGCAAATACAGTACACTACCCAGAAAACGGGAAACATTGGTACATATGGAAACTAAAGAGAGACTTCACACTAACATGATGTTTCACTTGGAATGAATAGCAACAATTCACACTGATCCACTGCACAAGCCACCATTGGATTGTCTAATCCTCAATTGACACATGTTGCTTCAGTGTAAAAAATATCCCTAAAAAAACAAGCAATGCAAAATCCCAACCAACTTTCTCTTGGTTGTTTTTATGGTTTTAATATGTGATGTACAACCTTTTTGGAATAAATTCCTCATACCCGTCCGTAGCTTCCATCACAAGGAACAATGCCTTGCCATCCTGAATGCCCTTTTCCACAGGGCAGTAACCTAAAAGCCCATAGTGCCCATCTCAAAGCACATCATCTCCCAGTCGTGAATATTCTCGCCTGCAAGGTTGACACACACACACATACACACAGAAAGTTGGTATCTATATTTATTTTGTACATCTCCTGCAAACCAGAAGAAACATGCATGCCTTGTCCAGGTTTGAAAGTCAGCATCCCTGGTTTCACAGTGCAGAATAGAAGAAACAGCATGCCAAATACAATTTGCTGGTATTACAAACCTATGTATTGTTTAATTGCTTGCTCTTTTAATGCACTGATTTCTAGTGCTGCTTGTAGACATACCTTCATGACCAGTGCTTTAAGTGGTTTCAGTCAATAGCCAGAATGTCAACCACAAATGAATCAACATGAGTACTACTACTAATGATGACAATAATAATGGTGATTTGTATTGTTATTATTATTGCATACAAAGTAAATATAAACACAAACTATCACATCTGTTATTTCAGAAAATTTAAGTTGTCATTTGGATTATAAAAGACAGCACTTGCTATTTATAATATTTTTTCCAAAATTTCCACACTGCTTACTGACGAGAGACAAATTTAGTACAAGAACTTTCTCTTCATCTATTGTTTGCAAAATATAATGTAACAATAGACAAACTTTTGTAGTGTAGTAAATAAATCAAATGGATGACCGGCAAGAACTGAGTTCTGGCACAAAAGTGATTTACCAGAACAGAGTTCCAGCTCACTTTAAGCCCTGTTCATGACACAGCATTGTAAAGGACTTTCTAGATTTGTATGCATCCATCATTGGTTTCAAATTTGAAGCATTATGCTTAAGTAAGAAAAACACATGTTTCTGTAACTCAATACAAAAGAGGAGCATTTGCACTACTTTCATTTACAACCTAACAAGACTGTTGCATGGGTGTATTTAATCCAGGATCACTTGTGTCTATAATTGTTCCAAGTGCTCAAAGTGGCGGGTAACATGGAAAAATTTCCATAAGGCATCCCTCAGTTTGGATAATTTGCACAGGCATCTTTCCACCTATTGCATTGTTTCCATGTTGGTTCATACAAGCACCCTCCTACCCCCAAGCATTCCACCAGCCCAGCTATTAATTTCCACTTCAAGCACTGATGATAGGGAGACTCAGAAGGACCACTAGTGGCAAGATATTTTCCATCTTATTTTCCATCAATCTTTGTTTCTATGATTACAATTCTTATGAATGGGAATGAACGGCAATTTATAGTAGATTTGATTGCTGAATATATTAGGTGATCACATTTCAAAAGTGTCACTGAAATTCCCAGGTTTGAGTCCCAACCTGTTCATAGATGTTCTTCGTGGGTGTGTCTTCATCAATTTCATCTAATAATCACTTATCCTCATCATGATTAGCCAAAATGACACAAGAGAAATTAAATAACAATAATTTGAAGGTAACAAAGGGTGTTCCGTGTAGGATGCCGAATTTGAATCGAGTGCTATTGTTTTGTTTTGAGGTTGGCTGACCAGTTCTTACCAATGTTGGTATCTGTTGTTATGCAGATTAATGTAGCCTCAATTGTTTTGACACGTTTGTTGCGGTTACGATATGGAACTTCATGAAAAATTCCCGCAACAAGTGATCTCTTTGCACGGTGACCAGGAATGGCCGGCAAGGTCATGTGATCTTACACCCTGTGATTTCTTCTTATGAGGGTTTGTGAAATCACAGGTGTACGCCTACAAACCACAAACCCTTTTGGAACTGAAGGTGGAAATCATACGGGTGATTGGAGGCATCAGGACAGACATCTGGATGTGGATGTACATTTTATGCATAAGTTCAGGTTGCACTTATTTTTGGTTGTTTTTTATTTTTGTTAGTAGTGTGAATTGGAATAGGGGTATGGATAAAAAGGTAAAGTGCTCCCCTGTGCATAGCACCATGCCATGAAGGCGTATAGGGGGTAACACCTCACACTTTCTTGATCCAGTCGTGAGTGGGGGTGATGTGATCAGCATCATGCCTCTGACCGCCTTTACCCCCCAGGGTTTCCCCCAGGTACCCATGTTATTCGACGCTGGGTGGGCGCCGGGGCCGCTTCCATCGTTAGAAAAGTTCCCGGATTTGAACTGGCCGGAGATCGAACCCGGGACCTTTAGCATGGTAGTCAGACATGTTACCGACTAAGCCACCGTGGCCACAGTCTACAGTAATAGGGGTATGGGGAATTAATTATTTTATTGGGTTATATTTATCAACGTAAGACATTTCAAGGTGACAAAAATTAGCATTTTAAGTTAGATATACACTTATACTAAAATTCTAACACACATAGACACAATCACCAAAGCAGCTGAAATGTTAACATTTTATCCACCCTTGACAAATGACCATCCTAATTAACACACCCAAAGAACATGAGACAGAACCCTTTAACTGGTTTATTGGACTTCGCATACATGACCCCCTGTAGTTTATCTTTATTTCTTGATTTGGTTTCACTTTGTTTATTTTACGTCACTTTTATCTGCAACTTTGGCTAATCACGAAGGTGGAGATAAAGCGATAAAGGGATCATCACAAACACATATGGATGACACACAAACAAACTCCTGGAAACACATACCTGTTATCACATATTCTGAAGTGTAATTGTTTGGTTTGCAATAGCAAATTTCTTCACTCGACAAATGCATACCAAATGAAATTAAAAAGATGATAATGAATATATAATAAAAAATATAATACTACATCTCCTCATTTTAAGAGATAACAAATTTTGTCAAGGAGACCAGGAGAGACTCCCAGCTGTTCCGGGAGCAAGCCTATTCATCTCATGACACATTATCATTGTTTTCACACTCAATGTGTTAAACACCAAACCATTACACCAGGATATCATACACTAACCCTGGGTATATGGAGTGTTCACCACTGATGTTTAAATCAGAAGTTTATTGAAAATCAAAGTTCTTGTCTTTGTTAATTTAAAAATATTGACTGGATTTAATGAGATCTGTCAAATGTAGTTCTTTTATATACTGGGTGATTTTTTTAACCTGAATCATTTGAATATCTTGAAAAAAAAATTATCCTACAAAAAAATGTTCCAAATAAAAAGTTGATAGTTTGGAAGGGGAAGTTTAGTGGTGCAACAAAAGAACACCCTCTCCTCCTCTTGTAGGTGGGGCGGGGGGCAACTTTGAAATTTCAAATAGAAACCCCTCTTTTTTAATACAGATTCGGATTTTACGGGAAAAAAATACATAAGTTTTGTCTGAGGCATTTTTTTTTATTTTTGATAGATGGCGCTATAATTGACAAATTTTCATTTCTTGAATGTTTACACTTTAAAACCAATGTATTTCATTTCGCAATTCATTTAAATTCAAAAAATAAAACATTCTCATGCATGAACTTTGTACTAATTCTTGACAAATCTTTTGAGATTTCATTAAGCTGGTAATTCGCCTATTTACAACATTTAAAAGTTAGATTCAATATTTGTTTAATTTTTTTACTGTTGTGTCAAAGATGCTTAACAAAGTTACAACAGAAAAATAAAATAAAAAAGTAAAACAATTTCAAGAAACAGTTCCTTTTTAGACTTTTCCTGTTAAATCATTGTTTGTTTTTTTATTGTTTTTTAGATCACAAGAATGCTCCGAGCGATTAATTTGACTAAGCTGTTGATACTTTTTAATATCAATGGATGTATTAACTGTAGAATAGAAAATTGAAATGGTTCTCATGTATGGAGAATCTGCAGGAATCTCCGTCAAGCTGTCGTTGTTTATGCTGAGCGTTTTCCACGCAGGGTGCGTTCTTTCGCTTCGTTTCAACGTACAGTCAATCAATTTACCACTGAAGGAAGTGTTAAACCTAAACAAAGGAATTTGTTTTACAACAATTTCAAGTCCTGGAACAAAAATGTTTTATTTTTTGAATTTAAATGAATTGCGAAATGAAATACATTGGTTTTAAAGTGTAAACATTCAAGAAATGAAAATTTGTCGATTATAGCACCATCTATCAAAAATCGAAAAAAATGTTTCAGACAAAACTTATGTATTTTTTTCCGTAAAATCCGAATCTGTAATAAAAAATAGGGATTTCTATTTGAAATTTCAAAGTTGCCCCCCGCCCCACACACAAGAGGGGGAAGGGGTGTTCTTTTGTTGCACCACTAAACTTCCCCCTCCAAACTATCAACATTTTATCTCAAACATTTTTTTGTAGGATGATTTTTTTTCAAGATATTCAAATGATTCAGGTTAAAAAAATCACCCAGTATATGTTTGGAAATAGATTAGTTTTTCCAATGGTAACACTTATAGTAATCTTTTAACTAGCTAAAAATAAATTGTATGACTGCTTTTTTATTTGCACAATTTATGACATTGTTTGTAAACAAAATACCATTCTTGTTCTAATGTTAGTTTGGTATGATATATTTAACCATAATATTCAAAATTAAGAGCATGCCTAATTTAGAAATTGAAACCAGACTTGAATACCTGAATATCACACTGTTAAAACAGATAACGAATAGAATTGGTATGTGTGTAACAAATATATCCTTTGCGGCAGTTTATCTGGCAATGGCTACGGTAACATGAATGGAATGCTGTTTAAACCTTCATCCTATTTTATACTTTGTACTTTATATTTCCTACCACCTAGGTAGCTATGCATGGTGAGCAGTCAAATCACAGCCTCGCTACCAAACTTCCCTTGCTCGAGATCTAGCCTGCAGATGGAAGTTACTTTGTATTCCTTAATCTATTTCATGTGATCACCATTTCATCTTCATCACCACTATTAGCCAAAAGCGACAGAAAATCATTATCAAGTGAGAAAAATAAAACTACAATGCATTTATGTTCCCTATCTGTATTGTGACTGTGACCAATAAATGTTAAATACTGAAATACACAATGAACACACATTAAGAAACAATCATGTCTTATATTTGTTGAGAATTGTAAGGAAGAATTCCTGGCTTCACAGCCCACAGTGGAAGAAACAACTCTCCTAATGAGATTTGGTAGTGCACATTAAACTTAAAACTCTAATTTTGCACCATTTCATGGTGTTTCACATTGTAGACATGCACACAACATGAATAGGCATTGTCTATGCATAATAATATAACAACATTTTTTAGTGGTTTTCATTTTTCCTGCAATGTTTCGTCTGGTTTCCCAGAACATTTTCAAGCTTACATAAAAATTAAACAAACACATACACATGGCTAGCCATTCTACACTTCTCCATAGTGTGATACACTGTGTATCAGAAGAACTTTCCATGTACAATGTTTTCACATCAAAACACAACAGTGATGTTTTTTTTGTTTGTTTTTTTACTTAGAATTAAATTTTTTAGTGGTTTTTATTTTTCCTGCAATGTTTCGTCTGGTTTCCCAGAACATTTTCAAGGTTACATCAAAATTAGATACACACACACACATGGCTAGCCATTGCACTTCTACATAGTGTGCTACACTGTGTATCAGAAGAACTTTCCATGTACAATTTTTTCACATCAAAACAACATTGATGTTTATTTATTTTACTTAGAATTAAATAACAAAGCTCCCCACACGCATGCATGAACTGAAGCTAAAACCACCGTACTAATCTGATATTCCCCGGACAGATTTCTTCATTTTTACACAAGAAACTACTTACGATAATAAGTTCCTGTAGCAATGTCTAACATCTGGAAGGTGTTTTGTGTGATGTAATGGATTTCTTCAAATTTAAAAGTTTTGGGGCTTATTTGGGGGCAGGTGACTCCGGCCAATGTGCCCGACCCTGTGGCCGAGTGGTAGCACATCGCGCTGCGATGCCAAGGGTCCCAGGTTCGAATCCCGGTCGGGCTTGGTTGTTTGTGAATGTCCATTCATCAATTTCATCACTCATCCCCATCTTCACAAATTAGCCAAGAGGCACAAAACGCGAAGTATAATAAACTAAATCAATCAATCAGACTCCGGCCAATGTCTAACATGCCTTTAACAGGGACTCTAGATAAAGCCGGGGAGCCGGAACGAAGGCGGGGCTGCGGTAGGTCAACTACCCCAGGGGCGGAGCCCAGAATCGGTGAGAAATTTGGACTCAAAAATATCAAACAAAAATATTTTTTTAGTTTAAATTTCCCACCGATTCCGGGACGAAAAATTTTAATACACCTTAAAGAATGTTCTGCGAAGCAGATAGGTAAGTACAAATGTCAAAAATTGACAAAACGAAGAAGTTATAGGTGTCCGGGGAATATCAGATTCTACCAAAACCGCCTATCAGTTAAACAGGCATATACTGAACAAATTAGCAAATTCCTTTTTGAAACTTGAAGCTTACTTCTGCACACATTTCCAATATTCTAAATGAAGTGACCAGGTTTCTAAACTCCACATGTGCATAATCTACCTAACCTGGCCTGTTATATGCATACCTGCACTCTCTAGTTGTTAGCATGTATCAAGCTTACGTCAGTTTGCATTTATTTTCGTTTGGGTCACAAGTACTTCTACTTCTGCACACCATGGGTTTGGAAAAATTACCACAAGGTGTTCCAACATTCACTGCTACTGCTAATATGTCACTTGACGTAGGTACGAACGTGTACTTAACACATTCCCAAATGCTTTTGTTGTTAGGTTAGACAGGTCAGGTTTAGAGTTATTAGCGTTAAAAATACTTCTGTAAATACTTCCAATACCTGATAATCATAATGTGATTTGTGGTATTCAGCACTTTCCACTGTCCCATATGTTATTCTCAGAAACTGGTGAAAATAGTTCCACATGCTACCCTCACACCCTGGTGACAGTAGCCTCATATACTATTCTCACCACCTGGTGAAAATAGTCGCGACCTATTTAAATGCATTTTTCACCCTTCTATACAAATTGTTAAAATGATTACACAGTCAAAACTTGGACGCATTTTAGTGTAAAAATAGCAAGAAAGAAATATTTAAAGGATAAAATTAAAGTTATCAAGAATACTGCTTCGTACTTAACGTGTTTTTATTTTCTGCACATTACAATATTTCTCTGCTGTATGAAACTAAAATTTAGCAGGTGATAAAGAATTTCATGGTTCACTTCAAATGTCTACGTTTTCGCTTGTATTGATTTTTTTTAAACTGATATATGCTGCAATTTTTCCAAACAATCTACAAACACCTTTCGTCATTATTGTAAACTATTATGTTAAAAATACATACAGATATCCTTCTTGCTTTGATTTGCTCTTAACTCAACTAGCACTATAGTTTGTTATATCTCCTGTTTACAGTACGAAAGTGGCTTTTTTTGTGCACACTACACACAATTTCCACCGTTGTTACAACCTCGCCCGCTAAATAAAGGAATTATTATTATTATTATTATTATTATTATTATTATTATTATTATTAATATATATATTTTTAATGCACACACGTATGTTTGTTGTTTATCAATTCGCATTATCCATTCAATTGTTTTTGTGTTGGTGTGACGTCACATCCGCAAAATCAGCCAATCGGAGAGAAGAATCAAATCGCCTATGCTGAACTGAGTGGGATTGGCATATATGCTTGCGGACCTGTCAGAAAACAGGACTACCGACTAGTTTAACGAATTGTCCATATGGTATAAACTGTTTTCGAGACTTGTCCTTTGGCCACCCGTTCATTTAGCGATCTGTCCATATGCTACCTAGTCTTTTTACGATCTGTCCATATGTTACAATGTGTTTTTGAGACTTGTCCTTTGGCGACCCGTTCTTTTAGGGCAGTGTCTGCTGCCACGTTCTTTTTCTGCTGGAACCTCAAAAAAGATGCGCGTGGCAGTAGACTCGGTCTTTGTTTTATCGTGATTTCATCATGCTATGTATGCAATTACGTCTGTAACACATACTGTGAAGTTGTAGCGATTACTTTCACAAAAATGTTTTAAGATTAGGTCCCTCAGCATTCTTCTAATAATAAACCTAAATGCTCTCCTAGTTAGGTTAAGTTCTATTAGCATTAAAATAATACCGTTAAATGCTTTCTAAAGAAAAAGGTTCGAAATTACCTGTACATTCATTCCCACTAACCATGAACTTGCATTTCTCTCGTCTTAATCTTTTCTTAAGATTTGTAACATCCTCTTAGCAGACGAATTACGTGGCAGCAGCAAATTTGATGCTTATCCTTACTGCTGACACGTGCGTGGCAGCAGACTCGGCCTTCTTTTAGCGACCTGTCCTCATTCTAAACGGTCTTTTTGCGTCCTTTCCATATGCTACAAAGTATTTTTGAGATTTGTCTTTTGACGACCCGTTCTTTTAGCAACATGTCCTTATGCTAAACGATATTTTAGCGGCCTTTCCATTTGCTACAAAATGTTTTTGAGAATTGTCCTTTGGCCACCCGCTCTTTTAGCGGCCTGTCTTTCGGCGACCTAGATTTTTGCGCCCTGTCAAAATGATACAAAGTGTTTTTGAGAATTGTCTTTTGGACACCCGTTCTTTTAGCGATCTGTCCATATGCTATCTTAGTCTGTTTACGACCTGTCGATATGGTACAAAGTGGTTTTGAGAATTGTCCTTTGTCCACCCGTTCTTTTAGCGACCTGTCCTCATTCTAACCGGTCTTTTTGCGGCCTTTCCATATGTTAGACAGTCTTTCTGAGTCTTAATTTTGGCGACCCGTTCATTTAGCAACATGTACTTATGCAACGACCAGTCCATATGGTACACCCAACGGTGAAGGAAACAGTAGGCAAATTGCCCACCACAATTTTCATTCGGTCTGTATTACACAATGTGATGACAATGAAGTCAAATAATGACGTCAATAAGCAGAGAACAATGCCTGCTTCGAACCAACATAGTTTCATTTCTTAAAACAACAAAGGATGTTGAATAAAAAAGTAATGAAAGTAGTGGTGGACAATTTGCCTACCTTTGTCTTTGCAGTTTACTGTACAAAGTGTTTTTGAGACTTGTCCTTTAGCCACCCGTTTATTTAGCGATCTGTTCATATGCTACCTAGTCTCTTTACGACCTGTCCATATGTTACAAAGTACTTTTGAGATTCTTTTAGCGACCTCTCCATATGCTCCCGAGTCCTTTTTAACCTGTCCATATGCTACATAGTGTTTCTGAGACTTGTCCTTCGGCGACCCATTCTTTTAGCGACCTCTCCTTATGCTACAGTCTCCTTGAGACTTGTTCTTTAGCGACCCGTTCCTTTAGCGATCTGTCCATATGCTACCCAGTGTTTTTACGACCTGTTCATACGGTGCAAAGTGTTTTTGAGACTTTTTCTAGACGACCCGTTCTCTTAGCGACTTCCGAGACTAAGGCTGTGTCCAAAAGGTACAAAGTACATACTTGAAGTACAGTCTTGACGGAAGTGACGTCACCTAGTGCAGTTCGAAAGCGCCAAGCAAACGAGTGTACAAGACCAGAGGACGCAGCACACGAGCGGTGCACACTTGCGATCTGTGCTTGCTTTTCATTTGTTAGAAAAATGGACGTCTGAAGTCAATCAGCTGGTAGTTGTAGTTCTTCCACTGTGTGGAAATGTAAGTAAACAAGTTTTTAAAATACTATGTAATTTTATTTATTGGTTTTATTCATATATGCATGGTTTCTTTCTTCTATAGTGAGAAGGTGTTTAAAAGTGAGAAAACAATTTTTTTTCCCGCGATCGTAAACCATGTTGCGGAATGTGTGAAAATTAATTTGAAAGAGCAAATTTCTTTCATATTTCTATAATTAATAACGTGCTGTGTTATATAAACTGCACGCCGAGTCATGTGTGTGTTGTTCACGGAAAACAAGAGTTGCACATACAGTCGATGTTTGATAATTTTAGTTTCGAAGCAACTTTTGTTGCATTCCTCACTTGTGTTGGCGCTGCAGTCGAAGTGCAGTTCGAAAGCTTTCCGCTTCCAGGCTTCAAGACCGCACTGCGAGTATGCTCTCGAAGTATGCTCGCTTCAAGTATGGTCTTGCAGCTTTCGGACACAGCCTTAATTTTGGCGACCCGTTCATTTAGCAACGTGTCCTTATGCAACCGACTATTTTTACGAACTGTACATATGGTACAAAGTGTTTGTGAGTTTTGTCCTTTGGTGACCAGTCCTTATGTTACCCAGTCTTTTAGCCGCCTTTCCATATGCTGCACACTATATTTGAGAATTGCCATTTGGCGACCCGTTCTTTTAGCGATCTCTGCATTTACTATCCAGTCTTTATACAAATTGTCCATAAGCTACTCTTTATTTTTAAGTCTTGTCTTTTGGCGACCCGTTCTTTTAGAGACCTGTCCTTATGCTATCTGATCTCTTTTCGGCTCTTCCATATGTTACACAGTATTTTTTAGACTTGTCTTCTGGAGACCCGTTCCTTTAGAGACCTTTCCTTATGTTCTTCAGCCATTTTAAGACTACTCCTTTGGCGACCCATTCTTTTACCAACGTGTCCTTATGCTACCGACTAGTTTAACGAATTGTCCATATGGTATAAACTGTTTTCGAGACTTGTCTTTTGGCCACCCTTTCCTTTAGCGATCTGTCCATATGCTACCTAGTCTTTTTACGACCTGTCCATATGTTACAATGTGTTTTTGAGACTTGTCCTTTGGCGACCCGTTCTTTTAGCGACCTGTCCTCATTCTTACCGGTCTTTTTGCGTCCTTTCCATATGCTACACAGCAGTTTTGAGATTGGTATTTTGGCGACCCTTTCTTTTAGACACATGTCCTTATGCTAAACGATCTTTTTGTGGCCTTTGCATATGCTACACAGTATTTTTGAGATTTGTCCTCTGGCGCCCCGTTCATATGCTACACTGTCTTCTTTCAACCTGTCCATATGCTACTCATTGTTTTTTAGACTTGTCCTTGGGCGACCCGTTCCTTTAGCGAACTGTCCTTATGATCTACAGCCTTTTTGAGACTAGTCCTTTGGCCATCCGTTCTCTTAGCGAGCTGTCCTCATTCTAACCGGTCCTTTTGCTGCCTTTCCGTAGGCTACACAGAATTCTTGAGATTTGTGTTTTGGCAACCCGTTCAATAAGCAACATGTTCTTATGCTAAACGTTATTTTTGCGGCCATTGCATATGCTACACAGTATTTTTGAGATTTGTCCTTTAGCGACCCGTTCATTTAGAGATCTCTCCATATGCTACACAGTCATTTTTCAACCTGTCCATATGATACTCTTTCTTTTTTAGACTTGTCTTTGTTCGACCCTTTCCTTTAGCGACCTGTCCTTATGTTCTACAGCCTGTTTGAGCTAGTCCTTTGGCGACCCATTCTTTTACCAACGTGTCCTTATGCTACCGACTAGTTTAACGAATGGACATTTCCACTTTGACATGAAAAACGTTTTAAATCCATTCATTTTACAGATAATGACACAAACATGAGATATGCAAAATATCTCGGCGATATTTGTTTCGGTTCTCGAGAAACACGCCTTCAAACACCGCTGAAATTCACCTACTACGTCACGGATTTGAAAACGTCCTCTCCACAGACAGGAGGTCCTCTGACGTCATCCCTTAGAAATGCCTGCAGGCGGGGCTTCTGCTCGTCCCGTCATTTACCATGAGCCGCGGAAGCGACAGAAAATGCACTTGTTACTGTGTAAAACGAGTATCTTACAACTCCCAGTGCAAAAATCTGTGCTCCATTTCTTGGAGATGAATTATGCCCTAGCAGTATAATAGTATTTACTATAATTCAGTCACTCGGTAGAGGGTTTTCCGATTAGGGTGAGAAAGCAAACCTTGTAACAGTCAGTGGCTGAACACGTGAACAGCCTTGTTCAATGCGAATACATAGGTTGGTTCTGACTGGTAAGAACTTAATGTTATAGGAATGCCTTTTTTGGAATTACAGTTATTTTCGTCATAATATTTTCTTCACAAATTTTGAGATAATACTTTTTGAACACACTGGTTTACACGCCAATTTCTGCAATATAAGAGGTGATACGGTATAAACAAGTACGGTGAGTTTTTAAATTTCCTGCAGGAAATGACAGTTTTCTTCAGTTAATACCTATATTGCATATTTTTGTATTTAGCCTACTTTTACGTCGCTTTTCCGTTCACTTTGTCTAACCGCAACGATGAGAACGCATGGTTAATTTATTATGTATCATCTCTAACATCACATTTCTCTCCACTCTTGGCTAATCGCTACAATGAAGATGAATAACTACAAGCTGTATTCGAAGTCGGGGTGCAGGAGTACACCCCCCCCCCACACACACACACTACCACCAATTGCACAATCTTAAGTATCACCCAACCTGCCATGATAAGAGACGAACTTTTTCTTCTGTCCCATCTCATTCACATTCACTTGTCCCATCTCCTTTTATGAGACGAGACGGAACATGTCTCGTCTCGTGAGCAACACTAACATTAACAATAGAAGCATCCCCCTAGCTGTCCCCAAAGTCTCGAGCAAACATCCTCCCATGTAACAATTTCCAGTTCAATGAAATGTCACTCACAAGGAAACAGTCATGCCCAGGTCGAGAGTCAAACCTGGAACATTCGACTTCCTCAGATAAATCATGAATTTTGTGTATAGTAATTACAACGCCAGTTCATTCCTGGTAATTCTCAATCTGCAGTTTGGTTTGCATATATAAGCAGGATAATATTTAATTTTCGAGGGCTCGTACCGTCGAAACGAGGAGTAAAAAAAAATAATAAAAAAAATATTAAGAAAGGTTTTTATTATATTTATAATGATAAGCCTCTGCATACGTTGTTAATTCATATTTTTCTAGGCTTGAGACGAGAACGAGAATTGCCCTCCCAAACCGAGACGGATGTTTATAAATTGAGACGAGACTGTCAATGAGACATTTACAAATAAAAACGAGACAGACATTTACAACTCTCAACGAGAACGAGACCAACGCTGCTCGATAGGATCCTTAGTGGTGAAGTTGTGAACCAACCAATTAATGCGTTCGGGGTAAGGAGATGAGGCGGCTTTTTTCGCAGTACAAAATTCAAAATAATTATATCGTACCATTTCAGTATGGGATACTGTTATACACATTGGCGTGTGTATATATAGTTCACGCGGGGAAGGGATGGATCAACTTTTGGTATGATTAGGGTTGCTTTATTTCGTAAGTGAAAATCCAGGACACTGCTGGCCGGAAACTTGTTGAGGAGGAGGGGAGGGGATGTTGGACCCGACAAAGTTGTGTGTTTGTAGTCACGAAGTATTGATACTTTTCTGTTCATCTACGTTTTAAGAACCAAATTTCTTTAATATGATTCGAGGGGGGAAAAATAACTGATTTGATAGTCTCAATGCAGTTTCTTATAGCAGAAATTCCGAAACTAACAGGAAATTGCAGATATTGGTCTGCAGTCCCATCTGGTGTGTGGAATTACGAAATTTCCTTCCCATCCATATCCCGTCCTATACGTCTCCAATTTAAGAGAATGAAATAAGTCCGAAGGATTTTTTTATGAACAAGCGGATAGAACAAGGAAATTGGTAATTTTAGTGAACCAAAAAGAGAGGGGGTGTTGGACCCGTTGAATCCCCCCTTAAATACGCCCATGGTTATACACATTATTTCCTTGTAATAATTATACATAAACTAAGTATAGATATGTACTGTGCAACTAATGTTATCTTCTCAGTGTATTTTCTCTTATCTGAACAAAAATATTTGATCATAATTTGCGCAACAGAAATGGAACTAAAACTGAAATTGCTTTATGGAAAATAAAGTTAAATAGGCTTTATAAATAAAGTTAAGAATGTGAAAATTCCTATTTAGCACTACATAGGTTACGGTAAATATCGATAAATATAAGTTTGAAAAATATTTTTGAGTGTCTGGTCAGCAACCAATTTTATAAGCAATATTTTTCGCATGGTCTGAGAACACACACGCAGCTGAACCCATTCATTTATCTTGCACGTGAGCAGCACGGATATTTCATAGAAGAATGATCATGACAAAGCATAGCTTTCTTTTCTCCTATCGCTCCTTCTTCCATTATTTAAATCGGTACAGATTTGTAAAACTGCTGCACGAGTTCGCTCACCGTGGGCTACCCATCCGGAACTGAACGAGCTCTCCCTAAGGAGTGACGTAGTAACATGGCGGCGGCATGTTTTCAGCGCAACGCTAGCCTCGCAACTTTTGAAGTCTCTTTTCTGCCTTAAACTGGACGCAGAGAAACGCGAGAACTTGCAGGGGTCATTTTTCCAGGGTGTAGTTTTTAAAATTGTTGTAAAAAAAATTGAGTGGAAATGTCATTGTCCATATGGTATAAACTGTTTTCGAGACTTGTCCTTTAGCCACCCGTTCCTTTAGCGATCTGTCCATATGCTACCTAGTCCTTTTACGACCTGTCCATATGTTGCAATGTGTTTTTGAGACTTTTCCTTTGGCGACCCGTTCTTTTAACGACCTCTCCTCATTCTAACCGGTCTTTTTGCGTCCTTTCCATATGCTACACAGTATTTTTGAGATTTGTCTTTTGGCGATCCTTTCTTTTAGACACATGTCCTTATGCTAAACGATCTTTTTGCGGCCTTTGCATATGCTACGCAGTATTTTTGAAATTTGTCCTTTGGCGACCCGTTCATATGCTACACAGTCTTCTTTCAACCTGTCCATATGCTACTCATTGTTATTTAGACTTGTCCTTGAACGACCCATTCCTTAAGCGACCTGTCCTTATGATCTATAGCCTTTTTGAGACTATTTCTTTCGCCATCCGTTCTTTTAGCGAGCTGTCCTCATTCTAACAGGTCCTTTTGCTGCCTTTCCGTAGGCTACACAGAATTTTTGAGATTTGTCTTTTGGTGACCCGTTCATTAAGCAACATGTTCTTATGCTAAACGGTCTTTTTGCGGCCTTTGAATATGCTACACAGTATTTTTGAGATTTGTCTTTTAGTGACCCGTTCATTTAGAGATCTCTCCATATGCTACACAGTCTTTTTTCAACCTGTCCATATTATACTCTTTGTTTTTTAGACTTGTCTTTGTTCGACCCTTTCCTTTAGCGACCTGTCCTTATGTTCTACAGCCTGTTTGAGGCTAGTCCTTTGGCGACCCATTCTTTTAGCAACGTGTCCTTATGCTACCGACTAGTTTTACGAATTGTCCATATGGTATAAATTGTTTTCGAGACTTGTCCTTTGGCTACCCTTTCTCCTAGCGACCTGTCCTTATGCTACCGAGTCTTTTTGCGGCCTTTCCATATGAAACACAGTATTATGGAGATTTGATCTTTGGCGACCCGCTCATTTAGCGACCTGTCCTTATGCAACCCGGTCTTTTACCGTCCTTTCCATTAGACACACAGTATTTTTGAGATTTGACCTTAGGCGACCCGTTCATTTAGCGACCTGTCCTTATGCAACCCACTCTTTTACCGGCCTTTCCATTTGCTACACAATGTTTTTGAGAATTGTCCTTTGGCCACCCGTTCTTTAAGCTGCCTGTCTTTCGGCGACCCAGTTTTTTGCTCCCTGTACATATGATACAAAGTGTTTTTGAGAATTGTCTTCTGGCCACCCGTTCTTTTAGCGATCTGTCCATATGCTATCTTAGTCTGTTTACGACCTGTCCATATGGTACAAAGTGTTTTTGAGAATTGTCCTTTGTCCACCCGTTCTTTTAGCGACCTGTCCTCTATCCAACCGTTCTTTTTGCGGCCTTTCCATATGTTAGACAGTCTTTCTGAGTCTTAATTTTGGCTATTTAGAAACCTACCTAATCTGATCTTTTTTCGGCTCTTCCATATGCTACACAGTATTTTTTAGACTTGTCTTCTGGAGACCCGTTCCTTTAGCGACTTGTTCTTATGTTCTACAGCCTTTTTGAGACTATTCCCCTAGGCATCCGTTCTTTAGCGAGTTGTCCTCATTCTAAACGGTCCTTTAGCTGTCTTTACGTAGGCTTCACAGAATTTTTCAGATTTGTCTTTTGGCGACCCGTTCATTAAGCAACATGTTCTTATGCTGAACGGTCTTTTTGCGGCCTTTGAATATGCTACACCGTATTTTTGAGATTTGTCCTTTATCGACCCGTTCATTTAAAGATCTCTCCATATGCTACACAGTCTTTTTTTAACCTGTCCATATGATACTCGTTGTTTTTTTGACTTGTCTTTGTTCGACTTTTTCCTTTAGCGACCTGTCCTTATGTTCTACAGAATGTTTGAGGCTAGTCCTTTGGCGACCCATTCTTGTAGCATAGTGTCCTTATGCTTCCGACTAGTTTTACGAATTGTCTATATCGTATAAACTGTTTTCGAGACTTGTCCTTTGGCGACCCTTTCTCCTAGCGACCTGTCCTTATGCTACCCAGTCTTTTTGCGGCCTTTCCATATGACACACAGAATTTTTGAGATTTGACCCTTGGTGACCCGTTCTTTTAGCCATCTCTCTTGATGCAACCCGGTCTTTTTCCTCCTTTCCATTTGCTTCACAATGTTTTTGAGAATTGTCTTTTGGCCACCCGTTCTTTTAGCGGCCTGTCTTTCGGCGACCCAGTTTTTTGCTCCCTGTTCATATGATACAAAGTGTTTTTGAGAATTGTCTTTTGGCCACCCGTTATTTTAACGACCTGTCCACATGGTACAAAGTGTTTTTGAGAATTGTCCTTTGTTCTCCCGTTCTTTTAGCGACCTGTCCTCATTCTAACCGGTCTTTTTGCGGCCTTTCCATATGTTAGACAGGCTTTCGGAGTCTTCATTTTGGCGACCCGTTCATTTAGCAACGTGTGCTTATGTATCCGACTATTTGTACGACCTGTCCATATGGTACACACAACGGTGAAAGAAACAGTAGGCAAATTGTCGATCACTATTTTCATTGGGTCTGTATTACACAATGGGATGACAATGAATTGAAATAATGACGTCAACAAGCAAGAGCAATGCCTGCTACGATCCAACATAGTTTCATTCCTTGTTTTTGAAACTTGTCCTTTGGCGACCCTTTCCTTTAGCGACCTCTCCTCATTCTTACCGGTCTTTTTGCGTCCTTTCCAAATGCTATACAGTATTTTTGAGATTTGTCTTTTGGCGACCCTTTCTTTTATACAAATGTCCTTATGATAAACGAACTTTTTGCAGCCTTTGCATATGCTACACAGTATTTTTGAGATTTGTCCTTTGGCGACCCGTTCATATGCTACACAGTCTTCTTTCAACCTGTACATATGCTACTCATTGTTTTTTAGACTTGTCCTTGGGTGACCCGTTTCTTTAGCGACCCGCCCTTATGATCTATAGCCTTTTTGAGACTATTTCTTTCGCCATCCGTTCTTTTAGCGAGCTGTCCTCATTCTAACCGGTCCTTTTGCTGCTTTTCCGTAGGCTACACAGAATTTTTCAGATTTGTCTTTTGGCGACCCGTTCATTAAACAAATGTTTTTATGCTAAACGTTCTTTTTGCGGCCTTTGAATATGCTACACAGTATTTTTGAGATTTGTCCTTTAGCGACCCGTTCATTTAGAGATCTCTCCATATGCTACACAGTCGTTTTTCAACCTGTCCATATGATACTTTTTGTTTTTTAGACTTGTCTTTGTTCGACCCTTTCCTTTAGCGACCTGTCCTTATGTTCTACAGCCTGTTTGAGGCTAGTCCTTTGGCGACCCATTCTTTTAGCAACGTGTCCTTATGCTATCGACTAGTTTTACGAATTGTCCATATGGTATAAACTGTTTTCGAGAATTGTCCTTTGGCCACCCGTTCCTTTAGCGATCTGCCCATATGCTACCTAGTCTTTTTACGACTTGTCCATATGTTACAATGTGTTTTTGAGACTTGTCCTTTGGCGACCCGTTCTTTAGCGACCTGTCCTCATTTTAACCGGTCCTTTTTCGTCCTTTCCATATGCTACACATAATTTTTGAGATTTGTATTTTGGCGATCCTTTCTTTTAGACACATGTCCTTATGCTAAACGATCTTTTTGCGGCCTTCGAATATGCTACACAGTATTTTTGAGACTTGTCTTTTAGCGACCCGTTCATTTAGTGATCTCTCCATCTCTCCTTATGCTACCGACTAGTTTTATGAATTGTCCATATGGTATAAATTGTTTTCGAGACTTGATCTAAAGCCTTTTTGAGATTTGTATTTTGGCGATCCTTTCTTTTAGACACATGTCCTTATGCTAAACGATCTTTTTGCGGCCTTCGAATATGCTACACAGTATTTTTGAGACTTGTCTTTTAGCGACCCGTTCATTTAGTGATCTCTCCATCTCTCCTTATGCTACCGACTAGTTTTATGAATTGTCCATATGGTATAAATTGTTTTCGAGACTTGTCCTTTGGCGACCCTTTCTCCTAGCGACCTGTCCTTATGCTACCCAGCCTTTTGCGGCCTTTCCATATGACACACAGTATTTTTGAGATTTGACCTTTGGCGACCCGTTCATTTAGCGACCTGTCCTTGTGCAACCCGGTCTTTTACCGGCCTTTCCATTTGCTACACAATGTTTTTGAGAATTGTCCTTTGGCCACCCGTTCTTTTAGCGATCTGTCCTCATTGTAACCCGTCTTTTTGCGGCCTTTCCATATGTTAGACAGTCTTTCTGAGTCTTAATTTTGGCGACCCGTTCATTTAGCAACGAGTCCTTATGCATCCGACTATTTTTACGACCTGCCCATATGGTACACCCAACGGTGAAGGAAACAGTAGGCAAATTGTCGATCACCATTTTCATTGGGTCTGTATTACACAATGTGATGACAATGAATTGAAATAATGACGTCAATAAGCAGGAGCAATGCCTGCTTCGATCCAACATAGTTTCATTCCTCAAAACAACACAGGATGTAGAGTAGAAAAGTAATCAAAGTAGTGATGTACAATTTGCCTACCATTATCTTTGACCTTGACTGTACAAGGTGTTTTAGAGACTTGTGCTTTGGCCACCCGTTTTTTTAAAGATCCGTCCATATGCTATCCACTTTTTACGACCTCTTCATATGGTACAAACTGTTTAGAGACAAGTCCTTTGGCGACCCGTTCTGATAGAGACCTGTCCTTATGCCAGTGGCGTACGCAAGGGGGGGGTTACCGGGTTTAAACCTTCCCCTTGAGCTTATGAAATATTATGGAAAATGCTGTAGAAAAAATTAAAAATAGCTAATTTATCACAGTTAAAGATCTGCGACAGTAATAATAATAATAATATTAATAATTACAATTATTATTCCCATACAGCATGAAGAAAAACACAACATTCCAAACACAATCTAAGCGGCCGCAAATTTTGCAATTTTTTGCAAAAAGTCGCGCAGTGACTCTCGGGGGAATTGTGAAAATTCCTTGCTTCGTCGCAGTGTGCCGACTTTATTGCAAACGTTCTTCCCTGATTTCACACCCCCTTGTGAACTCTCAAGTAATGCTGAGTTCACATCCACATCATTAAATAATGTTGAAGAAGTGCTTTGTGAATCACCTACAAGTGATAAATGTGTTGGAATGTCTATAAACTTACTTTGAACGAAAACATAGACTCAGTGGAATTTAGCAACATGTATGCTCGAGCTTCATCATCATCCTGGGTGAGTTCCATACGTAAAGGTAATGTAAATTTCCCCGTGCATATAGCACCCTGCCATTCATTCACCCGTTCATTTAGAGATCTCTCCATATGCTACACAGTCGTTTTTCAACCTGTCCATATGATACTTTTTGTTTTTTAGACTTGTCTTTGTTCGACCCTTTCCTTTAGCGACCTGTCCTTATGTTCTACAGCCTGTTTGAGGCTAGTCCTTTGGCGACCCATTCTTTTAGCAACGTGTCCTTATGCTATCGACTAGTTTAACGAATTGTCCATATGGTATAAACTGTTTTCGAGATTTGTCCTTTGGCCACCCGTTCCTTTAGCGATCTGTCCATATGCTACCCAGTCTTCTTACTACCTGTCCATATGTTACAATGTGTTCTTGAAACTTGTCCTTTCGCGACCCGTTCTTTTAGCGACCTGTCCTCATTCTAACCGGTCTTTTTGCGTCCTTTCCATATGCTACACAGTATTTTTTAGATTTGTCTATTGGCGACCCTTTCTTTTAGACAAATGTCCTAATGCTAAACGATCTTTTTGCGGCCTTTGCATATGCTACCCAGTATTTTTGAGATTTGTCCTTTGGCGACCCGTTCATATGCTACACAGTCTTCTTTCAACCTGTCCATATGCTACTCATTGTTTTTTAGACTTGTCCTTGGGCGACCCGTTTCTTTAGCGACCTGCCCTTATGATCTATAGCCTTTTTGAGACTATTTCTTTGGCCACCCGTTCTTTTAGCGGCCTGTCTTTCGGCGATCCAGTTTTTTGCTACCTGTACATATGATACAAAGTGTTTTTGAGAATTGTCTTTTGGCCATTCGTTCTTTTAGCGATCTATCCATATGCTATCTTAGTCTGTTTACGACCTCTCGATATGGTACAAAGTGTTTTTGAGAATTATCCTTTGTCCACAATTCTTTTAGCGACCTGTCCTCTATCCAACCGTTCTTTTTGCGGCCTTTCCATATGTTAGACAGTCTTTCTGAGTCTTAATTCTGGCGACCCGTTCATTTAGCAACGTGTCCTTATGCATCCGACTATTTTTACGACCTGTCCATATGGTACACCCAACGGTGAAAGAAAGAGTAGGCAAATTGTCGATCACCATTTTCATTGGGTCTGTATTATACAATGTGATGACAATGAATTGAAATAACGTCAATAAGCAGGAGCAATGCCTGCTTCGATCCAACATAGTTTCATTCCTCAAAATAACACAGGATGTAGAATAAAAAGTAATGAATGTAGTGGTGTACAATTTGGCAACCATTATCTTTGCCCTTTACTGTACAAGGTGTTTTAGAGACTAGTCCTTTGGCTACCCGTTCTTTTAGCGATCCGTTCATATGCTACCCACTTTTTACGACCTGTTCATATGGTACAAACTGTTTTGAGACTAGTCCATTGGCGACAAATTCTTTTAGTGACCTGGCCTTATGCTACAAGGTATTTTTGCGGACTTTCCATATGCTACACGGTATTTTTGAGATTTGTCTTTTGGCGAACCGTTTTTTTATCGGCTTGTCTTTTCGCGGCCTTTCCACATGCTATACAGTATTTTTGAAATTTGTCCTTTGACGACCCAATCTTTTAGTGACCTCTCCATATGCTCCCGAGTCCTTTTTAACCTGTTCATATTCTACACAGTATTTCTGAGACTTGTCCTTCGGCGACCCATTCATTTAGCGACCTCTCCTTATGCTAAAGTCTCTTTGAGATATGTTGTTTATCGACCCGTTCATTTAGAAACGTGTCCTTATGCAATCGACTATTTTTACGACCTGTACATATGGTACATAGTGTTTGTGAATTTTGTCCTTTGGTGACCAGTCCTTATGCTACCCAGTCTTTTAGACGCCTTTCCATATGCTGCACAGAATATTTGATAATTGCCATTTGGCGACCAGTTCTTTTAGCGATCTCTCCATTTACTACCCAGTCTTTTTTTAAACCTTCCATATGCTACTCATTATTTTTAAGTCTTGTCTTTTGGCGACCCGTCCTTTTAGAGACCTGTCCTTATGCTGTCTGATCTTTTTCGGCTCTTCCATATGCTACACAGTATTTTTTAGACTTGTCTTCTGCAGACCCGTTCCTTTAGCGACGTGTCCTTATGTTCTACAGCTTTTTGAGACTAGTCTTTGTCGACCCTTTCTTTTACCAACTTGTCCTTATGCTACATACTAGTTTAACGAATTGTCCATATGGTATAAACTGTTTTCGAGACTTGTCCTTTGGCCACCCGTTCCTTTAGCGATCTGTCCATATGCTACCTAGACTTTTTACGACCTGTCCATATGTTACAATGTGTTTTTGAGACTTTTCCTTTGGCGAACCGTTCTTTATAGCATCCTCTCCTCATTCTTACCGGTCTTTTTGCGTCCTTTCCATATGCTACACAGTATTTTTGAAATTTGTCTTTTGGCGACCCTTTCTTTTAGACACATGTCCTTATGCTAAACGATCTTTTTGCGGCCATTGCATATGCTACCCAGTATTTTTGAGATTTGTCCTTTGGAGACCCGTTCATATGGTACACAATCTTCTTTCAACCTCTCCATATGCTACTCATTGTTTTTTAGACTTGTCCTTGGGCGACCCGTTTCTTTAGCGACCTGTCCTTATGATCTACAGCCTTTTTGAGACAATTCCTTTGGCCATCCGTTCTTTTAGCGAGCTATCCTCATTCTAACCGGTCCTTTTGCTGCCTTTCCGTAGGCTACACAGAATTTTTCAGATTTGTCTTTTGGCGACCCGTTCATTAAGCAACATGTCCTTATGCTAAACGGTCTTTTTGCGGTCTTTGAATATGCTACACAGTATTTTTGAGATTTGTCTTTTAGCGACCCGTTCATTTAGAGATCTCTCCATCTCTCCTTATGCTACCGACTAGTTTTACGAATTGTCCATATGGTATAAATTGTTTTCGAGACTTGTCCTTTGGCGACCCTTTCTCCTAGCGACCTGTCCTTATGCTACCCAGCCTTTTGCGGCCTTTCCATATGACACACAGTATTTTTGAGATTTGACCTTTGGCGACCCGTTCATTTAGCGACCTGTCCTTGTGCAACTCGGTCTTTTACCGGCCTTTCCATTTGCTACACAATGTTTTTGAGAATTGTCCTTTGGCCACCCGTTCTTTTAGCGATCTGTCCTCATTGTAACCCGTCTTTTTGCGGCCTTTCCATATGTTAGACAGTCTTTCTGAGTCTTAATTTTGGCGATCCGTTCATTTAGCAACGTGTCCTTATGCATCCGACTATTTTTACGACCTGTAAATATGGTACACCCAACGGTGAAGGAAACAGTAGGCAAATTGTCGATCACCATTTTCATTGGGTCTGTATTACACAATGTGATGACAATGAATTGAAATAACGACGTCAATAAGCAGGAGCAATGCCTGCTTCGATCCAACATAGTTTCATTCCTCAAAACAACACAGGATGTAGAATAAAAAAGTAATCAAAGTAGTGGTGTACATATTGCTTACCATTATCTTTGCCCTTGACTGTACAAGGTATTTTAGAGACTTGTCTTTTGGCTACCCGTTCTTTTAGCGATCCGTCCATATGCTACCCACTTTTTACGACCTGTTCATATGGTACAAATTGTTTTGAGACAAGTCCTTTATCGACAAGTTATTTTAGAGACCTGTCCTTATGTTACAAGGTCTTTTTTCGGACTTTCCATATGCAACACGGTATCTTTGAGATTTGTCTTTTGGCGAACCTTTTTTTTTTTATCGATCTGTCTTTTCGCGGCCTTTCCACATGCTATACAGTATGTTTGAAATTTGTCCTTTGAAGACCCGTTCTTTCAGCGACCTCTCCATATGCTCCCGAGTCCTTTTTAACCTGTCCATACGCTACACAGTATTTCTGAGACTTGTCCTTCGCCGACCCATTCTTTTAGCGACCTCTCCTTGTGCTAGAGTCTCTTTGCGACATGTTGTTTTGCAACCCGTTCTTTTAGCGATCTGTCCATATGATACCCAGTGTTATTAAGACCTGTTCATATTGTACAAGGTGTTTTTAAGACTTGTCCTTTGACGACCCGTTCTCTTAGCGACTTCTGAGACTTAATTTTGGCGACCCGTTCATTTAGCAACGTGTCCTTATGCAATCGACTATTTTTACGACCTGTACATATGGTACATAGTGTTTTTGAATTTTGTCCTTTGGTGACCAGTCCTTATGCTACCCAGTCTTTTAGACGCCTTTCCATATGCTGCACAGTATATTTGATAATTGCCATTTGGCGACCCGTTCTTTTAGCGATCTCTCCATTTACTACCCAGTCTTTTTTTAAACCTTCCATATGCTACTCATTATTTTTAAGTCTTGTCTTTTGGCGACCCGTCCTTTTAGAGACCTGTCCTTATGCTGTCTGATCTTTTTCGGCTCTTCCATATGCTACACAGTATTTTTTAGACTTGTCTTCTGCAGACCCGTTCCTTTAGCGACGTGTCCTTATGTTCTACAGCTTTTTGAGACTAGTCTTTGTCGACCCTTTCTTTTACCAACTTGTCCTTATGCTACATACTAGTTTAACGAATTGTCCATATGGTATAAACTGTTTTCGAGACTTGTCCTTTGGCCACCCGTTCCTTTAGCGATCTGTCCATATGCTACCTAGACTTTTTACGACCTGTCCATATGTTACAATGTGTTTTTGAGACTTTTCCTTTGGCGAACCGTTCTTTATAGCAACCTCTCCTCATTCTTACCGGTCTTTTTGCGTCCTTTCCATATGCTACACAGTATTTTTGAAATTTGTCTTTTGGCGACCCTTTCTTTTAGACACATGTCCTTATGCTAAACGATCTTTTTGCGGCCTTTGCATATGCTACCCAGTATTTTTGAGATTTGTCCTTTGGAGACCCGTTCATATGGTACACAATCTTCTTTCAACCTCTCCATATGCTACTCATTGTTTTTTAGACTTGTCCTTGGGCGACCCGTTTCTTTAGCGACCTGTCCTTATGATCTACAGCCTTTTTGAGACAATTCCTTTGGCCATCCGTTCTTTTAGCGAGCTATCCTCATTCTAACCGGTCCTTTTGCTGCCTTTCCGTAGGCTACACAGAATTTTTCAGATTTGTCTTTTGGCGACCCGTTCATTAAGCAACATGTCCTTATGCTAAACGGTCTTTTTGCGGTCTTTGAATATGCTACACAGTATTTTTGAGATTTGTCTTTTAGCGACCCGTTCATTTAGAGATCTCTCCATCTCTCCTTATGCTACCGACTAGTTTTACGAATTGTCCATATGGTATAAATTGTTTTCGAGACTTGTCCTTTGGCGACCCTTTCTCCTAGCGACCTGTCCTTATGCTACCCAGCCTTTTGCGGCCTTTCCATATGACACACAGTATTTTTGAGATTTGACCTTTGGCGACCCGTTCATTTAGCGACCTGTCCTTGTGCAACTCGGTCTTTTACCGGCCTTTCCATTTGCTACACAATGTTTTTGAGAATTGTCCTTTGGCCACCCGTTCTTTTAGCGATCTGTCCTCATTGTAACCCGTCTTTTTGCGGCCTTTCCATATGTTAGACAGTCTTTCTGAGTCTTAATTTTGGCGATCCGTTCATTTAGCAACGTGTCCTTATGCATCCGACTATTTTTACGACCTGTAAATATGGTACACCCAACGGTGAAAGAAACAGTAGGCAAATTGTCGATCACCATTTTCATTGGGTCTGTATTACACAATGTGATGACAGTGAATTGAAATAACGACGTCAATAAGCAGGAGCAATGCCTGCTTCGATCCAACATAGTTTCATTCCTCAAAACAACACAGGATGTAGAATAAAAAAGTAATCAAAGTAGTGGTGTACATATTGCTTACCATTATCTTTGCCCTTGACTGTACAAGGTGTTTTAGAGACTTGTCTTTTGGCTACCCGTTCTTTTAGCGATCCGTCCATATGCTACCCACTTTTTACGACCTGTTCATATGGTACAAATTGATTTGAGACAAGTCCTTTATCGACAAGTTATTTTAGAGACCTGTCCTTATGTTACAAGGTCTTTTTTCGGACTTTCCATATGCTACACGGTATCTTTGAGATTTGTCTTTTGGCGAACCTTTTTTTTTTTTATCGATCTGTCTTTTCGCGGCCTTTCCACATGCTATACAGTATGTTTGAAATTTGTCCTTTGAAGACCCGTTCTTTCAGCGACCTCTCCATATGCTCCCGAGTCCTTTTTAACCTGTCCATACGCTACACAGTATTTCTGAGACTTGTCCTTCGCCGACCCATTCTTTTAGCGACCTCTCCTTATGCTAGAGTCTCTTTGCGACAACCCGTTCTTTTAGCGATCTGTCCATATGATACCCAGTGTTATTAAGACCTGTTCATATTGTACAAGGTGTTTTTAAGACTTGTCCTTTGACGACCCGTTCTCTTAGCGACTTCTGAGACTTAATTTTGGCGACCCGTTCATTTAGCAACGTGTCCTTATGCAATCGACTATTTTTACGACCTGTACATATGGAACAAAGTGTTTTGTGAGTTTTGTCTTTTGGTGACCAGTCCTTATGCTACCCAGTCTTTTAGCCGCCTTTCCATATGCTGCACAGTATATTTGGGATTTGGCACTTGGCGACCCGTTCTTTTAGCGATCTCTGCATTTACTACCCAGTCATTTTTCAAACTGTCCATTTGCTGCTCTTTATTTTTAAGTGTTTTTTTTGGCTAGCCGTTCTTTAGAGACCTGTCCTTATGCAATCTGATCTTTTTTCGACTCTTCCATATGCTACACAGTATTTTTAGACTTGTCTTCTGGAGACCCGTTCCTTTAGCGACTTGTCGTTATGTTCTACAGCCTTCTTGAGACTATTTTTTGCGGCCTTTTTACGATCTTTTTGCGGCCTTTGCATATGTTACACAGTATTTTTGAAATTTGTCCTTTGGTGACGCGTTCATATGCTACCCAGTCTTCTTTCAACCTGTACATATGCTACTCATTGTTTCTTAGACTTGTCCTTGGGTGACCCGTTTCTTTAGCGACCTGCCCTTATGATCTATAGCCTTTTTGAGACTATTTCTTTGTCCATCCGTTCAATTAGCGAGCTGTCCTCATTCTAACCGGTCCTTTAGCTGTCTTTACGTAGGCTTCACAGAATTTTTCAGATTTGTCTTTTGGCGACCCGTTCATTAAGCAACATGTTCTTATGCTGAACGGTCTTTTTGCGGCCTTTGAATAAGCTACACCGTATTTTTGAAATTTGTCCTTTATCGACCCGTTCATTTAGAGATCTCTCCATATGCTACACAGTCTTTTTTCAACCTGTCCATATGATACTCTTTGTTTTTTAGACTTGTCTTTGTTCGACTTTTTCCTTTAGCGACCTGTCCTTATGTTCTACAGAATGTTTGAGGCTTGTCCTTTGGCGACCCATTCTTGTAGCATAGTGTCCTTATGCTTCCGACTAATTTTACGAATTGTCTATATGGTATAAACTGTTTTCGAGACTTGTCCTTTGGCGACCCTTTCTCCTAGCGACCTGTTCTTATGATACCCAGTCTTTTTGCGGCCTTTCCATATGACACACAGAATTTTTGAGATTTGACCCTTGGCGACCCGTTCTTTTAGCGACCTCTCATGATGCAACCCGGTCTTTTTCCTCCTTTCCATTTGCTTCACAATGTTTTTGAGAATTGTCTTTAGGCCACCCGTTCTTTTAGCGGCCTGTCTTTCGGCGACCCAGTTTTTTGCTCCCTGTACATATGATACAAAGTGTTTTTGAGAATTGTCTTTTGGCCACCCGTTATTTTAGCGATCTGTCCATATGCTATCTTAGTCTGTTTGCGACCTGTCCACATGGTACAAACTGTTTTTGAGAATTGTCCTTTGTTCACCCGTTCTTTTAGCGACCGGTCCTCATTCTAACCGGTCTTTTTGCAGCCTTTCCATATGTTAGACAGTCTTTCGGAGTCTTAATTTTGGCGATCCGTTCATTTAGCAACGTTTGCTTATGCATCCGACTATTTGTACGACCTGTCCATATGGTACACACAACGGTGAAAGAAACAGTAGGCAAATTGTCGATCACCATTTTCATTGGGTCTGTATTACACAATGTGATGACAATGAATTGAAATAATGACGTCAACAAGCAGGAGCAATGCCTGCTTCGATCCAACATAGTATCATTCCTTGTCTTTGAAACTTGTCCTTTGGCGACCCTTTCCTTTAGCGACCTCTCCTCATTCTTACCGGTCTTTTTGCGTCCTTTCCATATGCTATACAGTATTTTTGAGATTTGTCTTTTGGCGACCTTTCTTTTATACAAATGTCCTTATGATAAACGAACTTTTTGCAGCCTTTGCATACGCTACACAGTATTTTTGAGATTTGTCCTTTGGCGACCCGTTCATATGATACACAGTCTTCTTTCAACCTGTACATATGCTACTCATTGTTTTTTAGACTTGTCCTTGGGTGACCCGTTTCTTTAGCGACCTGCCCTTATGATCTATAGCCTTTTTGAGACTATTTCTTTGGCCATCCGTTCTTTTAGCGAGCTGTCCTCATTCTAACCGTTCCTTTTGCTGCTTTTCCGTAGGCTACACAGAATTTTTCAGATTTGTCTTTTGGCGACCCGTTCATTAAGCAAATGTTCTTATGCTAAACGGTCTTTTTGCGGCCTTTGAATATGCTACACAGTATCTTTGAGATTTGTCCTTTAGCGACCCGTTCATTTAGAGATCTCTCCATATGCTACACAGTCTTTTTTCAACCTGTCCATATGATACTTTTTGTTTTTTAGACTTGTCTTTGTTCGACCCTTTCCTTTAGCGACCTGTCCTTATGTTCTACAGCCTGTTTGAGGCTAGTCCTTTGGCGACCCATTCTTTTAGCAACGTGTCCTTATGCTATCGACTAGTTTTACGAATTGTCCATATGGTATAAACTGTTTTCGAGAATTGTCCTTTGGCCACCCGTTCCTTTAGCGATCTGTCCATATGCTACCTAGTCTTTTTACGACTTGTCCATATGTTACAATGTGTTTTTGAGACTTGTCCTTTGGCGACCCGTTCTTTTAGCGACCTGTCCTCATTTTAACCGGTCCTTTTGCGTCCTTTCCATATGCTACACAGTATTTTTGAGATTTGTATTTTGGCGATCCTTTCTTTTAGACACATGTCCATATGCTAAACGATCTTTTTGCGGCCTTTGAATATGCTACACAGTATTTTTGAGATTTGTCTTTTAGCGACCCGTTCATTTAGAGATCTCTCCATCTCTCCTTATGCTACCGACTAGTTTTACGAATTGTCCATATGGTATAAATTGTTTTCGAGACTTGATCTAAAGCCTTTTTGAGACTATTTCTTTGGCCATCCGTTCTTTTAGCGAGCTGTCCTCACTCTAACAGGTCCTTTTACTGCCTTTCCGTAGGCTACACAGAATTTTGAGATTTGTCTTTTGGTGACCCGTTCATTAAGCAACATGTTCTTATGCTAAAGGGTCTTTTTGCGGTCTTTGAATATGCTACACAGTATTTTTGAGATTTGTCTTTTAGCGACCCGTTCATTTAGAGATCTCTCCATCTCTCCTTATGCTACCGACTAGTTTTACGAATTGTCCATATGGTATAAATTGTTTTCGAGACTTGTCCTTTGGCGACCCTTTCTCCCAGCGACCTGTCCTTATGCTACCCAGCCTTTTGCGGCCTTTCCATATGACACACAGCATTTTTGAGATTTGACCTTTGGCGACCCGTTCATTTAGCGACCTGTCCTTGTGCAACCCGGTCTTTTACCGGCCTTTCCATTTGCTACAGAATGTTTTTGAGAATTGTCCTTTGGCCACCCGTTCTTTTAGCGATCTGTCCTCATTGTAACCCGTCTTTTTGCGGCCTTTCCATATGTTAGACAGTCTTTCTGAGTCTTAATTTTGGCGACCCGTTAATTTAGCAACGTGTCTTTATGCATCCGACTATTTTTACGACCTGCCCATATGGTACACCCAACGGTGAAGGAAACAGTAGGCAAATTGTCGATCACCATTTTCAATGGGTCTGTATTACACAATGTGATGACAATGAATTGAAATAATGACGTCAATAAGCAGGAGCAATGCCTGCTTCGATCCAACATAGATTCATTCCTCAAAACAACACAGGATGTAGAATAGAAAAGTAATCAAAGTAGTGATGTACAATTTGCCTACCATTATCTTTGACCTTGACTGTACAAGGTTTTTTAGAGACTTGTGCTTTGGCCACCCGTTTTTTTAACGATCCGTCCATATGCTACCCACTTTTTACGACCTGTTCATATGGTACAAACTGTTTTGAGACAAGTCCTTTGGCGACCCGTTCTTATAGAGACCTGTCCTTATGCCAGTGGCGTACGCAAGGGGGGGGGGGTTACCGGGTTTAAACCTTCCCCTTGAGCTTATGAAATATTATGGAAAATGCTGTAGAAAAAATTAAAAATGGCTAATTTATCACAGTCTCGAAAACAGTTTATACAATATGGACAATTCGTTAAACTAGTCGGTAGCATAAGAACACGTTGGTAAAAGAATGGGTCGCCAAAGTTCGTCTCAAAAAGGCTGTAGAACATAAGGAAAGGTCTCTAAAGGAACGGGTCTCCAGAAGACAAGTCTAAAAAATTCTGTGTAGCATACGGAAGAGCCGAAAAAGATCAGATTAGGTAGGTTTCTAAAAGTACGGGTCGCCAAAAGACAAGGCTTAAAAATAGTGAGTAGCATATGGACAGTTTAAAAAAAAGACTGGGTAGTAAATGCAGAGATCGCTAAAAGAACGGGTCGCCAAATGGCAATTCTCAAATATACTGTGCAGCATATGGAAAGGCGGCTAAAAGACTGGGTAGCATAAGGACTGGTCACCAAAGGACAAAATTCACAAACACTTTGTACCATATGTGCAGGTCGTAAAAATAGTCGATTGCATAAGGACACGTTGCTAAATGAACGGGTCGCCAAAATTAAGTCTCAGAAGTCGATAAGAGAACGGGTCGTCAAAGGACAAGTCTTAAAAACACGTTGTACCATCTGAACAAGTCGTAAATAAACTGGGTAGCATATGGACAGATCGCTAAAAGAACGGGTCGTCAAAGGACAAGTCATAAAAACACTTTGTAACATATGAACAGGTCGTATATACACTGGGTAGCATATGGACAGATCGCTAAAAGAACGGGCCGCCAAACAGCATGTATCAATGAGACTGTAGCATAAGGAGAGGTAGCTAAAAAAGAATGGGTCTCCGAAGGACAAGTCTCAGAAATACTGTGTAGCGTATGGACAGGTTAAAAAGGACTAGGGAGCATATGGAGATGTCGCTGAAAGAACGGGTCGCCAAAGGACTAGTCTCAAAACACTTTGTACGATATGAACACGTCGTAAAAAGTGAGTAGCATATGGACGGATCGCAAAAAGAACGGGTAGCCAAAGGACAAGTCTCAAAAACACCTTGTACAGACAAGGGCAAAGATAATGGTAGGCAAATGGTACACCACTACTTTCATCACTTTTTTATTCTACATCCTGTGTTGTTTTGAGGGATGAAAGTATGTTGGATCGAAGCAGGCATTGCTCCGGCTTATTGTCGTCATTATTTCAATTCATAGTCATCACATTGTGTAACACAGACCAAATGAAAGTGGTGATCGACAATTTGCCTACTGTTTCTTTCACCGTTGGGTCTACCATATGGACAGGTCGTAAAAATAGTCGGATGCATAAAGATACGTTGCTAAATGAACGGGTCACCAAAATTAAGACTCACAAAGACTGTCTAACATATGGAAAGGCCGCAACAAGACCGGTTCCATAGAGGACAGGTCGCTAAAAGAATTGTAGACAAAGGACAATTCTCAAAAACGCTTTGTACCATATCGAGAGGTCGTAAACAGACTAAGATAGCATATAGACAGATCGCTAAAAGAACGGGTGGCCAAAAGACAATTCTCAAAAACACTTTGTATCATATGTACAGGGAGCAAAAAACTGGGTCGAAGAAAGACTGGCCGCTAAAAGAACGGGTGGCCAAAAAACAATTCTCAAAAACATTGTGTAGCAAATGGAAATGCCGGTAAAAGTTCGGGTTGCATCAGGACAGGTCGCTAAATGAACGGGTCACCAAAGGTTAAATCTCAAAAATACTGTGTGTCATATGGAAAGGCCGCAAAAAGACTGGGTAGCATAAGGACAGGTCATTAGAAGAACGGGTCGCCAAAGGACAAGTCTTGAAAACAGTTTATACCATATGGAAAATTCGTAAAACTAGTCGGTAGCATAAGGACACGTTGCTAAAAGAATGGGTCGCCAAAAAACTAGCCTCAAACAGGCTGTAGAACATAAGGACAGGTCGCTAAAGGAAAGGGTCGAACAAAGACAAGTCTAAAAAACAAAGAGTATCATATGGACAGGTTGAAAAAAGACTGTGTAGCATATGGAGAGATCTCTAAATGAACGGGTCGCTAAAGGACAAATCTCAAAAATACTGTGTAGCATATTCAAAGGCCGCAAAAAGAGCGTTTAGCATAAGTACATGTTGCTTAATGAACGGGTCGCCAAAAGACAAATCTGAAAAATTCTATGTAGCCTACGGAAAAGCAGCAAAAGGACCGGTTAGAATGAGGACTGCTCGCTAAAAGAATGGATGGCCAAAGGAATAGTCTCAAAAAGGCTGTAGATCATAAGGGCAGGTCGCTAAAGGAACGGGTCGCCCAAGGAGAAGTCTAAAAAACAATGAGTAGCATATGGAGAAGTTGAAAGAAGATTGTGTACCATATGAACGGGTCGCCAAAGGACAAATCTCAAAAATACTGTGTTGCATATGCAAAGGCCGCAAAAAGATCGTTTAGCATAAGGGCATGTGTCTAAAAGAAAGGATCGCCAAAAGAAAAATTTCAAAAATACTGTGTAGCATATGGAAAGGACGCAAAAAGACCGGTAAGAATGAGGAGAGGTCGCTAAAAGGACGGTTCGCCAAAGGAAAAGTCTCAAAAACACATTGTAACATATGGACAGGTAGTAAAAAGACTAGGTAGCATATGGACAGATCGCTAAAGGAACGGGTGGCCAAAGGACAAGTCTCGAAAACAGTTTATACCATATGGACAATTCGTTAAACTAGTCGGTAGCATAAGGACACGTTGGTAAAAGAATGGGTCGCCAAAGTTCGTCTCAAAAAGGCTGTAGAACATAAGGAAAGGTCTCTAAAGGAACGGGTCTCCAGAAGACAAGTCTAAAAAATACTGTGTAGCATACGGAAGAGCCGAAACAGATCAGATTAGGTAGGTTTCTAAAAGTACGGGTCGCCAAAAGACAAGGCTTAAAAATAGTGAGTAGCATATCGACAGTTTAAAAAAAGACTGGGTAGTAAATGCAGAGATCGCTAAAAGAACGGGTCGCCAAATGGCAATTCTCAAATATACTGTGCAGCATATGGAAAGGCGGCTAAAAGACTGGGTAGCATAAGGAATGGTCACCAAAGGATAGAAATTACAAACACTTTGTACCATATGTACAGGTCGTAAAAATAGTCGATTGAATAAGGACACGTTGCTAAATGAATGGGTCGCCAAAATTAAGACTCAGAAAGACTGTCTAACATATTGAAAGGCATCAAAAAGACCGGTTAGAATGAGGACAGGTCGCTAAAAGAACGGGTGGACAAAGGACAATTGTCAAAAACACTTTGTACCATATCGGCAGGTCGTAAACAGACTAAGATAGCATATGGACAGATCGCTAAAAGAACGGATGGCCAAAAGACAATTCCCAAAAACACTTTGTATCATATGTACAGGGAGCAAGAAACTGGGTCGCCGAAAGACTGGCCGCTAAAAGAACGGGTGGCCAAAGGACAATTTTCAAAAACATTATGTAGCAAATTGAAAGACCGGTAAAAGTCCGGGTTGCATCAGGACAGGTCGCTAAATGAACGGGTCACCAAAGGTCAAATCTCAAAAATACTGTGTGTCATATGGAAAGGCCGCAAAAAGACTGGGTAGCATAAGGACAGGTCGCTAGAAGAACGGGTCGCCAAAGGACTAGCCTCAAAGACGCTGTAGAACATAAGGACAGGTCGCTAAAGGAAGGGGTCGAACAAAGACAAGTTTAAAAAACAAAGAGTATCATATGGACAGGTTGAAACAAGATTGTATACCATATGAACGGGTCGCCAAAGGACAAGTCTCGAAAACAGTTTATACCATATGGACAATTCGTAAAACTAGTCGGTAGCATAAGGACACGTTGCTAAAAGAATGGGTCGCCAAAGTTCTAGTCTCAAAAAGGCCGTAGAACATAAGGAAAGGTCTCTAAAGGAACGGGTCTCCAGAAGACAAGTCTAAAAAATACTGTGTAGCATACGGAAGAGCCGAAAAAGATCAGATTAGGTAGGTTTCTAAAAGTACGGGGCGCCAATAGACAAGGCTTAAAAATAGTGAGTAGCATATGGACAGTTTAAAAAAAAGACTGGGTAGTAAATGCAGAGATCGCTAAAAGAACGGGTCACCAAATGGCAATTCTCAAATATACTGTGCAGCATATGGAAAAGCGGCTAAAAGACTGGGTAGCATAAGGGCTGGTCACCAAAGGACAAAACTCACAAACACTTTGTACCATAAGTGCACGTCGTAAAAATAGTCGATTGCATAAGGACACGTTGCTAAATGAACGGGTCGCCAAAATTAAGTCTCAGAAGTCGATAAGAGAACGGGTCGTCAAAGGACAAGTCTTAAAAACACTTTGTACCTTCTGAACAAGTCGTAAATAAACTGGGTAGCATATGGACAGATCGCTAAAAGAACGGGTCGCCAAAGAGCATGTCTCAAAGAGACTGTAGCATAAAGAGTGGTAGCTAAAAGAATGGGTCGCCGAAGGACAAGTCTCAGAAATACTGTGTAGCGTATGGACAGGTTAAAAAGGACTCGGGAGCATATGGAGAGGTCGCTGAAAGAACGGGTCGCCAAAGGACTAGTCTCAAAACACTTTGTACCATATGAACAGGTCGTAAAAAGTGAGTAGCATATGGACGGATCGCAAAATGAACGGGTAGGCAAATTACAATTCTCTAAAGCACCTTGTACAGACAACGACAAAGATAATGGTAGGCAAATGGTACACCACTACTTCCATTACTTTTTTATTCTACATCATGTGTTGTTTTGTAGAATGAAACTATGTTGGATCGAAGCAGGCATTGCTCCTGCTTATTGGCGTCATTATTTCAATTCATTGTCATCACATTGTGTAACACAGACCCAATGAAAATGGTGATCGACAATTTGCCTACTGTTTCTTTCACCGTTGGGTGTACCATATGGACAGGTCGTAAAAATAGTCGGATGCATAAGGACACGTTGCTAAATGAACGGGTCGCCAAAATTAAGACTCACAAAGACTGTCTAACATATGGAAAGGCCCCAACAAGACCGGTTCCATAGAGGACAGGTCGCTAAAAGAATTGTGGACAAAGGACAATTCTCAAAAACGCTTTGTACCATATCGAGAGGTCGTAAACAGACTAAGATTGCATATAGACAGATCGCTAAAAGAACGGGTGGCCAAAAGACAATTCTCAAAAACACTTTGTATCATATGTACAGGGAGCAAAAAACTGGGTCGAAGAAAGACTGGCCGCTAAAAGAACGGGTGGCCAAAGGAAAATTCTCAAAAACATTGTGTAGCAAATGGAAATGCCGGTAAAAATTCGGGTTGCATCAGGACAGGTCGCTAAATGAACGGGTCACCAAAGGTCAGATCTCAAAAATACTGTGTGTCATATGGAAAGGCCGCAAAAAGACTGGGTAGCATAAGGACAGGTCATTAGAAGAACGGGTCGCCAAAGGACAAGTCTTGAAAACAGTTTATACCATATGGAAAATTCGTAAAACTAGTCGGTAGCATAAGGACACGTTGCTAAAAGAATGGGTCGCCAAAGGACGAGCCTCAAACAGGCTGTAGAACATAAGGACAGGTCGCTAAAGGAATGGGTCGAACAAAGACAAGTCTAAAAAACAAAGAGTATCATATGGACAGGTTGAAAAAAGACTGTGTAGCATATGGAGAGATCTCTAAATGAACGGGTCGCTAAAGGACAAATCTCAAAAATACTGTGTAGCATATTCAAAGGCCGCAAAAAGACCGTTTAGCATAAGTACATGTTGCTTAATGAACGGGTCGCCAAAAGACAAATCTGAAAAATTCTGTGTAGCCTACGGAAAAGCAGCAAAAGTACCGGTTAGAATGAGGACTGCTCGCTAAAAGAACGGATGGCCAAAGGAATAGTCTCAAAAAGGCTGTAGATCATAAGGACAGGTCGCTAAAGGAACGGGTCGCCCAAGGACAAGTCTAAAAAACAATGAGTAGCATATGGAGAGGTTGAAAGAAGATTGTGTACCGTATGAACGGGTCGCCAAAGGACAAATCTCAAAAATACTGTGTAGCATATGCAAAGGCTTCAAAAAGATCGTTTAGCATAAGGACATGTGTCTAAAAGAAAGGGTCGCCAAAAGACAAATTTCAAAAATACTGTGTAGCATATGGAAAGGACGCAAAAAGACCGGTAAGAATGAGGAGAGGTCGCTAAAAGAACGGTTCGCCAAGGGAAAAGTCTCAAAAACACATTGTAACATATGGACAGGTAGTAAAAAGACTAGGTAGCATATGTACAGATCGCTAAAGGAACGGGTGGCCAAAGGACAAGTCTCGAAAACAGTTTATACCATATGGACAATTCGTTAAACTAGTCGGTAGCATAAGGACACGTCGGTAAAAGAATGGGTCGCCAAAGTTCGTCTCAAAAAGGCTGTAGAACATAAGGAAAGGTCTTTAAAGGAACGGGTCTCCAGAAGACAAGTCTAAAAAATACTGTGTAGCATACGGAAGAGCCGAAATGGATCAGATTAGGTAGGTTTCTAAAAGTACGGGTCGCCAAAAGACAAGGCTTAAAAATAGTGAGTAGCATATGGACAGTTTAAAAAAAAGACTGGGTAGTAAATGCAGAGATCGCTAAAAGAACGGGTCGCCAAATGGCAATTCTCAAATATACTCTGCAGCATATGGAAAGGCGGCTAAAAGACTGGGTAGCATAAGGACTGGTCACCAAAGGACAAAACTCACAAACACTTTGTACCATATGTGCAGGTCGTAAAAATAGTCGATTGCATAAGGACACGTTGCTAAATGAACGGGTCGCCAAAATTAAGTCTCAGAAGTCGATAAGAGAACGGGTCGTCAAAGGACAAGTCTTAAAAACACTTTGTACCATCTGAACAAGTCGTAAATAAACTGGGTAGCATATAGACAGATCGCTAAAAGAACGGGTCGTCAAAGGACAAGTCTTAAAAACACTTTGTAACATATGAACAGGTCGTATATACACTGGGTAGCATATGGACAGATCGCTAAAAGAACGGGTCGCCAAACAGCATGTATCAATGAGACTGTAGCATAAGGAGAGGTAGCTAAAAAAGAATGGGTCTCCGAAGGACAAGTCTCAGAAATACTGTGTAGCGTATGGACAGGTTAAAAAGGACTAGGGAGCATATGGAGAGGTCGCTGAAAGAACGGGTCGCCAAAGGACTAGTCTCAAAACACTTTGTACGATATGAACACGTCGTAAAAAGTGAGTAGCATATGGACGGATCGCAAAAAGAACAGGTAGCCAAAGGACAAGTCTCAAAAACACCTTGTACAGACAAGGGCAAAGATAATGGTAGGCAAATGGTACACCACTACTTTCATCACTCTTTTGTTCTACATCCTGTGTTGTTTTGAGGGCTGAAAGTATGTTGGATCGAAGCAGGAATTGCTCGTGCTTATTGCCGTCATTATTTCAATTCATTGTCATCACATTGTGTAACACAGACACAATGAAAATGGTGATCGACAATTTGCTTACTGTTTCTTTCACCGTTGGGTGTACCATATGGACAGGTCGTAAAAATAGTCGGATGCATAAGGACACGTTGCTAAATGAACGGGTCGCCAAAATTAAGACTCAAAAAGACTGTCTAACATATGGAAAGGCCCCAACAAGACCTGTTACATAGAGGACAGGTCGCTAAAAGAATTGTGGACAAAGGACAATTCTCAAGAACATTGTGTAGCAAATGAAAATGCCGGTAAAAGTTCGGGTTGCATCAGGACAGGTCGCTAAATGAACGGGTCACCAAAGGTCAAATCTCAAAAATACTGTGTGTCATATGGAAAGGCCGCAAAAAGACTGGGTAGCATAAGGACAGGTCATTAGAAGATCGGGTCGCCAAAGGACAAGTCTCGAAAACAGTTTATACCATATGGAAAATTCGTAAAACAAGTCGGTAGCATAAGGACACGTTGCTAAAAGAATGGGTCGCCAAAGGACGAGCCTCAAACAGGCTGTAGAACATAAGGACAGGTCGCTAAAGGAAAGGGTCGAACAAAGACAAGTCTAAAAAACAAAGAGTATCATATGGACAGGTTGAAAAAAGACTGTGTAGCATATGGAGAGATCTCTAAATGAACGGGTCGCTAAAGGACAAATCTCAAAAATACTGTGTAGCATATTCAAAGGCCGCAAAAAGACCGTTTAGCATAAGTACATGTTGCTTAATGAACGGGTCGCCAAAAGACAAATCTGAAAAATTCTGTGTAGCCTACGGAAAAGCAGCAAAAGGACCGGTTAGAATGAGGACTGCTCGCTAAAAGAACGGATGGCCAAAGGAATAGTCTCAAAAAGGTTGTAGATCATAAGGACAGGTCGCTAAAGGAACGGGTCACCCAAGGACAAGTCTATAAAACAATGAGTAGCATATGGAGAGGTTGAAAGAAGATTGTGTACCATATGAACGGGTCTCCAGAAGACAAGTCTAAAAAATACTGTGTAGCATACGGAAGAGCCGAAATGGATCAGATTAGGTAGGTTTCTAAAAGTACGGGTCGCCAAAAGACAAGGCTTAAAAATAGTGAGTAGCATATGGACAGTTTAAAAAAAAGACTGGGTAGTAAATGCAGAGATCGCTAAAAGAACGGGTCGCCAAATGGCAATTCTCAAATATACTGTGCAGCATATGGAAAGGCGGCTAAAAGACTGGGTAGCATAAGGTCTGGTCACCAAAGGACAAAACTCACAAACACTTTGTACCATATGTGCAAGTCGTAAAAATAGTCGATTGCATAAGGACACGTTGCTAAATGAACGGGTCGCCAAAATTAAGTCTCAGAAGTCGATAAGAGAACGGGTCGTCAAAGGACAAGTCTTAAAAACACTTTGTACCATCTGAACAAGTCGTAAATAAACTGGGTAGCATATGGACAGATCGCTAAAAGAACGGGTCGTCAAAGGACAAGTCTTAAAAACACTTTGTAACATATGAACAGGTCGTATATACACTGGGTAGCAAATGGACAGATCGCTAAAAGAACGGGTCGCCAAACAGCATGTATCAATGAGACTGTAGCATAAGGAGAGGTAGCTAAAAAAGAATGGGTCTCCGAAGGACAAGTCTCAGAAATACTGTGTAGCGTATGGACAGGTTAAAAAGGACTAGGGAGCATATGGAGAGGTCGCTGAAAGAACGGGTCGCCAAAGGACTAGTCTCAAAACACTTTGTACGATATGAACACGTCGTAAAAAGTGAGTAGCATATGGACGGATCGCAAAAACAACGTGTAGCCAAAGGACAAGTCTCTAAAACACCTTGTACAGACAAGTACAAAGATAATGGTAGGCAAATGGTACACCACTACTTTCATCACTTTTTTATTCTACATCCTGTGTTGTTTTGAGGGATGAAAGTATGTTGGATCGAAGCAGGAATTGCTCGTGCTTATTGTCGTCATTATTTCAATTCATTGTCATCACATTGTGTAACACAGACCCAATGAAAATGGTGATCGACAATTTGCTTACTGTTTCTTTCACCGTTGGGTGTACCATATGGACAGGTCGTAAAAATAGTCGGATACATAAGGACACGTTGCTAAATGAACGGGTCGCCAAAATTAAGACTCAGAAAGACTGTCTAACATATGGAAAGGCCGCAACAAGACCGGTTACATAGAGGACAGGTCGCTAAAAGAATTGTGGACAAAGGACAATTCTCAAAAACGCTTTGTACCATATCGAGAGGTCGTAAACAGACTAAGATAGCATATGGACAGATCGCTAAAAGAACGGGTGGCCAAAAGACAATTCTCAAAAACAATGTGTATCATATGTACAGGGATCAAAAAACTGGGTCGAAGAAAGACTGGCCGCTAAAAGAACGGGTGGCCAAAGGAAAATTCTCAAGAACATTGTGTAGCAAATGAAAATGCCGGTAAAAGTTCGGGTTGCATCAGGACAGGTCGCTAAATGAACGGGTCACCAAAGGTCAAATCTCAAAAATACTGTGTGTCATATGGAAAGGCCGCAAAAAGACTGGGTAGCATAAGGACAGGTCATTAGAAGATCGGGTCGCCAAAGGACAAGTCTCGAAAACAGTTTATACCATATGGAAAATTCGTAAAACAAGTCGGTAGCATAAGGACACGTTGCTAAAAGAATGGGTCGCGAAAGGACGAGCCTCAAACAGGCTGTAGAACATAAGGACAGGTCGCTAAAGGAAAGGGTCGAACAAAGACAAGTCTAAAAAACAAAGAGTATCATATGGACAGGTTGAAAAAAGACTGTGTAGCATATGGAGAGATCTCTAAATGAACGGGTCGCTAAAGGACAAATCTCAAAAATACTGTGTAGCATATTCAAAGGCCGCAAAAAGACCGTTTAGCATAAGTACATGTTGCTTAATGAACGGGTCGCCAAAAGACAAATCTGAAAAATTCTGTGTAGCCTACGGAAAAGCAGCAAAAGGACCGGTTAGAATGAGGACTGCTCGCTAAAAGAACGGATGGCCAAAGGAATAGTCTCAAAAAGGTTGTAGATCATAAGGACAGGTCGCTAAAGGAACGGGTCACCCAAGGACAAGTCTATAAAACAATGAGTAGCATATGGAGAGGTTGAAAGAAGATTGTGTACCATATGAACGGGTCGCCAAAGGACAAATCTCAAAAATACTGTGTAGCATATGGAAAGGACGCAAAAAGACCGGTAAGAAAGAGGAGAGGTCGCTAAAAGAACGGTTCGCCAAGGGAAAAGTCTCAAAAACACATTGTAACATATGGACAGGTAGTAAAAAGACTAGATAGCATATGGACAGATCGCTAAAGGAACGGGTGGCCAAAGGACAAGTCTCGAAAACAGTTTATACCATATGGACAATTCGTTAAACTAGTCGGTAGCATAAGGACACGTTGGTAAAAGAATGGGTCGCCAAAGTTCGTCTCAAAAAGGCTGTAGAACATAAGGAAAGGTCTCTAAAGGAACGGGTCTCCAGAAGACAAGTCTAAAAAATACTGTGTAGCATACGGAAGAGCCGAAATGGATCAGATTAGGTAGGTTTCTAAAAGTACGGGTCGCCAAAAGACAAGGCTTAAAAATAGTGAGTAGCATATGGACAGTTTAAAAAAAAGACTGGGTAGTAAATGCAGAGATCGCTAAAAGAACGGGTCGCCAAATGGCAATTCTCAAATATACTGTGCAGCATATGGAAAGGCGGCTAAAAGACTGGGTAGCATAAGGTCTGGTCACCAAAGGACAAAACTCACAAACACTTTGTACCATATGTGCAAGTCGTAAAAATAGTCGATTGCATAAGGACACGTTGCTAAATGAACGGGTCGCCAAAATTAAGTCTCAGAAGTCGATAAGAGAACGGGTCGTCAAAGGACAAGTCTTAAAAACACTTTGTACCATCTGAACAAGTCGTAAATAAACTGGGTAGCATATGGACAGATCGCTAAAAGAACGGGTCGTCAAAGGACAAGTCTTAAAAACACTTTGTAACATATGAACAGGTCGTATATACACTGGGTAGCAAATGGACAGATCGCTAAAAGAACGGGTCGCCAAACAGCATGTATCAATGAGACTGTAGCATAAGGAGAGGTAGCTAAAAAAGAATGGGTCTCCGAAGGACAAGTCTCAGAAATACTGTGTAGCGTATGGACAGGTTAAAAAGGACTAGGGAGCATATGGAGAGGTCGCTGAAAGAACGGGTCGCCAAAGGACTAGTCTCAAAACACTTTGTACGATATGAACACGTCGTAAAAAGTGAGTAGCATATGGACGGATCGCAAAAACAACGGGTAGCCAAAGGACAAGTCTCTAAAACACCTTGTACAGACAAGGGCAAAGATAATGGTAGGCAAATGGTACACCACTACTTTCATCACTCTTTTATTCTACATCCTGTGTTGTTTTGAGGGATGAAAGTATGTTGGATCGAAGCAGGAATTGCTCGTGCTTATTGTCGTCATTATTTCAATTCATTGTCATCACATTGTGTAACACAGACCCAATGAAAATGGTGATCGACAATTTGCTTACTGTTTCTTTCACCGTTGGGTGTACCATATGGACAGGTCGTAAAAATAGTCGGATACATAAGGACACGTTGCTAAATGAACGGGTCGCCAAAATTAAGACTCAGAAAGACTGTCTAACATATGGAAAGGCCGCAACAAGACCGGTTACATAGAGGACAGGTCGCTAAAAGAATTGTGGACAAAGGACAATTCTCAAAAACGCTTTGTACCATATCGAGAGGTCGTAAACAGACTAAGATAGCATATGGACAGATCGCTAAAAGAACGGGTGGCCAAAAGACAATTCTCAAAAACAATGTGTATCATATGTACAGGGATAAAAAAACTGGGTCGAAGAAAGACTGGTCGCTAAAAGAACGGGTGGCCAAAGGAAAATTCTCAAGAACATTGTGTAGCAAATGGAAATGCCGGTAAAAGTTCGGGTTGCATCAGGACAGGTCGCTAAATGAACGGGTCACCAAAGGTCAAATCTCAAAAATACTGTGTGTCATATGGAAAGGCCGCAAAAAGACTGGGTAGCATAAGGACAGGTCATTAGAAGAACGGGTCGCCAAAGGACAAGTCTTGAAAACAGTTTATACCATATGGAAAATTCGTAAAACTAGTCGGTAGCATAAGGACACGTTGCTAAAAGAATGGGTCGCCAAAGGACGAGCCTCAAACAGGCTGTAGAACATAAGGACAGGTCGCTAAAGGAAAGGGTCGAACAAAGACAAGTCTAAAAACAAAGAGTATCATATGGACAGGTTGAAAAAAGACTGTGTAGCATATGGAGAGATCTCTAAATGAACGGGTCGCTAAAGGACAAATCTCAAAAATACTGTGTAGCATATTCAAAGGCCGCAAAAAGACCGTTTAGCATAAGTACATGTTGCTTAATGAACGGGTCGCCAAAAGACAAATCTGAAAAATTCTGTGTAGCCTACGGAAAAGCAGCAAAAGGACCGGTTAGAATGAGGACTGCTCGCTAAAATAACGGATGGCCAAAGGAATAGTCTCAAAAAGGTTGTAGATCATAAGGAGAGGTCGCTAAAGAACGGGTCGCCCAAGGACAAGTCTATAAAACAATGAGTAGCATATGGAGAGGTTGAAAGAAGATTGTGTACCATATGAACGGGTCGCCAAAGGACAAATCTCAAAAATACTGTGTAGCACATGCAGAGGCCGCAAAAAGATCGTTTAGCATAAGGACATGTGTCTAAAAGAAAGGGTCGCCAAAAGACAAATTTCATAAATACTGTGTAGCATATGGAAATAAAGCAAAAGGACCGGTAAGAATGAGGAGAGGTCGCTAAAAGAACGGTTCGCCAAAGGAAAAGTCTCAAAAACACATTGTAACATATGGACAGGTAGTAAAAAGACTAGGTAGCATATCGACAGATCGCTAAAGGAACGGGTGGTTAAAGGACAAGTCCCGAAAACAGTTTATACCATATGGACAATTCGTTAAACTAGTCGGTAGCATATGGACACGTTGGTTAAAGAATGGGTCGCCAAAGTTCTAGTCTCAAAAAGGCTGTAGAACATAAGGAAAGGTCTCTAAAGGAACGGGTCTCCAGAAGACAAGTCTAAAAAATACTGTGTAGCATACGGAAGAGCCGAAAAAGATCAGATAGCATAAGGACAGGTAGGTCTCTAAAAGTACGGGTCGCCAAAAGACAATGCTTAAAAATAGTGAGTAGCATATGGACAGTTTAAAAAAAGACTGGGTAGTAAATGCAGAGATCGCTAAAAGAACGGGTCGCCAAATGGCAATTCTCAAATATACTGTGCAGCATATGGAAAGGCGGCTAACAGACTGGGTAGCATAAGGACTAGTCACCAAAGGATAAAATTCACAAACACTTTGTACCATATGTACAGGTCGTAAAAATAGTCGATTGCATAAGGACACGTTTCTAAATGAAAGGGTCGCCAAAATTAAGTCTCAGAAGTCGATAAGAGAACGGGTCGTCAAAGGACAAGTCTTAAAAACACTTTGTACCATCTGAACAAGTCGTAAATAAACTGGGTAGCATATGGACAGATCGCTAAAAGAACGGGTCGTCAAAGGACAAGTCTTAAAAACACTTTGTAACATATGAACAGGTCGTATATACACTGGGTAGCAAATGGACAGATCGCTAAAAGAACGGGTCGCCAAACAGCATGTATCAATGAGACTGTAGCATAAGGAGAGGTAGCTAAAAAAGAATGGGTCTCCGAAGGACAAGTCTCAGAAATACTGTGTAGCGTATGGACAGGTTAAAAAGGACTAGGGAGCATATGGAGAGGTCGCTGAAAGAACGGGTCGCCAAAGGACTAGTCTCAAAACACTTTGTACGATATGAACACGTCGTAAAAAGTGAGTAGCATATGGACGGATCGCAAAAAGAACAGGTAGCCAAAGGACAAGTCTCTAAAACACCTTGTACAGACAAGGGCAAAGATAATGGTAGGCAAATGGTACACCACTACTTTCATCACTCTTTTATTCTACATCCTGTGTTGTTTTGAGGGATGAAAGTATGTTGGATCGAAGCAGGAATTGCTCGTGCTTATTGTCGTCATTATTTCAATTCATTGTCATCACATTGTGTAACACAGACCCAATGAAAATGGTGATCGACAATTTGCTTACTGTTTCTTTCACCGTTGGGTGTACCATATGGACAGGTCGTAAAAATAGTCGGATACATAAGGACACGTTGCTAAATGAACGGGTCGCCAAAATTAAGACTCAGAAAGACTGTCTAACATATGGAAAGGCCGCAACAAGACCGGTTACATAGAGGACAGGTCGCTAAAAGAATTGTGGACAAAGGACAATTCTCAAAAACGCTTTGTACCATATCGAGAGGTCGTAAACAGACTAAGATAGCATATGGACAGATCGCTAAAAGAACGGGTGGCCAAAAGACAATTCTCAAAAACAATGTGTATCATATGTACAGGGATAAAAAAACTGGGTCGAAGAAAGACTGGTCGCTAAAAGAACGGGTGGCCAAAGGAAAATTCTCAAGAACATTGTGTAGCAAATGGAAATGCCGGTAAAAGTTCGGGTTGCATCAGGACAGGTCGCTAAATGAACGGGTCACCAAAGGTCAGATCTCAAAAATACTGTGTGTCATATGGAAAGGCCGCAAAAAGACTGGGTAGCATAAGGACAGGTCATTAGAAGAACGGGTCGCCAAAGGACAAGTCTTGAAAACAGTTTATACCATATGGAAAATTCGTAAAACTAGTCGGTAGCATAAGGACACGTTGCTAAAAGAATGGGTCGCCAAAGGACGAGCCTCAAACAGGCTGTAGAACATAAGGACAGGTCGCTAAAGGAAAGGGTCGAACAAAGACAAGTCTAAAAACAAAGAGTATCATATGGACAGGTTGAAAAAAGACTGTGTAGCATATGGAGAGATCTCTAAATGAACGGGTCGCTAAAGGACAAATCTCAAAAATACTGTGTAGCATATTCAAAGGCCGCAAAAAGACCGTTTAGCATAAGTACATGTTGCTTAATGAACGGGTCGCCAAAAGACAAATCTGAAAAATTCTGTGTAGCCTACGGAAAAGCAGCAAAAGGACCGGTTAGAATGAGGACTGCTCGCTAAAATAACGGATGGCCAAAGGAATAGTCTCAAAAAGGTTGTAGATCATAAGGAGAGGTCGCTAAAGAACGGGTCGCCCAAGGACAAGTCTATAAAACAATGAGTAGCATATGGAGAGGTTGAAAGAAGATTGTGTACCATATGAACGGGTCGCCAAAGGACAAATCTCAAAAATACTGTGTAGCACATGCAGAGGCCGCAAAAAGATCGTTTAGCATAAGGACATGTGTCTAAAAGAAAGGGTCGCCAAAAGACAAATTTCAAAAATACTGTGTAGCATATGGAAATAAAGCAAAAGGACCGGTAAGAATGAGGAGAGGTCGCTAAAAGAACGGTTCGCCAAAGGAAAAGTCTCAAAAACACATTGTAACATATGGACAGGTAGTAAAAAGACTAGGTAGCATATCGACAGATCGCTAAAGGAACGGGTGGTTAAAGGACAAGTCCCGAAAACAGTTTATACCATATGGACAATTCGTTAAACTAGTCGGTAGCATATGGACACGTTGGTTAAAGAATGGGTCGCCAAAGTTCTAGTCTCAAAAAGGCTGTAGAACATAAGGAAAGGTCTCTAAAGGAACGGGTCTCCAGAAGACAAGTCTAAAAAATACTGTGTAGCATACGGAAGAGCCGAAAAAGATCAGATAGCATAAGGACAGGTAGGTCTCTAAAAGTACGGGTCGCCAAAAGACAATGCTTAAAAATAGTGAGTAGCATATGGACAGTTTAAAAAAAGACTGGGTAGTAAATGCAGAGATCGCTAAAAGAACGGGTCGCCAAATGGCAATTCTCAAACATACTGTGCAGCATATGGAAAGGCGGCTAACAGACTGGGTAGCATAAGGACTAGTCACCAAAGGATAAAATTCACAAACACTTTGTACCATATGTACAGGTCGTAAAAATAGGCGATTGCATAAGGACACGTTGCTAAATGAACGGGTCGCCAAAATTAAGTTTCAGAAGTCGCTAAGAGAACGGGTCGTCAAAGGACAAGTCTTAAAAACACTTTGTAACATATGAACAGGTCGTAAATAGACTGGGTAGCATATGGACAGATCGCTAAAAAACGTTTCGCCAAACAGCATGTATCAATGAGACAGTAGCATAAGGAGAGGTAGCTAAAAGAATGGGTCGCCGAAGGACAAGTCTCAGAAATAGTGTGTAGCGTATGGACAGGTTAAAAAGGACTCGGGAGCATATGGAGAGGTCGCTGAAAGAACGGGTCGTCAAAGGACAAATTTCAAACATACTGTATAGCATGTGGAAAGGCCGCGAAAAGACAAATTCAAAAAAAAATTTCGCCAAAAGACAAATCTCAAAGATACTGTGTAGCATATGGAAAGTCCGCAAACAGATCGTGTAGCATATGGACTGTTTTCTAAAAGAACGGGTCGCCAAAGGACTAGTCTGAAAACACTTTGTACCTTATGAACAGGTAGTAAAAAGTGGGTAGCATATGGACGGATCGCTAAAAGAACGGGTAGCCAAAGGACAAGTCTCTAAAACACCTTGTACAGACAAGGGCAAAGATAATGGTAGGCAAATTGTACACCACTACTTTTATAACTTTTTTATTCTACATCCTGTGTTGTTTTGAGGAATGATCCAATGAAAATGGTGATCGACAATTTGCCTACTGTTTCTTTCACCGTTGGGTGTACCATATGGACTGGTCTTAAGAATAGTCGGATTCATAAGGACACGTTGCTAAATGAACGGGTCGCCAAAATTAAGACTCAGAAAGATTGTCTAACATATGGAAAGGCCGCAAAAAGACGGGTTAGAATGAGGACAGATCCCTAAAAGAACGAGTGGACAAAGGACAATTCTCAAAAACACCTTGTACAGTCAAGGGCAAAGATAATGGTAGGCAAATTGTACACCACTACTTTCATTCCTTTTTTTCTACATCCTGTGTTGTTTTGATGGATGAAACTATGTTGGATCGAAGCAGGCATTGCTCCTGCTTATTGGCGTCATTATTTCAATTCATTTTCATCACATAGTGTAAAAAAGACCCAATGAAAATGGTGATGGACAATTTGCCTACTGTTTCTTTCACTGTTGGGTGTACCATATGGAAACGTCGTAAAAATAGTCGGATGCATAAGGACACGTTGCTAAATGAACGGGTCGCAAAAATTAAGACTCAGAAAGACTGTCTAACATATGGAAAGGCCGCAAAAAGACCGGTTAGATAGAGGACAGGTCGCTAAAAGAATTGTGGACAAAGGACAATTCTCAAAAACGCTTTGTACCATATGTACAGGGAGCAAAAAACTGGGCCTCCGAGAGACTGGCCGCTAAAAGAACTTGTGGCCAAAGGACAATTCTCAAAAACATTGTGTAGCAAATGGAAAGGTAGGAAAAAGTTCGGGTTGCATCAGGACAGGTCGCTAAATGAACGGGTCAACAAAGGTCAAATCTCAAAAATACTGTCTGTCATATGGAAAGGCCGCAAAAAGACTGTATAGGATAAGGACAGGTCATTAGAAGAACGGGTCGCCAAAGGACAAGTCTCGAAAACAGTTTATAGCATATGGAAAATTCGTTAAACTAGTCGGTAGCATAAGGACACGTTGCTAAATGAATGGGTCGCCAAAGTTCTAGTCTCAAAAAGGCTGTAGAACATAAGGAAAAGTCTCTAAAGGAACGGGTCTCCAGAAGACAAGTCTAAAAAATACTGTGTAGCATACTTAAGAGCCGAAAAAGATCAGATAGCATAAAGACAGGTAGGTCTCTAAAAGTACGGGTCGCCAAAAGACAATGCTTAAAAATAGTGAGTAGCATATGGACAGTTTAAAAAAAGACTGGGTAGTAAATGCAGAGATCGCTAAAAGAACGGGTCGCCAAATGGCAATTCTCAAATATACTGTGGAGCATATGGAAAGGCGGCTAAAAGACTGGGTAGCATAAGGACTAATCACCAAAGGATAAAACTCACAAACACTTTGTACCATATGTACAGATCGTAAAAATAGGCGATTGCATAAGGACACGTTGCTAAATGAACGGGTCGCCAAAATTAAGTTTCAGAAGTCGCTAAGAGAACGGGTCGTCAAAGGACAAGTCTTAAAAACACTTTGTAACATATGAACAGGTCGTAAATAGACTGGGTAGCATATGGACAGATCGCTAAAAGAACGGGTCGCCAAACAGCATGTATCAATGAGACTGTAGCATAAGGAGAGGTAGCTAAAAGAATGGGTCGCCGAAGGACAAGTCTCAGAAATACTCTGATGCGTATGGACAGGTTAAAAAGGACTCGGGAGCATATGGAGAGGTCGCTTAAAGAACGGGTCGTCAAAGCACAAATTTCAAACATACTGTATAGCATGTGGAAAGGCCGCGAAAAGACAAGTCCAAAAAAAAAGTTTCGCCAAAAGACAAATCTCAAAGATACTGTGTAGCATATGGAAAGTCCGCAAACAGATCGTGTAGCATATGGACTGGTTTCTAAAGAACGGGTTCACAAAGGACTAGTCTCAAAACACTTTGTACCATATGAGCAGGTAGTAAAAAGTGGGTAGCATATGGACGGATCGCTAAAAGAACGGGTAGCCAAAGGACAAGTCTCTAAAACACCTTGTACAGACAAGAGCAAAGATAATGGTAGGCAAATTGTACACCAGTACTTTTATTACTTTTTTATTCTACATCCTGTGTTGTTTTTAGGAATGAAACTATGTTGGATCGAAGCAGGCATTGCTCCTGCTTATTGGCGTCATTATTTCAATTCATTGTCATCACATTGTGTAACACAGACCCAATGAAAATGGTGATCGACAATTTGCCTACTGTTTCTTTCACCGTTGGGTGTACCATATGGACAGGAGTAAAAATAGTCGGATGCATAAGGACACGTTGCTAAATGAACGGGTCGCCAAAATTAAGACTCAGAAAGACTGTCTAACATATTGAAAGGCCGCAAAAAGACCGATTAGAATGAGGACAGGTCGCTAAAAGAACGAGTGGACAAAGGACAATTCTCAAAAACACTTTGTACCATATCGGCAGGTCGTAAACAGACTAAGATAGCATATGGACAGATCGCTAAAAGAGCGGATGGCCAAGAGACAATTCTCAAAAACACTTTGTATCATATGTACAGGGATCAAGAAACTGGGTCGCCGAAAGACTGGCCGCTAAAAGAACGGGTGGCCAAAGGACAATTCTCAAAAACATTATGTAGCAAATTGAAAGACCTGTAAAAGTCCGGGTTGCATCAGGACAGGTCGCTAAATGAACGGGTCACCAAAGGTCAAATCTCAAAAATACTGTGTGTCATATGGAAAGGCCGCAAAAAGACTGGGTAGCATAAGGACAAGGTCGAAAGAAGAGCGGGTCGCCAAAGGACAAGTCTAACAAACAATGAGTAGCATATGGAGAGGTTGAAAGAAGATTGTGTACCATATGAACGGGTCGCCAAAGGACAAATCTCAAATATACTGTGTAGCATATGCAAACGCCGCAAAAAGATCGTTTAGCATAAGGACATGTGTCTAAAAGAAAGGGTCGCCAAAGGACTAGCCTCAAACAGGCTGTAGAACATAAGGACAGGTCGCTAAAGGAAGGGGTCGAACAAAGAGAAGTCTAAAAAACAAAGAGTATCATATGGACAGGTTGAAAAAAGACTGTGTAGCATATGGAGAGATCTCTAAATGAAAGGGTCGATAAAGGACAAATCTCAAAAATACTGTGTAGCATATTCAAAGGCCGCAAAAAGACCGTTTAGCACAAGAACATGTTGCTTAATGAACGGGTCGCCAAAAGACAAATCTGAAAAATTCTGTGTAGCCTACGGAAAGGCAGCAAAAGGACCGGTTAGAATGAGGACAGCTCGCTAAAAGAACGGATGGCCAAAGGAATAGTCTCAAAAAGGCTGTAGATCATAAGGACAGGTCGCTAAAGGAACGGGTCGCCCAAGGACAAGTCTAACAAACAATGAGTAGCATATGGAGAGGTTGAAAGAAGATTGTGTACCATATGAACGGGTCGCCAAAGGACAAATCTCAAATATACTGTGCAGCATATGCAAAGGCCGCAAAAAGATCGTTTAGTATAAGGACATGTGTCTAAAAGAAAGGGTCGCCAAAAGACAAATTTCAAAAATACTGTGTAGCATATGGAAAAGGACGCAAAAAGACCGGTAAGAATGAGGAGAGGTCGCTAAAAGAACGGTTCGCCAAAGGAAAAGTCTCAAAAACACATTGTAACATATGGACAGGTCGTAAAAAGACTAGGTAGCATATGGACAGATCGCTAAAGGAACGGGTGGCCAAAGGACAAGTCTCGAAAACAGTTTATTCCATATGGACAATTCGTTAAACTAGTCGACAGCATAATGACGAGTTGGTAAAAGAATGCGTCGCCAAAGGACTAGTCTCAAAAAGGCTGTAGAACATAAGGACAGGTCGCTAAAGGAACGGGTCTCCAGAAGACAAGTCTAAAAAATACTGTGTAGCACATGGAAGAGCCGAAAAAGATCATATAGCATAAGGACAGGTCTCTAAAAGAAGGGGTCGCCAAAAGACAAGACTTAAAAATAATGAGTAGCATATGGACAGTTTAAAAAAGACTGGGTAGTAAATTCAGAAATCGCTAAAAAAAACAGGTCGCCAAATGGCAATTCTCAAATATACTGTGCAGCATATGGAAAGGCGGCTAAAAGACTGGGTAGCATAAGGACTGGTCACCAAAGGACAAAATTCACAAACTCTTTGTACCATATGTACAGGTCGTAAAAATAGTCGGTTGCATATGGACAGGTTGCTAAATGAACGGGTCACCAAAATTAAGTCTCAGAAGTCTCTAAGAGAACGGGTCGTCAAATGACAAGTCTTAAAGACATTTTGTACCATATGAACAGGTCGTAAAAACACTGGGTAGCATATGGACAGATTGCTAAAAGAACGGGTCGATAAACAACACATATCAAAGAGACTGTAGCATAAGGAGAGGTCGCTAAAGGAATGGGTCTCCGAAGGACAAGTCTCAGAAATACTGTGTAGCATATGGACAGGTTAAAAAGGACTCGGGAGCATGTGGAGAGGTCGCTAAAAGAACGGGTCGTCAAAGGACAAATTTCAAACATACTGTATAGCATGTGGAAAGGCCGCGAAAAGACAGCTCGATAAAAAAACGGTTCGCCAAAAGACAAATCTGAAAGATACTGTTTAGTATATGGAAAGTCCGCAAAAATACCTTGTAGCATAAAGCAGTAGCGTATGCCGGATTTCATCAAGGGGGTGTTATTTTGAAAACTTTCTACAAATGCACATTACCATTGTTTTATTATACTTTAATTAATTAATAATAATCATATTTAATTAATTAATAATACTTATAATTATTTAATTAGTTTAATTAATACTAATAATTACTACTAATGCAGCTACTGTTACTACTTATATCTCTACTATTATTAAGTAGTAGAGATCTACATAAATATATTTATGAAAGCAATAGAACAAAATTACATTTTTCTGTTTTTGTTATGAAATAATTGTCTAGTCATTTTAAGTGTGAAGCAAATCCATAAACACAAGTAAATACATTAAATTTATTGAAATAATCAAACTATGAAACTCATTCAAGGAGCCGCGGTGGTCTAGTCTGACAACCTCGTGGAAGGTCCGGGATTGATTCCCGGAATTGGTTGGAATTTATCCAGCCTTGTCTCCGCGCCCCGCCTCATATCAATGGGTACCTGAGAGCAACCCTGGGGGATAAAGGCTGCCGGAGAATGGTGCTGATCACATCACCTGCAAAATGGCCGAGATCGAGAATGTGTGGGGCACACCACATTACTTCGTGTGCCTTAATGGCAGGGTGCTATATGCACGGGGAAATTTACATTACCTGTACGTATGGAACTCACCCAGGATGATGATGAAGCTCGAGCATACATGTTGCTAAATTCCACTGAGTCTATGTTTTCGTTCAAAGTAAGTTTATAGACATTCCAACACATTTATCACTTGTAGGTGATTCACAAAGCACTTCTTCAACATTATTTAATGATGTGGATGTGGACTCAGCATTACTTGAGAGTTCACAAGGGGATGTGAAATCAGTACCGGGAAGAACGTTTGCAATAAAGTCGGCACACTGCGACGAAGCAAGGAATTTTCACAATTCTCGCGAGAGTCACTGCGCGACTTTTTGCAAAAAAATTGCAAAATTTGCGGCCTCTTAGATTGTGTTTGGAATGTTGTGTTTTTCTTCATGCTGTATGGGAATAATAATTGAAATTATTAATATTATTATTATTATTACTGTCGCAGATCTTTGACTGTGATAAATTAGCCATTTTTAATTTTTTCTACAGCATTTTCCATAATATTTCATAAGCTCAAGGGGAAGGTTTAAACCCGGTTACTGTGTAGCACATGGAAGAGCCGAAAAAGATCATATAGCATAAGGACAGGTCTCTAAAAGAAGGGGTCGCCAAAAGACAATACTTAAAAATAATGAGTAGCATATGGACAGTTTAAAAAAGACTGGGTAGTAAATTCAGAAATCGCTAAAAAAAACAGGTCGCCAAATGGCAATTCTCAAATATACTGTGCAGCATATGGAAAGGCGGCTAAAAGACTGGGTAGCATAAGGACTGGTCACCAAAGGACAAAACTCACAAACACTTTGTACCATATGTGCAAGTCGTAAAAATAGTCGATTGCATAAGGACACGTTGCTAAATGAACGGGTCGCCAAAATTAGGTCTCAGAAGTCGATAAGAGAACGGGTCGTCAAAGGACAAGTCTTAAAAATACTTTGTACCATATGAACAGGTCGTAAATAAACTGGGTAGCATATGGACAGATCGCTAAAAGAACGGGTCGCCAAAGAGCATGTCTCAAAGATACTGTAGCATAAGGAGAGGTAGCTAAAAGAATGGGTCGCCGAAGGACAAGTCTCAGAAATACTGTGTAGCGTATGGACAGGTTAAAAAGAACTCGGGAGCATATGGAGAGGTCGCTGAAATAACGGGTCTCCAAAGGACAAGTCTCAGAAATACTGTTTAGCGTATGGACAGGTTAAAAAGGACTCGGGAGCATATGTAAAGGTCGCTGAAAGAACGGGTCGTCAAATTACAAATTTCAAACATACTGCATAGCATGTGGAAAGGCCGCGAAAAGACAAGTCCATAAAAAAAGGTTCGCCAAATGACAAATCTCAAAGATACTGTGTAGCATATGGAAAGTCCGAAAACAGATCGTGTAGCATATGGACTGGTTTAAAAAAAAAACGGGTCGCCAAAGGACTAGTCTCAAAACGCTTTGTACCATATGAACAGGTAGTAAAAAGTGGGTAGCATATGGACGGATCGCTAAAAGAACGGGTAGCCAAAGGACAAGTCTCTAAAACACCTTGTACAGACAAGGGCAAAGATAATGGTAGGCAAATTGTACACCACTACTTTTATAACTTTTTTATTCTACATCCTGTGTTGTTTTGAGGAATGAAACTATGTTGAATCGAAGCAGGCATTGCTCCTGCTTATTGGCGTCATTATTTCAATTCATTGTCATCACATTGTGTAACACAGACCCAATGAAAATGGTGATCGACAATTTGCCTACTGTTTCTTTCACCGTTGGGTGTACCATATGGACAGGTCGTAAAAATAGTCGGATGCATAAGGACACGTTGCTAAATGAACGGGTCGCCAAAATTAAGACTCGGAAAGACTGTCTAACATATTGAAAGGCCGCAAAAAGACCGGTTAGAATGAGGACAGGTCGCTAAAAGAACGGGTGGACAAAGGACAATTCTCAAAAACACTTTGTACCATATCGGCAGGTCGTAAACAGACTAAGATAGCATATGGACAGATCGCTAAAAGAACGGATGGCCAAAAGACAATTCTCTAAAACACTTTGTATCATATGTACAGGGAGCAAGAAACTGGGTCCCCGTGGACTGGCCGCTAAAAGAACGGGTGGCCAAAGGACAATTTTCAAAAACATTATGTAGCAAATTGAAAGGCCGGTAAAAGTCCGGGTTGCATCAGGACAGTTCGCTAAATGAACGGGTCACCAAAGGTCAAATCACAAAAATACTGTGTGTCATATGGAAAGGCCGCAAAAAGACTGGGTAGCATCAGGACAGATCGCAAGAAGAACGAGTCGCCAAAGGACAAGTCTCGAAAACAGTTTATACCATATGGAAAATTCGTAAAACTAGTCGGTAGCATAAGGACACGTTGCTAAAAAAATGGGTCGCCAAAGGACTAGCCTCAAACAGGCTGTAGAACATAAGGACAGGTCGCTAAAGGAAGGGGTCGAACAAAGAGAAGTCTAAAAAACAAAGAGTATCATATGTACAGGTTGAAAAAAGACTGTGTAGCATATGGAGAGATCTCTAAATGAACGGGTCGATAAAGGACAAATCTCAAAAATACTGTGTAGCATATTCAAAGGCCGCAAAAAGACCGTTTAGCATAAGAACATGTTGCTTAATGAACGTGTCGCCAAAAGACAAATCTGAAAAATTCTGTGTAGCCTACGGAAAGGCAGCAAAAGGACCGGTTAGAATGAGGACAGCTCGCTAAAAGAACGGATGGCCAAAGGAATTGTCTCAAAAAGGCTGTAGATCATAAGGACAGTCGCTAAAGGAATGGGTCGCCCAAGGACAAGTCTAAAAAACAATGAGTAGCATATGGAGAGGTTGAAAGAAGATTGTGTACCATATGAACGGGTCGCCAAATGACAAATCTTAAAAATACTGTGTAGCATATGCAAAGGCCGCAAAAAGATCGTTTAGCATAAGGACATGTGTCTAAAAGAAAGGGTCGCCAAGAGACAAATTTCAAAAATACTCTGTAGCATATGGAATGGGCGCAAAAGACCGGTAGGAATGAGGGGAGGTCGCTAAAAGAACGGTTCGCCAAAGAAAAAGTCTCAAAAACACATTGTTACATATGGACAGGTCGTAAAAAGACTAGGTAGCATATGGACAGATCGCTAAAGGAACGGGTAGCCAAAGGACAAGTCTCGAAAACAGTTTATACCATATGGACAATTCGTTAAACTAGTCGACAGCATAAGGACAAGTTGGTAAAAGAATGCGTCGCCAAAGGACTAGTCTCAAAAAGGCTGTAGAACATAAGGACAGGTCGCTAAAGGAACGGGTCTCCAGAAGACAAGTCTAAAAAACACTGTGTATCATATGGAAGAGCCGAAAAAGATCATATAGCATAAGGACAGGTCTCTAAAAGAACGGGTCGCCAAAAGACAAGACTTAAAAATAATGAGTAGCATATGGACAGTTTAAAAAAAGACTGGGTAGTAAATTCAGAAATCGCTAAAAAAAACAGGTCGCCAAATGGCAATTCTCAAATATACTGTGCAGCATATGGAAAGGCGGCTAAAAGACTGGGTAGCATAAGGACTGGTCACCAAAGGACAAAATTCACAAACTCTTTGTACCATATGTACAGGTCGTAAAAATAGTCGGTTGCATATGGACAGGTTGCTAAATGAACGGGTCACCAAAATTAAGTCTCAGAAGTCTCTAAGAGAACGGGTCGTCAAATGACAAGTCTTAAAGACATTTTGTACCATATGAACAGGTCGTAAAAACACTGGGTAGCATATGGACAGATTGCTAAAAGAACGGGTCGATAAACAACACATATCAAAGAGACTGTAGCATAAGGAGAGGTCGCTAAAGGAATGGGTCTCCGAAGGACAAGTCTCAGAAATACTGTGTAGCATATGGACAGGTTAAAAAGGACTCGGGAGCATGTGGAGAGGTCGCTAAAAGAACGGGTCGTCAAAGGACAAATTTCAAACATACTGTATAGCATGTGGAAAGGCCGCGAAAAGACAGCTCGATAAAAAAACGGTTCGCCAAAAGACAAATCTGAAAGATACTGTTTAGTATATGGAAAGTCCGCAAAAATACCTTGTAGCATAAAGCAGTAGCGTATGCCGGATTTCATCAAGGGGGTGTTATTTTGAAAACTTTCTACAAATGCACATTACCATTGTTTTATTATACTTTAATTAATTAATAATAATCATATTTAATTAATTAATAATACTTATAATTATTTAATTAGTTTAATTAATACTAATAATTACTACTAATGCAGCTACTGTTACTACTTATATCTCTACTATTATTAAGTAGTAGAGATCTACATAAATATATTTATGAAAGCAATAGAACAAAATTACATTTTTCTGTTTTTGTTATGAAATAATTGTCTAGTCATTTTAAGTGTGAAGCAAATCCATAAACACAAGTAAATACATTAAATTTATTGAAATAATCAAACTATGAAACTCATTCAAGGAGCCGCGGTGGTCTAGTCTGACAACCTCGTGGAAGGTCCGGGATTGATTCCCGGAATTGGTTGGAATTTATCCAGCCTTGTCTCCGCGCCCCGCCTCATATCAATGGGTACCTGAGAGCAACCCTGGGGGATAAAGGCTGCCGGAGAATGGTGCTGATCACATCACCTGCAAAATGGCCGAGATCGAGAATGTGTGGGGCACACCACATTACTTCGTGTGCCTTAATGGCAGGGTGCTATATGCACGGGGAAATTTACATTACCTGTACGTATGGAACTCACCCAGGATGATGATGAAGCTCGAGCATACATGTTGCTAAATTCCACTGAGTCTATGTTTTCGTTCAAAGTAAGTTTATAGACATTCCAACACATTTATCACTTGTAGGTGATTCACAAAGCACTTCTTCAACATTATTTAATGATGTGGATGTGGACTCAGCATTACTTGAGAGTTCACAAGGGGATGTGAAATCAGTACCGGGAAGAACGTTTGCAATAAAGTCGGCACACTGCGACGAAGCAAGGAATTTTCACAATTCTCGCGAGAGTCACTGCGCGACTTTTTGCAAAAAAATTGCAAAATTTGCGGCCTCTTAGATTGTGTTTGGAATGTTGTGTTTTTCTTCATGCTGTATGGGAATAATAATTGAAATTATTAATATTATTATTATTATTACTGTCGCAGATCTTTGACTGTGATAAATTAGCCATTTTTAATTTTTTCTACAGCATTTTCCATAATATTTCATAAGCTCAAGGGGAAGGTTTAAACCCGGTTACTGTGTAGCACATGGAAGAGCCGAAAAAGATCATATAGCATAAGGACAGGTCTCTAAAAGAAGGGGTCGCCAAAAGACTATACTTAAAAATAATGAGTAGCATATGGACAGTTTAAAAAAGACTGGGTAGTAAATTCAGAAATCGCTAAAAAAAACAGGTCGCCAAATGGCAATTCTCAAATATACTGTGCAGCATATGGAAAGGCGGCTAAAAGACTGGGTAGCATAAGGACTGGTCACCAAAGGACAAAACTCACAAACACTTTGTACCATATGTGCAAGTCGTAAAAATAGTCGTTGCATAAGGACACGTTGCTAAATGAACGGGTCGCCAAAATTAGGTCTCAGAAGTCGATAAGAGAACGGGTCGTCAAAGGACAAGTCTTAAAAATACTTTGTACCATATGAACAGGTCGTAAATAAACTGGGTAGCATATGGACAGATCGCTAAAAGAACGGGTCGCCAAAGAGCATGTCTCAAAGATACTGTAGCATAAGGAGAGGTAGCTAAAAGAATGGGTCGCCGAAGGACAAGTCTCAGAAATACTGTGTAGCGTATGGACAGGTTAAAAAGAACTCGGGAGCATATGGAGAGGTCGCTGAAATAACGGGTCTCCAAAGGACAAGTCTCAGAAATACTGTTTACCGTATGGACAGGTTAAAAAGGACTCGGGAGCATATGTAAAGGTCGCTGAAAGAACGGGTCGTCAAATTACAAATTTCAAACATACTGCATAGCATGTGGAAAGGCCGCGAAAAGACAAGTCCATAAAAAAAGGTTCGCCAAATGACAAATCTCAAAGATACTGTGTAGCATATGGAAAGTCCGAAAACAGATCGTGTAGCATATGGACTGGTTTAAAAAAAAAACGGGTCGCCAAAGGACTAGTCTCAAAACGCTTTGTACCATATGAACAGGTAGTAAAAAGTGGGTAGCATATGGACGGATCGCTAAAAGAACGGGTAGCCAAAGGACAAGTCTCTAAAACACCTTGTACAGACAAGGGCAAAGATAATGGTAGGCAAATTGTACACCACTACTTTTATAACTTTTTTATTCTACATCCTGTGTTGTTTTGAGGAATGAAACTATGTTGAATCGAAGCAGGCATTGCTCCTGCTTATTGGCGTCATTATTTCAATTCATTGTCATCACATTGTGTAACACAGACCCAATGAAAATGGTGATCGACAATTTGCCTACTGTTTCTTTCACCGTTGGGTGTACCATATGGACAGGTCGTAAAAATAGTCGGATGCATAAGGACACGTTGCTAAATGAACGGGTCGCCAAAATTAAGACTCGGAAAGACTGTCTAACATATTGAAAGGCCGCAAAAAGACCGGTTAGAATGAGGACAGGTCGCTAAAAGAACGGGTGGACAAAGGACAATTCTCAAAAACACTTTGTACCATATCGGCAGGTCGTAAACAGACTAAGATAGCATATGGACAGATCGCTAAAAGAACGGATGGCCAAAAGACAATTCTCTAAAACACTTTGTATCATATGTACAGGGAGCAAGAAACTGGGTCCCCGTGGACTGGCCGCTAAAAGAACGGGTGGCCAAAGGACAATTTTCAAAAACATTATGTAGCAAATTGAAAGGCCGGTAAAAGTCCGGGTTGCATCAGGACAGTTCGCTAAATGAACGGGTCACCAAAGGTCAAATCACAAAAATACTGTGTGTCATATGGAAAGGCCGCAAAAAGACTGGGTAGCATCAGGACAGATCGCAAGAAGAACGAGTCGCCAAAGGACAAGTCTCGAAAACAGTTTATACCATATGGAAAATTCGTAAAACTAGTCGGTAGCATAAGGACACGTTGCTAAAAAAATGGGTCGCCAAAGGACTAGCCTCAAACAGGCTGTAGAACATAAGGACAGGTCGCTAAAGGAAGGGGTCGAACAAAGAGAAGTCTAAAAAACAAAGAGTATCATATGTACAGGTTGAAAAAAGACTGTGTAGCATATGGAGAGATCTCTAAATGAACGGGTCGATAAAGGACAAATCTCAAAAATACTGTGTAGCATATTCAAAGGCCGCAAAAAGACCGTTTAGCATAAGAACATGTTGCTTAATGAACGTGTCGCCAAAAGACAAATCTGAAAAATTCTGTGTAGCCTACGGAAAGGCAGCAAAAGGACCGGTTAGAATGAGGACAGCTCGCTAAAAGAACGGATGGCCAAAGGAATTGTCTCAAAAAGGCTGTAGATCATAAGGACAGTCGCTAAAGGAATGGGTCGCCCAAGGACAAGTCTAAAAAACAATGAGTAGCATATGGAGAGGTTGAAAGAAGATTGTGTACCATATGAACGGGTCGCCAAATGACAAATCTTAAAAATACTGTGTAGCATATGCAAAGGCCGCAAAAAGATCGTTTAGCATAAGGACATGTGTCTAAAAGAAAGGGTCGCCAAGAGACAAATTTCAAAAATACTCTGTAGCATATGGAATGGGCGCAAAAGACCGGTAGGAATGAGGGGAGGTCGCTAAAAGAACGGTTCGCCAAAGAAAAAGTCTCAAAAACACATTGTTACATATGGACAGGTCGTAAAAAGACTAGGTAGCATATGGACAGATCGCTAAAGGAACGGGTAGCCAAAGGACAAGTCTCGAAAACAGTTTATACCATATGGACAATTCGTTAAACTAGTCGACAGCATAAGGACAAGTTGGTAAAAGAATGCGTCGCCAAAGGACTAGTCTCAAAAAGGCTGTAGAACATAAGGACAGGTCGCTAAAGGAACGGGTCTCCAGAAGACAAGTCTAAAAAACACTGTGTATCATATGGAAGAGCCGAAAAAGATCATATAGCATAAGGACAGGTCTCTAAAAGAACGGGTCGCCAAAAGACAAGACTTAAAAATAATGAGTAGCATATGGACAGTTTAAAAAAAGACTGGGTAGTAAATTCAGAAATCGCTAAAAAAAACAGGTCGCCAAATGGCAATTCTCAAATATACTGTGCAGCATATGGAAAGGCGGCTAAAAGACTGGGTAGCATAAGGACTGGTCACCAAAGGACAAAATTCACAAACACTTTGTACCATATGTACAGGTCGTAAAAATAGGCGATTGCATAAGGACACGTTGCTAAATGAACGGGTTGCCAAAATTAAGTTTCAGAAGTCGCTAAGAGAACTGGTCGTCAAAGGACAAGTCTTAAATACACTTTGTAACATATGAACAGGTCGTAAATAGACTGGGTAGCATATGGACAGATCGCTAAAATAACGGGTCGCCAAACAGCATGTATCAATGAGACTTTAGCATAAGGAGAGGTAGCTAAAAGAATGGGTCGCCGAAGGACAAGTCTCAGAAATACTGTGTAGCGTATGGACAGGTTAAAAAGGACTCGGGAGCATATGGAGAGGTCGCTTAAAGAACGGGTCGTCAAAGGACAAATTTCATACATACTGTATACCATGTGGAAAGGCCGCGAAAAGACAAGTCGATAAAAAAAGGTTCGCCAAAAGACAAATTTCAAAGATACTGTGTAGCATATGGAAAGTCCGCAAACAGATCGTGTAGCATATGGACTGGTTTCTAAAGAACGGGTTCACAAAGGACTAGTCTCAACACACTTTGTACCATATGAGCAGGTAGTAAAAGTGGGTAGCATATGGACGGATCGCTAAAAGAACGGGTAGCCAAAGGACAAGTCTCTAAAACACCTTGTACAGACAAGAGCAAAGATAATGGTAGGCAAATTGTACACCACTACTTTTATTACTTTTTTATTCTACATCCTGTGTTGTTTTGAGGAATGAAACTATGTTGGATCGAAGCAGGCATTGCTCCTGCTTATTGGCGTCATTATTTCAATTCATTGTCATCACATTGTGTAACACAGACCCAATGAAAATGGTGATCGACAATTTGCCTACTGTTTCTTTCACCGTTGGGTGTACCATATGGACAGGTCGTAAAAATAGTCGGATGCATAAGGACACGTTGCTAAATGAACGGGTCGCCAAAATTAAGACTCAGAAAGACTGTCTAACATATTGAAAGGCCGCAAAAAGACCGGTTAGAATGAGGACAGGTCGCTAAAAGAACGAGTGGACAAAGGACAATTCTCCAAAACACTTTGTACCATATCGGCAGGTCGTAAACAGACTAAGATAGCATATGGACAGATCGCTAAAAGAACGGATGGCCAAAAGACAATTCTCTAAAACACTTTGTATCATATGTACAGGGAGCAAGAAACTGGGTCGCCGAAAGAGTGGCCGCTAAAAGAACGGGTGGCCAAAGGACAATTCTCAAAAACATTATGTAGCAAATTGAAAGGCCGGTAAAAGTCCGGGTTGCATCAGGACAGTTCGCTAAATGAACGGGTCACCAAAGGTCAAATCTCAAAAATACTGTGTGTCATATGGAAAGGCCGCAAAAAGACTGGGTAGCATAAGGACAGGTCGCTAGAAGAACCGGTCGCCAAAGGACAAGTCTCGAAAACAGTTTATACCATATGGAAAATTCGTAAAACTAGTCGGTAGCATAAGGACACCTTGCAAAAAGAATGGGTCGCCAAAGGACTAGCCTCAAACAGGCTGTAGAACATAAGGACAGGTCGCTAAAGGAAGGGGTCGAACAAAGACAAGTCTAAAAAACAAACAGCATAATATGGACAGGTTGAAAAAAGACTTTGTAGCATATGGAGAGATATCTAAATGAAAGGGTCGATAAAGGACAAATCTCAAAAATACTGTGTAGCATATTCAAAGGCCGCAAAAAGACCGTTTAGCATAAGAGCATGTTGCTTAATGAACGGGTCGCCAAAAGACAAATCTGAAAAATTCTGTGTAGCTTACGGAAAGGCAGCAAAAGGACCGGTTAGAATGAGGACAGCTCGCTAAAAGAACGGATGGCCAAAGGAATTGTCTCAAAAAGGCTGTAGATCATAAGGACAGGTCGCTAAAGGACAATTCTAAAAAACAATGAGTAGCATATGGAGAGGTTGAAAGAAGATTGTGTACCACATGAACGGGTCGCCAAAGGACAAATCTCAAATGTACTGTGTAGCATATGCAATGGCCGCAAAAAGATCGTTTAGCATAAGGACATGTGTCTAAAAGAAAGGGTCGCCAAAAGACAAATTTCAAAAATACTGTGTAGCATATGGAAAGGACGCAAAAAGACCGGTAAGAATGAGGAGAGGTCGCTAAAAGAACGGTTCGCCAAAGGAAAAGTCTCAAAAACACATTTTAAGATATGGACAGGTCGTAAAAAGACTAGGTAGCATATGGACAGATCGCTAAAGGAACGGGTGGCCAAAGGACAAGTCTCGAAAACAGTTTATACCATATGGACAATTCGTTAAACTAGTCGACAGCATAATGACAAGTTTGTGAAATAATGCGTCGCCAAAGGACTAGTCTCAAAAAGGCTGTAGAACATAAGGACAGGTCGCTAAAGGAACGGGTCTCCAGAAGACAAGTCTAAAAAATACTGTGTAGCATATGGAAGAGCCGAAAATATCATATAGCATAAGGACAGGTCTCTAAAAGAACGGGTCGCCAAAAGACAAGACTTAAAAATAATGAGTAGCATATGGACAGTTTAAAAAAAGACTGGGTAGTAAATTCAGAAATCGCTAAAAAAAACACTTCGCCAAATGGCAATTCTCAAATATACTGTGCAGCATATGGAAAGGCGGCTAAAAGACTGGGTAGCATAAGGACTGGTCACCAAAGGACAAAATTCACAAACACTTTGTACCATATGTACAGGTCGTAAAAATAGGCGATTGCATAAGGACAAGTTGCTAAATGAACGGGTCGCCAAAATTAAGTTTCAGAAGTCGCTAAGAGAACTGGTCGTCAAAGGACAAGTCTTAAAAACACTTTGTAACATATGAACAGGTCGTAAATAGACTGGGTAGCATATGGACAGATCGCTAAAAGAACGGGTCGCCAAACAGCATGTATCAATGAGACTTTAGCATAAGGAGAGGTAGCTAAAAGAATGGGTCGCCGAAGGACAAGTCTCAGAAATACTGTGTAGCGTATGGACAGGTTAAAAAGAACTCGGGAGCATATGGAGAGGTCGCTTAAAGAACGGGTCGTCAAAGGACAAATTTCATACATACTGTATAGCATGTGGAAAGGCCGCGAAAAGACAAGTCCATAAAAAAAGGTTCGCCAAAAGACAAATTTCAAAGATACTGTGTAGCATATGGAAAGTCCGCAAACAGATCGTGTAGTATTTGGACTGGTTTCTAAAAGAACGGGTCGCCAAAGGACTAGTCTCAAAACACTTTGTACCTTATGAACAGGTAGTAAAAAGTGGGTAGCATATGGACGGATCTCTAAAAGAACGGGTAGCCAAAGGACAAGTCTGTAAAACACCTTGTACAGAGAGAGCAAAGATAATGGTAGGCAAATTGTACACCACTACTTTTATTACTTTTTTATTCTACATCCTGTGTTGTTTTGAGGAATGAAACTATGTTGGATCGAAGCAGGCATTGCTCCTGCTTATTGACGTCATTATTTCAATTCATTGTCATCACATTGTGTAACACAGACCCAATGAAAATGGTGATCGACAATTTGCCTACTGTTTCTTTCACCGTTGGGTGTACCATATGGACAGGTCGTAAAAATAGTCGGATGCATGAGGACACTTTGCTAAATGAACGGGTCGCCAAAATTAAGACTCAGAAAGACTGTCTAACATATTGAAAGGCCGAAAAGACCGGTTAGAATGAGGACAGGTCGCTAAAAGAACGAGTGGACAAAGCACAATTCTCAAAAACACTTTGTACCATATCGGCAGGTCGTAAACAGACTAAGATAGCATATGGACAGATCGCTAAAAGAACGGATGGCCAAAAGACAATTCTCTAAAACACTTTGTATCATATGTACAGGGATCAAGAAACTGGGTCGCCGAAAGATTGGCCGCTAAAAGAACGGGTGGCCAAAGGACAATTCTCAAAAACATTATGTAGCAAATTGAAAGGCCGGTAAAAGTCCGGGTTGCATCAGGACAGGTCGCTAAATGAACGGGTCACCAAAGGTCAAATCTCAAAAATACTGTGTGTCATATGGAAAGGCCGCAAAAAGACTGGGTAGCATAAGGACAGGTCGCTAGAAGAACCGGTCGCCAAAGGACAAGTCTCGAAAACAGTTTATACCATATGGAAAATTCGTAAAACTAGTCGGTAGCATAAGGACACGTTGCTAAAAGAATGGGTCGCCAAAGGACTAGCCTCAAACAGGCTGTAGAACATAAGGACAGGTCGCTAAAGGAAGGGGTCGAACAAAGACAAGTCTAAAAAACAAACAGTATCATATGGACAGGTTGAAAAAAGACTGTGTAGCAGATGGAGAGATCTCTAAATGAAAGGGTCGATAAAGGACAAATCTCAAAAATACTGTGTAGCATATTCAAAGGCCGCAAAAAGACCGTTTAGCATAAGAACATGTTGCTTAATGAACGGGTCGCCAAAACACAAATCTGAAAATTTCTGTGTAGTTTACGGAAAGGCAGCAAAAGGACCGGTTAGATTGAGGACAGCTCGCTAAAAGAACGGATGGCCAAAGGAATTGTCTCAAAAAGGCTGTAGATCATAAGGACAGGTCGCTAAAGGACAAGTCTAAATAACAATGAGTAGCATATGGACATTTTGAAAGAAGCTGTGTAGCATATGAACGGGTCGCCCAAGGACAAATCTCAAAAATACTGGGTAGCATATACAATGGCCGCAAAAAGATCGTTTAGCATAAGGACATGTGTCTAAAAGAAAGGGTCGCCAAAAGACAAATTTCAAAAATACTGTGTAGCATATGGAAAGGACGCAAAAAGACCGGTAAGAATGAGGAGAGGTCGCTAAAAGAACGGTTCGCCAAAGGAAAAGTCTCAAAAACACATTGTAACATATGGACAGGTCGTAAAAAGACTAGGTAGCATATGGACAGATCGCTAAAGGAACGGGTGGCCAAAGGACAAGTCTCGAAAACAGTTTATTCCATATGGACAATTCGTTAAACTAGTCGACAGCATAATGACGAGTTGGTAAAAGAATGCGTCGCCAAAGGACTAGTCTCAAAAAGGCTGTAGAACATAAGGACAGGTCGCTAAAGGAACGGGTCTCCAGAAGACAAGTCTAAAAAATACTGTGTAGCACATGGAAGAGCCGAAAAAGATCATATAGCATAAGGACAGGTCTCTAAAAGAAGGGGTCGCCAAAAGACAAGACTTAAAAATAATGAGTAGCATATGGACAGTTTAAAAATGACTGGGTAATAAATTCAGAAATCGCTAAAAAAAACAGGTCGCCAAATGGCAATTCTCAAATATACTGTGCAGCATATGGAAAGGCCGCTAAAAGACTGGGTAGCATAAGGACTGGTCACCAAAGGACAAAATTCACAAACACTTTGTACCATATGTACAGGTCGTAAAAATAGTCGGTTGCATAAGGACAGGTTGCTAAATGAACGGGTCGCCAAAATTAAGTCTCAGAAGTCGCTAAGAGAACGGGTCGTCAAATGACATGTCTTAAAAACATTTTGTACCATATGAACAGGTCGTAAAAACACTGGGTAGCATATGGACAGATTGCTAAAAGAACGGGTCGATAAACAACACATATCAAAGAGACTGTAGCATAAGGAGAGGTCGCTAAAAGAATGGGTCGCCGAAGGACAAGTCTCAGAAATACTGTGTAGCATATGGACAGGTTAAAAAGGACTCGGGAGCATGTGGAGAGGTCGCTAAAAGAACGGGTCGTCAAAGGACAAATTTCAAACATACTGTATAGCATGTGGAAAGGCCGCGAAAAGACAGCTCGATAAAAAATCGGTTCGCCAAAAGACAAATCTCAAAGATACTGTGTAGCATATGGAAAGTCCGCAAAAATACCTTGTAGCATAAGGCAGTAGCGTATGCCGGATTTCATCAAGGGGGTGTTATTTTGAAAACTTTCTACAAATGCACATTACCATTGTTTTATTATACTTTAATTAATTAATAATAATCATATTTAATTAATTAATAATACTTATAATTATTTAATTAGTTTAATTAATACTAATAATTACTACTAATGCAGCTACTGTTACTACTTATATCACTACTATTATTAAGTAGTAGAGATCTACATAAATATATTTATGAAAGCAATAGAACAAAATTACATTTTTCTGTTTTTGTTATGAAATAATTGTCTAGTCAACGGTTATTTGTATATGATAGCTGAGACATTTTAAGTGTGAAGAAAATCCATAAACACAAGCAAATACATTAAATTTATTGAAATAATCAAACTATGAAACTCATTCAAGGAGCCGCGGTGGTCTAGTCTGACAATCTCGTGGAAGATCCGGGTTTGATTCCCGGAATTGGTTGGAATTTATCCAGCCTTGTCTCCGCGCCCCGCCTCATATCAATGGGTACCTGAGAGCAACCCTGGGGGATAAAGGCTGCCGGAGCATGGTGCTGATCACATCACCTGCAAAATGGCCGAGATCGAGAATGTGTGGGACACACCACACCACTACGTGTGCCTTAATGGCAGGGTGCTATATGCACGGGGAAATTTACATTACCTGTACGTATGGAACTCACCCAGGATGATGATGAAGCTCGAGCATACATGTTGCTAAATTCCACTGAGTCTATGTTTTCGTTCAAAGTAAGTTTGTAGACATTCCAACACATTTATCACTTGTAGGTGATTCACAAAGCACTTCTTCAATATTATTTAATGATGTGGATGTGGACTCAGCATTACTTGAGAGTTCACAAGGGGATGTGAAATCAGTACCGGGAAGAACGTTTGCAATAAAGTCGGCACACTGCGACGAAGCAAGGAATTTTCACAATTCTCGCGAGAGTCACTGCGCGACTTTTTGCAAAAAAATTGCAAAATTTGCGGCCGCTTAGATTGTGTTTGGAATGTTGTGTTTTTCTTCATGCTGTATGGGAATAATAATTGAAATTATTAATATTATTATTATTATTACTGTCGCAGATCTTTGACTGTGATAAATTAGCCATTTTTAATTTTTTCTACAGCATTTTCCATAATATTTCATAAGCTCTAGGGGAAGGTTTAAACCCGGTAACCCCCCCTTGCGTACGCCACTGGCATAAGGACAGGTCTCTATAAGAACGGGTCGCCAAAGGACTTGTCTCAAAACAGTTTGTACCATATGAACAGGATGTAAAAAGTGGGTAGGATATGGACGGATCGCTAAAAGAACGGGTGGCCAAAGCACAAGTCTCTAAAACACCTTGTACAGTCAAGGTCAAAGATAATGGTAGGCAAATTGTACACCACTACTTTGATTACTTTTCTATTCTACATCCTGTGTTGTTTTGAGGAATGAAACTATGTTGGATCGAAGCAGGCATTGCTCCTGCTTATTGACGTCATTATTTCAATTCATTGTCATCACATTGTGTAATACAGACCCAATGAAAATGGTGATCGACAATTTGCCTACTGTTTCTTTCACCGTTGGGTGTACCATATGGACAGGTCGGATGCATAAGGACACGTTGCTAAATAAACGGGTCGCCAAAATTAAGACTCAGAAAGATTTTCTAACATATGGAAAGGCCGCAAAAAGACGGGTTAGAATGAGGACAGGTCGCTAAAAGAACGGGTGGACAAAGGACAATTCTCAAAAATACTTTGTACCATATCGACAGGTCGTAAACAGACTAAGATAGCATATGGACAGATCGCTAAAATAACGGGTGGCCAAAAGACAATTCCCAAAAACACTTTGTATCATATGTACAGGGAGGAAAAAACTGGGTCGCGGAAAGACAGGCCGCTAAAAGAACGGGTGGCCAAAGGACAATTTTCAAAAACATTGTGTAGCAAATGGAAAGGCCGGTAAAAGACCGGGTTGCACAAGGACAGTTCGCTAAATGAACGGGTCGCCAAAGGTCAAATCTCAAATATACTGTGTGTCATATGGGAAGGCCGCAAAAGGCTAGGTTAGGTTAGGTTAGGTTAGGTGAGGTTAGGTTAGGTTAGGTTAGGTTATCTGCTTCTGTCGTGGTAACCAAAATCCAACCTCCGGATGTAACGAAAGACTATATTGTAGCACATATACGAGGATCGATTTATGGAACCAGTTGAGAAAGAGATTTATCGACTGGATTAAACAAAATGTTTCTCAATGTTTGTTTTAAATTAAATGTTCATTTATTGTTTCAAATAACATGCAACAGAGTGAAGGTACATAATTCACACTTTTCTTTACATTAAATTTGGGAGATACACATTCAAGTTCGTAAAGTTTCTCAATATTTGTTTTAAATTAAATATTCATTTATTATTTCAAATCACATGCAACAGAGTGAAAGTACATAATTCTTTATTAACAATAAGTGAATTATTTAAACTTTCACTCCACAATACACAAAATAGAAGACACTTTTCTTTACATTTTATTTGGAAGATACACATTCAAGTTCGTAAAGTTTCTCAATATTTCATTTAAATTAAATGTTCATTTTATTATTTCAAATCACATGCAACAGAGTGAAAGTACAAAATTATTTATTAACAATGAGTGATTTATTTAAACTGCACTCCACAGTACACATAATAGAAAACACTTTTCTCTACATTAAATTTGCAAGATACACATTCAAGTTCGTTTCCAATGTCCATGAGAGAAAACAATACAATGTTTCAGTTTAATTAACAAGTGTAATTTAACATTGTTTTAATCGTTTCTTGTTCCCCGAAGCACGTAACCATCTTCCAATCTCACGATACTCGGCGAGACAGCGTTCTGCCTCGTCTGACGAAATGGCCTTCCTCCGAAGCTCAAGAAATTTAACAAAACGTGAAATGGAACCTAGATAAGATAGACACGTCCCAGGTCTTCTATCCCGTATTTGATCTCTAAAGAAGAGGCCGACTTTGGCAATTGCCGGTTCCTTGGCGATTTTGTCGTGACGTTCCAGACCGGCGGTGTGGATGACCGACTTCGCCTGTGACATGTGCTGTGCTGCCATCCTCGGATCGGTGCTGGCATCCGTCGATCTCAACCACTCCCGGAATTCGGCAAACGGGTCCATGGGGAGCTCATTCGACAGATGAGCTTCCTCGTCGTTGTGGTTGGCAACCTGCTCCAAGCAGTTCGACGAGTCGGCCGTGATCTTTCCGAAAGGCATCTTCCGCATGAGCTGATCATGTTCCATCGCGTTCTTCTCGTAACCGTGAACAAACTTGCAGTGCTTATCCAACCTTTTCACCTTCGAGGGACAACCAGGAAGAGGACAGTCCTTGCGACGCCCTGCCCTGATACATTCCCTCAATCCTCCCGGCGTGTAGCGATAGCTCGCAGATCTCTCGTGGTTCCAGGAATGCTTCCTGCGGAGATGTCTCGGGACGTTGACTAAACTGGCTTCACATTCGGGACAGACCTTCTTCATCCTCTTGCGCTCGCTGCCGGTAACCTGAAAAGATAAGAAGTTCCAAGTAATTATAATCAAGCTTTCCGATCGAACAATTTTAAAGATGAATCGGACAAAAAAAGTTTAAAACATGCATCATATTGCTATCCTGGCAATGCAGTGGACGTGGGTTCGAATCCCGGCCAACATGACACCGTCGTGATTTCCTCAACTGCATAAAATGGACTGGGAGTTTACGTGGAATAGAACACCATTCAAAGGAGTAAGCAACAATGGGAGCAAGTACCTTGTGCAAAACATTCATGCCCAAATGCACGTTGTAATGTGTACTAAATACGTAAGAATGATGTTTTTAATGCGTGATAAATGAAGTATAAGTAAGCAAGCATACAAACAAATGTAACAAAAAGTTACTATATCAAGATAAATTATTACAATTATTAAATTGAGATTGATTAGAAAGAAAACTTTACACTTGAATACACGCACACAGAATGAAAGTAAAAAATTACCATGGCCTTTTCCTTGATCCTTCTGAACGCTCGCAAGAGCCCCATCGTAAAGGCGACATCCTTTGGAACTAGCGAGTTTGACTCCGTTTCCTGCAACTCTGGGAGAGTGGTTAGAGTTTGAACGGTTTCGGTCTCCCTCGGCTTCAGGCCTTCCAACTCGATGCGGCCAACGTCCTCTGCCTGGTGAGGCATGACTCGCAAGAATCCACCTTCTCCCTCAAATTTGTCGATGGGTGCAACAGCATCGCTGCTCACCGAGGTGCATTGGTCTTCAGGTTCCTCCATGAAGCTCAAAGAACTGTGCGGAAAGTAGCACAAACCCCAAATGCAACAGAGAGAAGATGACACGCTTCCTTCTATAAGCGAAGATAACGGATGCCAAAAGCCAAACAGGTAGTCGCAAAGATCAGGGTGTCCTCTGGAGACCGTGACTTGTGCTACATAGCAACGCGAACAGCTTTAGGTGATTGCATCACCACTCATCCCCGTCTTCGCGATTAGCGAAAAGTGTCAGAATAGCGAATTAGAAGTAAACCACAGGAATGGAATGAATGAATGAAATTACTTCTAGGACGGTAAGGCTAATCGGGACTTTACCTACAGTGTACCATTATGTGTATCGAACCCGTGACCCCTTTATTACAAAGCGTCCAGCTACATAAATAATATATCATAATTAATAATTTGTGTAGTTATGTTGTTGAATACGTAATTCATTACATTGAACCTATCAGATATTTTTATGATATATATATATATGCTGGTGCCGACCTCCGTGGGGTAGTGGTTAGCACGACAAATCCCGGTGTATCATCACTTGTCCTTACCTTGGCAATTATCCGTCAATCAATCAACATCCTGGATGCATACACGTGTAATGTAACTCTTTCCATAAGGAAAGGTCAAGGTTTTCTCACAGAAATATTGATTGATTTGGTGTTTTAGGTCCACTTTGTGCACAGTAAGGCTAATCGGGATGCGACCTACAGTTTAAAGTGGGATCCTAACCACTATGTGCCTCCACCGGGTATCGAACCCGGGACCCCTTGATTACAACTCTACCACTGCGCCATCGGGGAGGCCCTTACACAGAAATATTCAATTGCAGGTAGATTCTTACACATCATTAGAAAAATAGTAATGTACGTAATTTCCATGTTTTATTGCGTAATCTATACAATACCTCACAAAAATAGCAATTACGTTAAACATTGATATCTAGAGTACACTTACACGATTAAAATAATGAGAGCACGACTTGTCGGAAAACATTTTCCCTCATCTACAGTGATCACAACAAAGATGAGAGATACATTGATTGAAAATACATTTGTTCACACTTGAAGGATTGATCTAACTTATTTCAAATTTTACTAAAGATGAGAGATAATGATTAAAAATACACCAAATGCATTTGTTCATACTTGAACGATCGATCTAGCCTTATTTCAAATTATACTATAGATGAGAGATAATTACACATTTGTTCAAACATGTTTCAAATTACACTGCGGCACAACACAAACTGAAACATACACGTGTCAATTTCACAAAGGCTGAATGTCCTCATTTCTTATTGCATCCGAGTGTGGTGCGCTGGTTGGTTTCCTCAGCATGTTTTGAAGGGTTACCGATGTTAAAGCACTCTGGTAGGGACGCGTGTAAAACTTGTAAGTGTTCTCAGCCGTGGTGAGCGAATGGCTCATCAAACCTGCCAGATCGTTCCTTTCGTTCGGCGCTTGGGAGTGTACAAGAGAAACAGCCGTCTTTCTCATAACCCTGGAGGTAATCTTGGTGTTGCACCCAGCCTGGGCCCATATACTCTGTATGCAGTGTGAAAATTGGGAAACCGACATCCTCTTCCCTCCGTCGGTAACGAAGACAAAGTCGTGATCGGGGAAACAGCCGGGTCTAATGTTTTCAATGTAGGTCTTCAAATGGCCGTACACTTTTTGGGTGACGCAAATGTTAGCAGGTCCACAGTGTGCCGCCGTCTTGTGATCATGAACTCTAATGACGTGCACATCACGTTTCCCTTCCTCCACCTGTACCTGCAAGCAGGAAGTCTCCTGGAATTCCTTCAGTGTCATGTTTACTATTGCTGCCGGCCTTTGCGCGGTGGAGAGTAGAATCTGCAACAACAAGTAGTTGCAGACGGTGGCGCGATCAGCGCTCGATGGCTTGAAGCTTTCGTCCGAAGTTACCTTCCGCATTATCTCCTCGAAGCGCCGGGATACCGGCCCATTTTCAAACTTTGACACATTTTCGGGGGTTACAGCATTTTTCTGTTCTATTTCCATCACCTCGGATCGCCTCTTCTTCTCCAGAACTCGGAACGATTTTGCCCATTTCTGGTAGTGACCCAGACAGCATCCAGCTTGCTCGGAAGTAACCAATCTCCGCTGCAGCGCAAATTTCACAAGGTTCGACAGAGAACCGAGGTAGGAGAGGCAAGTTCCCGGTCTTCGGTCGGTCCACCAGCACCATCTTCATCCTCTCGACACGAACTTGCGTCGACTCTCCTTCGCCGCTCCCCTGCAAGCAGACCTCTGTAGTCCTTGGAATTCCTGTCGTATCCGTGAACCACCACCGCATGCTGGTCCAACCTCCTCACCTTAGCAGGGCAGCCGGAAATCGGGCAAACTTTCAAACGTCTCTTTTGAACGCTTTTCCTCAAAGAGCTTGGCAAGTAACGGAATGCAGAAGACTTCTCGCGGCTCCATCCGTGTTTGTTTCGGACATGCCTCGGGACGTCCATCATGGAAATTCCGCAAGCCGGGCACGCTTGCTTTCCTGGAGACAAAAGAAAGCAAAGTTTTACTTTACATCTTAAATACCATTTTCATTCACAATGAAACATAAATAGCACATACAAGTAAGAGTATTACAAGTGTACCCAGATAAAGCTGTCAATCAGAAAACCCAAGGTGGCCGGCCACCTCAGGTAGCCGGGAACCAACCAACCGTGAAACATAAAGAGCACATACAGGTAAGAGGATTACAAGTGTACCCACATAAAGCTGTCAATCATATCACCCCAGGTGTTGCGGAATGACGAAAGGCAGATGCGAAAGTGCTTTAAAACAATGCAGAAAGTTGATATTTTGAATGAGAACAAATATTCGGGTAAAATGCCGTAAACGTGTCTAAACCAATGCAGAATGTTGAATCACTACCTTCACTTAAAACCAAGATTAAACTCACCATCCAGGGGAGGTGCCAGATCAAGTTCCACCGTGACCGCTCACCGTCTTGCTCCAGCTATAGAAGAGAGACCTCTTCAAGAGGTTGCAGAGACGTCAACTGAGGATAAGCACGCTCGAACGTAATCTTTGTGTTTCCATGTTCACTGTGCTCCCAGAGCACACTACATGATTTGTGCTTCGATGGAGTCACAAGGACGCTACAGCATTTGTGCCTCAATGGAAACTGTGCTTATATAGGATCCCACTTTAAACTGTAGGTCCAGTCCTGATTAGCCTTTCTGTGCATAAAGTGGACTTAACAATTAAACATTCATTTTTGCAATTAAACCAAATGGTTCGAGTCCCACTTTAAACTGTAGGTCCAGTCCTGATTAGCCTTCCTGTGCATAAAGTGGACTTAACAATTAAACATTCATTTTTGCGGTTAAACCAAATGGTTCGAATTCCACTTTAAACTGTAGGTCCAGTCCTGATTAGCCTTCCTGTGCATAAAGTGGACTTAAAATTAAACATTCATTTTTGCAATTAAACCAAATGGTTCGAGTCCCACTTTAAACTGTAGGTCCAGTCCTGATTAGCCTTTCTGTGCATAAAGTGGACTTAACAATTAAATATTCATTTTTGCGATTAAACCAAATGGTTCGAATTCCACTTTAAACTGTAGGTCCAGTCCTGATTAGCCTTTCTGTGCATAAAGTGGACCTAACAATTAAATATTCATTTTTGGGATTAAACCAAATGGTTCCAATTCCACTTTAAACTGTTGGTTCAGTCCTGGTTAGCCTTTCTGTGCATAAAGTGGACTTAACAATTAAATATTCATTTTTGCGATTAAACCAAATGGTTCGAGTCCCACTTTAAACTGTAGGTCCAGTCCTGATTAGCCTTTCTGTGCATAAAGTGGACTTAACAATTAAATATTCATTTTTGCAATTAAACCAAATGGTTCGAGTCCCACTTTAAACTGTAGGTCCAGTCCTGATTAGCCTTTCTGTGCATAAAGTGGACTTAACAATTAAATATTCATTTTTGCAATTAAACCAAATGGTTCGAGTCCCACTTTAAACTGTAGGTCCAGTCCTGATTAGCCTTTCTGTGCATAAAGTGGACTTAACAATTAAATATTCATTTTTGCGATTAAACCAAATGGTTCGAATTCCACTTTAAACTGTAGGTCCAGTCCTGATTAGCATTTCTGTGCATAAAGTGGATTTAACAATTAAATATTCATTTTGCGATTAAACCAAATGGTTCGAATTCCACTTTAAACTGTAGGTCCAGCCCTGATTAGCCTTTCTGTGCATAAAGTGGACTTTAAACAATTCAATCATCATCAACCACTGTCGTTGCGATTAACGATTATCATTACTCATTTCTTTAATTTTATCAAAACCAAAATATTCATTACAAAAACAAGAAGCAAAGATGGTTTAAATAAAATTCCATATTTATTTTTTTAAAAAAAGAAAAATAATTTTATTTAACAAAATAACAATAGAAAAAATAAGACAATGAATCACATACAATCAAAATAAATTACCAAATCTTATAAAAAAATAACAATAGAAAATAGAAAGCACATAGATATTTACAAATCAAAGAAGCCGAATGATACAATACAAGAAACAATGAATATAAAATAATAATCGTAGATAATAATCAATAAAAAATAAACATAATTAAACACACAAGAAATATTATTTACAATATTAAAATCAAAGAAAAGCAAAATATTAAACACCTCGATGTTTATAATAATGATAACAACAACCACAATTAAACTAAAAATATTTACAAAGCTGCACCCTTCTCCTCCTCGTCAACCCTCACCCACCCCCAGGAAAGCGCCATCAGTCTCTTGTACTCTCTTGTACCCCGCTTCAATGAATGATCTTGAATAAGGTGCTGGCCCATCTTTATGACGCTTCCCCGGCAGCCGTCGACCTTACAATTGACGCGCCGGTCAGGATTTTTTATCTTCCTCATCCCCTCAGAGGAGGCAAAGTAGTCCTCCATCTGCTTGTTGGAATATAAGTGCCTTCTCCGAAGGTGCCGTGGAACAGTTGCCGACTCCTTCCCGCACTCTGGGCAGATCTTCTGCAAAATACAAAGAGGGAAGACAAATGCATGCGTTTAACACCGACACGCAGAGATTTATCGATTTACAATTAAATACAGGCACAGAGCGAACATTTGAATTTCTACGAATAACTCACCTTCCGCCTTACGTTGTTGTTCTTCTTCTTCAGTGCGGGTAGAGGTGGGGGTGTCGGAGCCTCCTCAATCTGTTGTTGTTGTAGATGCTGTTGTTGCATTTGGTGTGGCTGCTGCTGTTGTGGCTCTTCCTGTACCTGTGTTTCTTGTCGCTGCAAAGACAAAAATGAAAGAAAAATAGCTGTAGAAACGGACATAACAATTTAGAATATTGCACACACGAAAATACAAGTGAAACCTCTTCGTCACTTGATTGGACTTACAATTAACTCGTTGACGATCTTCAAAGATGCCTCCAGCTGCTCCACCGACATGGTCTCTGGGTAGGGGAGTTGAAGTTCCCTTTCGTCCTTTTGAAGTTCAACCAAAGCCCCGTTAATTGACTCTAAAAATTCGATGTCCTCGACTGTCAAACCTCCAAATACGGGCGTTGCATGGTTACCAGAAGGCAGCATAGCTTCTGTACTGTTGGAGAAAAATGGCCTTCGTTTAATGACAAGACATCGTTATGCGCGTGGCACATAATAAATCAACAAATAACACAACAAATAGCTCATTTTAAAATCCACACACTCACCTGAAATCCATCTTGAGATTATGGCTTCCTTTCTGCTTCAAGTTAAGCAATACAATGAAGGGAAGAAGAAAAGGTTGCCCAAAAAGATTTCCAGTTCGAATTTAAATTACGAGGTCGTTCATTGGTCAATCAATCGGATTTACGCGACCGACCGGCCGAAGAAGAAGGGAGGGGGTTGGGGGAGAAATGTAGCTGGTCTCCCAAAGCAGGTATCTGAGAACCGTGTAAGACCGGTTTCTCCCACCATCGAATGTCGAAAGTCTACTTCCCAGCCATCTGTGCAGCAAACGCCCAATAAACGGTTTCTTAAACACAAAAATGTAGCGAAAGACCATGGGTGACCATGTTTCATTCTCCATTTGAAATTCAGTGTAAATGCTAAATTTTAACGGTTTTTTCATGTTTGAATAGAAAATTCAGTTTTGGCGGGAATGTTTCAAATTTCGAAAAGAAGCAAGATGCAACCTTACACTACAATAATTAAAGCAAGGGAAGCTAAGAGCAACGGTTAGAGTAAGTTTTTGGAAGCAAAAATCCCAAGCGTGCTCGTTCTGATGCTTTGCTGTCCACTCATAAAACAGCCATTTTGTCACTTCAAATTGAAGATAGCGCTAACTCCTGAGCCACGGTGAGAGAGGAAGGTCCCTGAAAGATAACTGAAAAGTGACGTAATCGGGAGGTGGAGGGTTCGAGTCACGGGAAATGTTTGCAATTAAACCAACTATGTAGCAATCACCCATTATAGGGTTACTTAAACCCAAAAATGTAGCAAGAGGCCATGGGTTTTGCAGCAGAAAGACCAATTTGTATTAGGGGGATAGGTTATCTTCTTATATCGTGGTAACCAAAATCCAACCTCCGGATGTAACGAAAGCCCACATTTTCTTTCCGAGACTGTTAGCCGGTGAATCGCGTAGGGGAAGGAGGCTGGAAGACAACGTGACGGTAAAGTAAGCAGTGGGTGTAGGGTTCGAGTCACGGGAAAGGTTTGATTCTCCATTGGAAATGCATGAAAAATGCTAAATTTAACCGTTTTTCAAGTTTGAATAGAAAATTGAGTTTTGGCGCGAAACTCAAATAATTTCCTAGGATGGAAGCTGCATCGTTCCTCTACACGAAAACGTTCAAGGAAAGCTGAAAGTGACTTTGAGAGTACCAACTGGGAAGCAAAATTCCCAAGTCTGCAGGATCGTGTGCTGTTTTGGCTGCATAAGGTGGACCTTTATCAAAATTGAACGGAAAATTCCATTTCTGGGCAAAAGTGACAAAAGTCGGGTGGAAGCAGGCTATGTCCTTGCCCTAACAGAATTTGCACGAGGGAGGTTGAGTACGTTTTAGGAAGCAATGATCCGAAGCCTGCAGGATCGTGTGCTGTTTTGACTTTGAAATATTTTGACCGTTATTTTCAAACTTCGAGCTTTCCAACTTCAAATTTTACACACAGGTAGATCAAGTCAAGAGAACAAAAAAACACTCTGTTGTGTCTTTGTCGGCCTACACAAGCATCTACTCTACAGCAAGAGATCTCTGCCGGCACATGTGCATGTTGCAAGGCGATGCATACGTTTTCTGCCGGCAAAACTTTTCATTCTAAACGACAGAAACAAACATCTTTCCTTCGCAAATAAATTACAGTGATAAAGTTCACTTTCAGCTTAAAAATGCTATCTATACACCTTGGGAAAACGATTGGCAGATGTAGTCTAAAACTTACAACAAATAAATTAAAAAAAAAATAAAAAAAGTCGGAACTTGCGACAGCACAGTAAGAAATGACGTTCAACTTCCCCACAAAAACTTTTACGAGAACCGCAATGTGGCACTGACACACACACACAAATCTCCTCGTTTCTCTGTTTTCTTCCCAGCTTTACTTTCTATGCTGGATGTGCTCCACAGATTACCGTTAAAAGTGAAGGTGCAGGGAGAATAAACTTTCTCCACAAACCTTGTACAAGCACAGCATTGGCAATGACACACACACACAAATCTCCTCCCCCGTTATCTTCCCAGGTTGACATTCCATTCGGGTTCTGCTCCACAGATCACCGTTAAAAGTAACCGTGCTGGGAGAATAAAGCATCTCCACAAACTCCTCGGCCAAGCACCATCAACAACGGAGGTGGGAGAGTTAACCTCACTTTGCATTCAGTGATAACATATATTTTGTTGAAAGCTGGGATACACGCCTCTCGTCCACTTTCCTCCCAGCTTGGCTTCGAATGTGGATTGCTCTCTTCAACCACATCCAAGCTAAGACACTCTGTTGTGTCTTTGCCGGCCTACACAAGTATCTACTCTGTTAGGTTAGGTTAGGTTAGGTTAGGTTAGGTTAGGTTAGGTTAGGTCAGGTCAGGTCAGGTCAGGTCAGGTCAGGTCAGGTGAGGTTAGGTTAGGTTAGGTTAGGTTAGGTTAGGTTAGGTTAGGTCAGGTCAGGTCAGGTCAGGTTAGGTTAGGTTAGGTTAGGTTAGGTCAGGTTAGGTCAGGTCAGGTTAGGTTAGGTTAGGTTAGGTTAGGTTAGGTTAGGTTAGGTCAGGTTAGGTTAGGTTAGGTTAGGTTAGGTTAGGTTAGGTTAGGTTAGGTTAGGTTAGGTTAGGTTAGGTTAGGTTAGGTTCTCTCGTGGTAACCAAAATCCAACCTCCGGATGTAGCACATATACGTGGAACTATTTGTGGAACCAGTTGAGAAAGACATTTTTAGAGTGGAATAAAGAAAGTGTTTCTCAATATTTGTTTTAAATTAAATGTTCATATATTATTTCAAATAACATGCAACAGAGTGAAAGTACATATTTCTTTATTAACAATAAGTGAATTATTTAAACTGCACTCCACAATACACAAAATAGAAAACACTTTTCTTTACATTAAATTTGGGAGATACACATTCAAGTTCGTAAAACTTCTGAATATTTGTTTTAAATTAAATGTTCATTTATTATTTCAAATTACATGCAACAGAGTGAAAGTACATATTTTTTTATTATCAATGAGTGATTTATTTAAACTAACTGCACTCCACAATACACAAAATAGAAAACACTGTTCTTTACATTAAATTTGCAAGATACACATTCAAGTTCGTAAAGTTTCTTCAGTATGCGATTCGTTCGTTTTCAATGTCCAAGAGAAAAAAACAATACAAAGTTTCAGCCTCATTAACGTATACTGAAGATTGAAAAAATATTATAATTATCTGATTTTAAAAATACCAACAGCAAATATTTCAGTCAAAATGCATAAGGCCTACAGCCACCAACGAGCTTTCAAAAAGTTTTATATCAAAGTTTTTTATCTTTTCTTGTTCCCCGAAGCACGTAACCATCTTCCAATCTCACGATACTCGGCGAGACAGCGTTCTGCCTCTTCTGATGAAATGGCCTTCCTCCGAAGCTCAAGAAATTTAACAAAACGAGAAATGGAACCTAGATAAGATAGACACGTCCCAGGTCTTCTATCCCGTATTTGATCTCGAAAGAAGAGACCGACTTTGGCAATTGCCGGTTCCTTGGCGATTTCGTCGTGACTTTCCAGACCGGCGGTGTCGATGACCGACTTCGCCTGTGACATGTGCTGTGCTGCAATCCTAGAATCGGTGCTCCCATCCGTCGATCTCAACCACTCCCGGAATTCGGCAAACGAGTCCATTTCGGGGTTGGGGGGACATGCTTGTTCTTTCTCGTAGTTGTGGTTGGCAACCTGCTCCAAGCAGTTCGACGACTCGGCCGTGAACTTTCCGAAAGGCATCGCGTTCTTCTTGTAACCGTGAACAAACTTGCAGTGCTTATCCAACCTTTTCACCTTCGAGGGACAACCAGGAAGAGGACAGTCCTTGCGACGCCCTGCCCTGATACATTCCCTCAATCCTCCCGGCGTGTAGCGATAGCCCGCAGATCTCTCGTGGCTCCAGGAATGCTTCCTGCGGAGATGTCTCGGGACGTTGACTAAACTGGCTTCACATTCGGGACAGACCTTTTTCATCCTCTTCCGCTCCCTGCCGGTAACCTGAAAAGATAAGAAGTTCCAAGTAATTATAATCAAGCTTTCCGATCGCACAATTTTAAAGATGAATCGGAAAAAAAAAAGTTTAGAACATGCATCATATTGCTATCCTGGCAATGCAGTGGACGTGGGTTCGAATCCCGGCCAACATGACACCGTCGTGATTACCTCAACTGCATAAAATGGACTGGGAGTTTACGTGGAATAGAACACCATTCAAAGGAGTAAGCAACAATGGGAGCAAGTACCTTGTGCAAAACAATCATGCCCAAATGCACGTTGTAATGTGTACTAAATACGTAAGAATGATGTTTTTAATACGTGATAAATGAAATATAAGTAAGCAAGCATACAAACAAATGTAACAAAAAGTTACTATATCAAGATAAATTATTACAATTATAATATAGATTGATTAGAAAGAAAACTTCACACTTGAATACACGCACAGAGAATGAAAGTAAAAAATTACCATGGCCTTTTCCTTGGTCCTTCTGTACGCTCGCAAGAGCCCCATCGTAAAGGCGACATCCTTTGGAACTAGCGAGTTTGACTCCGTTTCCTGCAACTCTGGGAGAGTGGTTAGAGTTTGAACGCTTTCGGTCTCCCCCGGCTTCAGGCCTTCCAACTCGATGCGGCCAACTTCCTCTGCCTGGTGAGGCAGGACTCGCAAGAATCCACCTTCTCCCTCAAATTTGTCGATGGGTGCAACAGCATCGCTGCTCACCGAGGTGCATTGGTCTTTAGGTTCCTCCATGAAGCTCAAAGAACTGTGCGGAAAGTAGCACAAACCCCAAATGCAACAGAGAGAAGATGACACGCTTCCTTTTATAAGCGAAGTTAAGGGATGCCAATAGCCAAACGGGGAGTCGCAAAGATCAGGGTGTACTCTGGAGACCGTGACTTGTGCTACATAGCAACGCGAACAGCTTTAGGTGATTGCATCACCACTCATCCTCGTCTTCGCGATTAGCGAAAAGTGTCAGAATAGCGAATTAGAAATAAACCACGGGAATGGAATTACTTCTAGGACGGTAAGGCTAATCTACAGTACGAACCATCTGTGTATCGAACCCGTGACCCCTTTATTACAAAGCGTCCAGCTACATAAATAAACTACCATAATTAATAATTTGTGTAGTTATGTTGTTGAATACGTAATTCATTACATTGAACCTATCAGATATTTTTATGATATATATATATATATATATATATATATATATATATATATATATATATATATATGCTGGTGCCGACCTCCGTGGTGTAGTGGTTAGCACGAAAAATCCCGGTGTATCATCACTTGTCCTTACCTTGGCAATTATCCGTCAATCAATCAACATCCTTGATGCAGACACGTGTAATGTAACTCTTTCCATAAGGAAAGGTCAAGGTTTTCTCACAGAAATATTGATTGATTTGGTGTTTTAAGTCCACTTTGTGCACAGTAAGGCTAATCGGGATGCGACCTACAGTTTAAAGTGGGATCCAAACCACTATGTGCCTCCACCGGGTATCGAACCCGGGACCCCTTGATTACAACTCTACCACTGCGCCATCGGGGAGGCCCTTACACAGAAATATTCAATTGCAGGTAGATTCTTACACATCATTAGAAAAATAGTAATGTACGTAATTTCCATGTTTTATTGCGTAATCTATACAATACCTCACAAAAATAGCAATTACGTTAAACATTGATATCTAGAGTACACTTACACGATTAAAATAATGAGAGCACGACTTGTCGGAAAACATTTTCCCTCATCTACAGTGATCACAACAAAGATGAGAGATACATTGATTGAAAATACATTTGTTCACACTTGAAGGATTGATCTAACTTATTTCAAATTTTACTAAAGATGAGAGATAATGATTAAAAATACACCAAATGCATTTGTTCATACTTGAACGATCGATCTAGCCTTATTTCAAATTATACTATAGATGAGAGATAATTACACATTTGTTCAAACATGTTTCAAATTACACTTCGGCACAACACAAACTGAAACATACACGTGTCAATTTCACAAAGGCTGAATGTCCTCATTTCTTATTGCATCCGAGTGTGGTGCGCTGGTTGGTTTCCTCAGCATGTTTTGAAGGGTTACCGATGTTAAAGCACTCTGGTAGGGACGCGTGTAAAACTTGTAAGTGTTCTCAGCCGTGGTGAGCGAATGGCTCATCAAACCTGCCAGATCGTTCCTTTCGTTCGGCGCTTGGGAGTGTACAAGAGAAACAGCCGTCTTTCTCATAACCCTGGAGGTAATCTTGGTGTTGCACCCAGCCTGGGCCCATATACTCTGTATGCAGTGTGAAAATTGGGAAACCGACATCCTCTTCCCTCCGTCTGTAACGAAGACAAAGTCGTGATCGGGGAAACAGCCGGGTCTAATGTTTTCAACGTAGGTCTTCAAATGGCCGTACACTTTGTGGGTGACGCAAATGTTAGCAGGTCCACAGTGTGCCGCCGTCTTGTGATCATGAACTCTAATGACGTGCACATCACGTTTCCCTTCCTCCACCTGTACCTGCAAGCAGGAAGTCTCCTGGAATTCCTTCAGTGTCATGTTTACAATTGCTGACGGCCTTTGCGCGGTGGAGAGTAGAATCTGCAACAACAAGTAGTTGCGGACAGTGGTGCGATCAGCTCTTGATGGCGTGAAGCTTTCGTCCGAAGTTACCTTCCGCAGAATCTCCTCGAAGCGCCGGGATACCGGCCCATTTTCAAACTTTGACACATTTTCGGGGGTTACGGCATTTTTCTGTTCTATTTCCATTACCTCGGATCGCCTCTTCTTCTCCAGAACTCGGAACGACTTTGCCCATTTCTGGTAGTGACCCAGACAGCATCCAGCTTGCTCGGAAGAAACCAATTTCCGCTGCAGCGCAAATTTCACAAGGTTCGACAGAGAACCGAGGTAGGAGAGGCAAGTTCCCGGTCTTCGGTCGGCCAGGCTGTCTTCGAAAAAAGCTCTAGTCTTGGAGATCCCTCGAGCCGAAGCTAACTCGTTCAGATGTTCCAAGCAAGCAAAGTCAATCGCCGACTTTGCCTGAAATGCATGTTGATCCACTATCCGACGTTCCCTTACGAGCCCGCCATCCAGCGTCCCAAGCCACGACCGAAAATCTGCATACAGTCGTTCCGATATCACAGATCTTGCATCCACCACATCCTCTTCATATTCTCCACCAGCACCATCTTCATCCTCTCGGCACGATCTTGAGTCGACTCTCATTCGCCGCTCCTCTGCAAGCAGACCTCTGTAGTCCTTGGAACTCCTGTCGTATCCGTGAACCACCACCGCATGCTGGTCCAACCTCCTCACCTTAGCAGGGCAGCCGGAAATCGGGCAAACTTTCAAACGTCTCTTTTGAATGCTTTTCCTCAAAGAGCTTGGCAAGTAACGGAATGCAGAAGACTTCTCGCGGCTCCATCCGTGTTTGTTTCTGAGATGCCTCGGGACGTCCATCATGGAAATTCCGCAAGCCGGGCACACCTTCCTGTTGCGTGCACGCTTGTTTTCCTGGAGACAAAAGAAAACAAAGTTTTACTTTACATCTTAATTACCATTTTCATTCACAATGAAACATAAAGAGCACATACAGGTAAGAGGATTGCAAGTGTACGACGATAAAGCTGTCAATCAGAACATATCAGGTGTTGCTGAATGAGGAACGGCAGATGCGAAAGTGCTTAAAACAATGCAGAAAGTTGATATTTTGAATGAGAACAAATGTTCGGATAAAATGCCGTAAACGTATCTAAACCAATGCAGAATGTTGAATCACTACCTTCACTTAAAACGAAGATTAAACTCACCATCCAGGGGAGATGCCAGAACAAGTTCCACCGTAACCGCTCGCCCGCGCACCGTCTTGCTCCAGCTATCGAAGAGAGACCTCGTCAAGAGGTTGCAGAGGCGTCAACTGAGGATAAGCACGCTCGAACGTAGGCTTTGTGTTTCCATATCGACTGTGCTCCTAGAGCACGCTACATGATTTGTGCTTCGATGGAATCCAAAGGACCCTACAGCATTTGCGCCTCAATGGAAACTGTGCTTAGATAGGATTCCACTTTAAACTGTAGGTCCAGTCCTGATTAGCCTTTCTGTGCATAAAGTGGACTTGAGACAACAATTAAATATTCATTTTTGCGATTAAACTAAATGATTCGGGTCGCACTTGAAACTGTATGTCCAGTCCTGATTAGCCTTTCTGTGCATAAAGTGGACTTGAGACAACAATTAAATATTCATTTTTGCGATTAAACTAAATGGTTCGAGTCCCACTTTAAACTGTAGGTCCAGTCCTGATTAGCCTTTCTGTGCATAAAGTGGAATTGAGACAACAATTAAATATTCATTTTTCCGATTAAGCTAAATGGTTCGGGTCCCACTTTAAACTGTTGGTCCAGTCCTGATTAGCCTTTCTGTGCATAAAGTGAACTAAAGACAACAATTCGATCATCATCAACCACGGTTATATCATCACTGTTATATGTATTTCATTTCTTTAACCTTTAACAAAACCAAAATGTTCATTACAAAAACAAGAAGCAAAAATGGTTTAAATAAAATTCCTCACGTACAGTTTTTAAAACGTAAATATACTTTTATTTCTTAAATAAAAACAATCAAACACAATTAAAATAAATATGGAAATACCAAATTTTATAAAAATATCAATAGAAGAAAAAACGCATAACATATTTTGAATTAGAGAAATTATTCAAAAAATATTGATCAAAATAATAACAAAAACAAAGAAACCAAGAAATTAAACACATTTATAAAATAATCCGTCGTCTCCTACGATGCCCGAACCCAGCCTCTGGAAAGGGCCATCATATCCTTATATTCTCTCGTCCCCTTCACCATCCCGTGCTGTTGCACAAGATGCTGCCCCATCTTCACAACAGTCCCCTGGCAGCCCTCCATCCTACACCTGAGGCGGCGGCCAGCATTCCTTATTCTCCTCTTCCCCTCGGAGGAGGCAAAGTACATCTCCATCATCTTCCTCGAGTAAGAGTGCCTCCTCCGCAGGTGTCGCGGAACCGTAGCAGACTCCTCCCCGCACTCTGGGCAGATCTTCTGAAAAACACAAAGAGGGAAGACAAAGGCATGAGTTTAACACTGACACGCATAGATTTATCGATTTACAATTAAATACAGGCAGAGAGGGAACATTTGAATTTCAACGAATTACTCACCTTGCGCCTTATGTTGTTCCTCTTCTCTTTCAGTGCGGGTAGAGGTGGGGGAGCCGGAGCCTCAAGTTGTTGTTGTTGTTCGGACATCACCTCCTCTATATATTGTTGCGGTGGGAACTGATGTGTTTCTTGTCGCTGCAAAGACAAGAATGAAAACAAAATAGCTGTAGAAACGGCAACAACATTTTAAAAGATTGCACACACGAAAATACACGTGAAACATCGTCTCTGTTACCGTACTCAACTTACTATTAACTCCTCTACGATCTTCAAGGATCTTTCCAGTTGCTCCACAGACATATTCTCGGGTTCCGGGATTCGTAACTCCCTCTTGTCAAGTTCAAGTTGCACCAATTCGCCGGAAATGGAGTCCAGGAATTTAATATCTTCGTCGGTAAGGCCTCCTTCGACTGGCGTTGCATAATTCGGCAGCATAGGATCGTTACTGTTGGAGAAGAAAGGTATTCGTTTAATGAAAATACATCGTTATGCGCGTGGCACAAAATAACACAACAAATAGCGCATTTTAAAATCCACACACTCACCTGAAATCCATCTTGAGATTTTGGATTCGCTTCCTTTCAGCTCCAAGACAAGCAATGCAATGAAGGGAATAAGAAACGGTTGCCCAAGGAAGATTTCCAGTTCGAATTTAAATTACGAGGTAATTTATTGGTCAGTCAATCGGATTTACGCGACCGACCGGCCGAAGAAGAAGGGAGGGGGTGGGGGAGAAATGTAGCTGGACTCCCAAAGCAGGTATCTGAGAACCGTGCAAGACCGGTTTCTCCCACCATCGAGTGTCGAAAGTCTACTTCCCAGCCATCTGTGCAGCAAACACCCTATAAACGGTTACTTAAACCCATAAATGTAACAAGAGGCCATGGGTTTTGCAGCAGAAAGACCAATTTGTATTAGGGATTAGGTTATCTTCTTCGATCGTGGTAACCGAAATCCAAGCTCCGTATGTAACGAAAGTCCATATTTTCTTTCCGAGACTGTTGCACAAATAAGAGGAACGATATACGAGACCAGCACAAATTAAAAAGCCAATTTGTAAGGTTCAAATGGAAGATAGCGCTAACCACTGAGCCACTGTGACAGAGGAAGGTCCCTGGAAGATAACTTAAACGTGACGTAATCGGGAGGTGTAGTGTTCGAGTCACTTTAATATTTTTATTCTCCATTCGAAATTCAGAGTAAATGCAAAATTATAACGGTTTTTCAAGTTTGAATTGAAAAGTCAGTTTTGGCGGGAATGTTTCAAAATTCGATTGGATGGTAGATGCAACATTACACTACAATAATTAAAGCAAGGAAAGCTAAGCGCAACGGTTAGAGTCCGTTTTTGGAAGCAAAAATGCAAAGCATGCCCGTTCCGTTGCTTTTTTGGTGTTCCGTTGCTGTTTTGTGCACACAGAAAAAAGCCAATTTGTAAGGTTCAAATGGAAGTAAGCGCTAAGCCCTAAGAATTGGTGAAAGGGGAAGGTCGTTGCAAGATAGCGTGACGGTATGGTAACAAGCAAGTTTAGGGTTCGAGTCACGGGAAACGTTTGATTCTCCATTGGAAATGCATGAAAAATGCTAAATTTAACCGTTTTTCAAGTTTGAACGGAAAATCGAGTTTTGGCGCGAAACTCAAATAATTTCTTAGGATGGAAGTTGCATCATTCCTCCACACGAAAACGTTGAAGGAAAGCTGAAAGTGACTTTCAGAGTCAAACTGGGAAGCAAAATTCCCAAGTGTGCAGGATCGTTTGCTGTTTTTTCTGCACAAGGTGGACCTTTTTCAAAATTGAACGGAAAATTCAATTTCCGGGCAAAAGTGACAAAAGTCGGGTGGAGGCAGGCTAGGTCCTTGCCCTAACAGAATCTGCACGAGGGAGGTTGATCGCGAAGGGATGAGTGCGTTTTAGGAAGCAATGATCCCAAGCCTGCAGGATCGTGCTTTGAAATATTTTGACCGTTATTTTCCAACTTCGAGCTAGCGACTTCAAATTTTACACACAGGTAGATCAAGTAAAGAGAACAAAAAACACTCTGTTGTGTGTTTGTCGGCCTACACAAGCATCTACTCTACAGCAAGAGATCTCTGTTGGCACATGTGCAAGTTGCAAGGCGATGCATACGTTTTCTGCCGGCCAAACTTTTCATTCTAAACGACAGAAACAAACATCTTTCCTTCGCAAGAAATTACAGTGATAAAGTTACCCTTCAGCTTAAATATGCTACCTATGCACCTTGGGAAAACGACTGACAGATGTAGTCTAAAACTTACAACATATAAAATAAAAAAAATGTGACAATGACACACACAAATATCCTCCTCCGTTTTCTTCCCAGCTTTACTTTCTATTCGGGTTTTGCTCCAGAGATTACCGTCAAAGGTAAACGTTCTGGGTGAATGAAGCTTCCCAGCTTGACTTTCTATTCGGCTTTTGCTCCAGAGATTGCCGTTAAAGGCAAAAATTCTGGGAGAATAAAGCTTCCCAAGAAACTTGTACAAGCAACGCAATGTGGCAGTGACACAATATCATCCTCCTCTGTTTTCTTCCCAGCTTGACTTTCTATTCGGCTTTTGCTCCAGAGATTGCCGTTAAAGGCAAAAATTCTGGGAGAATAAATCTTCCCAACAAACTTCTAAAAGCACGGTAATGTGGCAAAGACACGCACACACAAACAATTCTCCTCCTCTGTTTTCTTCCCAGCTTGACTTTCTATTCGGCTTTTGCTCCAGAGATTGCCGTTAAAGGCAAAAATTCTGGGAGAATAAAGCTTCCCAAGAATCTTGTACAAGCAACGCCATGTGGCAGTGACACAATATCATCCTCCTCTGTTTTCTTCCCAGCTTTACTTTCTATTCGGCTTTTGCTCCAGTGATTACAGTCAAAGGTCAGAGTTCTGGGAGAATAAAGCTTCCCAGCTTGACTTTCCATTCGGCTTTTGCTCCAGAGATTGCCGTCAAAGGCAAAAAAAATTCTGGGAGAATATAGCTTCCCAACAAACTTGTACAAGCAAGGCAATGTGGCATTGGCACAATATCATCCTCCTCGGTTTTCTTCCCAGCTTGGCTTTCTGTTCGGCTTTTGCTCCATAGATTACCGTTAAAGGTAAAAGTTCTGGGTGAATGAAGCTTCTCGACAAACTTCTAAAAGCACGGTAATGTGGCAAAGGCACACACACACAAACAATTCTCCTCCTCAGTTTTCTTCCCAGCTTTACTTTCCATTCGGCTTTTGCTCCAGTGATTACAGTCAAAGGTAAAAGTTCTGGGAGAATACAGCTTCCCAGCTTTACTTTCTATTCGGCTTTTGCTCCAGAGATTGCCGTTAAAGGCAAAAATTCTGGGAGAATAAGGCTTCCCAAGAAACTTGTACAAGCAACGCAATGTGTCAGTGACACAATATCATCCTTCTCTGTTTTCTTCCCAGCTTGACTTTCTATTCGGCTTTTGCTCCAGAGATTGCCGTTAAAGGCAAAAAATAATCTGGGAGAAAAAAGCTTCCCAAGAAACTTGTACAAGCAACATAATGTGGCAGTGACACAATATCATCCTCCTCAGTTTTCTTCCCAGCTTTACTTTCTATTCGGCTTTTGCTCCAGAGATTACCGTTAGAGGCAAAAAAACAATCTGGGAGAATAAAGCTTCCCAAGAAACTTGTACAAGCAACATAATGTGGCAGTGACACAATATCATCCTCCTCTGTTTTCTTCCCAGCTTGGTTTTCTGTTCGGCTTTTGCTCAATAGATTACCGTTAAAGGTAAAAGTTCTGGGTGAATGAAGCTTCTCGACAAACTTCTAAAAGCACGGTAATGTGGCAAAGGCACACAAACACAAACAATTGTCCTCCTCAATTTTCTTCCCAGCTTTACTTTCTATACGGCTTTTGCTCCAGATATTGCCGTTAAAGGGTAAAATTCTGGGAGAATAAAGCTTCCCAAGAAACTTGTACAAGCAACGCAACGTGGCAGTGACACAATATCATCCTCCTCCGTTTTCTTCCCAGCTTTACTTTCCATTCGGCTTTTGCTCCAGTGATTACAGTCAAAGGTAAAAGTTCTGGGAGAATACAGCTTCCCAGCTTTACTTTATATTCGGCTTTTGCTCCAGAGATTGCCGTTAAAGGCAAAAATTCTGGGAGAATAAGGCTTCCCAAGAAACTTGTACAAGCAACGCAATGTGGCAGTAACACAATATCATCCTCCTCTCTTTTCTTCCCAGCTTGACTTTCTATTCGGCTTTTGCTCCAGAGATTGCCGTTAAAGGCAAAAATTCTGGGAGAATAAAGCTTCCCAACAAACTTGTACAAGCAACGCAATGTGGCAGTGACACCCGCACAAATCTCCTCCTCCAACGTTTTCTTCCCAGCTTTACTTTCTATTCGGCTTTTGCTCCAGTGATTACAGTCAAAGGTCAGAGTTCTGGGAGAATAAAGCTTCCCAGCTTGACTTTCCATTCGGCTTTTGCTCCAGAGATTGCCGTCAAAGGCAAAAAAAATTCTGGGAGAATAAAGCTTCCCAACAAACTTGTACAAGCAAGGCAATGTGGCATTGACACAATATCATCCTCCTCTGTTTTCTTCCCAGCTTGGCTTTCTGTTCGGCTTTTGCTCCATAGATTACCGTTAAAGGTAAAAGTTCTGGGTGAATGAAGCTTCTCGACAAACTTCTAAAAGCACGGTAATGTGGCAAAGGCACACACACCCGCACAAATCTCCTCCTCAGTTTTCTTCCCAGCTTTACTTTCCATTCGGCTTTTGCTCCAGTGAATACAGTCAAAGGTAAAAGTTCTGGGAGAATACAGCTTCCCAGCTTTACTTTCTATTCGGCTTTTGCTCCAGAGATTGCCGTTAAAGGCAAAAATTCTGGGAGAATAAGGCTTACCAAGAAACTTGTACAAGCAACGCAATGTGGCAGTGACACAATATCATCCTCCTCTGTTTTCTTCCCAGCTTGACTTTCTATTCGGCTTTTGCTCCAGAGATTACCGTTAAAGGCAAAAAACAATCTTGGAGAATAAAGCTTCCCAAGAAACTTGTACAAGCAACATAATGTGGCAGTGACACAATATCATCCTTCTCTGTTTTCTTCCCAGCTTGGCTTTCTGTTCGGCTTTTGCTCCATAGATTACCGTTAAAGGTAAAAGTTCTGGGTGAATGAAGCTTCTCGACAAACTTCTAAAAGCACGGTAATGTGGCAAAGGCACACACACCCGCACAAATCTCCTCTTCAGTTTTCTTCCCAGCTTTACTTTCCATTCGGCTTTCGCTCCAGTGATTACAGTCAAAGGTAAAAGTTCTGGGAGAATACAGCTTCCCAGCTTTACTTTCTATTCGGCTTTTGCTCCAGAGATTGCCGTTAAAGGCAAAAATTCTGGGAGAATAAGGCTTCCCAAGAAACTTGTCCAAGCAACGCAATGTGGCAGTGAGACACTATCATCCTCCTTTGTTTCATTCCCAGCTTGAATTTCCATTCGGGTTTTGCTCCAGAGATTACCGTCAAAGGCAAAAATTCTGGGAGAATGGATCTTCCCAACAAACATCTACAAGCACCGCAATGTGGCAAAGGCACACAAATCTGCTTCTCTGTTTTCTTCCCAGCTTGACTTTCTATGCGGTATTTGCTTGAGTTTCTATTCGGCTTTTGCTCCAGAGATTCCCGTTAAAGGCAAAAATTCTGGGAGAATAAATCTTCCCAACAAACTTCTAAAAGCACGGTAATGTGGCAAAGGCACACACACACAAACAATTCTCCTCCTCAGTTATCTTCCCAGCTTTACTTTCTATTCGGCTTTTGCTCCAGATATTGCCGTTAAAGTCAAAAATTCTGGGAGAATAAATCTTCCCAACAAACTTGTCCAAGCAACGCAACGTGGCAGTGACACAATATCATCCTCCCCTGTTTCCTTCCCAGCTTGACTTTCCATTCGGCTTTTGCTCCAGAGATTCCCGTCAAAGGTAAAAGTTCTGGGTGAATGAAACAAACTTCTAAAAGCACGGTAATGTGGCAAAGGCATACGCACACACAAACAATTCTCCTCCTCAGTTTTCTTCCCAGCTTTACTTTCTATTCGGCTTTTGCTCCAGAGTTTACCGTTAAAGGCAACAATTCTGGGAGAATAAATCTTCCCAACAAACTTGTCCAAGCAACGCAATGTGGCAGTGACACACTATCATCCTCCTTTGTTTCATTCCCAGCTTGAATTTCCATTCGGGTTTTGCTCCAGAGATTACCGTCAAAGGCAAAAAATTCTGGGAGAATGGATCTTCCCAACAAACATCTACAAGCACCGCAATGTGGCAAAGGCACACAAATCTGCTTCTCTGTTTTCTTCCCAGCTTGACTTTCTATGCGGTATTTGCTTGAGTTTCTATTCGGCTTTTGCTCCAGAGATTGCCGTTAAAGGCAAAAAATAATCTGGGAGAAAAAAGCTTCCCAAGAAACTTGTACAAGCAACATAATGTGGCAGTGACACAATATCATCCTCCTCAGTTTTCTTCCCAGCTTTACTTTCTATTCGGCTTTTGCTCCAGAGATTGCCGTTAAAGGCAAAAATTCTGGGAGAATAAATCTTCCCAACAAACTTGTCCAAGCAACGCAATGTGGCAGTGACACACTATCATCCTCCTTTGTTTCATTCCCAGCTTGAATTTCCATTCGGGTTTTGCTCCAGAGATTACCGTCAAAGGCAAAAATTCTGGGAGAATGGATCTTCCCAACAAACATCTACAAGCACCGCAATGTGGCAAAGGCACACAAATCTGCTTCTCTGTTTTCTTCCCAGCTTGACTTTCTATGCGGTATTTGCTTGAGTTTCTATTCGGCTTTTGCTCCAGAGATTGCCGTTAAAGGCAAAAAATAATCTGGGAGAAAAAAGCTTCCCAAGAAACTTGTACAAGCAACATAATGTGGCAGTGACACAATATCATCCTCCTCAGTTTTCTTCCCAGCTTGACTTTCCATTCGGGTTTTGCTAAAGAGATTACCGTCAAAGGCAAAAATTCTGAAAGAATGGATCTTCCCAACAAACATCTACAAGCACCGCAATGTGGCAAAGGCACACAAATCTGCTTCTCTGTTTTCTTCCCAGCTTCACTTTCTATGCGGTATTTGCTCCACAGATTACCGTTAAAGGCAAAAATTCTGGGAGAATAAATCTTCCCAACAAACTTGTACAAGCAACGCGGCAGTGACACAATATCATCCTGCTCTGTTTTCTTCCCAGCTTGACTTTCCATTCGGCTTTTGCTCCAGAGATTACCGTTAAAGGCAACAATTCTGGGAGAATAAATCTTCCCAACAAACTTGTCCAAGCAACGCAATGTGGCAGTGACACACTATCATCCTCCTTTGTTTCATTCCCAGCTTGACTTCCATTCGGGTTTTGCTCCAGAGGTTACCGTCAAAGGCAAAAATTCTGGGAGAATGGATCTTCCCAACAAACATCTACAAGCACCGCAATGTGGCAAAGGCACACAAATCTGCTTCTCTGTTTTCTTCCCAGCTTGACTTTCTATGCGGTATTTGCTTGAGTTTCTATTCGGCTTTTGCTCCAGAGATTGCCGTTAAAGGCAAAAAATAATCTGGGAGAAAAAAGCTTCCCAAGAAACTTGTACAAGCAACATAATGTGGCAGTGACACAATATCATCCTCCTCAGTTTTCTTCCCAGCTTTACTTTCTATTCGGCTTTTGCTCCAGAGATTGCCGTTAAAGGCAAAAATTCTGGGAGAATAAATCTTCCCAACAAACTTGTCCAAGCAACGCAATGTGGCAGTGACACACTATCATCCTCCTTTGTTTCATTCCCAGCTTGAATTTCCATTCGGGTTTTGCTCCAGAGATTACCGTCAAAGGCAAAAATTCTGGGAGAATGGATCTTCCCAACAAACATCTACAAGCACCGCAATGTGGCAAAGGCACACAAATCTGCTTCTCTGTTTTCTTCCCAGCTTCACTTTCTATGCGGTATTTGCTTGAGTTTCTATTCGGCTTTTGCTCCAGAGATTGCCGTTAAAGGCAAAAAATAATCTGGGAGAAAAAAGCTTCCCAAGAAACTTGTACAAGCAACATAATGTGGCAGTGACACAATATCATCCTCCTCAGTTTTCTTCCCAGCTTTACTTTCTATTCGGCTTTTGCTCCAGAGATTGCCGTTAAAGGCAAAAATTCTGGGAGAATAAATCTTCCCAACAAACTTGTCCAAGCAACGCAATGTGGCAGTGAGACACTATCATCCTCCTTTGTTTCATTCCCAGCTTGAATTTCCATTCGGGTTTTGCTCCAGAGATTACCGTCAAAGGCAAAAATTCTGGGAGAATGGATCTTCCCAACAAACATCTACAAGCACCGCAATGTGGCAAAGGCACACAAATCTGCTTCTCTGTTTTCTTCCCAGCTTGACTTTCTATGCGGTATTTGCTTGAGTTTCTATTCGGCTTTTGCTCCAGAGATTCCCGTTAAAGGCAAAAATTCTGGGAGAATAAATCTTCCCAACAAACTTCTAAAAGCACGGTAATGTGGCAAAGGCACACACACACAAACAATTCTCCTCCTCAGTTATCTTCCCAGCTTTACTTTCTATTCGGCTTTTGCTCCAGATATTGCCGTTAAAGTCAAAAATTCTGGGAGAATAAATCTTCCCAACAAACTTGTCCAAGCAACGCAACGTGGCAGTGACACAATATCATCCTCCCCTGTTTCCTTCCCAGCTTGACTTTCCATTCGGCTTTTGCTCCAGAGATTCCCGTCAAAGGTAAAAGTTCTGGGTGAATGAAACAAACTTCTAAAAGCACGGTAATGTGGCAAAGGCATACGCACACACAAACAATTCTCCTCCTCAGTTTTCTTCCCAGCTTTACTTTCTATTCGGCTTTTGCTCCAGAGTTTACCGTTAAAGGCAACAATTCTGGGAGAATAAATCTTCCCAACAAACTTCTCCAAGCAACGCAATGTGGCAGTGACACACTATCATCCTCCTTTGTTTCATTCCCAGCTTGACTTTCCATTCGGGTTTTGCTCCAGAGGTTACCGTCAAAGGCAAAAATTCTGGGAGAATGGATCTTCCCAACAAACATCTACAAGCACCGCAATGTGGCAAAGGCACACAAATCTGCTTCTCTGTTCTCTTCCCAGCTTCACTTTCTATGCGGTATTTGCTCCACAGATTACCGTTAAAGGCAAAAATTCTGGGAGAATAAATCTTCCCAAGAAACTTGTACAAGCAACATAATGTGGCAGTGACACAATATCATCCTCCTCTGTTTTCTTCCCAGCTTGGCTTTCTGTTCGGCTTTTGCTCCATAGATTACCGTTAAAGGTAAAAGTTCTGGGTGAATGAAGCTTCTCGACAAACTTCTAAAAGCACGGTAATGTGGCAAAGACACACAAACACAAACAATTGTCCTCCTCAATTTTCTTCCCAGCTTTACTTTCTATTCGGCTTTTGCTCCAGATATTGCCGTTAAAGGGAAAAATTCTGGGAGAATAAAGCTTCCCAAGAAACTTGTACAAGCAACGCAACGTGGCAGTGACACAATATCATCCTCCCCTGTTTCCTTCCCAGCTTGACTTTCCATTCGGCTTTTGCTCCAGAGATTCCCGTCAAAGGTAAAAGTTCTGGGTGAATGAAACAAACTTCTAAAAGCACGGTAATGTGGCAAAGGCATACGCACACACAAACAATTCTCCTCCTCAGTTTTCTTCCCAGCTTTACTTTCTATTCGGCTTTTGCTCCAGAGTTTACCGTTAAAGGCAACAATTCTGGGAGAATAAATCTTCCCAACAAACTTGTCCAAGCAACGCAATGTGGCAGTGACACACTATCATCCTCCTTTGTTTCATTCCCAGCTTGAATTTCCATTCGGGTTTTGCTCCAGAGATTACCGTCAAAGGCAAAAAATTCTGGGAGAATGGATCTTCCCAACAAACATCTACAAGCACCGCAATGTGGCAAAGGCACACAAATCTGCTTCTCTGTTTTCTTCCCAGCTTGACTTTCTATGCGGTATTTGCTTGAGTTTCTATTCGGCTTTTGCTCCAGAGATTGCCGTTAAAGGCAAAAAATAATCTGGGAGAAAAAAGCTTCCCAAGAAACTTGTACAAGCAACATAATGTGGCAGTGACACAATATCATCCTCCTCAGTTTTCTTCCCAGCTTTACTTTCTATTCGGCTTTTGCTCCAGAGATTGCCGTTAAAGGCAAAAATTCTGGGAGAATAAATCTTCCCAACAAACTTGTCCAAGCAACGCAATGTGGCAGTGACACACTATCATCCTCCTTTGTTTCATTCCCAGCTTGAATTTCCATTCGGGTTTTGCTCCAGAGATTACCGTCAAAGGCAAAAATTCTGGGAGAATGGATCTTCCCAACAAACATCTACAAGCACCGCAATGTGGCAAAGGCACACAAATCTGCTTCTCTGTTTTCTTCCCAGCTTGACTTTCTATGCGGTATTTGCTTGAGTTTCTATTCGGCTTTTGCTCCAGAGATTGCCGTTAAAGGCAAAAAATAATCTGGGAGAAAAAAGCTTCCCAAGAAACTTGTACAAGCAACATAATGTGGCAGTGACACAATATCATCCTCCTCAGTTTTCTTCCCAGCTTGACTTTCCATTCGGGTTTTGCTAAAGAGATTACCGTCAAAGGCAAAAATTCTGAAAGAATGGATCTTCCCAACAAACATCTACAAGCACCGCAATGTGGCAAAGGCACACAAATCTGCTTCTCTGTTTTCTTCCCAGCTTCACTTTCTATGCGGTATTTGCTCCACAGATTACCGTTAAAGGCAAAAATTCTGGGAGAATAAATCTTCCCAACAAACTTGTACAAGCAACGCGGCAGTGACACAATATCATCCTGCTCTGTTTTCTTCCCAGCTTGACTTTCCATTCGGCTTTTGCTCCAGAGATTACCGTTAAAGGTAAAAAAAATTCTGGGAGAATAAAGCTTCCCAACAAACATCTACAAGCACCGCAATGTGGCAAAGGCACACAAATCTGCTTCTCTGTTTTCTTCCCAGCTTCACTTTCTATGCGGTATTTGCTCCACAGATTACCGTTAAAGGTAAAAATTCTGGGAGAGTAAACTTGCTCCTTCACAAACTTCTCGGCCATGCACCATCAACAGCACTTTGCATTAAGTGACAACATATACTCCCAGCTTGGCTTCGAATGTGGACATGCTTTTTATTCTTCACTTACTTTATAGTTAAGTTCAACCTAAAAGGCAAATCTTTCTGCTTTCGTTCTCTACAGTTAGTTTCTAACTGCAAAAGAAACAACATTTTTCATTGCCTCCCAGGCTAACCTGGGAGGTGTTTCTCGTTTGGTCGGCTGGGTCGAAACCCCCAAGTCCGGCGATCCGCCACCTGCCGGAAGCCCCGGTCGCCAGCACCCGGTAAAGGTGTCGGCTTCCGGTTTGGGAGTCCTCCCCCGGTCGAAACCGGGGTCTGGACTCCCGACGGAGGTCCCGGAGGGACTTCCTAACATAATGGGAGTTGTTTAATCAGGTGCCGTGAAGCCGACATCACGAACCTGCAAGCGAGGGCTGCCTTTCAACGGGTCGCCACCGTACGGAGGCTTCACCGCTCACGACGCCCCGCCAGATACTCAAGTCGTCTACGAGTGGTTCAAGGGTCCCTACTTCCAAGTGCTTGATTACCCCGTGAATCCCCATCTAGAATCCCAAAGACCTCGGTCAGTGGGGCAAGTGGGCGGAGTCTCGATGGCACTACTCGCGGGGAGCCTTGGGTGAGTTTCCCCACCCATTTGGTGGCTCCCCGCCTTACCGGTCCCCCGTGAGGGGGTCCAGCGTTGGTGGTTCTGCCTTTGAGAGTGCAGGGACCCACGGTCACGCAGCTCCAGGCACGGCTTCGGCCTTAGAGGCGTTCAGGCTTCAGCCGTCGGACGTAGCTTCGCACCAAGGTTCGATCGAACCGGCGCGGTACCATTGGTCCGAACCTGGGGTTCCTCTCGTACTAACCAGGATTACCTTGGCCGCGTTCTAAACGCCAGGAGGATAAAATTAACCTGTTTCACAACGGTCTAAACCCAGCTCACGTTCCTTGTTGGTTGGTGAACAATCATACGCTCGGGGAGCGCTGCGTCCCCACGGTAAGAAGAGCCGACATCGAAGGATCAAAAAGCCGCGTCGCTATGAACGCTTGGCGGCCACGAGCCAGTTATCCCTGTGGTAACTTTTCTGTCACCTCCCGCCGAAGATCCTTCGGACGGGGAGGATCGATAGGCCCCGGTTTCCCGGGTCCCACCCGTACTGAGGGTGCGGATCAGGGCGGCTTTTGCCCTTTCGCTCTACCCGAGGTTTCTGGCCTCGGTGAGCCGCCCTTAGGACACCTGCGTTATCCTTTGACAGATGTTCCGCCCCAGACGAACTCCCCGCCTGCCGTTGTCCCCGGATCGGGTCGGCCCCCTGTCCGGCACGGACCAGGACCGGAGTCCGGTCCGGCCGGCCAGTAGCAGGGGCCTTGGTTCATGAACGGCGTGCGACGAGGCCGGAGCCCCGACGCCCGCGTCCCGCCCAACCGGGTGAGTCGGGAAACCGTGAGAGTAGTGGTATTTCACCGGCGGGCACCCGAAGGAGCCCTCCCACTTATGCTACACCTCGTCACGTCTCCCGACAGCGGCAGACTAGAGTCAAGCTCAACAGGGTCTTCTTTCCCCGCTGACATTCTCCAAGCCCGTTCCCTTGGCTGTGGTTTCGCTAGACAGTAGGTAGGGACAGAGGGAATCTCGTTAATCCATTCATGCGCGTCACTAATTAGATGACGAGGCATTTGGCTATTCCACAGGGCCTAGTAGCCTCGTCTTTCCCAAACAATATGTTTGGTATGTCATTTATAGGATATCTATACAGATAAAATATGAGGTCCTTTGTGCACGGGACTCTTCAGGATGGCATCCCTACGGATGTTTCACCTTTGTTCCCTTTTGTGCCACGAAGCAATCCCTCTAAAAAAAAACAGGGAAAAGTTCTGATCCATAATAAATATTGTTCAACCAATCAACAAGGTGAGCTTATGACAGGTTAGTTAAATTAAAAATATTATTATATCCATAAAATATAGTAAAAGTTATTTTGATGCCAGTCATATTTGGCATATGTCTAAAAGATCCATTAAAATAATGTAATATTGAAATTACCTGAAATTGCTAGTGAAATATAAACTCCAGCATTTATCAAATTCATTTTGAGTCCAAATGACCATTTAGAATTCTAATACTAGTCCTGATAGCGATTAAGCTAATGGTCTTCATTAATTTATAAGAGTAAATTCCTAATTTCTTTAGAGAAGTTACCGTTCCAGATGGTAGAACTCCTCTTGAACCCACAATGATGGGTGTATGCACTATTGTTTTAACATTAAGTTTGTCTATAAGTACAGGATTTAACCTTGAGTATTTTCTGACTTTTTCATGGTGGGCTTCTTTAAGTGATTGCCCACTTTCTAATCTTACTGTAACGTCTGTTACATAAGCAGTATCTCCTTTAATAGCAACTAAATCTGGTTTTAGAATTTCATTATTGTTAATAAATGTTTGCTCTTTAGCTATTCTCATATCCTGTAAGTTCTTTGAGATTAGATCCGTAATTTCATCGTGTCTTTTCACTCTTAATCCTTTATTGGCTGGGCATTGGCCCAGGACGTGACCCATGGTTTCAGGTGAAGCCTGACATCGTCTGCACAGATCGCTGGATACGCATTTTGCAATTTTCAATATTGAGTTTAAACCCACAGTGTTGGTTCGCATCCTGAGAAAATCATTGTACATATTAGGTTTAAGCAAATCTGGGTCGAATAAAACCATATTGGATTTTGGGTCGTCCTTAAAATATTCTATACCCATACCTTGTATGGGTTTGGATTTCCAATCCGAGAATGACTGAACCTTTAAATGATTCTTGGCTAGGTTTATTTGCTTTACGTTTAATTCTCCCGATATTCCCAATGTTTTAGCAATGGCTTTTGATCTATTTTCTAAATTTGTATATTGGTACAAAAATGTCACATTGCTATCCTTTGAAAGTTTAAACTTATTCCAACTATTTAAGATTGCTAATTGGACGATGTTTGACATCTTAGGGATCCCTAAGCCTCCATCCCTCCTTCTAGAGTAGAAGAGCGAGTCTGTCGTGTTACTTGGAATTTTATAAATGATCTTGTGAAATTTCCTGGTTTCGAAATCTATTTTCTCTAGGAAATTCTTAGAGAGCCCTGCATTTGTCCAGTTGTATTGGAGTTTGGGTAAAATATACTTACATACTATGGTTGATTTTTGATGAGGTTTGAGTGATAGTTTGCAAACATTGGTGAGAATTTGTTGAAATCTTTGTATGGTAAATTTATTCGATATTCCCTGTGCAACTGTATACGGGTTGCCTAAGTACTCAAATGGTTCATCACACTTAACAGTTTTAATCGGTATACCTGTAATGTACAATGCCGGTTCGGAAGAAATCCAATTTCGTTTTGAGTTTTCTATGGCAAATCCAATACACTTGTTATGAGCTAGGGTCATATCAAGTTTACCTAGTTCTTCAACCACTAAATCTAATTGTGACTGCATGTCATCTTCTTTGGTTGTGAAAAGTATTATATCATCTGCGTAGGCTAGTGCGGATAGATTTTGATTGTCAAGGGGGATTCCTAGATTTGTAGATTTAAGATCTTTAATGATCTGGTCGAACACCAGATTGAACAGAAACGGACTTAGACAGTCTCCCTGTTTGATACCTCTATTGATATTAATTAGTTTACCTTCAATTAGTGTTTGTGCTCCTTGATACATACTTTCAATCACAGCTATTATATGTGGGTGTAACCCTTTGCTTTGCAAAGCAGCTATTATAGCTTTGTGAGGCACTGTATCAAATGCTTTACTAATGTCGATGGTGCAACCAATCATCTTTCCCTTACTCTGTTTCTTTGTATAATATATTATCTTATCCAGTAGAAATGCGTTAACAGAGCAACTTGTACCTTTTATAAAACCTTTCTGTTCATCACAAAAGTCTATTGATGTTCTTAGTGTCTCATCAACTATACTTGTGAAGAATCTGCATAAAATTGAGCTGATTGTAATAGGTCTCCAGTTGCTGACGATCCTTCTGTCCTTCCCTGCTTTTGGAATAAAGATTGTACGATTCTTATTCCAACATTTAGGGAAATATCCCGTGAACCAAATTAGATTGATCAATAATGTTAGTGTTATATTTATGCCTTTAGTTCTAAGGTGACATCTTTTCAAACCATCAGTACCAGCGGCACTGTCCTTAAGTTTTTTAAGCTTATTATTAATTCTTGCGTGAGAAATTGGTTTTAACATTCTACTGTTATTGTCTTTTTTAATTGGATCATAATCGAAGTCAAGTCTATTTGATCCTTCTGATCCCCATAAGTCCTCATAGAATGTAACAAAGTCATTAGCCGTTGGTTTTTCTTCTGTTTCATTGAGGAATTCGTTGGAGTTTTGCATAATAGAGTCGGCTATTTTCTGGGGGCACTTCCGAAATACTGCTTGAGTTTTCCCATACATTTTGGATTTTTCATTTTTGTTACATGAATTCTTGGGATGTTGTTTTCTTATAACTTGGTCTGCTTCTTGGTTTGTAGTTTTAAGAGTTGTGGTAAGTTCATCTATAATGATGTCAATCTCTGTTTCTACCTTTTTCCTACCCTGGTTAAAGAAACTTCTAATCTTTGCATCAATTTGTCTCAACTCAGAGTTCGGATTAATGGGTAGAGATCGAATCATTTCCATGTATGAATCGTGATCTATATATGAACGATCAGGGATCGATTGGTCCTTTCTATTAGGTGTATCCATTTGTGGATCGTTTTGATCATCGCAAATCATTGATATTTCAGAGATCCCTTTCCCCCCCATAGAAAGAGGTATTCCAAAATAGGATCCTTCCATCCCTGATCTATCATATGTCCGTTCTTCGCAACCTAGCTGTTGATAATGAGATGGTTCTATCTCTTGATACGGCCGTTCCATGGTCGAGAGGCCCGTTTCTTTTACTATGTCCTTTTGCGGACCATTGGTGTCACAATTATCTGCAATTGTAACTAAAGCCCCTATTCCCCCCCGTGAACTATTGTGCTTACAACAGGGCGTCTCCACCATGGACTGGTCGTATTTTTGTTTCTTATTATCGATCTGAGAACCAATAGCTTCAGAAGTGGACGTCTCCATCCTGGAATGATCATGCTCTTGTTTCTTATTACCTGTTATGAATGTTTGAACATTACCCAAAGGGGTACTTACATGTTTGTTAGACTTATATACATGCTGTACTCGGTAGTTTCGTAGTGCGTTCTTGCGAGGTGCGTCCAGGGCTGAGACATCACTATTTGAGTAGTCATCCTCTGAAGAGGATGACTCACTTGATAAATCCAAGTCAGAAGAACTAGAAAACCCAGTAATGAGGCTACTTCTATCTAGCACATCAAATGTGTTAGATAGCCTCGTCCCCCCCATCAAACTAGATTGAGTAAAAAGGGATGTCTCAACCCTGGAACACCCTGCCTGTTGTATAAACTCATTAACATGATGAATATCTTGCGTGCTTGAGATAGCATTACTGCGCTTACGCAGATTATAACGGCCTGAGGGGCCCTCTCCCAGAATAGGAGATTCTTGTCTAGTATCCTCCCTGAATCCCTGGTCCGTGCCGGTTCTGAGTCGACCGTTCGTCGGCGGCCGACTCGAGGGGAGGCACTTTCCCCCCAAAGCCCAGAAAAGGGCAAGGGGTTAGGTGCGTTCCCCTCAGAGAGCCCAGGGACGCTCGCGGAAGTCCGACGCGCGGTCCAAGCTTGGAACAACCCCGGAAGGATGTCCCTCGCGAAGACCCACGCCGGACCGAACCCGCGGTGGCCCCCCGGGCCCCGACCGGCCCCGGTCCCCAGAGCCAATCCTTGTTCCGAAGGTACGGATCCAGATTGCCGACTTCCCTTACCCACATTAGTCTATCGTCAAGAGGCTCTTTACCTCGGAGGCCAGATGCGGATTCGGGTACGGCCAGGCCTCGGGACTCTGCTGCGCTGTTCCCACCAAGATTTTCAAGGTCCGACGGGCACCCGGGGAAACCGCACCCAACTACGGTTCTCTTAGCTTTCCCCAGTGTCCCCTTCTCCTTCTGGGAAGATTCCGGGGAGCGTAGGGGATCGCTCTGACAGAACAGACAACTCTGCCCCCGGGACCCGACAGATTCTCCTGGTGCCACCAGTTACCTGGACTTACGGACTTCGAGGGAACCCGCGACGCACTCCCGGTCCCGAGACGCGGCGGAGGGCTGGATACCCCACTTCCCTTTCGACCGCGGCCGAGACGCCGGCGCCTCGCGCTAACCACTACACCTCTCCCGGTGGCAGCGCGAAACTGACCCGACGCATCGGTGGGAGTTTTCCGCGGTCTAAGGACCGGCTCACCCGCCTGCAACTGCTGTTGAGGCGGAACCCTTCTCCACGTCTGACCTCAGCGAGGTCTCATCAGATTATTTGCTACTACCACCAAGATCTGCAACGACGGCGGCTCCAGGCAGGCTCGCGCCCAGACCCTTCCACGCTCACCGCCGCGCCCTCCTACTCACCGCCGCATCATTCTTGCATTGATGCCAATGCATTAGCATTGCGGCGGCGGCCGGGTATAGGCACGACGCTCGATTGCCATCCATTTTCAGGGCCGGTTGCTTCGGCAGGTGAGTCGTTACACACTCCTTAGCGGATGCCGACTTCCATGGCCACCGCCCTGCTGTCTTGAGCAACCGACGCCTTTCATGGTTTGAGCAGCGTCGATTCAGGCGCCTTAACCCGGCGTTTGGTTCATCCCACAGCGCCAGTCCTGCTTACCAGGAGCGGCCCACTGAGCACTCGGGTCCAAGAAGGCCCCGCTTCGCCCTAGGGGCAAGCGGGACCTCCATCCCGTTCAGAGTTTGAGAGTGGGTCGAGGCCGTTTCGGCCCCGAGGCCCCCGGTCATTCGCTTTACCGGGATGGACCCCCCTTGCGAGCGCCAGCTGTCCTGAGGGACACTTCGGAGGGAACCAGCTACTAGACGGTTCGATTGGCCTTTCGCCACTATGCTTAGCTCAGACGGTCGATTTGCACGTCAGAGGCGGTTCGGACTTCCACCAGGGTTTCCCCTGGATTCGTCCTGGCCGAGCATAGTTCACCATCTTTCGGGTCCCAGCGAGTGGGCTCTTAGGTACGATCCCCGCACCCGGAGGTGGGAGATCGCCCCGGGACTGCGCGAGGGCCCTTCGTTGAGCGACTCCGGGTCACCTCGATCGTCCCAGTCGCTTTGACTGCGCCTTCGGGTTTAGTGATTCCCTTAGACTCGCCCACGCGCTAGACTCCTTGGTCCGTGTTTCAAGACGGGTCGGATGGGCCACTCGTTGAACACCGCACGGGCCCGGGGCTCACAGTACGCCCCCGCGAACCCCCGCTCGGACGAGCGGGGGACGGGGGGGACACTGCCAGGCACGCCACATTGCTGCGACCTCTACGCCTTCCGCCTAAAAACGGCGGCGGATCCCCAGGCCTGCCCTTGAGCCGTCGGGTTCCATCCGGGTCACCGGGGGTTCTCCGGACGAGCCGGAGAGCTCCACCCCAGGCCCTTAGGACGGATCCCAACGAGCCGCGGTGCCCTACCGGGCGCGGAATGAAGGGGGACCGTCCCGGACGCACCCTCGCAGACGGGAGGTCCCTAAGGAAGGGGACAACCCCGCTCGGGGGCCGGAGACTTGGTCCTTAACCCTTGAATCACCTTCCCCCATCGAACTCTCGAGCTCCATCCGTTTGACCCCCAGGCGGTTTCACGTACTGTTGAACTCTCTCTTCAAAGTTCTTTTCAACTTTCCCTCGCGGTACTTGTTCGCTATCGGTCTCGTGGTGATATTTAGCCTTAGGAGGAATCTACCTCCCACTTAGGGATGCATTCCAGAGCATCCCGAATCCTTGGGAAGGCGCCCAGCCCGACTCGGCAAGGCGGAGGTTCGCACGGGCCTAGCACCCTCTGTGGGATGTTGGTCCTTTCAAGTTACACTTAGAACCTCCCGCCGAGCGGGATTTACGGACGCTCCCTTCCACCAAATCGCCCACCGGCTCGGATGACCGTGCCGGAGGCTTGGGTGGCGGGCTTCTCCCTTTTCGCTCGCGGCTACCGAGGGAATCATTGTTATTTTCTTTTCCTCCGCATATTGATATGCTTAAATCGTGCGGGTGGTCAACCCTGAGTCGAGGTCGGGTGCTAACTTGAAATTGCGGTTTCCTAGGAGGTCCGAGGGATCTTCCTCGTCGCCCAACGCAGGTCCTCCCATCCGGACGGTAAGGCGGCTCTCTAGCTTCGGCGGAAACCTCTAAAGATAACCGAAGCTCTCCTTCCGCGCGAACCGAACGGACGGGCTCTTCCACGAACAATTTTTGGAAACTTACCCTGCGTTCAACGCGAGGCACCCGCCCGGACGATACTGAGTCGTCCGGCCGGCTCTCCCACTCCACGTAATTACAAACTTTGGAAATTTAACCTTCCGAGCATCAGAGTGGTCCAGCCACAATGTCCGAAGAAGCCTACATCCCGATCACCGGCGAGCAACTATAGTCGGGCCGGCAGATAGCACGTCTGCCGCCGACTTTTTCATTCTTTACGGTGCTCTACAGCTAACTGCAAAAGACAACCATCTCAATTATAGTCTTTTTCATTCTCCACGTGCTTTCTTTAAGCAAAGGACAAGTTGCTCGCCCCTGAATGCTCGGAAAGCTGCTTCCGGGATACGGATCCGGACTGCTCCGGGATGACCCCGCTCCTTCGAGGCCCCTTCCACGCACGCGCGGATCCGTAGACCGGTCTTTCCACTTCTTGTACTAGAATGGAGTCCTCCGAGAAGACGACCTCGCGGCCGACTCCTAATGATCCTGTTTCGGATTCGACCTCGCGACCGCTCTTACCTCGCTGAGAGAGGCGGCCGCGAGACTTGCGTGGCGTGCTGTTACACGCGCTGTGCTCGCGAGAGCACGTCATTTAGAAACTTCCGACACTCAACCAGGACCGACCCAGGTAAAGACCCGGGCCGCAATGTGCATTCGAAACCGTCGATGCTCTCTGTTTTGCAGATCGCAAATTGACTCGCAGCTAGCTGCGTTCTTCATCGACCCACGAGCCAAGTGATCCCCCGCCTGGGGTTGTTTGTGGTTTGCTGAAGTGCGACAGGTCGCACTTCGGCGGAATCATGTGTCTGTTCATCGGGAAGCGCCCTCGCGAGCCTCCCCGGATGATACCTACCCCCCCGTCTCCAAGGCCTCGAGACGGGGTTCGGGTGCATGTTTTAGCGGGGCGATACCTTTAAAGGTCGAGTCTCACCTACCCCTGTTAACGTGCAACTTTGAAGTTATAGTCTGGCCGACGCAAGCGCCGGCCGGACGGACATGCATGGCATGTCTTCCGGCAACTTTTCCATTCTCCACGTGCTTTCTTTAAGTTGCTCTACAGCCAGGTTACACCTAACTGCAAAAGACAACCATCTCTGCCGGCACTTGTGCAAGTGCCGGTCAATTACAGTCTGGCCGAAGCAAGCGCCGGCCGGACGGACATGCATGGCATGTCTTCCGGCAACTTTTCCATTCTACACGTGCTTTCTTTAAGTTGCTCTACAGCCAGGTTACACCTAACTGCAAAAGACAACCATCTCTGCCGGCACTTGTGCAAGTGCCGGTCAATTACAGTCTGGCCGAAGCAAGCGCCGGCCGGACGGACATGCATGGCATGTCTGCCGGCAACTTTTCCATTCTCCACGTGCTTTCTTTAAGTTGCTCTACAGCCAGGTTAAACCTAACTGCAAAAGACAACCATCTCTGCCGGCACTTGTGCAAGTGCCGGTCAATTACAGTCTGGCCGAAGCAAGCGCCGGCCGGACGGACATGCATTGCATGTCTGCCGGCAACTTTTCCATTCTCCACGTGCTTTCTTTAAGTTGCTCTACAGCTAGGTTACACCTAACTGCAAAAGACAACCATCTCTGCCGGCACTTGTGCAAGTGCCGGTCAATTACAGTATGGCCGAAGCAAGCGCCGGCCGGACGGACATGCATTGCATGTCTGGCGGCAACTTTTCCATTCTCCACGTGCTTTCTTTAAGTTGCTCTACAGCTAGGTTACACCTAACTGCAAAAGACAACCATCTCTGCCGGCACTTGTGCAAGTGCCGGTCAATTACAGTATGGCAGACGCAAGCGCCGGCCGGACGGACATGCATTGCATGTCTGCCGGCAACTCTTCCATTCTCCACGTGCTTTCTTTAAGTTGCTCTACAGCTAGGTTACACCTAACTGCAAAAGACAACCATCTCTGCCGGCACTTGTGCAAGTGCCGGTCAATTACAGTATGGCCGGCACGAATGCCGGTCATGTACATTGCTCCAAGTGGTCGGCTGGGTGATGGGGTACCGACATTGGGGTACCCACAAAACCCCAAGTCCAGCGATCCGCCACCTGCCGGAAGCCCCGGCTGGCCACAAATGCCGGTTAGGGAGTTCTCCCCCGGTCGAAACCGGGGTCTGAACTTCCGGCGAAGGGCTCCGGAGGAGCCCTCCTTACAAACAAAGTAGTGGAGCGAAGGGGGAATCGCCTTACTCCGCACACCCGCTCAGCCAGGCATTCCCTGCGAGGGGGAATGCCCCCGTTGGGGGCCCAGGACCGATTCTTGACCCTTCAACAACCACCTATGGTTAGGGAGTTCTCCCCCGGTCGAAACCGGGGTCTGAACTTCCGGCGAAGGGCTCCGGAGGAGCCCTCCTTGCAAAAAACAACGTAGTGGAGCGAAGGGGGAATCGCCTTACTCCGCACACCCGCTCAGCCAGGCATTCCCTGCGAGGGGGAATGCCCCGTTGGGGGCCGAGGACCGATTCTTGACCCTTCAACAACCACCTACGTACCAAACGCAGGCTCCGGGAGTCTTCTTAACTCCCTTCAACGCTCTCGCGGATGGACGACAAGGTGAAGAAGCGGATATACCGTACGGTAATGATCCTTGGGCAGGTTCTCCTACCCAAACCTTGTTACGACTTTTGCTTCCTCTAAGTGACCAGGTTCGGCCGTCTTCCCGACGGTTCCTGCGGAAGGTGGAACCCCCGCAGGGCGCCGGTCCAAAGGCCTCACCGTATCACTCGATCGGATGCATCGACGGGCGGTGTGCACAAAGGGCAGGGACTCGATCAACGCGAGCTGATGACTCGCGCTTACTGGGCATTCCTCGTTCGCGGTGAATAATTGCAATCCCCGGTCCCTATCACGAAGGAGGTTCAGCGGTTACCCGTACCTCTCGGCAGGGGAAGACGCGTTGTCTCCTTCAGTGTGACGCGCGTGCGGCCCAGGGCATCGAAGGGCATCACTGACCTGATTTAGCTCCCACTCTTGCTGCTTGCGACAACCGGTCCCTCTAAGAAGAGGTTTGATGCGCCGGGGGAACACATACCCCGACGCCTAGTTAATAGGCAGGAGTCTCGTTCGTTATCGCAATCAAGCAGACAAATCGCTCCACCAACTAAAATCGGCCATGCACCACCATCCACCGAATCACGAGAGAGCTCTCAATCTGTCAATCCTTGCGGTGTCCGGGCCTGGTAAGTTTGCCGTGTTGAGTCAAGTTGAGCCGCACGTCCCACGCCTTGTGGTGCCCTTTCGTCAATTCCTTTAAGTTTCAGCTTTGCAACCATACTCCCCCCGGAACCCGAAATCTCTGGTTTCCCGGAGGCTGCGCGCACGGTGTTCTTGAACCTTGCGCATCGCTGGATGGCATCGTTTATGGTTAGAACTAGGGCGGTATCTAATCGCCTTCGAACCTCTAACTTTCGTTCTTGATTAATGAAGACATTCTTGGCAAATGCTTTCGCTGTAGGTAGTCTTGCGAGGATCCTAGAATTTCACCTCTCCCCTCGCAATACTAATGCCCCCGTCAATCCCTTTTAATCATTACCTCTGGTTCGAAAACCAACAGAGAGAACCGAGGTCCTGTTCCATTATTCCATGCAAGGAGCATCCAGGCGAATAGCCTGCTTTGAGCACTTTAATTTGTTCAAAGTAAACGTCCCGGAATCAACCGGTCCACTCGGTGAAGAGCAGACCGGGGAAACCGAGAAGACATCCGGTACGGCCAGTTGAACGCCTGACGGCGAACCGACCGCCCGAGACCCAGATCCAACTACGAGCTTTTTAACCGCAGCAACTTTAGTATACGCTATCGGAGCTGGACTTACCGCGTCTGCTGGCACCAGACTTGCACTCCGATAGGTTCACCCAACTGTTTAGGGTGGATCCATTCCGATTACGGGGCCTCGGATGAGTCCCGCATCGTTATTTTTCGTCACTACCTCCCCGTGCCGGGAGTGGGTAATTTGCGTGCCTGCTGCCTTCCATAGATGTGGTAGCCGTTTCTCAGGCTCCCTCTCCGGAATCGAACCCTGATTCCCCGTTACCCGTAATCACCATGGTGGGCCAATAACCCACCATCCACAGTGTGATGAGGCAGACATTTGATAGATGCGTCGCCGGTGCTTGACCGTGCGATCTGCCTAGAGGTTACTTAGAGTCACCAAATGAGTCGGCCCGCAGAAGCGGACCGTTTGGTCTTTTGAATGGTAACGGCACCCCGTCCGGTTGCCCGGCCGGAGACACCGTGAGCATGTATTAGCTCTGGAATTGCCACAGGTATCCAAGTAGGATGCGTACGATCTAAGGAACCATAACTGATGTAATGAGCCATTCGCGGTTTCACTTTGGTAAAGTCTGTACTGAGACATGCATGGCTTAGGCTTTGAGACGAGCATATGACTACTGGCAGGATCAACCAGGGTACGGTGCATACGGTGCGTATGCAGCACTCGCGCGAGGCAGAGTGCCATGTTTTAAGCAAGGAAAGCGGCTCGCCACTAACTTAGGCAACGCAACACTGACGCTTGAAGAACGACAGGTTACACCGCTTTCCAGAAAACATACTACTACTCCCACTACTTCGGATAGAGGTCTACGTAGTTCCACTTTTAAAGCTGGATACTTCGAGACGTTCGTTTGCGCGCGGGAACGGCGAACCGACTTCTTCGATTGGCACCGTGCCCGCGTTATGGTTCTGTTCCTTGCCTGGGAGGCTGGGAGCTCCCAGCGAACAGCCGTGCCTGTACGGCAACAGGCAGCCACTCAAGACGGCGCTCCGGAGAACGCACGCTTCGACGGACACCCGTACAAAGTTCTCGGGAACCTTCGGGTTTAGGTTGTCTCGCCACGGAGGCTGGCACGTCCGCTGCTTTCCTTCGGTGCAGGCTTCGACTTAGAGTCGTTCGGTCGAGCCGGAGTTCCCGAAGTAGGCAGAGCGGACGGGTCAACTTCAGAAACGATGCAACGCAAACCGGAGAAGGCATCGCCGTCACCGGGAGAGAAAAGAGAGAGCTAGCTTGCTTTCCCTTGGTGCAGGTTTCATCCTAGAGTCGTTCGGATGAACCGGAGTTCCCAAGGTAGGCAAGCGAACACCGGTCGGGTACCTTGTGTCACTTCCCGCTAACCGAAATGTGAAAAAGTAGCTCACTATCCCACCCCCCTCTACCTAGAGTCGTTTGGAAGAGAGGAGGTGGGCGAGTTACCGTCAAAACGTCGGCGTTCCTTGCTTTCCCACGGTGCAGGCTTCAACCTACATTCGTTCGGATGAGCCGGAGTTCCCGAGGTAGGCAGTCGCCGGCGATTGACGTCTCGTCACTTCTCGGCAGCGAGGGCTGACAAAATGAATTGCTTTAACTCGGTGCAGGCTTCATCCTACATTCGTTCGGATGAGCCGGAGTTCCCGAGGTGGGCAAGTGCTCCCGCAGGACCGGTTCTCTTAACTCGCTCGGCTTCCGACGGTTGACGTTTTACCTTGCTTTCCCTCAGAGTGCTCAGCCTAGAGACGTTCGGAAGAACAGAGGTAGGCAAGTTATCCGCTTGAGAGGCACCTTAATTTGACATGCTTTGCTTAACCTCGGTGCAGGCTTCAACCTAGAGTCGTTCGGATGAGCATGAGTCCCCGAAGTAAGCTAAGCTTCCCCACTAGGGTGGGTAAGTCAATTCAAGGTGTCTGATGCTCAACCTACATGCGTTCGGAAGAGCACAAACGGTTACGTCACGTGTCGGAGGCGAACCACCGTGTACGAGGGCTGACAAGTTAGTAGCAACAAACTTGGTTCAGGTTCAACCAGTCTTCCAAGGAAGGCTACCTTCCCGCTTGCGCGGCTCTGTCACTTACTCGTACACGGTGCAGAAACAAAGATGGGTGCCGTGAATTTTCCGAAAACTATGAATACAGCAATGCTTTTCGGAAAACAATTCGAACCCCAACATCCCACGTGAGTGGGGTTGCCTTTGAACGCATAGCTAACGTTCGCTTCGGGTCTCATCCGAAAGGATGATCCCTACTCCATCCACGAAATTGCAACCGGCGGTTGACCGACAGTGAAGGCATTGATACCGATTGGTATACCTACCTCCCCGGTTGCTTGCGTGGCGGGTGAACAGTTGGGTTCGAATTAGACTAGATGCCTGAACCGAGGTCCATGCACCTCTGAGGTGGTTGCTTCACCTCAACGTGACTCGCAAGTGGGACAAGCTTGCTATATAGCCCTGTGCTCGCCACATATACACAGGGCATCGCTCAAGAGCATGTTAAGCATGCACAAGAGCCACCATTCCCACCAAATATCAACGTGAATTGATTTACTCTTTTTTGACCATGCAAACTTGCACCTCCATTGTTACGTTAAGCAACAGATGCAAGCTCAACTAAAGTCAAAGAGTAGTAGCTTGGGAAAAGCTTTCTCTTTGCGACTAGAGTCGAATGCTCTTTGGTTGACGGTCTAGGTTCCGATATACGGTAAGAGACTGGGAAACTTACAACTCCTTAACTTTGCCCAGACAGACAAATCTATCTGAAACTCCAAGCGTGGTTCAAGCCAAGCTCCATCAACCTCGGAGGTGGTTGCTTCACCTCAACGTGACTCGCAACCTGTGCAAAGGTGCTGTATCGCCCTGTGTTCGCCACATATACACAGGGCATCGCTCAAGAGCATGTTAAGCACGCTCAAGAGCCACCATTCCCACCATATATCAAAATGAATTGATTTACTCTTTTTTAACCATGCAAACTTGCACCTCCATCGTTACGTTAAGCAACAGATGCAAGCTCAACTAAGGTCAAAGAGTAATAGCTTGGGAAAAGCTTTCTCTTTGCGACTAGAGTCGAATGCTCTTTGGTTGACGGTCTAGGTTCCGATATACGGTAAGAGACTGGGAAACTTACAACTCCTTAACTTTGCCCAGACAGACAATTCTATCTGAAACTCCAAGCGTGGTTCAAGCCAAGCTCCATCAACCTCGGAGGTGGTTGCTTCACCTCAACGTGACTCGCAACCTGTGCAAAGGTGCTGTATCGCCCTGTGTTCGCCACATATACACAGGGCATCGCTCAAGAGCATGTTAAGCACGCTCAAGAGCCACCATTCCCACCATATATCAAAATGAATTGATTTACTCTTTTTTAACCATGCAAACTTGCACCTCCATCGTTACGTTAAGCAACAGATGCAAGCTCAACTAAGGTCAAAGAGTAATAGCTTGGGAAAAGCTTTCTCTTTGCGACTAGAGTCGAATGCTCTTTGGTTGACGGTCTAGGTTCCGATATACGGTAAGAGACTGGGAAACTTACAACTCCTTAACTTTGCCCAGACAGACAATTCTATCTGAAACTCCAAGCGTGGTTCAAGCCAAGCTCCATCAACCTCGGAGGTGGTTGCTTCACCTCAACGTGACTCGCAACCTGTGCAAAGGTGCTGTATCGCCCTGTGTTCGCCACATATACACAGGGCATCGCTCAAGAGCATGTTAAGCACGCCCAAGAGCCACCATTCCCACCATATATCAAAATGAATTGATTTACTCTTTTTTAACCATGCAAACTTGCACCTCCATCGTTACGTTAAGCAACAGATGCAAGCTCAACTAAGGTCAAAGAGTAATAGCTTGGGAAAAGCTTTCTCTTTGCGTCTAGAGTCTTATGCTCGTTTGTTGACGGTCTAGGTACCGATATACGGTAAGAGACTGGGAAACTTACAACTCCTTAAATTTGCCCACACAGACAAATCTATCTGAAACTCCAAGCGTGGTTCAAGCCAAGCTCCATCAACCTCGGAGGTGGTTGCTTCACCTCAACGTGACTCTCAACCTGTGCAAAGGTGCTGTATCGCCCTGTGTTCGCCACATATACACAGGGCATCGCTCAAGAGCATGTTAAGCACGCCCAAGAGCCACCATTCCCACCATATATCAAAATGAATTGATTTACTCTTTTTTAACCATGCAAACTTGCACCTCCATCGTTACGTTAAGCAACAGATGCAAGCTCAACTAAGGTCAAAGAGTAATAGCTTGGGAAAAGCTTTCTCTTTGCGACTAGAGTCGAATGCTCTTTGGTTGACGGTCTAGGTACCGATATACGGTAAGAGACTGGGAAACTTATCTTTCTCACACACTTCTCCAACACTCAATACGCATGCGGTTCCTTCTGCAGGTATTGCCCTTTTGTGCAAGCACGCTGGGAAAACTCAATCATTATTCACTTTTCCCAGACAGAGCAATTTATCACGAACTGCAAGCGTGGTTCCAGCCAAGTTCCATCGCCCTCGCAGGTCGTTGCTCCATCTCTCCGTGACTCGCAAGCGGACCCAACTTGCTCTTTCGCCCTGTGGTCGCCACCTACTCACAGGGCACCTACTCCCCCAAGTATCAATAACAATTGATTTGCTCTGTATAAACCATGGAGCTTTCCACCTCTCCTCCTCAAGTCACGCAAGCTCCAAGCTTGTCTAAAGTCATAGCTTTGGGAAAACCTTATTTCTCTTTGCTTCTATGCGACTTTAGTCGCAAGCTCAACGTTTGACGGTCTAAATACCGATATACGGTAAGAGACTGGGAAACTTCTTTCTCACACACTTCTCCCAGACTCAATACACATGCGGTTCCTTCTGCAGGTATTGCCCTTTTGTGCAAGCACACTGGGAAAACTCAATCATTATTCACTTTTCCCAGACAGAGCAATCTATCACGAACTGCAAGCGTGGTTCCAGCCAAGTTCCATCGCCCTCGCAGGTCGTTGCTCCATCTCTCCGTGACTCGCAAGCGGACCCAACTTGCTCTTTCGCCCTGTGGTCGCCACCTACTCACAGGGCACCTACTCCCCCAAGTATCAATAAGAATTGATTTGCTCTGTATTAACCATGGAGCTTTCCACCTCTCCTCTTTAATTCGCACCAGCACTCTGCGGCCCATTGCCGTTATTATACCCGAACTGGGAAAGACTTGTGTCAAGTCACCCAGATACCTCCAACCCCCAAGTATCTTTGGTGCCAATTCCGTGTTTCCACACATGTGATACGTTTTCCCAGCCTAACATCTTTCTCGGCCACCCTTACGTCCATTGCCGTTATTATACCCAAACTGGGAAAGACTTGAGTCAAGTCACCCAGATACCTCCCACCCCCCAAAGAGAAAACGGCTAAAAAACAGTCACTCTTCACCCTAAAATCATGAAACCTCATTTTTTTTTTATCTTTTTAAATGAATCGTATATGCATGTAGATAATGAAAAAAAAACTCCCGAACCTCAAAATCGCTGTTTTCTATATGTTTTTGGACTTAGAAAATTTTTTTCAAGAATTTTCAAGTTCGAGCTAGGGAATCAAAATTCGGCACGAAGGTAGCCTAGGTGAAAGGAATAAATGTTTCGAATGCGATTTTCGGATATCTCCAAAACCGCGGCGGCCATCTTGGAAAATGGCGGATTTCGTCCCCAGCGACCAGCACCTTCGCCCCTAAACAAGCGTTGAAACTGGCTCCAGCCGGTGAATCGCGCTAACGCCTAACTCAGGGTGGTAGGTGAAGGAGGCTGGAAGACAACGTGACGGTAAAGTAAGCAGTGGGTGTAGGGTTCGAGTCACGGGAAACGTTTGATTCTCCATTGGAAATTCAGAGTAAATGCTCAATTTGAACGGTTTTTTCAAGTTTGAATTGCAAAGTCAGTTTTGGCGGGAATGTTTCAAAATTCGATAGGATGCAAGATGCAACATTACACTACAACAATTAAAGCAAGGAAAGCAAAGCGCAACGCTCTGAGTCCGTTTTTGGAAGCAAAAATGCAAAGCATGCCCCTTTCCGTTGCTTTTTTGGTGTTCCGTTGCTGTTTCGTGCATCCAGAAAAAAGCCTATTTGTAAGGTTCAAATGGAAGATAGCGCTAACCACTGAGCCACTGTGACAGAGGAAGGTCCCTGGAAGATAACTTAAACGTGACGTAATCGGGAGGTGTAGTGTTCGGGTCACTTTAATATTTTTATTCTAAATTCGAAATTCAGAGTAAATGATAAATTATAACGGTTTTTTCAAGTTTGAATTGCAAAGTCAGTTTTGGCCGGAATGTTTCAAAATTCGATAGGATGCAAGATGCAACATTGGACTACAAGAATCAAAGTAAGGAAAGCTAAGCGCAACGGTTATAGTAAGTTTTCGGAAGCAAAAATGCCAAGCATGCCCGTTCCGTTGCTGTTTCGGTGATTCCGTTGCTTTTTTGTGCACTCATAAATCAGCCTTTTTGTCTCCTTCAAATGAAAGATATCGCTAAGCCCTGAGAATGGGTGAAAGGAGAAGGTCATTGGATGATAGCGTGATGGTATGGTAACAAGCAGGTTTAGGGTTCGAGTTACGGGAAATGTTTGATTCTCCATTGGAAATTCAGAGTAAATGCTAAATTTGAACGGTTTTTTCAAGTTTGAATTGCAAAGTCAGTTTTGGCGGGAATGTTTCAAAATTCGATAAGATGGATGATGCAACATTACACTACAACAATTAAAGCAAGGAAAGCAAAGCGCAACGCTCTGAGTCCGTTTTTGGAAGCAAAAATGCAAAGCATGCCCCTTTCCGTTGCTTTTTTGGTGTTCCGTTGCTGTTTCGTGCATCCAGAAAAAAGCCTATTTGTAAGGTTCAAATGGAAGATAGCGCTAACCACTGAGCCACTGTGACAGAGGAAGGTCCCTGGAAGATAACTTAAACGTGACGTAATCGGGAGGTGTAGTGTTCGGGTCACTTTAATATTTTTATTCTAAATTCGAAATTCAGAGTAAATGATAAATTATAACGGTTTTTTCAAGTTTGAATTGCAAAGTCAGTTTTGGCGGGAATGTTTCAAAATTCGATAGGATGCAAGATGCAACATTGGACTACAAGAATCAAAGTAAGGAAAGCTAAGCGCAACGGTTATAGTAAGTTTTCGGAAGCAAAAATGCCAAGCATGCCCGTTCCGTTGCTGTTTCGGTGATTCCGTTGCTTTTTTGTGCACTCATAAATCAGCCTTTTTGTCTCCTTCAAATGAAAGATATCGCTAAGCCCTGAGAATGGGTGAAAGGAGAAGGGCATTGGAAGATAGCGTGATGGTATGGTAACAAGCAGGTTTAGGGTTCGAGTCACGGGAAATGTTTGATTCTCCATTGGAAATTCAGAGTAAATGCTCAATTTGAACGGTTTTTTCAAGTTTGAATTGCAAAGTCAGTTTTGGCGGGAATGTTTCAAAATTCGATAGGATGGATGATGCAACATTACACTACAACAATTAAAGCAAGGAAAGCAAAGCGCAACGCTCTGAGTCCGTTTTTGGAAGCAAAAATGCAAAGCATGCCCCTTTCCGTTGCTTTTTTGGTGTTCCGTTGCTGTTTCGTGCATCCAGAAAAAAGCCTATTTGTAAGGTTCAAATGGAAGATAGCGCTAACCACTGAGCCACTGTGACAGAGGAAGGTCCCTGGAAGATAACTTAAACGTGACGCAATCGGGAGGTGTAGTGTTCGGGTCACTTTAATATTTTTATTCTAAATTCGAAATTCAGAGTAAATGATAAATTATAACGGTTTTTTCAAGTTTGAATTGCAAAGTCAGTTTTGGCGGGAATGTTTCAAAATTCGATAGGATGCAAGATGCAACATTGGACTACAAGAATCAAAGTAAGGAAAGCTAAGCGCAACGGTTATAGTAAGTTTTCGGAAGCAAAAATGCCAAGCATGCCCGTTCCGTTGCTGTTTCGGTGATTCCGTTGCTTTTTTGTGCACTCATAAATCAGCCTTTTTGTCTCCTTCAAATGAAAGATATCGCTAAGCCCTGAGAATGGGTGAAAGGAGAAGGTCATTGGAAGATAGCGTGATGGTATGGTAACAAGCAGGTTTAGGGTTCGAGTCACGGGAAATGTTTGATTCTCCATTGGAAATTCAGAGTAAATGCTAAATTTGAACGGTTTTTTCAAGTTTGAATTGCAAAGTCAGTTTTGGCGGGAATGTTTCAAAATTCGATAGGATGGATGATGCAACATTACACTACAACAATTAAAGCAAGGAAAGCAAAGCGCAACGCTCTGAGTCCGTTTTTGGAAGCAAAAATGCAAAGCATGCCCCTTTCCGTTGCTTTTTTGGTGTTCCGTTGCTGTTTCGTGCATCCAGAAAAAAGCCTATTTGTAAGGTTCAAATGGAAGATAGCGCTAACCACTGAGCCACTGTGACAGAGGAAGGTCCCTGGAAGATAACTTAAACGTGACGTAATCGGGAGGTGTAGTGTTCGGGTCACTTTAATATTTTTATTCTAAATTCGAAATTCAGAGTAAATGATAAATTATAACGGTTTTTTCAAGTTTGAATTGCAAAGTCAGTTTTGGCGGGAATGTTTCAAAATTCGATAGGATGCAAGATGCAACATTGGACTACAAGAATCAAAGTAAGGAAAGCTAAGCGCAACGGTTATAGTAAGTTTTCGGAAGCAAAAATGCCAAGCATGCCCGTTCCGTTGCTGTTTCGGTGATTCCGTTGCTTTTTTGTGCACTCATAAATCAGCCTTTTTGTCTCCTTCAAATGAAAGATATCGCTAAGCCCTGAGAATGGGTGAAAGGAGAAGGTCATTGGAAGATAGCGTGATGGTATGGTAACAAGCAGGTTTAGGGTTCGAGTCACGGGAAATGTTTGATTCTCCATTGGAAATTCAGAGTAAATGCTCAATTTGAACGGTTTTTTCAAGTTTGAATTGCAAAGTCAGTTTTGGCGGGAATGTTTCAAAATTCGATAGGATGGATGATGCAACATTACACTACAACAATTAAAGCAAGGAAAGCAAAGCGCAACGCTCTGAGTCCGTTTTTGGAAGCAAAAATGCAAAGCATGCCCCTTTCCGTTGCTTTTTTGGTGTTCCGTTGCTGTTTCGTGCATCCAGAAAAAAGCCTATTTGTAAGGTTCAAATGGAAGATAGCGCTAACCACTGAGCCACTGTGACAGAGGAAGGTCCCTGGAAGATAACTTAAACGTGACGCAATCGGGAGGTGTAGTGTTCGGGTCACTTTAATATTTTTATTCTAAATTCGAAATTCAGAGTAAATGATAAATTATAACGGTTTTTTCAAGTTTGAATTGCAAAGTCAGTTTTGGCGGGAATGTTTCAAAATTCGATAGGATGCAAGATGCAACATTGGACTACAAGAATCAAAGTAAGGAAAGCTAAGCGCAACGGTTATAGTAAGTTTTCGGAAGCAAAAATGCCAAGCATGCCCGTTCCGTTGCTGTTTCGGTGATTCCGTTGCTTTTTTGTGCACTCATAAATCAGCCTTTTTGTCTCCTTCAAATGAAAGATATCGCTAAGCCCTGAGAATGGGTGAAAGGAGAAGGTCATTGGAAGATAGCGTGATGGTATGGTAACAAGCAGGTTTAGGGTTCGAGTCACGGGAAATGTTTGATTCTCCATTGGAAATTCAGAGTAAATGCTAAATTTGAACGGTTTTTTCAAGTTTGAATTGCAAAGTCAGTTTTGGCGGGAATGTTTCAAAATTCGATAGGATGGATGATGCAACATTACACTACAACAATTAAAGCAAGGAAAGCAAAGCGCAACGCTCTGAGTCCGTTTTTGGAAGCAAAAATGCAAAGCATGCCCCTTTCCGTTGCTTTTTTGGTGTTCCGTTGCTGTTTCGTGCATCCAGAAAAAAGCCTATTTGTAAGGTTCAAATGGAAGATAGCGCTAACCACTGAGCCACTGTGACAGAGGAAGGTCCCTGGAAGATAACTTAAACGTGACGTAATCGGGAGGTGTAGTGTTCGGGTCACTTTAATATTTTTATTCTAAATTCGAAATTCAGAGTAAATGATAAATTATAACGGTTTTTTCAAGTTTGAATTGCAAAGTCAGTTTTGGCGGGAATGTTTCAAAATTCGATAGGATGCAAGATGCAACATTGGACTACAAGAATCAAAGTAAGGAAAGCTAAGCGCAACGGTTATAGTAAGTTTTCGGAAGCAAAAATGCCAAGCATGCCCGTTCCGTTGCTGTTTCGGTGATTCCGTTGCTTTTTTGTGCACTCATAAATCAGCCTTTTTGTCTCCTTCAAATGAAAGATATCGCTAAGCCCTGAGAATGGGTGAAAGGAGAAGGTCATTGGAAGATAGCGTGATGGTATGGTAACAAGCAGGTTTAGGGTTCGAGTCACGGGAAATGTTTGATTCTCCATTGGAAATTCAGAGTAAATGCTCAATTTGAACGGTTTTTTCAAGTTTGAATTGCAAAGTCAGTTTTGGCGGGAATGTTTCAAAATTCGATAGGATGGATGATGCAACATTACACTACAACAATTAAAGCAAGGAAAGCAAAGCGCAACGCTCTGAGTCCGTTTTTGGAAGCAAAAATGCAAAGCATGCCCCTTTCCGTTGCTTTTTTGGTGTTCCGTTGCTGTTTCGTGCATCCAGAAAAAAGCCTATTTGTAAGGTTCAAATGGAAGATAGCGCTAACCACTGAGCCACTGTGACAGAGGAAGGTCCCTGGAAGATAACTTAAACGTGACGTAATCGGGAGGTGTAGTGTTCGGGTCACTTTAATATTTTTATTCTAAATTCGAAATTCAGAGTAAATGATAAATTATAACGGTTTTTTCAAGTTTGAATTGCAAAGTCAGTTTTGGCGGGAATGTTTCAAAATTCGATAGGATGCAAGATGCAACATTGGACTACAAGAATCAAAGTAAGGAAAGCTAAGCGCAACGGTTATAGTAAGTTTTCGGAAGCAAAAATGCCAAGCATGCCCGTTCCGTTGCTGTTTCGGTGATTCCGTTGCTTTTTTGTGCACTCATAAATCAGCCTTTTTGTCTCCTTCAAATGAAAGATATCGCTAAGCCCTGAGAATGGGTGAAAGGAGAAGGTCATTGGAAGATAGCGTGATGGTATGGTAACAAGCAGGTTTAGGGTTCGAGTCACGGGAAATGTTTGATTCTCCATTGGAAATTCAGAGTAAATGCTCAATTTGAACGGTTTTTTCAAGTTTGAATTGCAAAGTCAGTTTTGGCGGGAATGTTTCAAAATTCGATAGGATGGATGATGCAACATTACACTACAACAATTAAAGCAAGGAAAGCAAAGCGCAACGCTCTGAGTCCGTTTTTGGAAGCAAAAATGCAAAGCATGCCCCTTTCCGTTGCTTTTTTGGTGTTCCGTTGCTGTTTCGTGCATCCAGAAAAAAGCCTATTTGTAAGGTTCAAATGGAAGATAGCGCTAACCACTGAGCCACTGTGACAGAGGAAGGTCCCTGGAAGATAACTTAAACGTGACGTAATCGGGAGGTGTAGTGTTCGGGTCACTTTAATATTTTTATTCTAAATTCGAAATTCAGAGTAAATGATAAATTATAACGGTTTTTTCAAGTTTGAATTGCAAAGTCAGTTTTGGCGGGAATGTTTCAAAATTCGATAGGATGCAAGATGCAACATTGGACTACAAGAATCAAAGTAAGGAAAGCTAAGCGCAACGGTTATAGTAAGTTTTCGGAAGCAAAAATGCCAAGCATGCCCGTTCCGTTGCTGTTTCGGTGATTCCGTTGCTTTTTTGTGCACTCATAAATCAGCCTTTTTGTCTCCTTCAAATGAAAGATATCGCTAAGCCCTGAGAATGGGTGAAAGGAGAAGGTCATTGGAAGATAGCGTGATGGTATGGTAACAAGCAGGTTTAGGGTTCGAGTCACGGGAAATGTTTGATTCTCCATTGGAAATTCAGAGTAAATGCTCAATTTGAACGGTTTTTTCAAGTTTGAATTGCAAAGTCAGTTTTGGCGGGAATGTTTCAAAATTCGATAGGATGGATGATGCAACATTACACTACAACAATTAAAGCAAGGAAAGCAAAGCGCAACGCTCTGAGTCCGTTTTTGGAAGCAAAAATGCAAAGCATGCCCCTTTCCGTTGCTTTTTTGGTGTTCCGTTGCTGTTTCGTGCATCCAGAAAAAAGCCTATTTGTAAGGTTCAAATAGAAGATAGCGCTAACCACTGAGCCACTGTGACAGAGGAAGGTCCCTGGAAGATAACTTAAACGTGACGTAATCGGGAGGTGTAGTGTTCGGGTCACTTTAATATTTTTATTCTAAATTCGAAATTCAGAGTAAATGATAAATTATAACGGTTTTTTCAAGTTTGAATTGCAAAGTCAGTTTTGGCGGGAATGTTTCAAAATTCGATAGGATGCAAGATGCAACATTGGACTACAAGAATCAAAGTAAGGAAAGCTAAGCGCAACGGTTATAGTAAGTTTTCGGAAGCAAAAATGCCAAGCATGCCCGTTCCGTTGCTGTTTCGGTGATTCCGTTGCTTTTTTGTTCACTCATAAATCAGCCTTTTTGTCTCCTTCAAATGAATGATATCGCTAAGCCCTGAGAATGGGTGAAAGGAGAAGGTCATTGGAAGATAGCGTGATGGTATGGTAACAAGCAGGTTTAGGGTTCGAGTCACGGGAAATGTTTGATTCTCCATTGGAAATTCAGAGTAAATGCTCAATTTGAACGGTTTTTTCAAGTTTGAATTGCAAAGTCAGTTTTGGCGGGAATGTTTCAAAATTCGATAGGATGGATGATGCAACATTACACTACAACAATTAAAGCAAGGAAAGCAAAGCGCAACGCTCTGAGTCCGTTTTTGGAAGCAAAAATGCAAAGCATGCCCCTTTCCGTTGCTTTTTTGGTGTTCCGTTGCTGTTTCGTGCATCCAGAAAAAAGCCTATTTGTAAGGTTCAAATGGAAGATAGCGCTAACCACTGAGCCACTGTGACAGAGGAAGGTCCCTGGAAGATAACTTAAACGTGACGTAATCGGGAGGTGTAGTGTTCGGGTCACTTTAATATTTTTATTCTAAATTCGAAATTCAGAGTAAATGATAAATTATAACGGTTTTTTCAAGTTTGAATTGCAAAGTCAGTTTTGGCGGGAATGTTTCAAAATTCGATACGATGCAAGATGCAACATTGGACTACAAGAATCAAAGTAAGGAAAGCTAAGCGCAACGGTTATAGTAAGTTTTCGGAAGCAAAAATGCCAAGCATGCCCGTTCCGTTGCTGTTTCGGTGATTCCGTTGCTTTTTTGTGCACTCATAAATCAGCCTTTTTGTCTCCTTCAAATGAAAGATATCGCTAAGCCCTGAGAATGGGTGAAAGGAGAAGGTCATTGGAAGATAGCGTGATGGTATGGTAACAAGCAGGTTTAGGGTTCGAGTCACGGGAAATGTTTGATTCTCCATTGGAAATTCAGAGTAAATGCTCAATTTGAACGGTTTTTTCAAGTTTGAATTGCAAAGTCAGTTTTGGCGGGAATGTTTCAAAATTCGATAGGATGGATGATGCAACATTACACTACAACAATTAAAGCAAGGAAAGCAAAGCGCAACGCTCTGAGTCCGTTTTTGGAAGCAAAAATGCAAAGCATGCCCCTTTCCGTTGCTTTTTTGGTGTTCCGTTGCTGTTTCGTGCATCCAGAAAAAAGCCTATTTGTAAGGTTCAAATGGAAGATAGCGCTAACCACTGAGCCACTGTGACAGAGGAAGGTCCCTGGAAGATAACTTAAACGTGACGTAATCGGGAGGTGTAGTGTTCGGGTCACTTTAATATTTTTATTCTAAATTCGAAATTCAGAGTAAATGATAAATTATAACGGTTTTTTCAAGTTTGAATTGCAAAGTCAGTTTTGGCGGGAATGTTTCGAAATTCGATAGGATGCAAGATGCAACATTGGACTACAAGAATCAAAGTAAGGAAAGCTAAGCGCAACGGTTATAGTAAGTTTTCGGAAGCAAAAATGCCAAGCATGCCCGTTCCGTTGCTGTTTCGGTGATTCCATTGCTTTTTTGTGCACTCATAAATCAGCCTTTTTGTCTCCTTCAAATGAAAGATATCGCTAAGCCCTGAGAATGGGTGAAAGGAGAAGGTCATTGGAAGATAGCGTGATGGTATGGTAACAAGCAGGTTTAGGGTTCGAGTCACGGGAAATGTTTGATTCTCCATTGGAAATTCAGAGTAAATGCTCAATTTGAACGGTTTTTTCAAGTTTGAATTGCAAAGTCAGTTTTGGCGGGAATGTTTCAAAATTCGATAGGATGGATGATGCAACATTACACTACAACAATTAAAGCAAGGAAAGCAAAGCGCAACGCTCTGAGTCCGTTTTTGGAAGCAAAAATGCAAAGCATGCCCCTTTCCGTTGCTTTTTTGGTGTTCCGTTGCTGTTTCGTGCATCCAGAAAAAAGCCTATTTGTAAGGTTCAAATGGAAGATAGCGCTAACCACTGAGCCACTGTGACAGAGGAAGGTCCCTGGAAGATAACTTAAACGTGACGTAATCGGGAGGTGTAGTGTTCGGGTCACTTTAATATTTTTATTCTAAATTCGAAATTCAGAGTAAATGATAAATTATAACGGTTTTTTCAAGTTTGAATTGCAAAGTCAGTTTTGGCGGGAATGTTTCAAAATTCGATAGGATGCAAGATGCAACATTGGACTACAATAATCAAAGTAAGGAAAGCTAAGCGCAACGGTTATAGTAAGTTTTCGGAAGCAAAAATGCCAAGCATGCCCGTTCCGTTGCTGTTTCGGTGATTCCGTTGCTTTTTTGTTCACTCATAAATCAGCCTTTTTGTCTCCTTCAAATGAATGATATCGCTAAGCCCTGAGAATGGGTGAAAGGAGAAGGTCATTGGAAGATAGCGTGATGGTATGGTAACAAGCAGGTTTAGGGTTCGAGTCACGGGAAATGTTTGATTCTCCATTGGAAATTCAGAGTAAATGCTCAATTTGAACGGTTTTTTCAAGTTTGAATTGCAAAGTCAGTTTTGGCGGGAATGTTTCAAAATTCGATAGGATGGATGATGCAACATTACACTACAACAATTAAAGCAAGGAAAGCAAAGCGCAACGCTCTGAGTCCGTTTTTGGAAGCAAAAATGCAAAGCATGCCCCTTTCCGTTGCTTTTTTGGTGTTCCGTTGCTGTTTCGTGCATCCAGAAAAAAGCCTATTTGTAAGGTTCAAATGGAAGATAGCGCTAACCACTGAGCCACTGTGACAGAGGAAGGTCCCTGGAAGATAACTTAAACGTGACGTAATCGGGAGGTGTAGTGTTCGGGTCACTTTAATATTTTTATTCTAAATTCGAAATTCAGAGTAAATGATAAATTATAACGGTTTTTTCAAGTTTGAATTGCAAAGTCAGTTTTGGCGGGAATGTTTCAAAATTCGATAGGATGCAAGATGCAACATTGGACTACAAGAATCAAAGTAAGGAAAGCTAAGCGCAACGGTTATAGTAAGTTTTCGGAAGCAAAAATGCCAAGCATGCCCGTTCCGTTGCTGTTTCGGTGATTCCGTTGCTTTTTTGTGCACTCATAAATCAGCCTTTTTGTCTCCTTCAAATGAAAGATATCGCTAAGCCCTGAGAATGGGTGAAAGGAGAAGGTCATTGGAAGATAGCGTGATGGTATGGTAACAAGCAGGTTTAGGGTTCGAGTCACGGGAAATGTTTGATTCTCCATTGGAAATTCAGAGTAAATGCTCAATTTGAACGGTTTTTTCAAGTTTGAATTGCAAAGTCAGTTTTGCCGGGAATGTTTCAAAATTCGATAGGATGGATGATGCAACATTACACTACAACAATTAAAGCAAGGAAAGCAAAGCGCAACGCTCTGAGTCCGTTTTTGGAAGCAAAAATGCAAAGCATGCCCCTTTCCGTTGCTTTTTTGGTGTTCCGTTGCTGTTTCGTGCATCCAGATAAAAGCCTATTTGTAAGGTTCAAATGGAAGATAGCGCTAACCACTGAGCCACTGTGACAGAGGAAGGTCCCTGGAAGATAACTTAAACGTGACGTAATCGGGAGGTGTAGTGTTCTGGTCACTTTAATATTTTTATTCTAAATTCGAAATTCAGAGTAAATGATAAATTATAACGGTTTTTTCAAGTTTGAATTGCAAAGTCAGTTTTGGCGGGAATGTTTCAAAATTCGATAGGATGCAAGATGCAACATTGGACTACAAGAATCAAAGTAAGGAAAGCTAAGCGCAACGGTTATAGTAAGTTTTCGGAAGCAAAAATGCCAAGCATGCCCGTTCCGTTGCTGTTTCGGTGATTCCGTTGCTTTTTTGTGCACTCATAAATCAGTCTTTTTGTCTCCTTCAAATGAAAGATATCGCTAAGCCCTGAGAATGGGTGAAAGGAGAAGGTCATTGGAAGATAGCGTGATGGTATGGTAACAAGCAGGTTTAGGGTTCGAGTCACGGGAAATGTTTGATTCTCCATTGGAAATTCAGAGTAAATGCTCAATTTGAACGGTTTTTTCAAGTTTGAATTGCAAAGTCAGTTTTGGCGGGAATGTTTCAAAATTCGATAGGATGGATGATGCAACATTACACTACAACAATTAAAGCAAGGAAAGCAAAGCGCAACGCTCTGAGTCCGTTTTTGGAAGCAAAAATGCAAAGCATGCCCCTTTCCGTTGCTTTTTTGGTGTTCCGTTGCTGTTTCGTGCATCCAGAAAAAAGCCTATTTGTAAGGTTCAAATGGAAGATAGCGCTAACCACTGAGCCACTGTGACAGAGGAAGGTCCCTGGAAGATAACTTAAACGTGACGTAATCGGGAGGTGTAGTGTTCGGGTCACTTTAATATTTTTATTCTAAATTCGAAATTCAGAGTAAATGATAAATTATAACGGTTTTTTCAAGTTTGAATTGCAAAGTCAGTTTTGGCGGGAATGTTTCAAAATTCGATAGGATGCAAGATGCAACATTGGACTACAAGAATCAAAGTAAGGAAAGCTAAGCGCAACGGTTATAGTAAGTTTTCGGAAGCAAAAATGCCAAGCATGCCCGTTCCGTTGCTGTTTCGGTGATTCCGTTGCTTTTTTGTGCACTCATAAATCAGCCTTTTTGTCTCCTTCAAATGAAAGATATCGCTAAGCCCTGAGAATGGGTGAAAGGAGAAGGTCATTGGAAGATAGCGTGATGGTATGGTAACAAGCAGGTTTAGGGTTCGAGTCACGGGAAATGTTTGATTCTCCATTGGAAATTCAGAGTAAATGCTCAATTTGAACGGTTTTTTCAAGTTTGAATTGCAAAGTCAGTTTTGGCGGGAATGTTTCAAAATTCGATAGGATGGATGATGCAACATTACACTACAACAATTAAAGCAAGGAAAGCAAAGCGCAACGCTCTGAGTCCGTTTTTGGAAGCAAAAATGCAAAGCATGCCCCTTTCCGTTGCTTTTTTGGTGTTCCGTTGCTGTTTCGTGCATCCAGAAAAAAGCCTATTTGTAAGGTTCAAATGGAAGATAGCGCTAACCACTGAGCCACTGTGACAGAGGAAGGTCCCTGGAAGATAACTTAAACGTGACGTAATCGGGAGGTGTAGTGTTCGGGTCACTTTAATATTTTTATTCTAAATTCGAAATTCAGAGTAAATGATAAATTATAACGGTTTTTTCAAGTTTGAATTGCAAAGTCAGTTTTGGCGGGAATGTTTCAAAATTCGATACGATGCAAGATGCAACATTGGACTACAAGAATCAAAGTAAGGAAAGCTAAGCGCAACGGTTATAGTAAGTTTTCGGAAGCAAAAATGCCAAGCATGCCCGTTCCGTTGCTGTTTCGGTGATTCCGTTGCTTTTTTGTGCACTCATAAATCAGCCTTTTTGTCTCCTTCAAATGAAAGATATCGCTAAGCCCTGAGAATGGGTGAAAGGAGAAGGTCATTGGAAGATAGCGTGATGGTATGGTAACAAGCAGGTTTAGGGTTCGAGTCACGGGAAATGTTTGATTCTCCATTGGAAATTCAGAGTAAATGCTCAATTTGAACGGTTTTTTCAAGTTTGAATTGCAAAGTCAGTTTTGGCGGGAATGTTTCAAAATTCGATAGGATGGATGATGCAACATTACACTACAACAATTAAAGCAAGGAAAGCAAAGCGCAACGCTCTGAGTCCGTTTTTGGAAGCAAAAATGCAAAGCATGCCCCTTTCCGTTGCTTTTTTGGTGTTCCGTTGCTGTTTCGTGCATCCAGAAAAAAGCCTATTTGTAAGGTTCAAATGGAAGATAGCGCTAACCACTGAGCCACTGTGACAGAGGAAGGTCCCTGGAAGATAACTTAAACGTGACGTAATCGGGAGGTGTAGTGTTCGGGTCACTTTAATATTTTTATTCTAAATTCGAAATTCAGAGTAAATGATAAATTATAACGGTTTTTCAAGTTTGAATTGCAAAGTCAGTTTTGGCGGGAATGTTTCAAAATTCGATAGGATGCAAGATGCAACATTGCACTACAAGAATCAAAGTAAGGAAAGCTAAGCGCAACGGTTATAGTAAGTTTTCGGAAGCAAAAATGCCAAGCATGCCCGTTCCGTTGCTGTTTCGGTGATTCCGTTGCTTTTTTGTGCACTCATAAATCAGCCTTTTTGTCTCCTTCAAATGAAAGATATCGCTAAGCCCTGAGAATGGGTGAAAGGAGAAGGTCATTGGAAGATAGCGTGATGGTATGGTAACAAGCAGGTTTAGGGTTCGAGTCACGGGAAATGTTTGATTCTCCATTGGAAATTCAGAGTAAATGCTCAATTTGAACGGTTTTTTCAAGTTTGAATTGCAAAGTCAGTTTTGGCGGGAATGTTTCAAAATTCGATAGGATGGATGATGCAACATTACACTACAACAATTAAAGCAAGGAAAGCAAAGCGCAACGCTCTGAGTCCGTTTTTGGAAGCAAAAATGCAAAGCATGCCCCTTTCCGTTGCTTTTTTGGTGTTCCGTTGCTGTTTCGTGCATCCAGAAAAAAGCCTATTTGTAAGGTTCAAATGGAAGATAGCGCTAACCACTGAGCCACTGTGACAGAGGAAGGTCCCTGGAAGATAACTTAAACGTGACGTAATCGGGAGGTGTAGTGTTCGGGTCACTTTAATATTTTTATTCTAAATTCGAAATTCAGAGTAAATGATAAATTATAACGGTTTTTCAAGTTTGAATTGCAAAGTCAGTTTTGGCGGGAATGTTTCAAAATTCGATAGGATGCAAGATGCAACATTGCACTACAAGAATCAAAGTAAGGAAAGCTAAGCGCAACGGTTATAGTAAGTTTTCGGAAGCAAAAATGCCAAGCATGCCCGTTCCGTTGCTGTTTCGGTGATTCCGTTGCTTTTTTGTGCACTCATAAATCAGCCTTTTTGTCTCCTTCAAATGAAAGATATCGCTAAGCCCTGAGAATGGGTGAAAGGAGAAGGTCATTGGAAGATAGCGTGATGGTATGGTAACAAGCAGGTTTAGGGTTCGAGTCACGGGAAATGTTTGATTCTCCATTTGAAATGCATGAAAAATGCTAAATTTTAACGGTTTTTCAAGTTTCAACGGAAAATCCAGTTTTGGCGCGATACTCAAATAATTTCTTAGGATGGAAGCTACATCTTTCCCATACACGAAAACATGCAGGGCTAGCCTAAATCAAAGTCGAAAGTTTGACTTTTCTAATTAAATCCGCGAGCCTGCGTCCTTCTCGTCCCCTAAACCGCCATTTCGGGAAAAGGCCGTTAAAGTGTACTTCGGGCTAACCGGGGAAGACAAAGGTTGGGATTCGGGTAATACAGTACCTCTCCTCACAGATTGTAAAATTTGATGAGGTTCGAACCAAGCAAAGTGTGAAAAAGTGAATAAAGAAAAAGACAATGTCCTTCTCGTCCCCTAAGAAGAGCTTCTCGCCCCCTAAGCCATTTTTTCGATTTCGAGCAATCGAGTTGAAATTTTACACAGACCTAGATCAAGTCAAGAGAACAAAAAAAGGTAAATGCCATTTTGAGATATTTCCAAAAACGCGGCCTCCATCTTGGAAAATGGCGGATTTTGTCCCCAGCGACCAGCACCTTCGCCCCTAAACATAAGTTGAAACTGGTTCCAGCAGACGCATCGCGCTAACGCCTAACGCAGGGTGGTAGGGGAAGGAGGCTGGAAGACAACGTGACGGTAAAGTAAGCAGTGGGTGGAGTGTTCGAGTCACGGGAAATGTTTGCAATTAAACCAACTATGTAGCAATCACCCAATATTGGGTTACTTAAACCCACAAATGTAGCTAGGGGCCATGGGTTTTGCAGCAGAAAGACCAATTTGTATTAGGGATTAGGTTATCTTCTTCGATCGTGGTAACCGAAATCCAAGCTCCGTATGTAACGAAAGTCCATATTTTCTTTCCGAGACTGTTGCACAAATAAGAGGAACGATATACGAGACCAGTTGAGAAAAACAAATCGAAGAAGCCATTTTTTCGATTTCGAGCAATCGAGTTGAAATTTTACACAGACCTAGATCAAGTCAAGAGAACAAAAAAAGGTAAATGCCATTTTGAGAAATTTCAAAAAACGCGGCATCCATCTTGGAAAATGGCGGATTTCGTCCCCAGCGACCAGCACCTTCGCCCCTAAACAAGCGTTGAAACTGGCTCCAGCCGGTGAATCGCGCTAACGCCTAACTCAGGGTGGTAGGTGAAGGAGGCTGGAAGACAACGTGACGGTAAAGTAAGCAGTGGGTGGAGTGTTCGAGTCACGGGAAACGTTTGATTCTCCATTTGAAATTCATGAAAAATGCTAAATTTTAACGGTTTTTCAAGTTTGAACGGAAAATCCAGTTTTGGCGCGAAACTCATAATATCGGGTGGGAGGGAAGCTGCATCATTCCCCTACACGAAAACATGCAGGGCTAGCCTAAAGCAAAGTCGGAAGTTTGACTTTTCTAATTAAATCCGCGAGCCTGCGTCCTTCTCGTCCCCTAAGATCAGCTTCTCGTCCCCTAAACCGCCATTTCGGGAAAAGGCCGTTAAAGTGTACTTCGGGCTAACCGGGGAACACCAAGCTCGGGATTCTGTTAATTCGGGACGTTTCCTTTCAGATTGTCAAATATGGCAAAGTTCGAACCACGCAAAGTGTGAAAAAGTGAATAAAGAAAAAGACAATGTCCTTCTCGTCCCCTAAGAAGAGCTTCTCGCCCCCTAAGCCATTTTTTCGATTTCGAGCAATCGAGTTGAAATTTTACACAGACCTAGATCAAGTCAAGAGAACAAAAAAAGGTAAATGCCATTTTGAGATATTTCCAAAAACGAGGCCTCCATCTTGGAAAATGGCGGATTTCGATCCCAGCGACCAGCACCTTCGCCCCTAAACAAGCGTTGAAACTGGCTCCAGCCGGTGAATCGCGCTAACGCCTAACGCAGGGTGGTAGGGGAAGGAGGCTGGAAGACAACGTGACGGTAAAGTAAGCAGTGGGTGGAGTGTTCGAGTCACGGGAAACGTTTGATTCTGCATTTGAAATTCATGAAAAATGCTAAATTTTAACGGTTTTTCAAGTTTGAACGGAAAATCCAGTTTTGGCGCGAAACTCATAATATCGGGTGGGAGGGAAGCTGCATCATTCCCCTACACGAAAACATGCAGGGCTAGCCTAAAGCAAAGTCGGAAGTTTGACTTTTCTAATTAAATCCGCGAGCCTGCGTCCTTCTCGTCCCCTAAGATCAGCTTCTCGTCCCCTAAACCGCCATTTCGGGAAAAGGCCGTTAAAGTGTACTTCGGGCTAACCGGGGAACACCAAGCTCGGGATTCTGTTAATTCGGGACGTTTCCTTTCAGATTGTCAAATATGGTAAAGTTCGAACCACGCAAAGTGTGAAAAAGTGAATAAAGAAAAACACAATGTCCTTCTCGTCCCCTAAGAAGAGCTTCTCGCCCCCTAAGCCATTTTATCGATTTCGAGCAATCGAGTTGAAATTTTACACAGACCTAGATCAAGTCAAGAGAACAAAAAAAGGTAAATGCCATTTTGAGATATTTCCAAAAACGCGGCATTTAAACATAAACGAAAATATATAACACAAAAATTTATCCACCTCTGATGAACCCCTACTAAATATACGTACCATTTTCTTCTATTTCATAAGTAAGGATCAACTTTAACCTACACTATATCACAGTACGGATTTACAAACACTGCAATCGGTAACTTCACAACCTTCGTCTCAGACAGCAAACAAGGAAGTGAAAGTTATCAACGTCCCAGGTGTCTCAAATTTCAATCAGTGGAGTGGGAGGGAAACAAGTTACTTCCCACTCACCTGCATATTTGGTTACAGAATGACAACTTAAACAATATCCAATGAAAATGAAAAAGTGAATAAAGAAAAAAAAATGTCCTTCTCGTCCCCTAAGAAGAGCTTCTCGCCCCCTAAGCCATTTTTTCGATTTCGAGCAATCGAGTTGAAATTTTACACAGACCTAGATCAAGTCAAGAGAACAAAAAAAGGTAAATGCCATTTTGAGATATTTCCAAAAACGCGGCCTCCATCTTGGAAAATGGCGGATTTCGTCCCCAGCGACCAGCACCTTCGCCCCTAAACATAAGTTGAAACTGGTTCCAGCAGACGCATCGCGCTAACGCCTAACGCAGGGTGGTAGGGGAAGGAGGCTGGAAGACAACGTGACGGTAAAGTAAGCAGTGGGTGGAGTGTTCGAGTCACGGGAAACGTTTGATTCTCCATTTGAAATTCATGAAAAATGCTAAATTTTAACGGTTTTTCAAGTTTGAACGGAAAATCCAGTTTTGGCGCGAAACTCATAATATCGGGTGGGAGGGAAGCTGCATCATTCCCCTACACGAAAACATGCAGGGCTAGCCTAAAGCAAAGTCGGAAGTTTGACTTTTCTAATTAAATCCGCGAGCCTGCGTCCTTCTCGTCCCCTAAGATCAGCTTCTCGTCCCCTAAACCGCCATTTCGGGAAAAGGCCGTTAAAGTGTACTTCGGGCTAACCGGGGAACACCAAGCTCGGGATTCTGTTAATTCGGGACGTTTCCTTTCAGATTGTCAAATATGGTAAAGTTCGAACCACGCAAAGTGTGAAAAAGTGAATAAAGAAAAAGACAATGTCCTTCTCGTCCCCTAAGCCATTTTGTCGATTTCCAACAATCGAGTTGAAATTTTACACAGACCTAGATCAAGTCAAGAGAACAAAAAAGGTAAATGCCATTTTGAGATATTTCCAAAAACGCGGCCTCCATCTTGGAAAATGGCGGATTTCGTCCCCAGCGACCAGCACCTTCGCCCCTAAACATAAGTTGAAACTGGTTCCAGCAGACGCATCGCGCTAACGCCTAACGCAGGGTGGTAGGGGAAGGAGGCTGGAAGACAACGTGACGGTAAAGTAAGCAGTGGGTGGAGTGTTCGAGTCACGGGAATCGTTTGATTCTCCATTTGAAATTCATGAAAAATGCTAAATTTTAACGGTTTTTCAAGTTTGAACGGAAAATCCAGTTTTGGCGCGAAACTCATAATATCGGGTGGGAGGGAAGCTGCATCATTCCCCTACACGAAAACATGCAGGGCTAGCCTAAAGCAAAGTCGGAAGTTTGACTTTTCTAATTAAATCCGCGAGCCTGCGTCCTTCTCGTCCCCTAAGATCAGCTTCTCGTCCCCTAAACCGCCATTTCGGGAAAAGGCCGTTAAAGTGTACTTCGGGCTAACCGGGGAACACCAAGCTCGGGATTCTGTTAATTCGGGACGTTTCCTTTCAGATTGTCAAATATGGTAAAGTTCGAACCACGCAAAGTGTGAAAAAGTGAATAAAGAAAAACACAATGTCCTTCTCGTCCCCTAAGAAGAGCTTCTCGCCCCCTAAGCCATTTTGTCGATTTCGAGCAATCGAGTTGAAATTTTACACAGACGTAGATCAAGTCAAGAGAACAAAAAAGGTAAATGCCGTTTTGAGATATTTCCAAAAACGCGGCATTTAAACATAAACGAAAATATATAACACAAAAATTTATCCACCTCTGATGAACCCCTACTAAATATACGTACCCTTTTCTTCTATTTCATAAGTAAGGATCAACTTTAACCTACACTATATCACAGTACGGGTTTACAAACACTGCAATCGGTAACTTCACAACCTTCGTCTCAGACAGCAAACAAGGAAGTGAAAGTTATCAACGTCCCAGGTGTCTCAAATTTCAGTCAGTGGAGTGGGAGGGAAACAAGTTACTTCCCACTCACCTGCATATTTGGTTACAGAATGACAACTTAAACAATATCCAATGAAAATGAAAAAGTGTGAAAAAGTGAATAAAGAAAAAAAAATGTCCTTCTCGTCCCCTAAGAAGAGCTTCTCGCCCCTAAGCCATTTTTTCGATTTCGAGCAATCGAGTTGAAATTTTACACAGACCTAGATCAAGTCAAGAGAACAAAAAAAGGTAAATGCCATTTTGAGATATTTCCAAAAACGCGGCCTCCATCTTGGAAAATGGCGGATTTCGTCCCCAGCGACCAGCACCTTCGCCCCTAAACAAGCGTTGAAACTGGCTCCAGCCGGTGAATCGCGCTAACGCCTAACTCAGGGTGGTAGGTGAAGGAGGCTGGAAGACAACGTGACGGTAAAGTAAGCAGTGGGTGTAGGGTTCGAGTCACGGGAAACGTTTGATTCTCCATTTGAAATTCATGAAAAATGCTAAATTTTAACGGTTTTTCAAGTTTGAACGGAAAATCCAGTTTTGGCGCGAAACTCATAATATCGGGTGGGAGGGAAGCTGCATCATTCCCCTACACGAAAACATGCAGGGCTAGCCTAAAGCAAAGTCGGAAGTTTGACTTTTCTAATTAAATCCGCGAGCCTGCGTCCTTCTCGTCCCCTAAGATCAGCTTCTCGTCCCCTAAACCGCCATTTCGGGAAAAGGCCGTTAAAGTGTACTTCGGGCTAACCGGGGAACACCAAGCTCGGGATTCTGTTAATTCGGGACGTTTCCTTTCAGATTGTCAAATATGGTAAAGTTCGAACCACGCAAAGTGTGAAAAAGTGAATAAAGAAAAACACAATGTCCTTCTCGTCCCCTAAGAAGAGCTTCTCGCCCCCTAAGCCATTTTGTCGATTTCGAGCAATCGAGTTGAAATTTTACACAGACGTAGATCAAGTCAAGAGAACAAAAAAAGGTAAATGCCATTTTGAGATATTTCCAAAAACGCGGCCTCCATCTTGGAAAATGGCGGATTTCGTCCCCAGCGACCAGCACCTTCGCCCCTAAACAAGCGTTGAAACTGGCTCCAGCCGGTGAATCGCGCTAACGCCTAACTCAGGGTGGTAGGTGAAGGAGGCTGGAAGACAACGTGACGGTAAAGTAAGCAGTGGGTGTAGGGTTCGAGTCACAGGAAACGTTTGATTCTCCATTCGAAATTCAGGGTAAACGCTAAATCTTAACGGTTTTTCAAGTTTGAACAGAAAATCCCGTTTTGGCGCGAAACTCAGAATATTTGGTGGGATGGAAACTGCATAATTCCCCTACATAAAAACATGCAAGGGTAGCTAAAAGTGACGTTTAGAATACGTTTCGGGAAGCAAAATTCCCAAGTCTGCGGATTGTGTGCTGTTTTGGCTACTTAAGGTGGACCTTTTTCAAAATTTCACACAAAATTCAATTTCATGCGCGAAAGTGTCAAAAGTCGGGTGGAAGCAGGCTAGGTCCTTGCCCTAACAGAATTTGTACAAGGGAGGTTTATCGCGAAGGGATGAGCACCCTTTTTTGAACCGAAATCGCGAGATTGCCGGATCGTGTACTGTTTTGGTTGCAATTAAACCAGATGCTGATAAAAGACCGGTTGCTAATAAACCAGCTGTGCAGCAAACACCCAATACCCGGTTTCGTAAACCCATAAATGGAACGAAAGACCATAGGTTTGGCAGCAGAAAGACCAATTTGTTTATCGCGAAGGGATGAGCACCCTTTTTTGAACCGAAATCGCGAGATTGCCGGATCGTGTACTGTTTTGGTTGCAATTAAACCAGATGCTGATAAAAGACCGGTTGCTAATAAACCAGCTGTGCAGCAAACACCCAATACCCGGTTTCGTAAACCCATAAATGGAACGAAAGACCATAGGTTTGGCAGCAGAAAGACCAATTTGTGTTAGGTTAGGTTAGGTTAGGTTAGGTTAGGTTAGGTTAGGTTAGGTTAGGTTAGGTTAGGTTAGGTTAGGTTAGGTTAGGTTCTCTCGTGGTAACCAAAATCCAACCTCCGGATGTAGCACATATACGTGGAACTATTTGTGGAACCAGTTGAGAAAGACATTTTTAGAGTGGAATAAAGAAAGTGTTACTCAATATTTGTTTTAAATTAAATGATCATTTATTATTTCAAATAACATGCAACAGAGTGAAAGTACATATTTCTTTATTAACAATAAGTGAATTATTTAAACTGCACTCCACAATACACAAAATAGAAAACACTTTTCTTTACATTAAATATGGGAGATACACATTCAAGTTCGAAAAACTTCTGAATATTTGTTTTAAATTAAATGTTCATTTATTATTTCAAATTACGTGCAACAGAGTGAAAGCACATTTTTTATTATCAATGAGTGATTTATTTAAACTAACTGCACTCCACAATACACAAAATAGAAAACACTGTTCTTTACATTAAATTTGCAAGATACACATTCAAGTTCGTAAAGTTTCTTCTGTATGCGATTCGTTCGTTTTCAATGTCCAAGAGAATAAACAATACAAAGTTTCAGCCTCATCAACGTATACTGAAGATTGAAAAATTATTATAAATATCTGATTTTAAAAATACCAACAGCAAATATTTCAGTCAAAATGCATAAGGCCTACAGCCACCAACGAGCTTTCAAAAAGTTTTATATCAAAGTTTTTTATCTTTTCTTGTTCCCCGAAGCACGTAACCATCTTCCAATCTCACGATACTCGGCGAGACAGCGTTCTGCCTCGTCTGATGAAATGGCCTTCCTTCGAAGCTCAAGAAATTTAACAAAACGAGAAATGGAACCTAGATAAGATAGACACGTCCCAGGTCTTCTATCCCGTATTTGATCTCGAAAGAAGAGACCGACTTTGGCAATTGCCGGTTCCTTGGCGATTTCGTCGTGACTTTCCAGACCGGCGGTGTCGATGACCGACTTCGCCTGTGACATGTGCTGTGCTGCAATCCTAGAATCGGTGCTCCCATCCGTCGATCTCAACCACTCCCGGAATTCGGCAAACGAGTCCATTTCGGGGTTGGGGGGACATGCTTGTTCTTTCTCGTAGTTGTGGTTGGCAACCTGCTCCAAGCAGTTCGACGACTCGGCCGTGAACTTTCCGAAAGGCATCGCGTTCTTCTTGTAACCGTGAACAAACTTGCAGTGCTTATCCAACCTTTTCACCTTCGAAGGACAACCAGGAAGAGGACAGTCCTTGCGACGCCCTGCCCTGATACATTCCCTCAATCCTCCCGGCGTGTAGCGATAGCCCGCAGATCTCTCGTGGCTCCAGGAATGCTTCCTGCGGAGATGTCTCGGGACGTTGACTAAACTGGCTTCACATTCTGGACAGACCTTTTTCATCCTCTTCCGCTCGCTGCCGGTAACCTGAAAAGATAAGAAGTTCCAAGTAATTATAATCAAGCTTTCCGATCGCACAATTTTAAAGATGAATCGGAAAAAAAAGTTTAGAACATGCATCATATTGCTATCCTGGCAATGCAGTGGACGTGGGTTCGAATCCCGGCCAACATGACACCGTCGTGATTACCTCAACTGCATAAAATGGACTGGGAGTTTACGTGGAATAGAACACCATTCAAAGGAGTAAGCAACAATGGGAGCAAGTACCTTGTGCAAAACAATCATGCCCAAATGCACGTTGTAGTGTGTACTAAATACGTAAGAATGATGTTTTTAATACGTGATAAATGAAATATAAGTAAGCAAGCATACAAACAAATGTAACAAAAAGTTACTATATCAAGATAAATTATTACAATTATAATATAGATTGATAAGAAAGAAAACTTCACACACTTGAATACACGCACAGAGAATGAAAGTAAAAAATTACCATGGCCTTTTCCTTGATCCTTCTGTACGCTCGCAAGAGCCCCATCGTAAAGGCGACATCCTTTGGAACTAGCGAGTTTGACTCCGTTTCCTGCAACTCTGGGAGAGTGGTTAGAGTTTGAACGCTTTCGGTCTCCCCCGGCTTCAGGCCTTCCAACTCGATGCGGCCAACTTCCTCTGCCTGGTGAGGCAGGACTCGCAAGAATCCACCTTCTCCCTCAAATTTGTCGATGGGTGCAACAGCATCGCTGCTCACCGAGGTGCATTGGTCTTTAGGTTCCTCCATGAAGCTCAAAGAACTGTGCGGAAAGTAGCACAAACCCCAAATGCAACAGAGAGAAGATGACACGCTTCCTTTTATAAGCGAAGTTAAGGGATGCCAAAAGTCAAACAGGGAGTCGCAAAGATCAGGGTGTACTCTGGAGACCGTGACTTGTGCTACATAGCAACGCGAACAGCTTTAGGTGATTGAATCACCACTCATCCTCGTCTTCGCGATTAGCGAAAAGTGTCAGAATAGCGAATTAGAAATAAACCACGGGAATGGAATGAATGGAATTACTTCTAGGACGGTAAGGCTAATCTACAGTACGAACCATCTGTGTATCGAACCCGTGACCCCTTTATTACAAAGCGTCCAGCTACATAAACAAACTACCATAATTAATAATTTGTGTAGTTATGTTGTTGAATACGTAATTCATTACATTGAACCTATCAGATATTTTTATGATATATATATATATATATATATATATATAAATATATGCTGGTGCCGACCTCCGTGGTGTAGTGGTTAGCACGAAAAATCCCGGTGTATCATCACTTGTCCTTACCTTGGCAATTATCCGTCAATCAATCAATATCCTTGATGCAGACACGTGTAATGTAACTCTTTCCATAAGGAAAGGTCAAGGTTTTCTCACAGAAATATTGATTGATTTGGTGTTTTAAGTCCACTTTGTGCACAGTAAGGCTAATCGGGATGCGACCTACAGTTTAAAGTGGGATCCGAACCACTATGTGCCTCCACCGGGTATCGAACCCGGGACCTCTTGATTACAAGGCGACGAACTCTACCACTGCGCCATCGGGGAGGCCCTTACACAGAAATATTCAATTGCAGGTAGATTCTTACACATCATTAGAAAAATAGTAATGTACGTAATTTCCATGTTTTATTGCGTAATCTATACAATACCTCACAAAAATAGCAATTACGTTAAACATTGATATCTAGAGTACACTTACACGATTAAAATAATGAGAGCACGACTTGTCGGAAAACATTTTCCCTTATCTACAGTGATCACAACAAAGATGAGAGATACATTGGTTGAAAATACATTTGTTCACACTTGAAGGATTGATCTAACTTATTTCAAATTTTACTAAAGATGAGAGATAATGATTAAAAATACACCAAATGCATTTGTTCATACTTGAACGATCGATCTAGCCTTATTTCAAATTATACTATAGATGAGAGATAATTACACATTTGTTCAAACATGTTTCAAATTACACTGCGGCACAACACAAACTGAAACATACACGTGTCAATTTCACAAAGGCTGAATGTCCTCATTTCTTATTGCATCCGAGTGTGGTGCGCTGGTTGGTTTCCTCAGCATGTTTTGAAGGGTTACCGATGTTAAAGCACTCTGGTAGGGACGCGTGTAAAACTTGTAAGTGTTCTCAGCCGTGGTGAGCGAATGGCTCATCAAACCTGCCAGATCGTTCCTTTCGTTCGGCGCTTGGGAGTGTACAAGAGAAACAGCCGTCTTTCTCATAACCCTGGAGGTAATCTTGGTGTTGCACCCAGCCTGGGCCCATATACTCTGTATGCAGTGTGAAAATTGGGAAACCGACATCCTCTTCCCTCCGTCTGTAACGAAGACAAAGTCGTGATCGGGGAAACAGCCGGGTCTAATGTTTTCAACGTAGGTCTTCAAATGGCCGTACACTTTGTGGGTGACGCAAATGTTAGCAGGTCCACAGTGTGCCGCCGTCTTGTGATCATGAACTCTAATGACGTGCACATCACGTTTCCCTTTCTCCACCTGTACCTGCAAGCAGGAAGTCTCCTGGAATTCCTTCAGTGTCATGTTTACAATTGCTGACGGCCTTTGCGCGGTGGAGAGTAGAATCTGCAACAACAAGTAGTTGCGGACAGTGGTGCGATCAGCTCTTGATGGCGTGAAGCTTTCGTCCGAAGTTACCTTCCGCAGAATCTCCTCGAAGCGCCGGGATACCGGCCCATTTTCAAACTTTGACACATTTTCGGGGGTTACGGCATTTTTCTGTTCTATTTCCATCACCTCGGATCGCCTCTTCTTCTCCAGAACTCGGAACGACTTTGCCCATTTCTGGTAGTGACCGAGACAGCATCCAGCTTGCTCGGAAGAAACCAATTTCCGCTGCAGCGCAAATTTCACAAGGTTCGACAGAGAACCGAGGTAGGAGAGGCAAGTTCCCGGTCTTCGGTCGGCCAGGCTGTCTTCGAAAAAAGCTCTAGTCTTGGAGATCCCTCGAGCCGAAGCTAACTCGTTCAGATGTTCCAAGCAAGCAAAGTCAATCGCCGACTTTGCCTGAAATGCATGTTGATCCACTATCCGACGTTCCCTTACGAGCCCGCCATCCAGCGTCCCAAGCCACGACCGAAAATTTGCATACAGTCGTTCCGATATCACAGATCTTGCATCCACCACATCCTCTTCATATTCTCCACCAGCACCATCTTCATCCTCTCGGCACGATCTTGAGTCGACTCTCATTCGCCGCTCCTCTGCAAGCAGACCTCTGTAGTCCTTGGAACTCCTGTCGTATCCGTGAACCACCACCAAATGCTGGTCCAACCTCCTCACCTTAGCAGGGCAGCCGGAAATCGGGCAAACTTTCAAACGTCTCTTTTGAATGCTTTTCCTCAAAGAGCTTGGCAAGTAACGGAATGCAGAAGACTTCTCGCGGCTCCATCCGTGTTTGTTTCTGAGATGCCTCGGGACGTCCATCATGGAAATTCCGCAAGCCGGGCACACCTTCCTGTTGCGTGCACGCTTGTTTTCCTGGAGACAAAAGAAAACAAAGTTTTACTTTACATCTTAATTACCATTTTCATTCACAATGAAACATAAAGAGCACATACAGGTAAGAGGATTGCAAGTGTACGACGATAAAGCTGTCAATCAGAACATATCAGGTGTTGCTGAATGAGGAAAGGCAGATGCGAAAGTGCTTAAAACAATGCAGAAAGTTGATATTTTGAATGAGAACAAATGTTCGGATAAAATGCCGTAAACGTATCTAAACCAATGCAGAATGTTGAATCACTACCTTCACTTAAAACGAAGATTAAACTCACCATCCAGGGGAGATGCCAGAACAAGTTCCACCGTAACCGCTCGCCCGCGCACCGTCTTGCTCCAGCTATCAAAGAGAGACCTCGTCAAGAGGTTGCAGAGGCGTCAACTGAGGATAAGCACGCTCGAACGTAGGCTTTGTGTTTCCATATTGACTGTGCTCCTAGAGCACGCTACATGATTTGTGCTTCGATGGAATCCAAAGGACCCTGCAGCATTTGCGCCTCAATGGAAACTGTGCTTAGATAGGATTCCACTTTAAACTGTAGGTCCAGTCCTGATTAGCCTTTCTGTGCATAAAGTGGACTTGAGACAACAATTAAATATTCATTTTTGCGATTAAACTAAATGATTCGGGTCGCACTTGAAACTGTATGTCCAGTCCTGATTAGCCTTTCTGTGCATAAAGTGGACTTGAGACAACAATTAAATATTCATTTTTGCGATTAAACTAAATGGTTCGAGTCCCACTTTAAACTGTAGGTCCAGTCCTGACTAGCCTTTCTGTGCATAAAGTCCAGTCCTGATTAGCCTTTCTGTGCATTAAGTGGACTTGAGACAACAATTAATTATTCATTTTTCCGATTAAGCTAAATGGTTCGGGGCCCACTTTAAACTGTTGGTCCAGTCCTGATTAGCCTTTCTGTGCATAAAGTGGACTAAAGACAACAATTCGATCATCATCAACCACGGTTATATCATAACTGTTATATGTATTTCATTTCTTTAACCTTTAACAAAACCAAAATGTTCATTACAAAAACAAGAAGCAAAAATGGTTTAAATAAAATTCCTCACGTACAGTTTTTAAAACGTAAATATACTTTTATTTCTTAAATAAAAACAATCAAACAATTAAAATAAATATGGAAATACCAAATTTTATAAAAATATCAATAGAAGAAAAAACGCATAACATATTTTGAATTAGAGAAATTATTCAAAAAAATATTGATCAAAACAAAAACAAAGAAACCAAGAAATTAAACACATTTATAAAATAATCCGTCGTCTCCTACGATGCCCGAACCCAGCCTCTGGAAAGGGCCATCATATCCTTATATTCTCTCGTCCCCTTCACCATCCCGTGCTGTTGCACAAGATGCTGCCCCATCTTCACAACAGTCCCCTGGCAGCCCTCCATCCTACACCTGAGGCGGCGGCCAGCATTCCTTATTCTCCTCTTCCCCTCGGAGGAGGCAAAGTACATCTCCATCATCTTCCTCGAGTAAGAGTGCCTCCTCCGCAGGTGTCGAGGAACTGCAGCAGACTCCTCCCCGCACTCTGGGCAGATCTTCTGAAAAACACAAAGGCATGAGTTTAACACTGACACGCATAGATTTATCGATTTACAATTAAATACAGGCAGAGAGGGAACATTTGAATTTCAACGAATTACTCACCTTGCGCCTTATGTTGTTCCTCTTCTCTTTCAGTGCGGGTAGAGGTGGGGGAGCCGGAGCCTCAAGTTGTTGTTGTTGTTCGGGCATCACCTCCTCTATATGTTGTTGCGGTGGGAAATGCTGTGTTTCTTGTCGCTGCAAAGACAAGAATGAAAACAAAATAGCTGTAGAAACGGCAACAACATTTTAAAAGATTGCACACACGAAAATACAAGTGAAACATCGTCTCTGTTACCGTACTCAACTTACTATTAACTCCTCTACGATCTTCAAGGATCTTTCCAGTTGCTCCACAGACATATTCTCGGGTTCCGGGATTCGCAACTCCCTCTTGTCAAGTTCAAGTTGCACCAATTCGCCCGAAATGGAGTCCAGGAATTTAATATCTTCGTCGGTAAGGCCTCCTTCGACTGGCGTTGCATAATTCGGCAGCATAGGATCGTTACTGTTGGAGAAGAAAGGTATTCGTTTAATGAAAAGACATCGTTATGCGCGTGGCACAAAATAACACAACAAATAGCGCATTTTAAAATCCACACACTCACCTGAAATCCATCTTGAGATTTTGGATTCGCTTCCTTTCAGCTCCAAGACAAGCAATGCAATGAAGGGAATAAGAAACGGTTGCCCAAGGAAGATTTCCAGTTCGAATTTAAATTACGAGGTAATTTATTGGTCAGTCAATCGGATTTACGCGACCGACCGGCCGAAGAAGAAGGGAGGGGGTGGGGGAGAAATGTAGCTGGACTCCCAAAGCAGGTATCTGAGAACCGTGCAAGACCGGTTTCTCCCACCATCGAGTGTCGAAAGTCTACTTCCCAGCCATCTGTGCAGCAAACACCCTATAAACGGTTTCTCAAACCCAAAAATGTAGCGAAAGACCATGGGTGACCATGTTTGATTCTCCATTTGAAATTCAGTGTAAATGCTAAACTATAACGGTTTTTTCAAGTTTGAATTGCAAAGTCACTTTTGGCGGGAATGTTTCAAAATTCGATAGGATGCAAGATGCAACATTGCACTACAATAATTAAAGTAAGGAAAGCTAAGCGCAACGGTTATAGTAAGTTTTTTTAATGAAAAATCGCAAGGGTGCTCGTTCTGATGCTGTTTCACCGACTCATAAATCAACCTATTTGTCCCCTTCAAATGAAAGATATCGCTAAGCGCTTTGAATTGGTGAAAGGGGAAGGTCATCGGAAGATAGCGTGACGGTATGGTAACAAGCAGGTTTAGGGTTCGAGTCACGGGAAATGTTTGATTCTCCATTGGAAATTCAGAGTAAATGCTAAATTATAACGGTTTTTTCAAGTTTGAATTGCAAAGTCAGTTTTGGCGGGAATGTTTCAAAATTCGATAGGATGCAAGATGCAACATTACACTACAATAATCAAAGCAAGGAAAGCAAAGCGCAACGCTCTGAGTAAGTTTTTTGAAGCAAAAATCCAAAGAATGCCCGTTCTGATGCTGTTTCACCGACTCATAAATCAACGTATTTGTTCCCTTCAAATGAAAGATATCGCTAAGCGCTTTGAATCGGTGAAAGGGGAAGGTCATTGGAAGATAGCGTGACGGTAAGGTAACATGCAGGTTTAGGGTTCGAGTCACGGGAAACGTTTGATTCTCCATTTGAAATTCAGAGTAAATGCTAAATTTCAACGGTTTTTTCAAGTTTGAATTGCAAAGTCACTTTTGGCGGGAATGTTTCAAAATTCGATAGGATGCAAGATGCAACATTGCACTACAATAATTAAAGTAAGGAAAGCTAAGCGCAACGGTTATAGTAAGTTTTTTTAATGAAAAATCGCAAGGGTGCTCGTTCTGATGCTGTCTGAAGCCGTTCTGATGCTGATGTTAAACTGGTCCCAGCAGACGCATCGCGCTAACCCCTAACGCAGGGTGGTAGGCGAAGAGAAGGTGACGGTAAAGTAAGCAGTGGGTGGAGTGTTCGAGTCACGGGAAATGTTTGCAATTAAACCAACTATGTAGCTATCACCCAATATAGGGTTACTTAAACCCATAAATGTAACAAGAGGCCATGGGTTTTGCCGCAGAAAGACCAATTTGTATTAGGGATTAGGTTATCTTCTTCGATCGTGGTAACCGAAATCCAAGCTCCGTATGTAACGAAAGTCCATATTTTCTTTCCGAGACTGTTGCACAAATAAGAGGAACGATATACGAGACCAGCACAAATTAAAAAGCCAATTTGTAAGGTTCAAATGGAAGATAGCGCTAACCACTGAGCCACTGTGACAGAGGAAGGTCCCTGGAAGATAACTTAAACGTGACGTAATCGGGAGGTGTAGTGTTCGAGTCACTTTAATATTTTTATTCTCCATTCGAAATTCAGAGTAAATGCTAAATTATAACGGTTTTTCAAGTTTGAATTGAAAAGTCAGTTTTGGCGGGAATGTTTCAAAATTCGATAGGATGCAAGATGCAACATTACACTACAATAATCAAAGCAAGGAAAGCAAAGCGCAACGCTCTGAGTAAGTTTTTTGAAGCAAAAATCCCAAGTGTGCCCGTTCTGATGCTGTCTGAAGCCGTTCTGATGCTGTTTCACCGACTCATAAATCAACGTATTTGTCCCCTTCAAATGAAAGATATCGCTAAGCGCTTTGAATTGGTGAAAGGGGAAGGTCATCGGAAGATAGCGTGACGGTATGGTAACAAGCAGGTTTATGGTTCGAGTCACGGGAAACGTTTGATTCTCCATTTGAAATGGAAGATGCAACATTACACTATCCAACTTCGAGCTAGCGACTTCAAATTTTACACACAGGTAGATCAAGTAAAGAGAACAAAAAAAAACACTCTGTTGTGTGTTTGTCGGCCTACACAAGCATCTACTCTACAGCAAGAGATCTCTGCCGGCACATGTGCAAGTTGCAAGGCGATGCATACGTTTTCTGCAGGCCAAACTTTTCATTCTAAAACACAGAAACAAACATCTTTCCTTCGCAAGAAATTACAGTGATAAAGTTCCCCTTCAGCTTAAATATGCTACCTATGCACCTTGGGAAAACGACTGACAGATGTAGTCTAAAACTTACAACATATAAAATAAAAAAAAATTGGCAATGACACACACAAATATCCTCCTCCGTTTTCTTCCCAGCTTGACTTTCTATTCGGGTTTCGCTCCACAGATTACCGTCAAGGGCAAAAATTCTGGGAGAATAAAGCATCCCAAGAAACTTGTACAAGCAACGCAATGTGACAGTGACACAATAATATCCTCCTCTGTTTTCTTCCCAGCTTGACTTTCTATGCGGCTTTTGCTCCAGAGATTCCCGTCAAAAGTAAAAGTTCTGGGAGAATAAAGCTTCCCAGCTTTACTTTCTATTCGGCTTTTTCTCCAGAGATTACCGTTAAAGGTAAAAGTTCTGGGTGAATGAAGCTTCCCAGCTTGAATTCTATTCGGCTTTTGCTCCAGAGATTACCGTTAAAGGCAAAAATTCTGGGAGAATAAAGCATCCCAAGAAACTTGTACAAGCAACGCAATGTGGCAGTGACACAATAATATCCTCCTCTGTTTTCTTCCCAGCTTGACTTTCCATTCGGCTTTTGCTCCAGAGATTTCCGTTAAAGGCAAAAAAAAATCTGGGAGAATAAAGCTTCCCAAGAAACGTGTACAAGCAACGCGACAGTGACACAATATCATCCTGCTCTGTTTTCTTCCCAGCTTGACTTTCCATTCGGCTTTTGCTCCAGAGATTGCCGTCAGAGCTAAAAGTTCTGGGTGAATGAAACAAACTTCTAAAAGCACGGTAATGTGGCAAAGGCATACGCACACACAAACAATTCTCCTCCTGAGTTTTCTTCCCAGCTTTACTTTCTATTCGGCTTTTGCTCCAGAGATTGCCGTTAAAGGCAAAAAAAATTCTGGGAGAATAAAGCTTCCCAAGAAACTTGTACAAGCAACGCGGCAGTGACACAATATCATCCTGCTCTGTTTTCTTCCCAGCTTGACTTTCCATTCGGCTTTTGCTCCAGATATTGCCGTCAAAGCTAAAAGTTCTGGGTGAATGAAACAAACTTCTAAAAGCACGGTAATGTGGCAAAGGCACACACACACAAACAATTCTCCTCCTCAGTTTTCTTCCCAGCTGTACTTTCTATTCGGCTTTTGCTCCAGAGATTGCAGTTAAATGCAAAAATTCTGGGAGAATAAAGCCTCCCAAGAAACTTGTACAAGCAACGCAACGTGGCAGTGACACAATATCATCCTCCCCTGTTTTCTTCCCAGCTTGACTTTCCATTCGGCTTTTGCTCCAGAGATTCCCGTCAAAGGTAAAAGTTCTGGGTGAATGAAACAAACTTCTAAAAGAACGGTAATGTGGCAAAGGCACACCCTCACAAACAATTCTCCTCCTCAGTTTTCTTCCCAGCTTTACTTTCTATTCGGCTTTTGCTCCAGAGATTACCGTTAAAGACAACAATTCTGGGAGAATAAATCTTCCCAACAAACTTGTCCAAGCAACGCAACGTGGCAGTGACACACTATCATCCTCCTTTGTTTCATTCCCAGCTTGACTTTCCATTCGGGTTTTGCTCCAGAGATTACCGTCAAAGGCAAAAATTCTGGGAGAATGGATCTTCCCAACAAACATCTACAAGCACCGCAATGTGGCAAAGGCACACCCTCACAAACAATTCTCCTCCTCAGTTTTCTTCCCAGCTTGACTTTCTATGCGGTATTTGCTCCAGAGATTACCGTTAAAGGCAAAAAACAATCTGGGAGAATAAAGCTTCCCAAGAAACTTGAACAAGCAACATAATGTGGCAGTGACACAATATCATCCTCCTCTGTTTTCTTCCCAGCTTGGCTTTTTGTTCGGCTTTTGCTCCATAGATTTCCGTTAAAGGTAAAAGTTCTGGGTGAATGAAGCTTCTCGACAAACTTCTAAAAGCACGGTAATGTGGCAAAGGCACACCAACACAAACAATTGTCCTCCTCAATTTTCTTCCCAGCTTTACTTTCTATTCGGCTTTTGCTCCAGATATTGCCGTTAAAGGGAAAAATTCTGGGAGAATAAAGCTTCCCAAGAAACTTGTACAAGCAAGGCAATGTGGCAGTGACACAATATCATCCTCCTCCGTTTTCTTCCCAGCTTGGCTCTCTGTTCGGCTTTTGCTAAATAGATTACCGTTGAAGGTAAAAGTTCTGGGTGAATGAAGCTTCCCAGCTTGACTTTCTATTCGGCTTTTGCTCCAGAGATTGCCGTTAAAGTAAAAAAATAATCTGGGAGAATAAAGCTTCCCAAGAAACTTGTACAAGCAACATAATGTGGCAGTGACACAATATCATCCTCCTCTGTTTTCTTCCCAGCTTGGCTTTCTCTTCGGCCTTTGCTCCATAGATTACCGTTAAAGGTAAAGGTTCTGGGTGAATGAAGCTTCCCAGCTTGGCTTTCTGTTCGGATTTTGCTCCATAGATCACCGTGAAAGGTAAAAGTTACGGGTGAATGAAGCTTCCCAGCTTGACTTTCTATTCGGCTTTTGCTCCAGAGATTGCCGTCAAAGGCAAAAAATAACCTGGGAGAATAAAGCTTCCCAAGAAACTTGTACAAGCAACATCATGTGGCAGTGACAGAATACCATGCTCCTCTGTTTTCTTCCCAGCTCGACTTTCTATTCGGCTTTTGCTCCAGAGATTGCCGTCAAAGCTAAAAGTTCTGGGTGAATGAAACAAACTTCTAAAAGCACAGTAATGTGGCAAAGGCATACGCACACACAAACAATTCTCCTCCTGAGTTTTCTTCCCAGCTTTACTCTCTATTCGGCTTTTGCTCCAGAGATTTCCGTTAAAGGCAAAAATTCTGGGAGAATGGATCTTCCCAACAAACATCTACAAGCACCGCAATGTGGTAAAGGCACACAAATCTGCTTCTGTTTTCTTCCCAGCTTGACTTTCTATGCGGTATTTGCTTGAGTTTCTATTCGGCTTTTGCTCCAGAGATTGCCGTTAAAGGCAAAAATTCTGGGAGAATAAATCTTCCCAACAAACTTCTAAAAGCAGGGTAATGTGGCAAAGGCACACACACACAAACAATTCTCCTCCTCAGTTTTCTTCCCAGCTTTACTTTCTATTCGGCTTTTGCTCCAGAGATTGCCGTTAAAGCAAAAATTCTGGGAGAATAAATCTTCCCAACAAACTTGTCCAAGCAACGCAACGTGGCAGTGACACACTATCATCCTCCCTTGTTTCATTCCCAGCTTGACTTTCCATTCGGGTTTTGCTCCAGAGATTACCGTCAAAGGCAAAATTTCTGGGAGAATGGATCTTCCCAGCAAACATCTACAAGCACCGCAATGTGGCAAAGGCACACAAATCTGCTTCTCTGTTTTCTTCCCAGCTTGACTTTCTATGCGGTATTTGCTTGAGTTTCTATTCGGCTTTTGCTCCAGAGATTGCCGTTAAAGGCAAAAATTCTGGGAGAATAAATCTTCCCAACAAACGTGTCCAAGCAACGCAACGTGGCAGTGACACACTATCATCCTCCCTTGTTTCATTCCCAGCTTGACTTTCTATTCGGCTTTTGCTCCAGAGATTGCCGTTAAAGGCAAAAATTCTGGGAGAATAAATCTTCCCAACAAACTTCTAAAAGCACGGTAATGTGGCAAAGGCACACACACACAAACAATTCTCCTATTCAGTTTTCTTCCCAGCTTTACTTTCTATTCGGCTTTTGCTCCAGAGATTGCCGTTAAAGGCAAAAATTCTGGGAGAATAAATCTTCCCAAGAAACTTGTCCAAGCAACGCAACGTGGCAGTGACACACTATCATCCTCCCTTGTTTCATTCCCAGCTTGACTTTCTATTCGGCTTTTGCTCCAGAGATTGCCGTTAAAGGCAAAAATTCTGGGAGAATAAATCTTCCCAACAAACTTCTAAAAGCACGGTAACGTGGCAAAGGCACACACACACAAACAATTCTCCTCCTCAGTTTTCTTCCCAGCTTTACTTTCTATTCGGCTTTTGCTCCAGAGATTGCCGTTAAAGGCAAAAATTCTGGGAGAATAAATCTTCCCAAGAAACTTTTACAAGCAACGCAACGTGGCAGTGACACAATATCATCCTGCCCTGTTTTCTTCCCAGCTTGACTTTCCATTCGGCTTTTGCTCCAGAGATTTCCGTCAAAGGTAAAAGTTCTGGGTGAATGAAACAAACTTCTAAAAGCACGGTAATGTGGCAAAGGCATACGCACACACAAACAATTCTCCTCCTCAGTTTTCTTCCCAGCTTTACTTTCTATTCGGCTTTTGCTCCAGATATTACCGTTAAAGGGAAAAATTCTGGGAGAATAAAGCTTCCCAAGAAACTTGTACAAGAAAGGCAATGTGGCAGTGACACAATATCATCCTCCTCCGTTTTCTTCCCAGCTTGGCTCTCTGTTCGGCTTTTGCTAAATAGATTACCGTTGAAGGTAAAAGTTCTGGGTGAATGAAGCTTCCCAGCTTGACTTTCTATTCGGCTTTTGCTCCAGAGATTGCCGTTAAAGTCAAAAAATAATCTGGGAGAATAAAGCTTCCCAAGAAACTTGTACAAGCAACATAATGTGGCAGTGACACAATATCATCCTCCTCTGTTTTCTTCCCAGCTTGGGTTTCTCTTCGGCTTTTGCTCCATAGATTACCGTTAAAGGTAAAAGTTCTGGGTGAATGAAGCTTCCCAGCTTGGCTTTCTGTTCGCATTTTGCTCCATAGATCACCGTGAAAGGTAAAAGTTACGGGTGAATGAAGCTTCCCAGCTTGACTTTCTATTCGGCTTTTGCTCCAGAGATTGCCGTCAAAGGCAAAAAATAACCTGGGAGAATAAAGCTTCCCAAGAAACTTGTACAAGCAACATCATGTGGCAGTGACAGAATACCATGCTCCTCTGTTTTCTTCCCAGCTTGACTTTCTATTCGGCTTTTGCTCCAGAGATTCCCGTCAAAGCTAAAAGTTCTGGGTGAATGAAACAAACTTCTAAAAGCACAGTAATGTGGCAAAGGAATACGCACACACAAACAATTCTCCTCCTGAGTTTTCTTCCCAGCTTTACTCTCTATTCGGCTTTTGCTCCAGAGATTGCCGTTAAAGGCAAAAATTCTGGGAGAATGGATCTTCCCAACAAACATCTACAAGCACCGCAATGTGGCAAAGGCACACAAATCTGCTTCTGTTTTCTTCCCAGCTTGACTTTCTATGCGGTATTTGCTTGAGTTTCTATTCGGCTTTTGCTCCAGAGATTGCCGTTAAAGGCAAAAATTCTGGGAGAATAAATCTTCCCAACAAACTTCTAAAAGCACGGTAACGTGGCAAAGGCACACACACACAAACAATTCTCCTCCTCAGTTTTCTTCCCAGCTTTACTTTCTATTCGGCTTTTGCTCCAGAGATTGCCGTTAAAGGCAAAAATTCTGGGAGAATAAATCTTCCCAAGAAACTTTTACAAGCAACGCAACGTGGCAGTGACACAATATCATCCTGCCCTGTTTTCTTCCCAGCTTGACTTTCCATTCGGCTTTTGCTCCAGAGATTTCCGTCAAAGGTAAAAGTTCTGGGTGAATGAAACAAACTTCTAAAAGCACGGTAATGTGGCAAAGGCATACGCACACACAAACAATTCTCCTCCTCAGTTTTCTTCCCAGCTTTACTTTCTATTCGGCTTTTGCTCCAGAGATTACCGTTAAAGGCAACAATTCTGGGAGAATAAATCTTCCCAACAAACATCTACAAGCACCGCAACGTGGCAGTGACACACTACCATCCTCCTTTGTTTCATTCCCAGCTTGACTTTCCATTCGGGTTTTGCTCCAGAGATTACCGTCAAAGGCAAAAATTCTGGGAGAATGGATCTTCCCAACAAACTTCTAAAAGCACGGTAATGTGGCAAAGGCACACAAATCTGCTTCTCTGTTTTCTTCCCAGCTTCACTTTCTATGCGGTATTTGCTCCACAGATTACCGTTAAAGGCAAAAATTCTGGGAGAATAGATCTTCCCAACAAACTTGTACAAGCAACGCGGCAGTGACACAATATCATCCTGCTCTGTTTTCTTCCCAGCTTGACTTTCTCTTCGGCTTTTGCTCCATAGATTACCGTTAAAGGTAAAAGTTCTGGGTGAATGAAGCTTCCCAGCTTGGCTTTCTGTTCGCATTTTGCTCCATAGATCACCGTGAAAGGTAAAAGTTACGGGTGAATGAAGCTTCCCAGCTTGACTTTCTATTCGGCTTTTGCTCCAGAGATTGCCGTCAAAGGCAAAAAATAACCTGGGAGAATAAAGCTTCCCAAGAAACTTGTACAAGCAACATCATGTGGCAGTGACAGAATACCATGCTCCTCTGTTTTCTTCCCAGCTTGACTTTCTATTCGGCTTTTGCTCCAGAGATTCCCGTCAAAGCTAAAAGTTCTGGGTGAATGAAACAAACTTCTAAAAGCACAGTAATGTGGCAAAGGAATACGCACACACAAACAATTCTCCTCCTGAGTTTTCTTCCCAGCTTTACTCTCTATTCGGCTTTTGCTCCAGAGATTGCCGTTAAAGGCAAAAATTCTGGGAGAATGGATCTTCCCAACAAACATCTACAAGCACCGCAATGTGGCAAAGGCACACAAATCTGCTTCTGTTTTCTTCCCAGCTTGACTTTCTATGCGGTATTTGCTTGAGTTTCTATTCGGCTTTTGCTCCAGAGATTGCCGTTAAAGGCAAAAATTCTGGGAGAATAAATCTTCCCAACAAACTTCTAAAAGCACGGTAACGTGGCAAAGGCACACACACACAAACAATTCTCCTCCTCAGTTTTCTTCCCAGCTTTACTTTCTATTCGGCTTTTGCTCCAGAGATTGCCGTTAAAGGCAAAAATTCTGGGAGAATAAATCTTCCCAAGAAACTTTTACAAGCAACGCAACGTGGCAGTGACACAATATCATCCTGCCCTGTTTTCTTCCCAGCTTGACTTTCCATTCGGCTTTTGCTCCAGAGATTTCCGTCAAAGGTAAAAGTTCTGGGTGAATGAAACAAACTTCTAAAAGCACGGTAATGTGGCAAAGGCATACGCACACACAAACAATTCTCCTCCTCAGTTTTCTTCCCAGCTTTACTTTCTATTCGGCTTTTGCTCCAGAGATTACCGTTAAAGGCAACAATTCTGGGAGAATAAATCTTCCCAACAAACATCTACAAGCACCGCAACGTGGCAGTGACACACTACCATCCTCCTTTGTTTCATTCCCAGCTTGACTTTCCATTCGGGTTTTGCTCCAGAGATTACCGTCAAAGGCAAAAATTCTGGGAGAATGGATCTTCCCAACAAACTTCTAAAAGCACGGTAATGTGGCAAAGGCACACAAATCTGCTTCTCTGTTTTCTTCCCAGCTTCACTTTCTATGCGGTATTTGCTCCACAGATTACCGTTAAAGGCAAAAATTCTGGGAGAATAGATCTTCCCAACAAACTTGTACAAGCAACGCGGCAGTGACACAATATCATCCTGCTCTGTTTTCTTCCCAGCTTGACTTTCCATTCGGCTTTTGCTCCAGAGATTACCGTTAAAGGCAAAAAAAATTCTGGGAGAATAAAGCTTCCCAACAAACATCTACAAGCACCGCAATGTGGCAAAGGCACACAAATCTGCTTCTCTGTTTTCTTCCCAGCTTCACTTTCTATGCGGTATTTGCTCCACAGATTACCGTTAAAGGTAAAAATTCTGGGAGAGTAAACTTGCTCCTTCACAAACTTCTCGGCCATGCACCATCAACAGCACTTTGCATTAAGTGACAACATATACTCCCAGCTTGGCTTCGAATGTGGACATGCTTTTTATTCTTCACTTACTTTATAGTTAAGTTCAACCTAAAAGGCAAATCTTTCTGCTTTCGTTCTCTACAGTTAGTTTCTAACTGCAAAAGAAACAACATTTTTCATTGCCTCCCAGGCTAACCTGGGAGGTGTTTCTCGTTTGGTCGGCTGGGTCGAAACCCCCAAGTCCGGCGATCCGCCACCTGCCGGAAGCCCCGGTCGCCAGCACCCGGTGAAGGTGTCGGCTTCCGGTTTGGGAGTCCTCCCCCGGTCGAAACCGGGGTCTGGACTCCCGACGGAGGTCCCGGAGGGACCTCCTAACATAATGGGAGTTGTTTAATCAGGTGCCGTGAAGCCGACATCACGAACCTGCAAGCGAGGGCTGCCTTTCAACGGGTCGCCACCGTACGGAGGCTTCACCGCTCACGACGCCCCGCCAGATACTCAAGTCGTCTACGAGTGGTTCAAGGGTCCCTACTTCCAAGTGCTTGATTACCCCGTGAATCCCCATCTAGAATCCCAAAGACCTCGGTCAGTGGGGCAAGTGGGCGGAGTCTCGATGGCACTACTCGCGGGGAGCCTTGGGTGAGTTTCCCCACCCGTTTGGTGGCTCCCCGCCTTACCGGTCCCCCGTGAGGGGGTCCAGCGTTGGTGGTTCTGCCTTTGAGAGTGCAGGGACCCACGGTCACGCAGCTCCGGGCACGGCTTCGGCCTTAGAGGCGTTCAGGCTTCAGCCGTCGGACGTAGCTTCGCACCAAGGTTCGATCGAACCGGCGCGGTACCATTGGTCCGAACCTGGGGTTCCTCTCGTACTAACCAGGATTACCTTGGCCGCGTTCTAAACGCCAGGAGGATAAAATTAACCTGTTTCACAACGGTCTAAACCCAGCTCACGTTCCTTGTTGGTTGGTGAACAATCATACGCTCGGGGAGCGCTGCGTCCCCACGGTAAGAAGAGCCGACATCGAAGGATCAAAAAGCCGCGTCGCTATGAACGCTTGGCGGCCACGAGCCAGTTATCCCTGTGGTAACTTTTCTGTCACCTCCCGCCGAAGATCCTTCGGACGGGGAGGATCGATAGGCCCCGGTTTCCCGGGTCCCACCCGTACTGAGGGTGCGGATCAGGGCGGCTTTTGCCCTTTCGCTCTACCCGAGGTTTCTGGCCTCGGTGAGCCGCCCTTAGGACACCTGCGTTATCCTTTGACAGATGTTCCGCCCCAGACGAACTCCCCACCTGCCGTTGTCCCCAGATCGGGTCGGCCCCCTGTCCGGCACGGACCAGGAGTCGAGTCCGGTCCGGCCGGCCAGTAGCAGGGGCCTTGGTTCATGAACGGCGTGCGACGAGGCCGGAGCCCCGACGCCCGCGTCCCGCCCAACCGGGTGAGTCGGGAAACCGTGAGAGTAGTGGTATTTCACCGGCGGGCACCCGAAGGAGCCCTCCCACTTATGCTACACCTCGTCACGTCTCCCGACAGCGGCAGACTAGAGTCAAGCTCAACAGGGTCTTCTTTCCCCGCTGACATTCTCCAAGCCCGTTCCCTTGGCTGTGGTTTCGCTAGACAGTAGGTAGGGACAGAGGGAATCTCGTTAATCCATTCATGCGCGTCACTAATTAGATGACGAGGCATTTGGCTATTCCACAGGGCCTAGTAGCCTCGTCTTTCCCAAACAATATGTTTGGTATGTCATTTATAGGATATCTATACAGATAAAATATGAGGTCCTTTGTGCACGGGACTCTTCAGGATGGCATCCCTACGGATGTTTCACCTTTGTTCCCTTTTGTGCCACGAAGCAATCCCTCTAAAAAAAAAACAGGGAAAAATTCTGATCCATAATAAATATTGTTCAACCAATCAACAAGGTGAGCTTATGACAGGTTAGTTAAATTAAAAATATTATTATATCCATAAAATATAGTAAAAGTTATTTTGATGCCAGTAACATTTGGCATATGTCTAAAAGATCCATTAAAATAATGTAATATTGAAATTACCTGAAATTGCTAGTGAAATATAAACTCCAGCATTTATCAAATTCATTTTGAGTCCAAATGACCATTTAGAATTCTAATACTAGTCCTGATAGCGATTAAGCTAATGGTCTTCATTAATTTATAAGAGTAAATTCCTAATTTCTTTAGAGAAGTTACCGTTCCAGATGGTAGAGCTCCTCTTGAACCCACAATGATGGGTGTATGCACTATTGTTTTAACATTAAGTTTGTCTATAAGTACAGGATTTAACCTTGAGTATTTTCTGACTTTTTCATGGTGGGCTTCTTTAAGTGATTGCCCACTTTCTAATCTTACTGTAACGTCTGTTACATAAGCAGTATCTCCTTTTATAGCTACTAAATCTGGTTTTAGAATTTCATTATTGTTAATAAATGTTTGCTCCTTAGCTATTCTCATATCCTGTAAGTTCTTTGAGATTAGATCCGTAATTTCATCGTGTCTTTTCACTCTTAATCCTTTATTAGCTGGGCATTGGCCCAGGACGTGACCCATGGTTTCAGGTGAAGCCTGACATCGTCTGCACAGATCGCTGGATACGCATTTTGCAATTTTCAATATTGAGTTTAAACCCACAGTGTTGGTTCGCATCCTGAGAAAATCATTGTACATATTAGGTTTAAGCAAATCTGGGTCGAATAAAACCATATTGGATTTTGGGTCGTCCTTAAAATATTCTATACCCATACCTTGTATGGGTTTGGATTTCCAATCCGAGAATGACTTAACCTTTAAATGATTCTTGGCTAGGTTTATTTGCTTAACGTTTAATTCTCCCGATATTCCCAATGTTTTAGCAATGGCTTTGGATCTATTTTCTAAATTTGTATATTGGTACAAAAATGTCACATTGCTATCCTTTGAAAGTTTAAACTTATTCCAACTATTTAAGATTGCTAATTGGACGATGTTTGACATCTTAGGGATCCCTAAGCCTCCATCCCTCCTTCTAGAGTAGAAGAGCGAGTCTGTCGTGTTACTTGGAATTTTATAAATGATCTTGTGAAATTTCCTGGTTTCGAAATCTATTTTCTCTAGGAAATTCTTAGAGAGCCCTGCATTTGTCCAGTTGTATTGGAGTTTGGGTAAAATATACTTACATACTATGGTTGATTTTTGATGAGGTTTGAGTGATAGTTTGCAAACATTGGTGAGAATTTGTTGAAATCTTTGTATGGTAAATTTATTCGATATTCCCTGTGCAACTGTATACGGGTTGCCTAAGTACTCAAATGGTTCATCACACTTAACAGTTTTAATCGGTATACCTGTAATGTACAATGCCGGTTCGGAAGAAATCCAATTTCGTTTTGAGTTTTCTATGGCAAATCCAATACACTTGTTATGAGCTAGGGTCATATCAAGTTTACCTAGTTCTTCAACCACTAAATCTAATTGTAACTGCATGTCATCTTCTTTGGTTGTGAAAAGTATTATATCATCTGCGTAGGCTAGTGCGGATAGATTTTGATTGTCAAGGGGGATTCCTAGATTTGTAGATTTAAGATCTTTAATGATCTGGTCGAACACCAGATTGAACAGAAACGGACTTAGACAGTCTCCCTGTTTGATACCTCTATTGATATTAATTAGTTTACCTTCAATTAGTGTTTGTGCTCCTTGATACATACTTTCAATCACAGCTATTATATGTGGGTGTAACCCTTTGCTTTGCAAAGCAGCTATTATAGCTTTGTGAGGCACTGTATCAAATGCTTTACTAATGTCGATGGTGCAACCAATCATCTTTCCCTTACTCTGTTTCTTTGTATAATATATTATCTTATCCAGTAGAAATGCGTTAACAGAGCAACTTGTACCTTTTATAAAACCTTTCTGTTCATCACAAAAGTCTATTGATGTTCTTAGTGTCTCATCAACTATACTTGTGAAGAATCTGCATAAAATTGAGCTGATTGTAATAGGTCTCCAGTTGCTGACGACCCTTCTGTCCTTCCCTGCCTTTGGAATAAAGATTGTACGATTCTTATTCCAACATTTAGGGAAATATCCCGTGAACCAAATTAGATTGATCAATAATGTTAATGTTATATTTATGCCTTTAGTTCTAAGGTGACATCTTTTCAAACCATCAGTACCAGCGGCACTGTCCTTAAGTTTTTTAAGCTTATTATTAATTCTTGCGTGAGAAATTGGTTTTAACATTCTACTGTTATTGTCTTTTTTAATTGGATCATAATCGAAGTCAAGTCTATTTGATCCTTCTGATCCCCATAAGTCCTCATAGAATGTAACAAAGTCATTAGCCGTTGGTTTTTCTTCTGTTTCATTCAGGAATTCGTTGGAATTTTGCATAATAGAGTCGGCTATTTTCTGGGGGCACTTCCGAAATACTGCTTGAGTTTTCCCATACATTTTGGATTTTTCATTTTTGTTACATGAATTCTTGGGATGTTGTTTTCTTATAACTTGGTCTGCTTCTTGGTTTGTAGTTTTAAGAGTTGTGGTAAGTTCATCTATAATGATGTCAATCTCTGTTTCTACCTTTTTCCTACCCTGGTTAAAGAAACTTTTAATCTTTGCATCAATTTGTCTCAACTCAGAGTTCGGATTAATGGGTAGAGATCGAATCATTTCCATGTATGAATCGTGATCTATATATGAACGATCAGGGATCGATTGGTCCTTTCTATTAGGTGTATCCATTTGTGGATCGTTTTGATCATCGCAAATCATTGATATTTCAGAGATCCCTTTCCCCCCCATAGAAAGAGGTATTCCAAAATAGGATCCTTCCATCCCTGATCTATCATATGTCCGTTCTTCGCAACCTAGCTGCTGATAATGAGATGGTTCTATCTCTTGATACGGCCGTTCCATGGTCGAGAGGCCCGTTTCTTTTACTATGTCCTTTTGCGGACCATTGGTGTCACAATTATCTGCAATTGTAACTAAAGCCCCTATTCCCCCCCGTGAACTATTGTGCTTACAACAGGGCGTCTCCACCATGGACTGATCGTATTTTTGTTTCTTATTATCGATCTGAGAACCAATAGCTTCAGAAGTGGACGTCTCCATCCTGGAGTGATCATGCTCTTGTTTCTTATTACCTGTTATGAATGTTTGAACATTACCCAAAGGGGTACTTACATGTTTGTTAGACTTATATACATGCTGTACTCGGTAGTTTCGTAGTGCGTTCTTGCGAGGTGCGTCCAGGGCTGAGACATCACTATTTGAGTAGTCATCCTCTTCAGAGGATGACTCACTTGATAAATCCAAGTCAGAAGAACTAGAAAACCCAGTAATGAGGCTACTCCTATCTAGCACATCAAATGCATTACTGCGCTTACGCAGATTATAACGGCCTGAGGGGCCCTCTCCCAGAATAGGAGATTCTTGTCTAGTATCCTCCCTGAATTGTACCAGCGAGGATGAGATGTTGTTAGTTTTCGTAGGAGATAGGGATAGATCAAATCCCATATCTATTTGTTTAGGGTCATTAAATTTCTTAGGGAGTTTACCCTGTAAGGTTAGTTGTCTTCTCTTATCTCTAAATTGTCGCAATGACTTATTGGGAAATGTAGCAATTAGTTTATTCCTTTTAGTCTCTAAATCTAACAATTCCATTTCTATGTCAATGAACCTTTCGGTTTCTTCGATAGTCCATGCTTTGAGTCTATTAGGATTCATCTTAGGTTTAGCTGTTGGTCGTATTCTTTTAGTCTTGACGCTGTTCCAATATTCGCGATGGGTGGCTCTTTGATGTTGTCCCAAACCGTTAGCTGTTTTAAATCTTCTATTACAGCTCTGTGCATTACTAGTAACACTACAGACAAATCTCAATTTGGATATATCTTTAGGTTTACATTTGGGGTAGTGTGTTTCCATAGCATGAGCGCCGCTCCATAGTTCTTTGCATTTAGAACACTGAAACATTAAATTCTTCTGGTGATCAGATTTATAATGTTTCATAATATTCGTACCTGAAGTGAATATTAAGTTTTTATGCTTCTCGCATTGGAACAACCCGTCATTTGTATTAGAGACTATTGGGAATCCAACTACAAAGTAGTTTTTGTCTATTTCAATATGTAAAGATTCCTCGAGTAACGAAATCGTCAAATTATTATCATTGGTGATGATACTAGCGTCCATACTATCATTCCTATTATTACCCTTACAACTAACCGCTAGCCGGCCGGTTTCTGCCGTCTCGTCCTCGAGGAGCGAATTCGCTCCCCGGGGACGAGCCGTTGCCCGGTGGTGACCTCTTGGAGGCTCATCCCTCAGCTGAGGGATGGACCGGCCGGTGGCAATTGCATTGCCGATCTCGTCAGACATGTTTATAAAATACAATGCGGATACAATGCAGACTAACAAATACTGTAAAATAATAAATAAATAAAATATATAAATAGAGATATAAGTTATAAATATATAAAAATAAATAAAATAGGGTGGTATCACCGGTACACACTCGGTGGTCAAGAATAAAATTGCGAGATCGGTCCAAAAGAAGTGTTCTTCGTGATTCTTCTTCCTGTCGAGTTGTTTCTATGTAAAGACTTGTCACGTACTTTTCTCCTACTGAGTAAAGTAAACTAATACAATTGCCATGCACCTGTCTTAAGAGAGTCATAGTTACTCCCGCCGTTTACCCGCGCTTCCCTGAATTTCTTCAGCGCGACATTCAGAGCACTGGGCAGAAATCACATCCCGTAAACACCCTTCCAGGCTTTCGGGATGCTTTGTTTTAATTAAACAGTCGGATTCCCCTGGTCCGTGCCGGTTCTGAGTCGACCGTTCGTCGGCGGCCGACTCGAGGGGAGGCACTTTCCCCCCAAAGCCCAGAAAAGGGCAAGGGGTTAGGTGCGTTCACCTCAGAGAGCCCAGGGACGCTCGCGGAAGTCCGACGCGCGGTCCAAGCTTGGAACAACCCCGGAAGGATGTCCCTCGCTAAGACCCACGCCGGACCGAACCCGCGGTGGCCCCCCGGGCCCCGACCGGCCCCGGTCCCCAGAGCCAATCCTTGTTCCGAAGGTACGGATCCAGATTGCCGACTTCCCTTACCCACATTAGTCTATCGTCAAGAGGCTCTTTACCTCGGAGGCCAGATGCGGATTCGGGTACGGCCAGGCCTCGGGACTCTGCTGCGCTGTTCCCACCAAGATTTTCAAGGTCCGACGGGCACCCGGGGAAACCGCACCCAACTACGGTTCTCTTAGCTTTCCCCAGTGTCCCCTTCTCCTTCTGGGAAGATTCCGGGGAGCGTAGGGGATCGCTCTGACAGAACAGACAACTCTGCCCCCGGGACCCGACAGATTCTCCTGGTGCCACCAGTTACCTGGACTTACGGACTTCGAGGGAACCCGCGACGCACTCCCGGTCCCGAGACGCGGCGGAGGGCTGGATACCCCACTTCCCTTTCGACCGCGGCCGAGACGCCGGCGCCTCGCGCTAACCACTACACCTCTCCCGGTGGCAGCGCGAAACTGACCCGACGCATCGGTGGGAGTTTTCCGCGGTCTAAGGACCGGCTCACCCGCCTGCAACTGCTGTTGAGGCGGAACCCTTCTCCACGTCTGACCTCAGCGAGGTCTCATCAGATTATTTGCTACTACCACCAAGATCTGCAACGACGGCGGCTCCAGGCAGGCTCGCGCCCAGACCCTTCCACGCTCACCGCCGCGCCCTCCTACTCACCGCCGCATCATTCTTGCATTGATGCCAATGCATTAGCATTGCGGCGGCGGCCGGGTATAGGCACGACGCTCGATTGCCATCCATTTTCAGGGCCGGTTGCTTCGGCAGGTGAGTCGTTACACACTCCTTAGCGGATGCCGACTTCCATGGCCACCGCCCTGCTGTCTTGAGCAACCGACGCCTTTCATGGTTTGAGCAGCGTCGATTCAGGCGCCTTAACCCGGCGTTTGGTTCATCCCACAGCGCCAGTCCTGCTTACCAGGAGCGGCCCACTGAGCACTCGGGTCCAAGAAGGCCCCGCTTCGCCCTAGGGGCAAGCGGGACCTCCATCCCGTTCAGAGTTTGAGAGTGGGTCGAGGCCGTTTCGGCCCCGAGGCCCCCGGTCATTCGCTTTACCGGGATGGACCCCCCTTGCGAGCGCCAGCTGTCCTGAGGGACACTTCGGAGGGAACCAGCTACTAGACGGTTCGATTGGCCTTTCGCCACTATGCTTAGCTCAGACGGTCGATTTGCACGTCAGAGGCGGTTCGGACTTCCACCAGGGTTTCCCCTGGATTCGTCCTGGCCGAGCATAGTTCACCATCTTTCGGGTCCCAGCGAGTGGGCTCTTAGGTACGATCCCCGCACCCGGAGGTGGGAGATCGCCCCGGGACTGCGCGAGGGCCCTTCGTTGAGCGACTCCGGGTCACCTCGATCGTCCCAGTCGCTTTGACTGCGCCTTCGGGTTTAGTGATTCCCTTAGACTCGCCCACGCGCTAGACTCCTTGGTCCGTGTTTCAAGACGGGTCGGATGGGCCACTCGTTGAACACCGCACGGGCCCGGGGCTCACAGTACGCCCCCCGCGAACCCCCGGACGAGCGGGGGACGGGGGGGACACTGCCAGGCACGCCACATTGCTGCGACCTCTACGCCTTCCGCCTAAAAACGGCGGCGGATCCCCAGGCCTGCCCATGAGCCGTCGGGTTCCGTCCGGGTCACCGGGGGTTCTCCGGACGAGCCGGAGAGCTCCACCCCAGGCCCTTAGGACGGATCCCAACGAGCCGCGGTGCCCTACCGGGCGCGGAATGAAGGGGGACAGTCCCGGACGCACCCTCGCAGACGGGAGGTCCCTAAGGAAGGGGACAACCCCGCTCGGGGGCCGGAGACTTGGTCCTTAACCCTTGAATCACCTTCCCCCATCGAACTCTCGAGCTCCATCCGTTTGACCCCCAGGCGGTTTCACGTACTGTTGAACTCTCTCTTCAAAGTTCTTTTCAACTTTCCCTCGCGGTACTTGTTCGCTATCGGTCTCGTGGTGATATTTAGCCTTAGGAGGAATCTACCTCCCACTTAGGGATGCATTCCAGAGCATCCCGAATCCTTGGGAAAGCGCCCAGCCCGACTCGGCAAGGCGGAGGTTCGCACGGGCCTAGCACCCTCTGTGGGATGTTGGTCCTTTCAAGTTACACTTAGAACCTCCCGCCGAGCGGGATTTACGGACGCTCCCTTCCACCAAATCGCCCGCCGGCTCGGATAACCGTGCCGGAGGCTTGGGTGACGGGCTTCTCCCTTTTCGCTCGCGGCTACCGAGGGAATCATTGTTATTTTCTTTTCCTCCGCATATTGATATGCTTAAATCGTGCGGGTGGTCAACCCTGAGTCGAGGTCGGGTGCTAACTTTAAATTTCGGTTTCCTAGGAGGTCCGAGGGATCTTCCTCGTCGCCCAACGCAGGTCCTCCCGTCTGGACGGTAGGGCGGCTCTCGAGCTTCGGCGGAAACCTCTAAAGTTAACCGAAGCTCTCCTTCCGCGCGAACCGAACGGACGGGCTCTTCCACGACTGTTGGAAACTTTCCATGCGTTCAACGCGAGGCACCCGCCCGGACGAAACTGAGTCGTCCGGCCGGCTCTCCCACTCCACGTAATTCCAAACTTTGGAAATTTAACCTTCCGAGCATCAGAGTGGTCCAGCCACAATGTCCGAAGAAGCCTACATCCCGATCACCGGCGAGCAACTATAGTATATAACCTTTTTCATTCTCCACGTGCTTTCTTTACGGTGCTCTACAGCTAGGTCTAAACCTAACTGCAAAAGACAACCATCTCTGCTTGGACTTCTGCAAGTGCCGGTCAATTATAGTCTCCACGTGCTTTCTTTAAGTTGCTCTACAGCTAGGTTCAACCTAACTGCACAAGACAACCATCTCTGCAAGTTGCTCGCCCCTGAATGCTCGGAAAGCTGCTTCCGGGATACGGATCCGGACTGCTCCGGGATGACCCCGCTCCTTCGAGGCCCCTTCCACGCACGCGCGGATCCGTAGACCGGTCTTTCCACTTCTTGTACTAGAATGGAGTCCTCCGAGAAGACGACCTCAAGGCCGACTCCTTATGATCCTGTTTCGGATTCGACCTCGCGACCGCTCTTACCTCGCTGAGAGAGGCGGTCGCGAGACTTTCGTGGCGTGCTGTTACACGCGCTGTGCTCGCAAGAGCACGTCATTTAGAAACTTCCGACACTCAACCAGGACCGACCCAGGTAAAGACCCGGGCCGCAATGTGCATTCGAAACCGTCGATGCTCTCTGTTTTGCAGATCGCAAATTGACTCGCAGCTAGCTGCGTTCTTCATCGACCCACGAGCCAAGTGATCCCCCGCCTGGGGTTGTTGTTTGTGGTTTGCCGAAGTGCGACAGGTCGCACTTCGGCGGAATGATGTGTCTGTTCATCGGGAAGCGCCCTCGCGAGCCTCCCCGGATGATACCTACCCCCCCGTCTCCAAGGCCTCGAGACGGGGTTCGGGTGCATGTTTTAGCGGGGCGATACCTTTAAAGGTCGAGTCTCACCTACCCCTGTTAACGTGCAACTTTGAAAGTGCCGGGCAATTATAGTCTGGCCGACGCAAGCGTCGGCCGGACGGACATGCATTGCATGTCTGCCGGCAACTTTTTCATTCTCAACGTGCTTTCTTTAAGTTGCTCTACTGCTAGGTTACACCTAACTGCAAAAGACAAGCATCTCTGCCCGCACTTGTGCGAGTGTAGGTCAATTACAGTCTGGCCGACGCAAGCGCCGGCCGGACGGACATGCATTGCATGTCTGCCGGCAACTTTTTCATTCTCAACGTGCTTTCTTTAAGTTGCTCTACAGCTAGGTTACACCTAACTGCAAAAGACAAGCATCTCTGCCCGCACTTGTGCGAGTGTAGGTCAATTACAGTCTGGCCGACGCAAGCGCCGGCCGGACGGACATGCATTGCATGTCTGCCGGCAACTTTTTCATTCTCAACGTGCTTTCTTTAAGTTGCTCTACAGCTAGGTTACACCTAACTGCAAAAGACAAGCATCTCTGCCCGCACTTGTGCGAGTGTAGGTCAATTACAGTCTGGCCGACGCAAGCGCCGGCCGGACGGACATGCATTGCATGTCTGCCGGCAACTTTTTCATTCTCAACGTGCTTTCTTTAAGTTGCTCTACAGCTAGGTTACACCTAACTGCAAAAGACAAGCATCTCTGCCCGCACTTGTGCGAGTGTAGGTCAATTACAGTCTGGCCGACGCAAGCGCCGGCCGGACGGACATGCATTGCATGTCTGCCGGCAACTTTTTCATTCTCAACGTGCTTTCTTTAAGTTGCTCTACAGCTAGGTTACACCTAACTGCAAAAGACAAGCATCTCCGCCCGCACTTGTGCGAGTGCCGGTCAATTATAGTCTGGCCGGCACGAATGCCGGTCATGTACATTGCTCCAAGTGGTCGGCTGGGTGATGGGGTACCGACATTGGGGTACCCACAAAACCCCAAGTCCAGCGATCCGCCACCTGCCGGAAGCCCCGGCTGGCCACGCATGCCGGTTAGGGAGTTCTCCCCCGGTCGAAACCGGGGTCTGAACTTCCGGCGAAGGGCTCCGGAGGAGCCCTCCTTAGAAAAAACAGCGTAGTGGAGCGAAGGGGGAATCGCCTTACTCCGCACACCCGCTCAGCCAGGCATTCCCTGCGAGGGGGAATGCCCCCGTTGGGGGCCGAGGACCGATTCTTGACCCTTCAACAACCAACTACGTACCATCCGCCGGCTCCGGGGTTTTTGGTCCCCCTTCAACGCACTCGCGGATGGACGACAAGGTGAAGAAGCGGATATACCGTACGGTAATGATCCTTGGGCAGGTTCTCCTACCCAAACCTTGTTACGACTTTTGCTTCCTCTAAGTGACCAGGTTCGGCCGTCTTCCCGACGGTTCCTGCGGAAGGTGGAACCCCCGCAGGGCGCCGGTCCAAAGGCCTCACCGTATCACTCGATCGGATGCATCGACGGGCGGTGTGCACAAAGGGCAGGGACTCGATCAACGCGAGCTGATGACTCGCGCTTACTGGGCATTCCTCGTTCGCGGGGAATAATTGCAATCCCCGGTCCCTATCACGAAGGAGGTTCAGCGGTTACCCGTACCTCTCGGCAGGGGAAGACGCGTTGTCTCCTTCAGTGTGACGCGCGTGCGGCCCAGGGCATCGAAGGGCATCACTGACCTGATTTAGCTCCCACTCTTGCTGCTTGCGACAACCGGTCCCTCTAAGAAGAGGTTTGATGCGCCGGGGGAACACATACCCCGACGCCTAGTTAATAGGCAGGAGTCTCGTTCGTTATCGCAATCAAGCAGACAAATCGCTCCACCAACTAAAATCGGCCATGCACCACCATCCACCGAATCACGAGAGAGCTCTCAATCTGTCAATCCTTGCGGTGTCCGGGCCTGGTAAGTTTGCCGTGTTGAGTCAAGTTGAGCCGCACGTCCCACGCCTTGTGGTGCCCTTTCGTCAATTCCTTTAAGTTTCAGCTTTGCAACCATACTCCCCCCGGAACCCGAAATCTCTGGTTTCCCGGAGGCTGCGCGCACGGTGTTCTTGAACCTTGCGCATCGCTGGATGGCATCGTTTATGGTTAGAACTAGGGCGGTATCTAATCGCCTTCGAACCTCTAACTTTCGTTCTTGATTAATGAAAACATTCTTGGCAAATGCTTTCGCTGTAGGTAGTCTTGCGAGGATCCTAGAATTTCACCTCTCCCCTCGCAATACTAATGCCCCCGTCAATCCCTTTTAATCATTACCTCTGGTTCGAAAACCAACAGAGAGAACCGAGGTCCTGTTCCATTATTCCATGCAAGGAGCATCCAGGCGAATAGCCTGCTTTGAGCACTTTAATTTGTTCAAAGTAAACGTCCCGGAATCCCCCGGTCCACTCGGTGAAGAGCAGACCGGGGAAACCGAGAAGACGTCCGGTACGGCCAGTTGAACGCCTGACGGCGAACCGACCGCCCGAGACCCAGATCCAACTACGAGCTTTTTAACCGCAGCAACTTTAGTATACGCTATCGGAGCTGGACTTACCGCGTCTGCTGGCACCAGACTTGCACTCCGATAGGTTCACCCAACTGTTTAGGGTGGATCCATTCCGATTACGGGGCCTCGGATGAGTCCCGCATCGTTATTTTTCGTCACTACCTCCCCGTGCCGGGAGTGGGTAATTTGCGTGCCTGCTGCCTTCCATAGATGTGGTAGCCGTTTCTCAGGCTCCCTCTCCGGAATCGAACCCTGATTCCCCGTTACCCGTAATCACCATGGTGGGCCAATAACCCACCATCCACAGTGTGATGAGGCAGACATTTGATAGATGCGTCGCCGGTGCTTGACCGTGCGATCTGCCTAGAGGTTACTTAGAGTCACCAAATGAGTCGGCCCGCAGAAGCGGACCGTTTGGTCTTTTGAATGGTAACGGCACCCCGTCCGGTTGCCCGGCCGGAGACACCGTGAGCATGTATTAGCTCTGGAATTGCCACAGGTATCCAAGTAGGATGCGTACGATCTAAGGAACCATAACTGATGTAATGAGCCATTCGCGGTTTCACTTTGGTAAAGTCTGTACTGAGACATGCATGGCTTAGGCTTTGAGACGAGCATATGACTACTGGCAGGATCAACCAGGGTACGGTGCATACGGTGCGTATGCAGCACTCGCGCGAGGCAGAGTGCCATGTTTTAAGCGAGGAAAGCGGCTCGCCACTAACTTAGGCAACGCAACACTGACGCTTGAAGAACGACAGGTTACACCGCTTTCCAGAAAACATAATTATACTACTCCCACTACTTCGGTTAGAGGTCTACGTAGTTCCACTTTCTTTAAAGCTGGAAACTTCGAGACGTTCGTTTGCGCGCGGGAACGGCGAACCGACTTCTTCGATTGGCACCGTGCCCGCATTCTGGTTCTGTTCCTTGCCTGGGAGGCTGGGAGCTCCCAGCGAACAGCCGTGCCTGTACGGCAACAGGCAGCCACTCAAGACGGCGCTCCGGAGAACGCACGCTTCGACGGACACCCGTACCAAGTTCTCGGGAACCTTCGGGTTTAGGTTGTCTCGCCACGGAGGCTGGCACGTCCGCTGCTTTCCTTCGGTGCAGGCTTCGACTTAGAGTCGTTCGGTCGAGCCGGAGTTCCCGAAGTGGGCAGAACGGACGGGTCAACTTCAGAAACGATGCAACGCAAACCGGAGAAGGCATCGCCGTCACCGGGAGAGAAAAGAGAGAGCTAGCTTGCTTTCCCTTGGTGCATGTTTCATCCTAGAGTCGTTCGGATGAACCGGAGTTCCCAAGGTAGGCAAGCGAACACCGGTCGGGTACCTTGTGTCACTTCCCGCTGACCGAAATGTGAAAAAGTAGCTCACTGTCCCATCCCCCTCTACCTAGAGTCGTTTGGAAGAGAGAAGGTGGGCGAGTTACCGTCAAAACGTCGGCGTTGCTTTCCACGGTGCAGGCTTCAACCTACATTCGTTCGGATGAGCCGGAATTCCCGAGGTAGGCAATCGCCGGCGATTGACGTCTCGTCACTTTTCGGCAGCGAGGGCTGACAAAATGAATTGCTTTAACTCGGTGCAGGCTTCATCCTACATTCGTTCGGATGAGCCGGAGTTCCCGAGGTGGGCAAGTGCTCCCGCAGGACCGGTTCTCTTAACTCGCTCGGCTTCCGACGGTTGACGTTTTACCTTACTTTCCCTCGGAGTGCTCAGCCTATAGACGTTCGGAAGAACGGAGGTAGGCAAGTTATCCGCTTGAGAGGCACCTTGATTTGACATGCTAAGCTTAACCTCGGTGCAGGCTTCAACCTAGAGTCGTTCGGATGAGCCGGAGTTCCCGAAGTAAGCTAAGCTTCCCCACTAGGGTGGGTAAGTCAATTCAAGGTGTCTGATGCTCAACCTACATGCGTTCGGAAGAGCACAAACGGTTACGCCACGTGTCGGAGGCGAACCACCGTGTACGAGGGCTGACAAGTTAGTAGCAACGAACTTGGTTCAGGTTAAACCAGTCTTCCAAGGAAGGCTACCTTCCCGCTTGCGCGGCTCTGTCACTTACTCGTACACGGTGCAGAAACAAAGATGGGTGCCGTGAATTTTCCGAAAACTATGAATACAGCAATGCTTTTCGGAAAACAATTCGAACCCCAACTTCCCACGTGAGTGGGGTTGCCTTTGAACGCATAGCTAACGTTCGCTTCGGGTCTCATCCGTGAGGATGATCCCTACTCCATCCACGAAATTGCAACCGGCGGTTGACCGACAGTGAAGGCATTGATACCGATTGGTATACCTACCTCCCCGGTTGCTTGCGTGGCGGGTGAACAGTTGGGTTCGAATTAGACTAGATGCCTGAACCGAGGTCCATGCACCTCTGAGGTGGTTGCTTCACCTCAACGTGACTCGCAAGTGGGACAAGCTTGCTATATTGCCCTGTGCTCGCCACGAAATGCACAGGGCATCGCTCAAGAGCATGTTAAGCATGCACAAGAGCCACCATTCCCACCATATATCAAAATGAATTGATTTACTCTTTTTTGACCATGCAAACTTGCACCTCCATCGTTACGTTAAGCAACAGATGCAAGCTCAACTAAAGTAAAGAGTAGTAGCTTGGGAAAAGCTTTCTCTTTGCGAATAGAGTCGAATGCTCTTTGGTTGACGGTCTATGTACCGATATACGGTATGAGACTGGGAAACTTACAACTCCTTAACTTTCCCAGAAAGACAAATCTATCTGAAACTCCAAGCGTGGTTCAAGCCAAGCTTTGTTGCACTCGGAGGTTTTAGTAGTTCCAGCTCTTCGTGACTCGCAACCTGTGCAAAGGTGCTGTATCGCCCTGTGCTCGCCACTTAAACACAGGGCATCGCTCAAGAGCATGTTAAGCACGCCCAAGAGCCACCATTCCCACCATATATCAAAATGAATTGATTTACTCTTTTTTGACCATGCAAACTTGCACCTCCATCGTTACGTTAAGCAACAGATGCAAGCTCAACTAAAGTCAAAGAGTAGTAGCTTGGGAAAAGCTTTCTCTTTGCGAATAGAGTCGAATGCTCATTGGTTGACGGTCTATGTACCGATATACGGTAAGAGACTGGGAAACTTACAACTCCTTAACTTTCCCAGACAGACAAATCTATCTGAAACTCCAAGCGTGGTTGAAGCCAAGCTCCATCACCCTCGGAGGTGGTTGCTTCACCTCAACGTGACTCGCAAATGGGACAAGCTTGCTGTATCGCCCTGTGTTCGCCACATATACACAAGGCATCGCTCAAGAGCATGTTAAGCACGCCCAAGAGCCACCATTCCCACCATATATCAAAATGAATTGATTTACTCTTTTTTGACCATGCAAACTTGCACCTCCATCGTTACGTTAAGCAACAGATGCAAGCTCAACTAAAGTCAAAGAGTAGTAGCTTGGGAAAAGCTTTCTCTTTGCGAATAGAGTCGAATGCTCTTTGGTTGACGGTCTATGTACCGATATACGGTATGAGACTGGGAAACTTACAACTCCTTAACTTTCCCAGAAAGACAAATCTATCTGAAACTCCAAGCGTGGTTCAAGCCAAGCTTTGTTGCACTCGGAGGTTTTAGTAGTTCCAGCTCTTCGTGACTCGCAACCTGTGCAAAGGTGCTGTATCGCCCTGTGCTCGCCACTTAAACACAGGGCATCGCTCAAGAGCATGTTAAGCACGCCCAAGAGCCACCATTCCCACCATATATCAAAATGAATTGATTTACTCTTTTTTGACCATGCAAACTTGCACCTCCATCGTTACGTTAAGCAACAGATGCAAGCTCAACTAAAGTCAAAGAGTAGTAGCTTGGGAAAAGCTTTCTCTTTGCGAATAGAGTCGAATGCTCATTGGTTGACGGTCTATGTACCGATATACGGTAAGAGACTGGGAAACTTACAACTCCTTAACTTTCCCAGACAGACAAATCTATCTGAAACTCCAAGCGTGGTTGAAGCCAAGCTCCATCACCCTCGGAGGTGGTTGCTTCACCTCAACGTGACTCGCAAGTGGGACAAGCTTGCTGTATCGCCCTGTGTTCGCCACATATACACAAGGCATCGCTCAAGAGCATGTTAAGCACGCCCAAGAGCCACCATTCCCACCATATATCAAAATGAATTGATTTACTCTTTTTTGACCATGCAAACTTGCACCTCCATCGTTACGTTAAGCAACAGATGCAACCTCAACTAAAGTCAAAGAGTAGTAGCTTGGGAAAAGCTTTCTCTTTGCGAATAGAGTCGAATGCTCTTTGGTTGACGGTCTATGTACCGATATACGGTATGAGACTGGGAAACTTACAACTCCTTAACTTTCCCAGAAAGACAAATCTATCTGAAACTCCAAGCGTGGTTCAAGCCAAGCTTTGTTGCACTCGGAGGTTTTAGTAGTTCCAGCTCTTCGTGACTCGCAACCTGTGCAAAGGTGCTGTATCGCCCTGTGCTCGCCACTTAAACACAGGGCATCGCTCAAGAGCATGTTAAGCACGCCCAAGAGCCACCATTCCCACCATATATCAAAATGAATTGATTTACTCTTTTTTGACCATGCAAACTTGCACCTCCATCGTTACGTTAAGCAACAGATGCAAGCTCAACTAAAGTCAAAGAGTAGTAGCTTGGGAAAAGCTTTCTCTTTGCGAATAGAGTCGAATGCTCATTGGTTGACGGTCTATGTACCGATATACGGTAAGAGACTGGGAAACTTACAACTCCTTAACTTTCCCAGACAGACAAATCTATCTGAAACTCCAAGCGTGGTTGAAGCCAAGCTCCATCACCCTCGGAGGTGGTTGCTTCACCTCAACGTGACTCGCAAGTGGGACAAGCTTGCTGTATCGCCCTGTGTTCGCCACATATACACAAGGCATCGCTCAAGAGCATGTTAAGCACGCCCAAGAGCCACCATTCCCACCATATATCAAAATGAATTGATTTACTCTTTTTTGACCATGCAAACTTGCACCTCCATCGTTACGTTAAGCAACAGATGCAAGCTCAACTAAAGTCAAAGAGTAGTAGCTTGGGAAAAGCTTTCTCTTTGCGAATAGAGTCCAATGCTCTTTGGTTGACGGTCTATGTACCGATATACGGTAAGAGACTGGGAAACTTACAACTCCTTAACTTTCCCAGACAGACAAATCTATCTGAAACTCCAAGCGTGGTTGAAGCCAAGCTCCATCACCCTCGGAGGTGGTTGCTTCACCTCAACGTGACTCGCAAGTGGGACAAGCTTGCTGTATCGCCCTGTGTTCGCCACATATACACAAGGCATCGCTCAAGAGCATGTTAAGCACGCCCAAGAGCCACCATTCCCACCATATATCAAAATGAATTGATTTACTCTTTTTTGACCATGCAAACTTGCACCTCCATAGTTACGTTAAGCAACAGATGCAAGCTCAACTAAAGTCAAAGAGTAGTAGCTTGGGAAAAGCTTTCTCTTTGCGAATAGAGTCGAATGCTCTTTGGTTGACGGTCTATGTACCGATATACGGTATGAGACTGGGAAACTTACAACTCCTTAACTTTCCCAGAAAGACAAATCTATCTGAAACTCCAAGCGTGGTTCAAGCCAAGCTTTGTTGCACTCGGAGGTTTTAGTAGTTCCAGCTCTTCGTGACTCGCAACCTGTGCAAAGGTGCTGTATCGCCCTGTGCTCGCCACTTAAACACAGGGCATCGCTCAAGAGCATGTTAAGCACTCCCAAGAGCCACCATTCCCACCATATATCAAAATGAATTGATTTACTCTTTTTTGACCATGCAAACTTGCACCTCCATCGTTAAGTTAAGCAACAGATGCAAGCTCAACTAAAGTCAAAGAGTAGTAGCTTGGGAAAAGCTTTCTCTTTGCGAATAGAGTCGAATGCTCATTGGTTGACGGTCTATGTACCGATATACGGTAAGAGACTGGGAAACTTACAACTCCTTAACTTTCCCAGACAGACAAATCTATCTGAAACTCCAAGCGTGGTTGAAGCCAAGCTCCATCACCCTCGGAGGTGGTTGCTTCACCTCAACGTGACTCGCAAGTGGGACAAGCTTGCTGTATCGCCCTGTGTTCGCCACATATACACAAGGCATCGCTCAAGAGCATGTTAAGCACGCCCAAGAGCCACCATTCCCACCATATGTCAAAATGAATTGATTTACTCTTTTTTGACCATGCAAACTTGCACCTCCATCGTTACGTTAAGCAACAGATGCAAGCTCAACTAAAGTCAAAGAGTAGTAGCTTGGGAAAAGCTTTCTCTTTGCTTCTATGCGACTTTAGTCGCAAGCTCAACGTTTGACGGTCTAAATACCGATATACGGTAACAGCCTGGGAAACTTATCTTTCTCACACACTTCTCCCAGACTCAATTCACATGCGGTTCCTTCTGCAGGTATTGCCCTTTTGTGCAAGCACGCTGGGAAAACTCAATCATTATTCACTTTTCCCAGACAGAGCAATCTATCACGAACTGCAAGCGTGGTTCCAGCCAAGTTCCATCGCCCTCGCAGGTGGTTGCTCCATCTCTCCGTGACTCGCAAGCGGACCCAACTTGCTCTTTCGCCCTGTGGTCGCCACCTACTCACAGGGCACCTTCTCCACCTATATATCCCTAAGGATTGATCCGCTCTGTATAAACCATGGAGCTTTCCACCTCTCCTCTTTAATTCGCACCAGCACTCTGCGGACCATTGCCGTTATTATACCCAAACTGGGAAAGACTTGTGTCAAGTCACCCAGATACCCTAAAGCCCCAAGTATCTTTGGTGCCAATTCCGTAGAACGACACATGTGATACGTTTTCCCAGCCTCACTTCTTTCTCGGCCACCCTTACGTCCATTGCCGTTATTATGCCCAAACTGGGAAAGACTTTTGTCAAGTCACCCAGATACCCTAAACCCCCCAAGTATCTTTCATGCCAATTCCGTAGAACGACACATGTGATACGTTTTCCCAGCCTCACTTCTTTCTCGGCCACCCTTACGTCCATTGCCGTTATTATGCCCAAACTGGGAAAGACTTGTGTCAAGTCACCCAGATACCCTCCACCCCCCAAGTATCTTTGGTGCCAATTCCGTAGAACGACACATGTGATACGTTTTCCCAGCCTCACTTCTTTCTCGGCCACCCTTACGTCCATTGCCGTTATTATACCCAACCTGGGAAAGACTTGAGTCAAGTCACCCAGATACCTCCCACCCCCCAAAGAGAAAACGGCTAAAAAAAGGTCACTCTTCACCCTAAAATCATGAAACCTCATTTTTTTTTTTATATTTTTAAATGAATCGTATATGCATGTAGATAATGAAAAAAAAACTCCCGAACCTCAAAATCGCTGTTTTCTATATGTTTTTGGACTTAGAAAATTTTTTTCAAGAATTTTCAAGTTCGAGCTAGGGAATCAAAATTCGGCACGAAGGTAGCCTAGGTTAAAGGAATAAATGTTTCGAATGCGATTTTCAGATTTCTCCAAAACCGCGGCGGCCATCTTGGAAAATGGCGGATTTGGTCCCCAGCGACACGCACCTCCGCCCCTGAACATGCTTTCAAACTGGTTCCAGCAGACGTATCGCGCTAACGCCTAAGGCAGGGTGGTAGGGGAAGGAGGCTGGAAGACAACGTGACGGTAAAGTAAGCACTGGGTGTAGGGTTCGAGTCACGGGAAATGTTTGATTCTCCATTTGAAATTCAGAGTAAATGCTCAATTTCAACGGTTTTTCAAGTTTGAATTGCAAAGTCAGTTTTGGCGGGAATGTTTCAAAATTCGATAGGATGCAAGATGCAACATTGCACTACAATAATCAAAGCAAGGAAAGCTAAGCGCAACGGTTATAGTAAGTTTTTGGAAGCAAAAATGGCAAGCATGCCCGTTCCGTTGCTGTTTCGGTGATTCCGTTGCTTTTTTGTGCACTCATAAATCAGCCTTTTTGTCTCCTTCAAATGAAAGATATCGCTAAGCCCTGAGAATGGGTGAAAGGAGAAGGTCATTGGAAGATAGCGTGATGGTATGGTAACAAGCAGGTTTAGGGTTCGAGTCACGGGAAATGTTTGATTCTCCATTGGAAATTCAGAGTAAATGAAAAATTATAACGGTTTTTCAAGTTTGAATTGCAAAGTCAGTTTTGGCGGGAATGTTTCAAAATTCGATAGGATGCAAGATGCAACATTGCACTACAATAATCAAAGCAAGGAAAGCTAAGCGCAACGGTTATAGTAAGTTTTTGGAAGCAAAAATGCAAAGCATGCCCGTTCCGTTGCTATTTCGATGGTTCCGTTGCTGTTTTCTGCACACATAAAAAAGCCAATTTGTAAGGTTCAAATGGAAGATATCGCTAAGCGCTTTGAATTGGTGAAAGGGGAAGGTCATTGGAAGATAGCCTGACGGTATGGTAACAAGCAGGTTTAGGGTTCGAGTAAAAAAAAATGTTTGATTCTCCATTGGAAATTCAGAGTAAATGCTCAATTATAACGGTTTTTTCAAATTTGAATTGCAAAGTCAGTTTTGGCGGGAATGTTTCGAAATTCGATAGGATGCAAGATGCAACATTGCACTACAATAATCAAAGCAAGGAAAGCTAAGCGTAACGGTTATAGTAAGTTTTTGGAAGCAAAAATGCAAAGCATGCCCGTTCCGTTGCTATTTCGATGGTTCCGTTGCTGTTTTCTGCACACATAAAAAAGCCAATTTGTAAGGTTCAAATGGAAGATATCGCTAAGCGCTTTGAATTGGTGAAAGGGGAAGGTCATTGGAAGATAGCCTGACGGTATGGTAACAAGCAGGTTTAGGGTTCGAGTAAAAAAAAATGTTTGATTCTCCATTGGAAATTCAGAGTAAATGCTCAATTATAACGGTTTTTTCAAATTTGAATTGCAAAGTCAGTTTTGGCGGGAATGTTTCGAAATTCGATAGGATGCAAGATGCAACATTGCACTACAATAATCAAAGCAAGGAAAGCTAAGCGTAACGGTTATAGTAAGTTTTTGGAAGCAAAAATGCAAAGCATGCCCGTTCCGTTGCTATTTCGATGGTTCCGTTGCTGTTTTCTGCACACATAAAAAAGCCAATTTGTAAGGTTCAAATGGAAGATATCGCTAAGCGCTTTGAATTGGTGAAAGGGGAAGGTCATTGGAAGATAGCCTGACGGTATGGTAACAAGCAGGTTTAGGGTTCGAGTAAAAAAAAATGTTTGATTCTCCATTGGAAATTCAGAGTAAATGCTCAATTATAACGGTTTTTTCAAATTTGAATTGCAAAGTCAGTTTTGGCGGGAATGTTTCGAAATTCGATAGGATGCAAGATGCAACATTGCACTACAATAATCAAAGCAAGGAAAGCTAAGCGTAACGGTTATAGTAAGTTTTTGGAAGCAAAAATGCAAAGCATGCCCGTTCCGTTGCTATTTCGATGGTTCCGTTGCTGTTTTCTGCACACATAAAAAAGCCAATTTGTAAGGTTCAAATGGAAGATATCGCTAAGCGCTTTGAATTGGTGAAAGGGGAAGGTCATTGGAAGATAGCCTGACGGTATGGTAACAAGCAGGTTTAGGGTTCGAGTAAAAAAAAATGTTTGATTCTCCATTGGAAATTCAGAGTAAATGCTCAATTATAACGGTTTTTTCAAATTTGAATTGCAAAGTCAGTTTTGGCGGGAATGTTTCGAAATTCGATAGGATGCAAGATGCAACATTGCACTTCAATAATCAAAGCAAGGAAAGCTAAGCGTAACGGTTATAGTAAGTTTTTGGAAGCAAAAATGCAAAGCATGCCCGTTCCGTTGCTATTTCGATGGTTCCGTTGCTGTTTTCTGCACACATAAAAAAGCCAATTTGTAAGGTTCAAATGGAAGATATCGCTAAGCGCTTTGAATTGGTGAAAGGGGAAGGTCATTGGAAGATAGCCTGACGGTATGGTAACAAGCAGGTTTAGGGTTCGAGTAAAAAAAAATGTTTGATTCTCCATTGGAAATTCAGAGTAAATGCTCAATTATAACGGTTTTTTCAAATTTGAATTGCAAAGTCAGTTTTGGCGGGAATGTTTCGAAATTCGATAGGATGCAAGATGCAACATTGCACTACAATAATCAAAGCAAGGAAAGCTAAGCGTAACGGTTATAGTAAGTTTTTGGAAGCAAAAATGCAAAGCATGCCCGTTCCGTTGCTATTTCGATGGTTCCGTTGCTGTTTTCTGCACACATAAAAAAGCCAATTTGTAAGGTTCAAATGGAAGATATCGCTAAGCGCTTTGAATTGGTGAAAGGGGAAGGTCATTGGAAGATAGCCTGACGGTATGGTAACAAGCAGGTTTAGGGTTCGAGTAAAAAAAAATGTTTGATTCTCCATTGGAAATTCAGAGTAAATGCTCAATTATAACGGTTTTTTCAAATTTGAATTGCAAAGTCAGTTTTGGCGGGAATGTTTCGAAATTCGATAGGATGCAAGATGCAACATTGCACTACAATAATCAAAGCAAGGAAAGCTAAGCGTAACGGTTATAGTAAGTTTTTGGAAGCAAAAATGCAAAGCATGCCCGTTCCGTTGCTATTTCGATGGTTCCGTTGCTGTTTTCTGCACACATAAAAAAGCCAATTTGTAAGGTTCAAATGGAAGATATCGCTAAGCGCTTTGAATTGGTGAAAGGGGAAGGTCATTGGAAGATAGCCTGACGGTATGGTAACAAGCAGGTTTAGGGTTCGAGTAAAAAAAAATGTTTGATTCTCCATTGGAAATTCAGAGTAAATGCTCAATTATAACGGTTTTTTCAAATTTGAATTGCAAAGTCAGTTTTGGCGGGAATGTTTCGAAATTCGATAGGATGCAAGATGCAACATTGCACTACAATAATCAAAGCAAGGAAAGCTAAGCGTAACGGTTATAGTAAGTTTTTGGAAGCAAAAATGCAAAGCATGCCCGTTCCGTTGCTATTTCGATGGTTCCGTTGCTGTTTTCTGCACACATAAAAAAGCCAATTTGTAAGGTTCAAATGGAAGATATCGCTAAGCGCTTTGAATTGGTGAAAGGGGAAGGTCATTGGAAGATAGCCTGACGGTATGGTAACAAGCAGGTTTAGGGTTCGAGTAAAAAAAAATGTTTGATTCTCCATTGGAAATTCAGAGTAAATGCTCAATTATAACGGTTTTTTCAAATTTGAATTGCAAAGTCAGTTTTGGCGGGAATGTTTCGAAATTCGATAGGATGCAAGATGCAACATTGCACTACAATAATCAAAGCAAGGAAAGCTAAGCGTAACGGTTATAGTAAGTTTTTGGAAGCAAAAATGCAAAGCATGCCCGTTCCGTTGCTATTTCGATGGTTCCGTTGCTGTTTTCTGCACACATAAAAAAGCCAATTTGTAAGGTTCAAATGGAAGATATCGCTAAGCGCTTTGAATTGGTGAAAGGGGAAGGTCATTGGAAGATAGCCTGACGGTATGGTAACAAGCAGGTTTAGGGTTCGAGTAAAAAAAAATGTTTGATTCTCCATTGGAAATTCAGAGTAAATGCTCAATTATAACGGTTTTTTCATGTTTAAATTGCAAAGTCAGTTTTGGCGGGAATGTTTCGAAATTCGATAGGATGCAAGATGCAACATTGCACTACAATAATCAAAGCAAGGAAAGCTAAGCGTAACGGTTATAGTAAGTTTTTGGAAGCAAAAATGCAAAGCATGCCCGTTCCGTTGCTATTTCGATGGTTCCGTTGCTGTTTTCTGCACACATAAAAAAGCCAATTTGTAAGGTTCAAATGGAAGATATCGCTAAGCGCTTTGAATTGGTGAAAGGGGAAGGTCATTGGAAGATAGCCTGACGGTATGGTAACAAGCAGGTTTAGGGTTCGAGTAAAAAAAAATGTTTGATTCTCCATTGGAAATTCAGAGTAAATGCTCAATTATAACGGTTTTTTCAAGTTTGAATTGCAAAGTCAGTTTTGGCGGGAATGTTTCGAAATTAGATAGGATGCAAGATGCAACATTGCACTACAATAATCAAAGCAAGGAAAGCTAAGCGTAACGGTTATAGTAAGTTTTTGGAAGCAAAAATGCAAAGCATGCCCGTTCCGTTGCTATTTCGATGGTTCCGTTGCTGTTTTCTGCACACATAAAAAAGCCAATTTGTAAGGTTCAAATGGAAGATATCGCTAAGCGCTTTGAATTGGTGAAAGGGGAAGGTCATTGGAAGATAGCCTGACGGTATGGTAACAAGCAGGTTTAGGGTTCGAGTAAAAAAAAATGTTTGATTCTCCATTGGAAATTCAGAGTAAATGCTCAATTATAACGGTTTTTTCAAATTTGAATTGCAAAGTCAGTTTTGGCGGGAATGTTTCGAAATTCGATAGGATGCAAGATGCAACATTGCACTACAATAATCAAAGCAAGGAAAGCTAAGCGTAACGGTTATAGTAAGTTTTTGGAAGCAAAAATGCAAAGCATGCCCGTTCCGTTGCTATTTCGATGGTTCCGTTGCTGTTTTCTGCACACATAAAAAAGCCAATTTGTAAGGTTCAAATGGAAGATATCGCTAAGCGCTTTGAATTGGTGAAAGGGGAAGGTCATTGGAAGATAGCCTGACGGTATGGTAACAAGCAGGTTTACGGTTCGAGTAAAAAAAATGTTTGATTCTCCATTGGAAATTCAGAGTAAATGCTCAATTATAACGGTTTTTTCAAATTTGAATTGCAAAGTCAGTTTTGGCGGGAATGTTTCGAAATTCGATAGGATGCAAGATGCAACATTGCACTACAATAATCAAAGCAAGGAAAGCTAAGCGTAACGGTTATAGTAAGTTTTTGGAAGCAAAAATGCAAAGCATGCCCGTTCCGTTGCTATTTCGATGGTTCCGTTGCTGTTTTCTGCACACATAAAAAAGCCAATTTGTAAGGTTCAAATGGAAGATATCGCTAAGCGCTTTGAATTGGTGAAAGGGGAAGGTCATTGGAAGATAGCCTGACGGTATGGTAACAAGCAGGTTTAGGGTTCGAGTAAAAAAAAATGTTTGATTCTCCATTGGAAATTCAGAGTAAATGCTCAATTATAACGGTTTTTTCAAATTTGAATTGCAAAGTCAGTTTTGGCGGGAATGTTTCGAAATTCGATAGGATGCAAGATGCAACATTGCACTACAATAATCAAAGCAAGGAAAGCTAAGCGTAACGGTTATAGTAAGTTTTTGGAAGCAAAAATGCAAAGCATGCCCGTTCCGTTGCTATTTCGATGGTTCCGTTGCTGTTTTCTGCACACATAAAAAAGCCAATTTGTAAGGTTCAAATGGAAGATATCGCTAAGCGCTTTGAATTGGTGAAAGGGGAAGGTCATTGGAAGATAGCCTGACGGTATGGTAACAAGCAGGTTTAGGGTTCGAGTAAAAAAAAATGTTTGATTCTCCATTGGAAATTCAGAGTAAATGCTCAATTATAACGGTTTTTTCAAATTTGAATTGCAAAGTCAGTTTTGGCGGGAATGTTTCGAAATTCGATAGGATGCAAGATGCAACATTGCACTACAATAATCAAAGCAAGGAAAGCTAAGCGTAACGGTTATAGTAAGTTTTTGGAAGCAAAAATGCAAAGCATGCCCGTTCCGTTGCTATTTCGATGGTTCCGTTGCTGTTTTCTGCACACATAAAAAAGCCAATTTGTAAGGTTCAAATGGAAGATATCGCTAAGCGCTTTGAATTGGTGAAAGGGGAAGGTCATTGGAAGATAGCCTGACGGTATGGTAACAAGCAGGTTTAGGGTTCGAGTAAAAAAAAATGTTTGATTCTCCATTGGAAATTCAGAGTAAATGCTCAATTATAACGGTTTTTTCAAATTTGAATTGCAAAGTCAGTTTTGGCGGGAATGTTTCGAAATTCGATAGGATGCAAGATGCAACATTGCACTACAATAATCAAAGCAAGGAAAGCTAAGCGTAACGGTTATAGTAAGTTTTTGGAAGCAAAAATGCAAAGCATGCCCGTTCCGTTGCTATTTCGATGGTTCCGTTGCTGTTTTCTGCACACATAAAAAAGCCAATTTGTAAGGTTCAAATGGAAGATATCGCTAAGCGCTTTGAATTGGTGAAAGGGGAAGGTCATTGGAAGATAGCCTGACGGTATGGTAACAAGCAGGTTTAGGGTTCGAGTAAAAAAAATGTTTGATTCTCCATTGGAAATTCAGAATAAATGCTCAATTATAACGGTTTTTTCAAATTTGAATTGCAAAGTCAGTTTTGGCGGGAATGTTTCGAAATTCGATAGGATGCAAGATGCAACATTGCACTACAATAATCAAAGCAAGGAAAGCTAAGCGTAACGGTTATAGTAAGTTTTTGGAAGCAAAAATGCAAAGCATGCCCGTTCCGTTGCTATTTCGATGGTTCCGTTGCTGTTTTCTGCACACATAAAAAAGCCAATTTGTAAGGTTCAAATGGAAGATATCGCTAAGCGCTTTGAATTGGTGAAAGGGGAAGGTCATTGGAAGATAGCCTGACGGTATGGTAACAAGCAGGTTTAGGGTTCGAGTAAAAAAAAATGTTTGATTCTCCATTGGAAATTCAGAGTAAATGCTCAATTATAACGGTTTTTTCAAATTTGAATTGCAAAGTCAGTTTTGGCGGGAATGTTTCGAAATTCGATAGGATGCAAGATGCAACATTGCACTACAATAATCAAAGCAAGGAAAGCTAAGCGTAACGGTTATAGTAAGTTTTTGGAAGCAAAAATGCAAAGCATGCCCGTTCCGTTGCTATTTCGATGGTTCCGTTGCTGTTTTCTGCACACATAAAAAAGCCAATTTGTAAGGTTCAAATGGAAGATATCGCTAAGCGCTTTGAATTGGTGAAAGAGGAAGGTCATTGGAAGATAGCCTGACGGTATGGTAACAAGCAGGTTTAGGGTTCGAGTAAAAAAAAATGTTTGATTCTCCATTGGAAATTCAGAGTAAATGCTCAATTATAACGGTTTTTTTCAAATTTGAATTGCAAAGTCAGTTTTGGCGGGAATGTTTCGAAATTCGATAGGATGCAAGATGCAACATTGCACTACAATAATCAAAGCAAGGAAAGCTAAGCGTAACGGTTATAGTAAGTTTTTGGAAGCAAAAATGCAAAGCATGCCCGTTCCGTTGCTATTTCGATGGTTCCGTTGCTGTTTTCTGCACACATAAAAAAGCCAATTTGTAAGGTTCAAATGGAAGATATCGCTAAGCGCTTTGAATTGGTGAAAGGGGAAGGTCATTGGAAGATAGCCTGACGGTATGGTAACAAGCAGGTTTAGGGTTCGAGTAAAAAAAAATGTTTGATTCTCCATTGGAAATTCAGAGTAAATGCTCAATTATAACGGTTTTTTCAAATTTGAATTGCAAAGTCAGTTTTGGCGGGAATGTTTCGAAATTCGATAGGATGCAAGATGCAACATTGCACTACAATAATCAAAGCAAGGAAAGCTAAGCGTAACGGTTATAGTAAGTTTTTGGAAGCAAAAATGCAAAGCATGCCCGTTCCGTTGCTATTTCGATGGTTCCGTTGCTGTTTTCTGCACACATAAAAAAGCCAATTTGTAAGGTTCAAATGGAAGATATCGCTAAGCGCTTTGAATTGGTGAAAGGGGAAGGTCATTGGAAGATAGCCTGACGGTATGGTAACAAGCAGGTTTAGGGTTCGAGTAAAAAAAAATGTTTGATTCTCCATTGGAAATTCAGAGTAAATGCTCAATTATAACGGTTTTTTCAAATTTGAATTGCAAAGTCAGTTTTGGCGGGAATGTTTCGAAATTCGATAGGATGCAAGATGCAACATTGCACTACAATAATCAAAGCAAGGAAAGCTAAGCGTAACGGTTATAGTAAGTTTTTGGAAGCAAAAATGCAAAGCATGCCCGTTCCGTTGCTATTTCGATGGTTCCGTTGCTGTTTTCTGCACACATAAAAAAGCCAATTTGTAAGGTTCAAATGGAAGATATCGCTAAGCGCTTTGAATTGGTGAAAGGGGAAGGTCATTGGAAGATAGCCTGACGGTATGGTAACAAGCAGGTTTAGGGTTCGAGTAAAAAAAAATGTTTGATTCTCCATTGGAAATTCAGAGTAAATGCTCAATTATAACGGTTTTTTCAAATTTGAATTGCAAAGTCAGTTTTGGCGGGAATGTTTCGAAATTCGATAGGATGCAAGATGCAACATTTCACTACAATAATCAAAGCAAGGAAAGCTAAGCGTAACGGTTATAGTAAGTTTTTGGAAGCAAAAATGCAAAGCATGCCCGTTCCGTTGCTATTTCGATGGTTCCGTTGCTGTTTTCTGCACACATAAAAAAGCCAATTTGTAAGGTTCAAATGGAAGATATCGCTAAGCGCTTTGAATTGGTGAAAGGGGAAGGTCATTGGAAGATAGCCTGACGGTATGGTAACAAGCAGGTTTACGGTTCGAGTAAAAAAAAATGTTTGATTCTCCATTGGAAATTCAGAGTAAATGCTCAATTATAACGGTTTTTTCAAATTTGAATTGCAAAGTCAGTTTTGGCGGGAATGTTTCGAAATTCGATAGGATGCAAGATGCAACATTGCACTACAATAATCAAAGCAAGGAAAGCAAAGCGTGACGGTTATAGTAAGTTTTTGGAAGCAAAAATGCAAAGCATGCCCGTTCCGTTGCTATTTCGATGGTTCCGTTGCTGTTTTCTGCACACATAAAAAAGCCAATTTGTAAGGTTCAAATGGAAGATATCGCTAAGCGCTTTGAATTGGTGAAAGGGGAAGGTCATTGGAAGATAGCCTGACGGTATGGTAACAAGCAGGTTTAGGGTTCGAGTAAAAAAAAATGTTTGATTCTCCATTGGAAATTCAGAGTAAATGCTCAATTATAACGGTTTTTTCAAATTTGAATTGCAAAGTCAGTTTTGGCGGGAATGTTTCGAAATTCGATAGGATGCAAGATGCAACATTGCACTACAATAATCAAAGCAAGGAAAGCTAAGCGTAACGGTTATAGTAAGTTTTTGGAAGCAAAAATGCAAAGCATGCCCGTTCCGTTGCTATTTCGATGGTTCCGTTGCTGTTTTCTGCACACATAAAAAAGCCAATTTGTAAGGTTCAAATGGAAGATATCGCTAAGCGCTTTGAATTGGTGAAAGGGGAAGGTCATTGGAAGATAGCCTGACGGTATGGTAACAAGCAGGTTTAGGGTTCGAGTAAAAAAAAATGTTTGATTCTCCATTGGAAATTCAGAGTAAATGCTCAATTATAACGGTTTTTTCAAATTTGAATTGCAAAGTCAGTTTTGGCGGGAATGTTTCGAAATTCGATAGGATGCAAGATGCAACATTGCACTACAATAATCAAAGCAAGGAAAGCTAAGCGTAACGGTTATAGTAAGTTTTTGGAAGCAAAAATGCAAAGCATGCCCGTTCCGTTGCTATTTCGATGGTTCCGTTGCTGTTTTCTGCACACATAAAAAAGCCAATTTGTAAGGTTCAAATGGAAGATATCGCTAAGCGCTTTGAATTGGTGAAAGGGGAAAGTCATTGGAAGATAGCCTGACGGTATGGTAACAAGCAGGTTTAGGGTTCGAGTAAAAAAAAATGTTTGATTCTCCATTGGAAATTCAGAGTAAATGCTCAATTATAACGGTTTTTTCAAGTTTAAATTGCAAAGTCAGTTTTGGCGGGAATGTTTCGAAATTCGATAGGATGCAAGATGCAACATTGCACTACAATAATCAAAGCAAGGAAAGCTAAGCGTAACGGTTATAGTAAGTTTTTGGAAGCAAAAATGCAAAGCATGCCCGTTCCGTTGCTATTTCGATGGTTCCGTTGCTGTTTTCTGCACACATAAAAAAGCCAATTTGTAAGGTTCAAATGGAAGATATCGCTAAGCGCTTTGAATTGGTGAAAGGGGAAGGTCATTGGAAGATAGCCTGACGGTATGGTAACAAGCAGGTTTAGGGTTCGAGTAAAAAAAAATGTTTGATTCTCCATTGGAAATTCAGAGTAAATGCTCAATTATAACGGTTTTTTCAAGTTTGAATTGCAAAGTCAGTTTTGGCGGGAATGTTTCGAAATTAGATAGGATGCAAGATGCAACATTGCACTACAATAATCAAAGCAAGGAAAGCTAAGCGTAACGGTTATAGTAAGTTTTTGGAAGCAAAAATGCAAAGCATGCCCGTTCCGTTGCTATTTCGATGGTTCCGTTGCTGTTTTCTGCACACATAAAAAAGCCAATTTGTAAGGTTCAAATGGAAGATATCGCTAAGCGCTTTGAATTGGTGAAAGGGGAAGGTCATTGGAAGATAGCCTGACGGTATGGTAACAAGCAGGTTTACGGTTCGAGTAAAAAAAAATGTTTGATTCTCCATTGGAAATTCAGAGTAAATGCTCAATTATAACGGTTTTTTCAAATTTGAATTGCAAAGTCAGTTTTGGCGGGAATGTTTCGAAATTCGATAGGATGCAAGATGCAACATTGCACTACAATAATCAAAGCAAGGAAAGCTAAGCGTAACGGTTATAGTAAGTTTTTGGAAGCAAAAATGCAAAGCATGCCCGTTCCGTTGCTATTTCGATGGTTCCGTTGCTGTTTTCTGCACACATAAAAAAGCCAATTTGTAAGGTTCAAATGGAAGATATCGCTAAGCGCTTTGAATTGGTGAAAGGGGAAGGTCATTGGAAGATAGCCTGACGGTATGGTAACAAGCAGGTTTAGGGTTCGAGTAAAAAAAAATGTTTGATTCTCCATTGGAAATTCAGAGTAAATGCTCAATTATAACGGTTTTTTCAAGTTTGAATTGCAAAGTCAGTTTTGGCGGGAATGTTTCGAAATTCGATAGGATGCAAGATGCAACATTGCACTACAATAATCAAAGCAAGGAAAGCTAAGCGTAACGGTTATAGTAAGTTTTTGGAAGCAAAAATGCAAAGCATGCCCGTTCCGTTGCTATTTCGATGGTTCCGTTGCTGTTTTCTGCACACATAAAAAAGCCAATTTGTAAGGTTCAAATGGAAGATATCGCTAAGCGCTTTGAATTGGTGAAAGGGGAAGGTCATTGGAAGATAGCCTGACGGTATGGTAACAAGCAGGTTTAGGGTTCGAGTAAAAAAAATGTTTGATTCTCCATTGGAAATTCAGAGTAAATGCTCAATTATAACGGTTTTTTCAAGTTTGAATTGCAAAGTCAGTTTTGGCGGGAATGTTTCGAAATTAGATAGGATGCAAGATGCAACATTGCACTACAATAATCAAAGCAAGGAAAGCTAAGCGTAACGGTTATAGTAAGTTTTTGGAAGCAAAAATGCAAAGCATGCCCGTTCCGTTGCTATTTCGATGGTTCCGTTGCTGTTTTCTGCACACATAAAAAAGCCAATTTGTAAGGTTCAAATGGAAGATATCGCTAAGCGCTTTGAATTGGTGAAAGGGGAAGGTCATTGGAAGATAGCCTGACGGTATGGTAACAAGCAGGTTTAGGGTTCGAGTAAAAAAAAATGTTTGATTCTCCATTGGAAATTCAGAGTAAATGCTCAATTATAACGGTTTTTTCAAATTTGAATTGCAAAGTCAGTTTTGGCGGGAATGTTTCGAAATTCGATAGGATGCAAGATGCAACATTGCACTACAATAATCAAAGCAAGGAAAGCTAAGCGTAACGGTTATAGTAAGTTTTTGGAAGCAAAAATGCAAAGCATGCCCGTTCCGTTGCTATTTCGATGGTTCCGTTGCTGTTTTCTGCACACATAAAAAAGCCAATTTGTAAGGTTCAAATGGAAGATATCGCTAAGCGCTTTGAATTGGTGAAAGGGGAAGGTCATTGGAAGATAGCCTGACGGTATGGTAACAAGCAGGTTTAGGGTTCGAGTAAAAAAAATGTTTGATTCTCCATTGGAAATTCAGAGTAAATGCTCAATTATAACGGTTTTTTCAAATTTGAATTGCAAAGTCAGTTTTGGCGGGAATGTTTCGAAATTCGATAGGATGCAAGATGCAACATTGCACTACAATAATCAAAGCAAGGAAAGCTAAGCGTAACGGTTATAGTAAGTTTTTGGAAGCAAAAATGCAAAGCATGCCCGTTCCGTTGCTATTTCGATGGTTCCGTTGCTGTTTTCTGCACACATAAAAAAGCCAATTTGTAAGGTTCAAATGGAAGATATCGCTAAGCGCTTTGAATTGGTGAAAGGGGAAGGTCATTGGAAGATAGCCTGACGGTATGGTAAAAAGCAGGTTTAGGGTTCGAGTAAAAAAAAATGTTTGATTCTCCATTGGAAATTCAGAGTAAATGCTCAATTATAACGGTTTTTTCAAATTTGAATTGCAAAGTCAGTTTTGGCGGGAATGTTTCGAAATTCGATAGGATGCAAGATGCAACATTGCACTACAATAATCAAAGCAAGGAAAGCTAAGCGTAACGGTTATAGTAAGTTTTTGGAAGCAAAAATGCAAAGCATGCCCGTTCCGTTGCTATTTCGATGGTTCCGTTGCTGTTTTCTGCACACATAAAAAAGCCAATTTGTAAGGTTCAAATGGAAGATATCGCTAAGCGCTTTGAATTGGTGAAAGGGGAAGGTCATTGGAAGATAGCCTGACGGTATGGTAACAAGCAGGTTTAGGGTTCGAGTAAAAAAAAATGTTTGATTCTCCATTGGAAATTCAGAGTAAATGCTCAATTATAACGGTTTTTTCAAATTTGAATTGCAAAGTCAGTTTTGGCGGGAATGTTTCGAAATTCGATAGGATGCAAGATGCAACATTGCACTACAATAATCAAAGCAAGGAAAGCTAAGCGTAACGGTTATAGTAAGTTTTTGGAAGCAAAAATGCAAAGCATGCCCGTTCCGTTGCTATTTCGATGGTTCCGTTGCTGTTTTCTGCACACATAAAAAAGCCAATTTGTAAGGTTCAAATGGAAGATATCGCTAAGCGCTTTGAATTGGTGAAAGGGGAAGGTCATTGGAAGATAGCCTGACGGTATGGTAACAAGCAGGTTTAGGGTTCGAGTAAAAAAAAATGTTTGATTCTCCATTGGAAATTCAGAGTAAATGCTCAATTATAACGGTTTTTTCAAATTTGAATTGCAAAGTCAGTTTTGGCGGGAATGTTTCGAAATTCGATAGGATGCAAGATGCAACATTGCACTACAATAATCAAAGCAAGGAAAGCTAAGCGTAACGGTTATAGTAAGTTTTTGGAAGCAAAAATGCAAAGCATGCCCGTTCCGTTGCTATTTCGATGGTTCCGTTGCTGTTTTCTGCACACATAAAAAAGCCAATTTGTAAGGTTCAAATGGAAGATATCGCTAAGCGCTTTGAATTGGTGAAAGGGGAAGGTCATTGGAAGATAGCCTGACGGTATGGTAACAAGCAGGTTTACGGTTCGAGTAAAAAAAAATGTTTGATTCTCCATTGGAAATTCAGAGTAAATGCTCAATTATAACGGTTTTTTCAAATTTGAATTGCAAAGTCAGTTTTGGCGGGAATGTTTCGAAATTCGATAGGATGCAAGATGCAACATTGCACTACAATAATCAAAGCAAGGAAAGCTAAGCGTAACGGTTATAGTAAGTTTTTGGAAGCAAAAATGCAAAGCATGCCCGTTCCGTTGCTATTTCGATGGTTCCGTTGCTGTTTTCTGCACACATAAAAAAGCCAATTTGTAAGGTTCAAATGGAAGATATCGCTAAGCGCTTTGAATTGGTGAAAGGGGAAGGTCATTGGAAGATAGCCTGACGGTATGGTAACAAGCAGGTTTAGGGTTCGAGTAAAAAAAAATGTTTGATTCTCCATTGGAAATTCAGAGTAAATGCTCAATTATAACGGTTTTTTCAAATTTGAATTGCAAAGTCAGTTTTGGCGGGAATGTTTCGAAATTCGATAGGATGCAAGATGCAACATTGCACTACAATAATCAAAGCAAGGAAAGCTAAGCGTAACGGTTATAGTAAGTTTTTGGAAGCAAAAATGCAAAGCATGCCCGTTCCGTTGCTATTTCGATGGTTCCGTTGCTGTTTTCTGCACACATAAAAAAGCCAATTTGTAAGGTTCAAATGGAAGATATCGCTAAGCGCTTTGAATTGGTGAAAGGGGAAGGTCATTGGAAGATAGCCTGACGGTATGGTAACAAGCAGGTTTAGGGTTCGAGTAAAAAAAAATGTTTGATTCTCCATTGGAAATTCAGAGTAAATGCTCAATTATAACGGTTTTTTCAAATTTGAATTGCAAAGTCAGTTTTGGCGGGAATGTTTCGAAATTCGATAGGATGCAAGATGCAACATTGCACTACAATAATCAAAGCAAGGAAAGCTAAGCGTAACGGTTATAGTAAGTTTTTGGAAGCAAAAATGCAAAGCATGCCCGTTCCGTTGCTATTTCGATGGTTCCGTTGCTGTTTTCTGCACACATAAAAAAGCCAATTTGTAAGGTTCAAATGGAAGATATCGCTAAGCGCTTTGAATTGGTGAAAGGGGAAGGTCATTGGAAGATAGCCTGACGGTATGGTAACAAGCAGGTTTAGGGTTCGAGTAAAAAAAAATGTTTGATTCTCCATTGGAAATTCAGAGTAAATGCTCAATTATAACGGTTTTTTCAAATTTGAATTGCAAAGTCAGTTTTGGCGGGAATGTTTCGAAATTCGATAGGATGCAAGATGCAACATTGCACTACAATAATCAAAGCAAGGAAAGCTAAGCGTAACGGTTATAGTAAGTTTTTGGAAGCAAAAATGCAAAGCATGCCCGTTCCGTTGCTATTTCGATGGTTCCGTTGCTGTTTTCTGCACACATAAAAAAGCCAATTTGTAAGGTTCAAATGGAAGATATCGCTAAGCGCTTTGAATTGGTGAAAGGGGAAGGTCATTGGAAGATAGCCTGACGGTATGGTAACAAGCAGGTTTAGGGTTCGAGTAAAAAAAAATGTTTGATTCTCCATTGGAAATTCAGAGTAAATGCTCAATTATAACGGTTTTTTCAAATTTGAATTGCAAAGTCAGTTTTGGCGGGAATGTTTCGAAATTCGATAGGATGCAAGATGCAACATTGCACTACAATAATCAAAGCAAGGAAAGCTAAGCGTAACGGTTATAGTAAGTTTTTGGAAGCAAAAATGCAAAGCATGCCCGTTCCGTTGCTATTTCGATGGTTCCGTTGCTGTTTTCTGCACACATAAAAAAGCCAATTTGTAAGGTTCAAATGGAAGATATCGCTAAGCGCTTTGAATTGGTGAAAGGGGAAGGTCATTGGAAGATAGCCTGACGGTATGGTAACAAGCAGGTTTAGGGTTCGAGTAAAAAAAAATGTTTGATTCTCCATTGGAAATTCAGAGTAAATGCTCAATTATAACGGTTTTTTCAAATTTGAATTGCAAAGTCAGTTTTGGCGGGAATGTTTCGAAATTCGATAGGATGCAAGATGCAACATTGCACTACAATAATCAAAGCAAGGAAAGCTAAGCGTAACGGTTATAGTAAGTTTTTGGAAGCAAAAATGCAAAGCATGCCCTTTCCGTTGCTATTTCGATGGTTCCGTTGCTGTTTTCTGCACACATAAAAAAGCCAATTTGTAAGGTTCAAATGGAAGATATCGCTAAGCGCTTTGAATTGGTGAAAGGGGAAGGTCATTGGAAGATAGCCTGACGGTATGGTAACAAGCAGGTTTAGGGTTCGAGTAAAAAAAAATGTTTGATTCTCCATTGGAAATTCAGAGTAAATGCTCAATTATAACGGTTTTTTCAAGTTTGAATTGCAAAGTCAGTTTTGGCGGGAATGTTTCGAAATTCGATAGGATGCAAGATGCAACATTGCACTACAATAATCAAAGCAAGGAAAGCTAAGCGTAACGGTTATAGTAAGTTTTTGGAAGCAAAAATGCAAAGCATGCCCGTTCCGTTGCTATTTCGATGGTTCCGTTGCTGTTTTCTGCACACATAAAAAAGCCAATTTGTAAGGTTCAAATGGAAGATATCGCTAAGCGCTTTGAATTGGTGAAAGGGGAAGGTCATTGGAAGATAGCCTGACGGTATGGTAACAAGCAGGTTTAGGGTTCGAGTAAAAAAAATGTTTGATTCTCCATTGGAAATTCAGAGTAAATGCTCAATTATAACGGTTTTTTCAAGTTTGAATTGCAAAGTCAGTTTTGGCGGGAATGTTTCGAAATTCGATAGGATGCAAGATGCAACATTGCACTACAATAATCAAAGCAAGGAAAGCTAAGCGTAACGGTTATAGTAAGTTTTTGGAAGCAAAAATGCAAAGCATGCCCGTTCCGTTGCTATTTCGATGGTTCCGTTGCTGTTTTCTGCACACATAAAAAAGCCAATTTGTAAGGTTCAAATGGAAGATATCGCTAAGCGCTTTGAATTGGTGAAAGGGGAAGGTCATTGGAAGATAGCCTGACGGTATGGTAACAAGCAGGTTTAGGGTTCGAGTAAAAAAAAATGTTTGATTCTCCATTGGAAATTCAGAGTAAATGCTCAATTATAACGGTTTTTTCAAATTTGAATTGCAAAGTCAGTTTTGGCGGGAATGTTTCGAAATTCGATAGGATGCAAGATGCAACATTGCACTACAATAATCAAAGCAAGGAAAGCTAAGCGTAACGGTTATAGTAAGTTTTTGGAAGCAAAAATGCAAAGCATGCCCGTTCCGTTGCTATTTCGATGGTTCCGTTGCTGTTTTCTGCACACATAAAAAAGCCAATTTGTAAGGTTCAAATGGAAGATATCGCTAAGCGCTTTGAATTGGTGAAAGGGGAAGGTCATTGGAAGATAGCCTGACGGTATGGTAACAAGCAGGTTTACGGTTCGAGTAAAAAAAAATGTTTGATTCTCCATTGGAAATTCAGAGTAAATGCTCAATTATAACGGTTTTTTCAAATTTGAATTGCAAAGTCAGTTTTGGCGGGAATGTTTCGAAATTCGATAGGATGCAAGATGCAACATTGCACTACAATAATCAAAGCAAGGAAAGCTAAGCGTAACGGTTATAGTAAGTTTTTGGAAGCAAAAATGCAAAGCATGCCCGTTCCGTTGCTATTTCGATGGTTCCGTTGCTGTTTTCTGCACACATAAAAAAGCCAATTTGTAAGGTTCAAATGGAAGATATCGCTAAGCGCTTTGAATTGGTGAAAGGGGAAGGTCATTGGAAGATAGCCTGACGGTATGGTAACAAGCAGGTTTAGGGTTCGAGTAAAAAAAAATGTTTGATTCTCCATTGGAAATTCAGAGTAAATGCTCAATTATAACGGTTTTTTCAAATTTGAATTGCAAAGTCAGTTTTGGCGGGAATGTTTCGAAATTCGATAGGATGCAAGATGCAACATTGCACTACAATAATCAAAGCAAGGAAAGCTAAGCGTAACGGTTATAGTAAGTTTTTGGAAGCAAAAATGCAAAGCATGCCCGTTCCGTTGCTATTTCGATGGTTCCGTTGCTGTTTTCTGCACACATAAAAAAGCCAATTTGTAAGGTTCAAATGGAAGATATCGCTAAGCGCTTTGAATTGGTGAAAGGGGAAGGTCATTGGAAGATAGCCTGACGGTATGGTAACAAGCAGGTTTAGGGTTCGAGTAAAAAAAAATGTTTGATTCTCCATTGGAAATTCAGAGTAAATGCTCAATTATAACGGTTTTTTCAAATTTGAATTGCAAAGTCAGTTTTGGCGGGAATGTTTCGAAATTCGATAGGATGCAAGATGCAACATTGCACTACAATAATCAAAGCAAGGAAAGCTAAGCGTAACGGTTATAGTAAGTTTTTGGAAGCAAAAATGCAAAGCATGCCCGTTCCGTTGCTATTTCGATGGTTCCGTTGCTGTTTTCTGCACACATAAAAAAGCCAATTTGTAAGGTTCAAATGGAAGATATCGCTAAGCGCTTTGAATTGGTGAAAGGGGAAGGTCATTGGAAGATAGCCTGACGGTATGGTAACAAGCAGGTTTAGGGTTCGAGTAAAAAAAAATGTTTGATTCTCCATTGGAAATTCAGAGTAAATGCTCAATTATAACGGTTTTTTCAAATTTGAATTGCAAAGTCAGTTTTGGCGGGAATGTTTCGAAATTCGATAGGATGCAAGATGCAACATTGCACTACAATAATCAAAGCAAGGAAAGCTAAGCGTAACGGTTATAGTAAGTTTTTGGAAGCAAAAATGCAAAGCATGCCCGTTCCGTTGCTATTTCGATGGTTCCGTTGCTGTTTTCTGCACACATAAAAAAGCCAATTTGTAAGGTTCAAATGGAAGATATCGCTAAGCGCTTTGAATTGGTGAAAGGGGAAGGTCATTGGAAGATAGCCTGACGGTATGGTAACAAGCAGGTTTAGGGTTCGAGTAAAAAAAAATGTTTGATTCTCCATTGGAAATTCAGAGTAAATGCTCAATTATAACGGTTTTTTCAAATTTGAATTGCAAAGTCAGTTTTGGCGGGAATGTTTCGAAATTCGATAGGATGCAAGATGCAACATTGCACTACAATAATCAAAGCAAGGAAAGCTAAGCGTAACGGTTATAGTAAGTTTTTGGAAGCAAAAATGCAAAGCATGCCCTTTCCGTTGCTATTTCGATGGTTCCGTTGCTGTTTTCTGCACACATAAAAAAGCCAATTTGTAAGGTTCAAATGGAAGATATCGCTAAGCGCTTTGAATTGGTGAAAGGGGAAGGTCATTGGAAGATAGCCTGACGGTATGGTAACAAGCAGGTTTACGGTTCGAGTAAAAAAAAATGTTTGATTCTCCATTGGAAATTCAGAGTAAATGCTCAATTATAACGGTTTTTTCAAGTTTGAATTGCAAAGTCAGTTTTGGCGGGAATGTTTCGAAATTCGATAGGATGCAAGATGCAACATTGCACTACAATAATCAAAGCAAGGAAAGCTAAGCGTAACGGTTATAGTAAGTTTTTGGAAGCAAAAATGCAAAGCATGCCCGTTCCGTTGCTATTTCGATGGTTCCGTTGCTGTTTTCTGCACACATAAAAAAGCCAATTTGTAAGGTTCAAATGGAAGATATCGCTAAGCGCTTTGAATTGGTGAAAGGGGAAGGTCATTGGAAGATAGCCTGACGGTATGGTAACAAGCAGGTTTAGGGTTCGAGTAAAAAAAATGTTTGATTCTCCATTGGAAATTCAGAGTAAATGCTCAATTATAACGGTTTTTTCAAGTTTGAATTGCAAAGTCAGTTTTGGCGGGAATGTTTCGAAATTCGATAGGATGCAAGATGCAACATTGCACTACAATAATCAAAGCAAGGAAAGCTAAGCGTAACGGTTATAGTAAGTTTTTGGAAGCAAAAATGCAAAGCATGCCCGTTCCGTTGCTATTTCGATGGTTCCGTTGCTGTTTTCTGCACACATAAAAAAGCCAATTTGTAAGGTTCAAATGGAAGATATCGCTAAGCGCTTTGAATTGGTGAAAGGGGAAGGTCATTGGAAGATAGCCTGACGGTATGGTAACAAGCAGGTTTAGGGTTCGAGTAAAAAAAAATGTTTGATTCTCCATTGGAAATTCAGAGTAAATGCTCAATTATAACGGTTTTTTCAAATTTGAATTGCAAAGTCAGTTTTGGCGGGAATGTTTCGAAATTCGATAGGATGCAAGATGCAACATTGCACTACAATAATCAAAGCAAGGAAAGCTAAGCGTAACGGTTATAGTAAGTTTTTGGAAGCAAAAATGCAAAGCATGCCCGTTCCGTTGCTATTTCGATGGTTCCGTTGCTGTTTTCTGCACACATAAAAAAGCCAATTTGTAAGGTTCAAATGGAAGATATCGCTAAGCGCTTTGAATTGGTGAAAGGGGAAGGTCATTGAAAGATAGCCTGACGGTATGGTAACAAGCAGGTTTAGGGTTCGTGTAAAAAAAAATGTTTGATTCTCCATTGGAAATTCAGAGTAAATGCTCAATTATAACGGTTTTTTCAAATTTGAATTGCAAAGTCAGTTTTGGCGGGAATGTTTCGAAATTCGATAGGATGCAAGATGCAACATTGCACTACAATAATCAAAGCAAGGAAAGCTAAGCGTAACGGTTATAGTAAGTTTTTGGAAGCAAAAATGCAAAGCATGCCCGTTCCGTTGCTATTTCGATGGTTCCGTTGCTTTTTTCTGCACACATAAAAAAGCCAATTTGTAAGGTTCAAATGGAAGATATCGCTAAGCGCTTTGAATTGGTGAAAGGGGAAGGTCATTGGAAGATAGCCTGACGGTATGGTAACAAGCAGGTTTAGGGTTCGAGTAAAAAAAAATGTTTGATTCTCCATTGGAAATTCAGAGTAAATGCTCAATTATAACGGTTTTTTCAAATTTGAATTGCAAAGTCAGTTTTGGCGGGAATGTTTCGAAATTCGATAGGATGCAAGATGCAACATTGCACTACAATAATCAAAGCAAGGAAAGCTAAGCGTAACGGTTATAGTAAGTTTTTGGAAGCAAAAATGCAAAGCATGCCCGTTCCGTTGCTATTTCGATGGTTCCGTTGCTGTTTTCTGCACACATAAAAAAGCCAATTTGTAAGGTTCAAATGGAAGATATCGCTAAGCGCTTTGAATTGGTGAAAGGGGAAGGTCATTGGAAGATAGCCTGACGGTATGGTAACAAGCAGGTTTAGGGTTCGAGTAAAAAAAAATGTTTGATTCTCCATTGGAAATTCAGAGTAAATGCTCAATTATAACGGTTTTTTCAAATTTGAATTGCAAAGTCAGTTTTGGCGGGAATGTTTCGAAATTCGATAGGATGCAAGATGCAACATTGCACTACAATAATCAAAGCAAGGAAAGCTAAGCGTAACGGTTATAGTAAGTTTTTGGAAGCAAAAATGCAAAGCATGCCCGTTCCGTTGCTATTTCGATGGTTCCGTTGCTGTTTTCTGCACACATAAAAAAGCCAATTTGTAAGGTTCAAATGGAAGATATCGCTAAGCGCTTTGAATTGGTGAAAGGGGAAGGTCATTGGAAGATAGCCTGACGGTATGGTAACAAGCAGGTTTAGGGTTCGAGTAAAAAAAAATGTTTGATTCTCCATTGGAAATTCAGAGTAAATGCTCAATTATAACGGTTTTTTCAAATTTGAATTGCAAAGTCAGTTTTGGCGGGAATGTTTCGAAATTCGATAGGATGCAAGATGCAACATTGCACTACAATAATCAAAGCAAGGAAAGCTAAGCGTAACGGTTATAGTAAGTTTTTGGAAGCAAAAATGCAAAGCATGCCCGTTCCGTTGCTATTTCGATGGTTCCGTTGCTGTTTTCTGCACACATAAAAAAGCCAATTTGTAAGGTTCAAATGGAAGATATCGCTAAGCGCTTTGAATTGGTGAAAGGGGAAGGTCATTGGAAGATAGCCTGACGGTATGGTAACAAGCAGGTTTAGGGTTCGAGTAAAAAAAAATGTTTGATTCTCCATTGGAAATTCAGAGTAAATGCTCAATTATAACGGTTTTTTCAAATTTGAATTGCAAAGTCAGTTTTGGCGGGAATGTTTCGAAATTCGATAGGATGCAAGATGCAACATTGCACTACAATAATCAAAGCAAGGAAAGCTAAGCGTAACGGTTATAGTAAGTTTTTGGAAGCAAAAATGCAAAGCATGCCCGTTCCGTTGCTATTTCGATGGTTCCGTTGCTGTTTTCTGCACACATAAAAAAGCCAATTTGTAAGGTTCAAATGGAAGATATCGCTAAGCGCTTTGAATTGGTGAAAGGGGAAGGTCATTGGAAGATAGCCTGACGGTATGGTAACAAGCAGGTTTAGGGTTCGAGTAAAAAAAAATGTTTGATTCTCCATTGGAAATTCAGAGTAAATGCTCAATTATAACGGTTTTTTCAAGTTTGAATTGCAAAGTCAGTTTTGGCGGGAATGTATCGAAATTCGATAGGATGCAAGATGCAACATTGCACTACAATAATCAAAGCAAGGAAAGCTAAGCGTAACGGTTATAGTAAGTTTTTGGAAGCAAAAATGCAAAGCATGCCCGTTCCGTTGCTATTTCGATGGTTCCGTTGCTGTTTTCTGCACACATAAAAAAGCCAATTTGTAAGGTTCAAATGGAAGATATCGCTAAGCGCTTTGAATTGGTGAAAGGGGAAGGTCATTGGAAGATAGCCTGACGGTATGGTAACAAGCAGGTTTAGGGTTCGAGTAAAAAAAAATGTTTGATTCTCCATTGGAAATTCAGAGTAAATGCTCAATTATAACGGTTTTTTCAAATTTGAATTGCAAAGTCAGTTTTGGCGGGAATGTTTCGAAATTCGATAGGATGCAAGATGCAACATTGCACTACAATAATCAAAGCAAGGAAAGCTAAGCGTAACGGTTATAGTAAGTTTTTGGAAGCAAAAATGCAAAGCATGCCCGTTCCGTTGCTATTTCGATGGTTCCGTTGCTGTTTTCTGCACACATAAAAAAGCCAATTTGTAAGGTTCAAATGGAAGATATCGCTAAGCGCTTTGAATTGGTGAAAGGGGAAGGTCATTGGAAGATAGCCTGACGGTATGGTAACAAGCAGGTTTAGGGTTCGAGTAAAAAAAAATGTTTGATTCTCCATTGGAAATTCAGAGTAAATGCTCAATTATAACGGTTTTTTCAAATTTGAATTGCAAAGTCAGTTTTGGCGGGAATGTTTCGAAATTCGATAGGATGCAAGATGCAACATTGCACTACAATAATCAAAGCAAGGAAAGCTAAGCGTAACGGTTATAGTAAGTTTTTGGAAGCAAAAATGCAAAGCATGCCCGTTCCGTTGCTATTTCGATGGTTCCGTTGCTGTTTTCTGCACACATAAAAAAGGCAATTTGTAAGGTTCAAATGGAAGATATCGCTAAGCGCTTTGAATTGGTGAAAGGGGAAGGTCATTGGAAGATAGCCTGACGGTATGGTAACAAGCAGGTTTACGGTTCGAGTAAAAAAAAATGTTTGATTCTCCATTGGAAATTCAGAGTAAATGCTCAATTATAACGGTTTTTTCAAATTTGAATTGCAAAGTCAGTTTTGGCGGGAATGTTTCGAAATTCGATAGGATGCAAGATGCAACATTGCACTACAATAATCAAAGCAAGGAAAGCTAAGCGTAACGGTTATAGTAAGTTTTTGGAAGCAAAAATGCAAAGCATGCCCGTTCCGTTGCTATTTCGATGGTTCCGTTGCTGTTTTCTGCACACATAAAAAAGCCAATTTGTAAGGTTCAAATGGAAGATATCGCTAAGCGCTTTGAATTGGTGAAAGGGGAAGGTCATTGGAAGATAGCCTGACGGTATGGTAACAAGCAGGTTTAGGGTTCGAGTAAAAAAAAATGTTTGATTCTCCATTGGAAATTCAGAGTAAATGCTCAATTATAACGGTTTTTTCAAATTTGAATTGCAAAGTCAGTTTTGGCGGGAATGTTTCGAAATTCGATAGGATGCAAGATGCAACATTGCACTACAATAATCAAAGCAAGGAAAGCTAAGCGTAACGGTTATAGTAAGTTTTTGGAAGCAAAAATGCAAAGCATGCCCGTTCCGTTGCTATTTCGATGGTTCCGTTGCTGTTTTCTGCACACATAAAAAAGCCAATTTGTAAGGTTCAAATGGAAGATATCGCTAAGCGCTTTGAATTGGTGAAAGGGGAAGGTCATTGGAAGATAGCCTGACGGTATGGTAACAAGCAGGTTTAGGGTTCGAGTAAAAAAAAATGTTTGATTCTCCATTGGAAATTCAGAGTAAATGCTCAATTATAACGGTTTTTTCAAATTTGAATTGCAAAGTCAGTTTTGGCGGGAATGTTTCGAAATTCGATAGGATGCAAGATGCAACATTGCACTACAATAATCAAAGCAAGGAAAGCTAAGCGTAACGGTTATAGTAAGTTTTTGGAAGCAAAAATGCAAAGCATGCCCGTTCCGTTGCTATTTCCGTGGTTCCGTTGCTGTGTTGTGCACACATAAAAAAGCCAATTTGTAAGGTTCAAATGGAAGATAGCGCTAACCACTGAGCCACCGTGACAGAGGAAGGTCCCTGGAAGATAACTTAAACGTGACGTAATCGGGAGGTGTAGTGTTCGAGTCACTTTGATATTTTTTATTCTCCATTCGAAATTCAGAGTAAATGCTAAATCTTAACGGTTTTTCAAGTTGGAATTGCAAAGTCAGTTTTGGCGGGAATGTTTCAAAATTCGATAGGATGCAAGATGCAACATTCCACTACAATAATCAAAGCAAGGAAAGCAAAGCGCAACGATCTGAGTAAGTTTTTTGAAGCAAAAATGCAAAGCATGCCCGTTCCGTTGCTATTTCCGTGGTTCCGTTGCTGTGTTGTGCACACATAAAAAAGCCAATTTGTAAGGTTCAAATGGAAGATAGCGCTAACCACTGAGCCACCTTGACAGAGGAAGGTCCATGGAAGATAACTTAAACGTGACGTAATCGGGAGGTTTAGTGTTCGAGTCACTTTGATATTTTTTATTCTCCATTCGAAATTCAGAGTAAATGCTAAATCTTAACGGTTTTTCAAGTTTGAATTGCAAAGTCAGTTTTGGCGGGAATGTTTCAAAATTCGATAGGATGCAAGATGCAACATTCCACTAAATAATTAAAGCAAGGAAAGCTAAGCGCAACGGTTTGAATGCGTTTTTGGAAGCAAAAATGCAAAGCATGCCCGTTCCGTTGCTTTTTTGGTGTTCCGTTGCTGTTTCGTGCATCCAGAAAAAAGCCTATTTGTAAGGTTCAAATGGAAGATATCGCTAAGCCCTAAGAATTGGTGAAAGGGGAAGGTCATTGCAAGATAGCGTGACGGTATGGTAACAATCAGGTTTAGGGTTCGAGTCACGGGAAAAGTTTGATTCTCCATTGGAAATTCATGAAAAATGCTAAATTTTAACGGTTTTTCAAGTTTGAACGGAAAATCCAGTTTTGGCGCGAAACTCATAATATCGGGTGGGAGGGAAGCTGCATCATTCCCCTACACGAAAACATGCAGGGCTAGCCTAAAGCAAAGTCGGAAGTTTGACTTTTCTAATTAAATCCGCGAGCCTGCGTCCTTCTCGTCCCCTAAGATCAGCTTCTCGTCCCCTAAACCGCCATTTCGGGAAAAGGCCGTTAAAGTGTACTTCGGGCTAACCGAGGAACACCAAACTCGGGATTCTGTTAATTCGGGACGTTTCCTTTCAGATTGTCAAATATGGTAAAGTTCGAACCACGCAAAGTGTGAAAAAGTGAATAAAGAAAAAGACAATGTCCTTCTCGTCCCCTAAGAAGAGCTTCTCGCCCCCTAAGCCATTTTTTCGATTTCGAGCAATCGAGTTGAAATTTTACACAGACCTAGATCAAGTCAAGAGAACAAAAAAAGGTAAATGCCATTTTGAGATATTTCCAAAAACGCGGCCTCCATCTTGGAAAATGGCGGATTTCGTCCCCAGCGACCAGCACCTTCGCCCCTAAACATAAGTTGAAACTGGTTCCAGCAGACGCATCGCGCTAACGCCTAACGCAGGGTGGTAGGGGAAGGAGGCTGGAAGACAACGTGACGGTAAAGTAAGCAGTGGGTGGAGTGTTCGAGTCACGGGAAACGTTTGATTCTCCATTTGAAATTCATGAAAAATGCTAAATTTTAACGGTTTTTCAAGTTTGAACGGAAATTCCAGTTTTGGCGCGAAACTCATAATATCGGGTGGGAGGGAAGCTGCATCATTCATCTACACGAAAACATGCAGGGCTAGCCTAAAGCAAAGTCGGAAGTTTGACTTTTCTAATTAAATCCGCGAGCCTGCGTCCTTCTCGTCCCCTAAGATCAGCTTCTCGTCCCCTAAACCGCCTTTTCGGGAAAAGGCCGTTAAAGTGTACTTCGGGCTAACCGGGGAACACCAAGCTCGGGATTCTGTTAACTCGGGACGTTTCCTTTCAGATTGTCAAATATGGTAAAGTTCGAACCACGCAAAGTGTGAAAAAGTGAATAAAGAAAAAGACAATGTCCTTCTCGTCCCCTAAGCCATTTTTTCGATTACGAGCAATCGAGTTGAAATTTTACACAGACCTAGATCAAGTCAAGAGAACAAAAAAAGGTAAATGCCATTTTGAGATATTTCCAAAAACGCGGCCTCCATCTTGGAAAATGGCGGATTTCGTCCCCAGCGACCAGCACCTTCGCCCCTAAACATAAGTTGAAACTGGTTCCAGCAGACGCATCGCGCTAACGTCTAACGCAGGGTGGTAGGGGAAGGAGGCTGGAAGACAACGTGACGGTAAAGTAAGCAGTGGGTGGAGTGTTCGAGTCACGGGAAACGTTTGATTCTCCATTTGAAATTCATGAAAAATGCTAAATTTTAACGGTTCTTCAAGTTTGAACGGAAAATCCCGTTTTGGCGCGAAACTCAAATATTTTCTTAGGATGGAAGCTACATCTTTCCCATACACGAAAACATGCAGGGCTAGCCTAAAGCAATGCCGGAAGGGTGACTTTTCTAATTAAATCCGCGAGCCTGCTTCCTTCTCGCCCCCCTAAACCGCCATTTTGGAAAAGGCCGTTAAAGTGTACTTCGGGCTAACCGTGGAAGATGAAATTCGGGATTCTGTTAATTCTGGACCTCTCCTTTCAGATCGTGAAATTGTGTGAGGATCGATCCACGCAAAGTAGGAAAAAGTTAAAGATAACTGAAAAAAAGCCCAAATTATTTTTCTTAACAGTGGAGGGTATAAGCATCACGCGCCATGAAGAAGAAAACCCAGTAATGAAAAATAAAACATTTTCAGCACGCCGCAAATAAAAATCGTAATTCGGCAATATACAAATACTCGGGTGTTGACAAAAATGAGATCCGCTCTCGAGAAGAGACCACCCAGTGAGTTTTAATGTTAAATACTGTAATGAGCTCGCCTCCAAAGAGGTCCCAACACATTTCCTTTTTATATAACATAATGAAAATGTTGATAAAACTACATTTAAACATAAACGAAAATAAATAACACAAAAAATTATCCACATCTGATGAACCCCTACTAAATATACGTACCATTTTCTTCTATTTCATAAGTAAGGATCAACTTTAACCTACACTATATCACAGTACAGATTTACAAACACTGCAATCGGTAACTTCACAACCTTCGTCTCAGACAGCAAACAAGGAAGTGAAAGTTATCAACGTCCCAGGTGTCTCAAATTTCAGTCAGTGGAGTGGGAGGGAAACAAGTTACTTCCCACTCACCTGCATATTTGGTTACGGCATGACAACTTAAACAATATCCAAAGAAAATGAAAATTGCCTTACAAAAGGAACTCCTTTTCCTTAAAAGAAACGGCTTACGTATCATTTAAAAAAATTAATTTACTTACATAAAAGCATTGACATGAATTCCCTACATCCCAAATAGTAAACCAGAAAAATTTAACCACGAACACCAAGAATGGGAGTGTTTCTCTTCAAGATTAAAAAAATGCTTTTAAAAACGTGCAATATAAACGAATTTTAACTTCTGAACTAATACATTATATTATCGATGAAAGGGCCGCGGTGCCACCACTCAATAGCTTTATCATTTCGAAATAGGACAAAGCTAAAGATAAGTGGAAAAAAAGCCCAAATTTTATTTCTTAACAGTGGAGGGTATAAGCATCACGCGCCATGAAGGAGAAAACCCAGTAATGAAAAATAAAACATTTTCAGCACGCCACAAATAAAAATCGTAATTCGGCAATATACAAATACTCGGGTGTTGACAAAAATGAGATCCGCTCTCGAGAAGAGACCACCCAGTGAGTTTTAATGTTAAATACTGTAATGAGCTCGCCTCCAAAGAGGTCCCAACACATTTCCTTTTTATATAACATAATGAAAATGTTGATAAAACTACATTTAAACATAAACGAAAATAAATAACACAAAAATTTATCGACATCTGATGAATCCCTACTAAATATACGTACCATTTTCTTCTATTTCATAAGTAAGGATCAACTTTAACCTACACTATATCACAGTACAGATTTACAAACACTGCAATCGGTAACTTCACAACCTTCGTCTCAGACAGCAAACAAGGAAGTGAAAGTTATCAACGTCCCAGGTGTCTCAAATTTCAGTCAGTGGAGTGGGAGGAAAACAAGTTACTTCCCACTCACCTGCATATTTGGTTACAGAATGACAACTTAAACAATATCCAATGAAAATGAAAAAGTGTGAAAAAGTGAAAAAAGAAAAAGACAATGTCCTTCTCGTCCCCCAAGAAGTGCTTCCCGCCTCCCTAAGCCATTTTTTCGATTTCGAGCAATCGAGTTGAAATTTTACACAGACCTAGATCAAATCAAGAGAACAAAAAAAGGTAAATGCCATTTTGAGATATTTCCAAAAACGCGGCCTCCATCTTGGAAAATGGCGGATTTCGTCCCCAGCGACCAGCAAATTCGCCCCTAAACATCCGTTGAAACTGGTTCCAGCAGACGCATCGCGCTAACGCCTAACGCAGGGTGGTAGGGGAAGGAGGCTGGAAGACAACGTGACGGTAAAGTAAGCAGTGGGTGGAGTGTTCGAGTCACGGGAAACGTTTGATTCTCCATTTGAAATGCATGAAAAATGCTAAATTTTAACGGTTTTTCAAGTTTCAACGGAAAATCCCGTTTTGGCGCGAAACTCATAATATCGGGTGGGAGGGAAGCTGCATCATTCCCCTACACGAAAACATGCAGGGCTAGCCTAAAGCAAAGTCGGAAGTCTGACTTTTCTAATTAAATCCGCGAGCCTGCGTCCTTCTCGTCCCCTAAGATCAGCTTCTCGTCCCCTAAACCGCCATTTCGGGAAAAGGCCGTTAAAGTGTACTTCGGGCTAACCGGGGAACACCAAGCTCGGGATTCTGTTAATTCGGGACGTTTCCTTTCAGATTGTCAAATATGGTAAAGTTCGAACCACGCAAAGTGTGAAAAAGTGAATACAGAAAAAGACAATGTCCTTCTCGTCCCCTAAGAAGAGCTTCTCGCCCCCTAAGCCATTTTTTCGATTTCGAGCAATCGAGTTGAAATTTTACACAGACCTAGATCAAGTCAAGAGAACAAAAAAAGGTAAATGCCATTTTGAGATATTTCCAAAAACGCGGCCTCCATCTTGGAAAATGGCGGATTTCGTCCCCAGCGACCAGCACCTTCGCCCCTAAACATAAGTTGAAA